>NW_025333960.1:56657500-57257500 GCF_019186645.2 Phyllostomus hastatus
CCCCACGCACCCAGGCGCCGGCGACCTCTGCTGGGAGGGGGCAGGGGAGACGCGATGGCCTGCTGACCAGTCAGAAGCCGCTGCCCCCAGCGCGGCGTGGAACCCCGCCGTGCGATGAGGGCCGGCCGCGCCAGGGGCCTTTAACCACAGGCGGGAGGGCAGGTCCGGTGCGCAGAAAGGCTCGGATCCAGTGGCGTAGGACCCAGGCCGGGTCGGTCTTCTCCGTGCAGCGGCTCCGGCGGCACTTAGTCGCCTTTAGCTTCGTTCAGACTTCAGACTTCAGTTGGACTGCGCTGTGACAGCTGTCCTGTCGGCAGGCGTTGAAAAGACCCCCCCAGAGTTGGAGAGGTTTCGAGCAGCCATTCTAATACTGACGATGGGGGGAAATGAGGGGCGTTTTCGGCGTGCTGTGCTTTATTACTCCAAGAGGGAAAAAAACGCAACTGAAATGCAAAAAAAAAGTTAGTGCAGTGTGCGGAGAAGGTGCTGTGACCGATCCAATGTGTCAGAAGCGGTGTGCGAAGTTTCGTGCCGGGGATTTCTCACTGGACGGTGCCCCGCAGTCGGGTGGACCGGGCGGAGTTGACAGCAATCCAATGGAGACGGGAATGGAGAACAGCCCACGTTCTGCCACGTGGGAGACAGCGGACACTGAAAATATGCGAGTCGATCGAGGGAAGGGTTACAGGAGGCAACACACGTAAAGAGCCTCTTGCACCGCCAGCTGTCGGCAGGCGCGGGCCGCGGTCCCCCACGGACGCTCCGGGCAGGGCACCCACACGCCATCGCCGCCGGACCCCGCACGCTGGCCACAGGAGCCAGCCTGCCCTCGCTGAATACAAACTCTGTGCAGCATCACGCAGTATGGGGATGAAGAAATGACCAAATCCAGGCCCCTCGCTCCCCACGGGAACAGGGTAGCTGACCGTCTCGTTTCTTAGCGAAGAGGAAATGGGACCCACAACGGAGTGAGGACCAGCCCTTGCCTGTCCCCCAGCTGAGCTCTGGCCCCCAGCTGAGCTCTGGCCCCGCGGACCTGGCCCCGTGGACCTGGCCCCTCACATGGGCCGAGAGCTGCTGTCCCGAGCCGCCCGCTCCGCTGTCCCCTGCTTCCCCCCACCCCACACCCCCCGCCGGCCCCGCCACCGAGGTGGCCTCTCCCTGCGGCCCAGCCAACCCGGACCCCGTGGGGCCAGGCCCTGCAGAGCCAGCGCTGTCTGAGTGGACACGGCATCTTCAAACACAAACGAAAGCAGGGAGGTCGGGAGAGAAAACACTTCACGCTGCTTTTCCTCGCGCACAGGGGCCCGGCTTTCCCTTGGAGTAAACACATCTCTGGTCTCGGGGGCGCTCGGGGGGGAAGTCGGCCTCTCTGCACGCCCCCCCAACGCCCCCCCCCCACACACACACTTGCTTTACGCCTCCCGGCCCGTCCAGCTCAATTAGTTCTGTTTTAACTGTGAGACTAGACCCTCCTTCTTTGGTCAAGGGAACGTGCAAGACTTTTGGGGGGGAGACTCCGTTTCCTACTTCGTGTGCCAGAGAGCCAGAGAGGGAGGCAGTTGTTACCCAGAGGGCCGTGCGCCCTCCCAAGGAGCACGTTTAAGAGGACACCGGGGCCGGAGCTCCGCCCGCGCGGGAGGGTCGGGAGAGCCCGCCGGGCGCGGGAAGGTCGGGCAAGCGGCGTCCGTAGCTGACGGCGGACACGGTCTCCGGGTTCCTTCTAAGAGAGGCCCTTCCTGAGCGACACGCGACTTCCCGGTCAGAGGGGCGGCCTCGTCCCGCGCCCACCGTTCAGTTCCCACGTCAAATTAGCATAAACTTGCCCCTTCTTTTCAGAGACGGGCGAAGGGAGAGATAAGCGTCCGGCCTAGTTGGTTCGCACGCCGCTGCCGCTGCTGCCACCGACGTGCACCTTCGGGTCCCCCGGTGAGGCCGGACGGTGCCCCTGCCCACGGCACTTCTCCCTCCGGGGCCACCCGCCCCTGAGGCTCGCCGGCTGCGGTGGCGCCGGGCAGCTGGGGCCCCCGGGCCTGTCCCGCCGCTGGCTACAAGTGGAGCGGCGTGGGCCTTTATTAGACTAACAGATACTGTGTGTACACAGACATCAGCTAATGTATTGGATTTAGCCAGGCATTCTAAGAAACTGATTTACTGGGCAAACACGCAATAATCCTCCTTTAACCTTTAAGCTCACAGAACCGGCATCTTGTTTGCGGTGCGTTCCCCTTCCCTGTCCCTCCCCGCCCCCCCACCCCACCCCCGCCCCCCCAGGGTGACACTGAGACTCTGGTTGACCGGTAAGGCAGAATTCCGTGAATTATCTGGTTTTAATCGCCCGGTACGCCACGCGGGCCCTCTGATGGCGGGCACGCCCTCGACGGCGGGCCCCGGGCCGGGGGCCGGGTGCTGGGTCCCAGCCACGGCCGCCCGAGTCAGAGGCGCGCTGAGTGGCCAGGGCAGGACCACCGGTCTGAAGCCGCGAGTAAAAATTATGACACGAAGCAGGCGGCCGCTGACGCGGGAGTGCACGAGGCGGCCGGCAAGGGCGAGGCCGCACCCCGCCCCCCCCCACTCCCGCCCTTGGCTTCATCGCCAGCTTCAGCTGCGCTAAATTATGAATTTCGTCCCCGCCGGCCCCCGCCCGCGTGCATCTCTGAAGGGCAGATGACCGAAATGAATGCAAATCGAATTAAGGTTCCTCGCCGAGACTTTAATACCATAAATGAGAAAGAGCATTCATCACAAACAACCAGGGATTGTATACCAAAGTGCTTGAAGAAAATCAATACACTTTCAGCTGCTCTCGGCCTATAAATGTAAATGAGAACAGATATAAAGCTGATATGCACTAAGGAAAGGTTATTGAGAGAGCAACACATAACACTAAGAAATCAATTGAATAAACTTGAAAAATGATTCAGATAGAGCAGATATGAACATGGAAAATCAATCATATAATTTAAAGAATAAACAGCTTGCACCTCACAAATCTCCCGTATGGTTCCGAGGGTGAGGTTTTTAATTTAGCATTGATATAATGCCAAGCTACGAGGCGCGGCCAGGGGCGGGGGCCGCGAGGAAAATCAATCCGTTCTTGTTCTATGGTCTTAAGGGGTATTTGATATTTACAGCAGGGCAGCATGAATCCTTGTATAAATTTACATTTTAAGAGATAAAGGGCCTCTGTATTTTGTCTCGTTATTGTTAATAGAAACTGTCTGATTCTATTCCGTCCACCTGCTGGGGAAGTCTGGCCGTCTCTGGGCTGGTGTCTGTCACCCGCAATTTTCTGGGCTTTATTTTCTTGATACGCAAAGTTTCGCTCTGCGCTGGTTGGGTTTTTTTCCCCCCCTCCTGCAAGGCAATCGAGGTGGCGTAATTGCCTCAGTGCTGCGGAGGTCTAGGCTGCAATTTGGGCGGGAAAACAACCCCAGACAAGTCCGTTTACGCGTGGGCGCGGGGGCTTCGAGGTTAAGGAAATGAGACGGGGTCCCCGGGAGTGTGCGTGTCAGTCCCGGGGACCTTCATCCTCAGTTATTTGCCTTTTCTGCTCCCAACTCGGGGATTTGTCACGGGGAAAAGCCGGGAAATCAGATCCGCCGGAGCCCCTGCGGAGGCCACGGGGGCGGGAGTGCGCTCCCTGAACTGTAGACGGGTGCGGCTCCGCCGCTGCCCGGGGACTCCCGCGGCCTCGCGCCTGCACCAGCGGCCTGAGCTGCCCTGCGTGCGTTGTCTGCCTGAGGGGTTCGCGGGGCGCCCCTCCCCGCTCTGCGCCTCCCTGCCGGCCACCGCGCCCCGAGGGCCGCAGAGCCCCCTGTCTCGGCTCCCAAGGCGCCGCGGGAGCCGCCCGGCAGTGGACGCCGCTGTGGTTCCCAGCGAATCCCGCTCAGTGCACATGCTCCTCAGTGGGACTTCCTCCCTGTGTGAACGCAGACACGGCTGCAGGTTTTCTCTCCACGCGTGTCTCGGCCCAGACGCTGTCGCGGTTTGTGGTTTCTCGCGCCCACTGGGAGCAGCCGGCCCGAGGCACGGCACAGCGCAGACTTTCCCTCCGGCAGGTTCCGGGGCTGACCCTCCCAGCTGCTCCCCCGGCACCCTCACTTCGGCAGAGCCCCGACACAGGCTCGGGGCAGCCGCCGCTCAGGGAGGAGGGGTGGCCCGCACGCGTGCGTGGGGCGCTCGGGCTCTGTGTCAGTGGAGAACAGGGAGCGTTTCAAACGCGTGTCCCCTGTGCGCGCACACAGCACAGGTGCACGCGCCTGTGTCTGCGTGGAGACGTACACACGGACACGAACGTGGCTGCAGACACAGGCGCGGATGCGGCTGTGGGCGTGGACGGTAGCCGCGCCCTTTGTAGAGCGGACGCGACGATGCCAAGCTGTCAGGGGGAGCTAGTTTATTCAGACGTGGGGTCGACCGTCTTCAGTCTGGGACTTTGAGCACGAGTGTGGGGGTGTTTCCGGCCCCAGATCTCGGGCAGGGACGTGCTTCCCCCCTCCCCTCCGTTCTCCCCGCTGGCGAAGTTGATGGCGCCGGACGTTGCGTGTGAAACACGCTTGTGCAACAGAGGGTGCGGAGCAGCAGGCACGTCCGGGAATTTCCAGGCCCGGCGAGAGCCCGTGTTTGTCGCCGGCCTCATAGAACCCGGACTCGGAGGTGCAGACGCCGGAAACCCACAAACGCTGGCCCCTCCCCGTGAAGGGGCTGCCCCAAGAGGAGCCGCTGTCCCTGGCCAAAGGCCCCGGAGAGGGATGGTGGGGCGGGACCGACACCTCTCAGACAGACCGCCCACGGCAGCTAGACATGAACCCCGGGGCTGCCACGGCCACCTGCCCAGGCCGGTGTCCTGTGCCTCGGGGCTTCTCACCCCTTCCCGGGGGAGGTGCCCACCCTGCCCGCTGTCCAGGGGCCTCCGGGAGCAGATGCACCCCGGCTGGCAGTGACGGGAATGGCCCCCCGCAGCCCTGGGGCCCGCTGGAGGGACGTCTGCCCCACCGGAGCATTTAACCGTGACCCAGATGCGCCCGACAGGACACCCCTCGTGTCCAGAAGAACCGAAGGCATCTTAGCACTAAGTAGACAATCAGAGGAGCTCCGAGGATACACCCAGCGAGAGACGGGCAAGAGAAGGAGGAGGAGGAGTGGGAAGTAGAAGGAGAGAAACGACCCCACATCAGCGACCGAGGAAACAGACCGGGGAGCGCGAAGAGGGCGTCAGGGACCGGCGGGACGACCACTTGTGTCCCAGAGCGAGGGCGCGGGGTCAGGAGGAGCTGAAGACCTATTCGGAGAAACTGTGGCCGAGAGCTCCCCAGCGTCGGGGACAGACCGAGGCCTGCAGAGTCCAGGTGAGGAACGGCCACCAGCAGGAGACCCCGAAGGAATGCGCCCCCCCACCAGCGGTCATGAAGCCCCCGGAGGCCGAGGTCATGAGGTCCGAGTGCCGACCCCACGGGCACCCTCCTTGCAGAGCCACGGCCAGGCTCAGCAGCAAAGCCAGAGGGACGCCCGGCGGGAGGAAGGGCCTCCGGAAGCTTCCTCTCCGCCCCCCCCCCACCCCGGGAGCAAGGAGCTCAGCTGCAGGCGTGAGGAGTCGGTCGGCTGGCACAGCCTGGGCGCTGGGAGACGCGCTCCTCTTCGGGGACGCGGCGGTGGTGGCGCACCGTCTCCGCGCGGGAGCTCACAGACGTGCAAGGAAGGCTGCTCCTCGCCCTCCCCCCGGGCGTGCACGGGGCCCTGCCCCACAGAAAACAGCCGGTGGTCCCCGGGCCCCCGGGCCCCCGACTCAGCGACAAACCAGAAAGGGCCGTTGTCTCCCGAAGAAAACCCCGCTCGCAGGAGCGGTGCCCGCGCCCTGGACGGTGTGCGTTGTTAGAACTGCGTCGTCGCGGTGACAAGTGAGGCGCGGAGAAAGTGGTGTCACTGATGTCCTCTCTCTCTGCCTTCCACGCCTGGCCTTCCGCCTGCTTTTCAAAACGAGCACACGTGGCCCCCAAGCCGATGCCCCGCACACCGGAAAGGGGTACAGAGGAGAGCCCACACGTCTGGAGTTCTCTCCGCCGTGGCCGGGTGCAGCGGGCATCGGACCCGTAACCGGGCCGGGTGCCGGGATCGGCCCCGCACCTCCAGCCCGGGGCCGGGACCCGGGGCCGGAGCCTCAGCGTCAGCTCAGCATCCCTCACGGGCTCAGGGCCCACGGGGAAACCTAAAGGAAAACGATACAATCCTCAGAACAAACGTTGAAATAAAATATTGGGAATAAACACCGATGATAGATACGGCTTTTGTAGGCATGGATTTCGACATGCTTGTCGATACTGGAGATAGGGAGGTAAGGGAGGGATTTAGTGAAGTTTTTGTTTTCTGTTTAATCTCGCCACCTGTGTTTTCTTAAGGAATCCTAGGATTCTGCGTGACGTGGGCCTTTCCTCCCTGCGCCCTGACAACGGAAGCTGTCTCCCGACCCACCCGAGGGAAGCCGCCGCCCCCACAGAGCTTCCAGGGGTTGTATGGTTTGACTTTATATGATTGTTTTCACATATTTAACTTTAAAATGTGGACAGTTATTCCCAATCTTGAAAGAAAGGCCTGATTTTATGATTTCTGTAGACACCCACACCTCTCCAGCCAGAGTGTTACTATCAGTCTGACTTTCTAAAATACGCAATAACATGGTTAAACATGGGAAAATTCACGTGTTGCCTGGCTTGGGAGCTAGATAGTTTGAGTTTCACACACTATTTTGCATACGTATATTTGTGTGGTAAGATTTGTATTGGTTCTGGGTTTTCATTGCATACTTTATTTCATAAACACACAAATATGATCGTTTATTTAACAAACATGTTTCTGTCATGTTGACTATACTTCTGAATCTGTGAGTGAAACAAGATTTCTGCAGTTGTGTCCGATTTTCGAGAACGTGCCCAAACCACTGCCCGCCCGAGGCGGGACCAACAAACCCGAGTCTCTCCTTCCCGTGCACGTGGCAGAACTTCCACGTGAGCCGAGGAGGTGTGCAGCTGGGGGGGGCGGGGGTGGTTCTGGAACTGCGAGAGGCAGACGCAACAGTCACTGAACACGGGCCGAAGCCCTCCGGTGTGCACGGGTTCTCGCAGGATGACGGCCAAACGTGACACCTGTACGAGGACCCGAAAGGCCGCCTGGTCTGGTGGAGGGGGAGCCCGTCACCGTAGGTGGGACAGAGTGGACGTAAGGCGCCTCGCGGTGGAGGCGGCTCGGGAACAGCGTGACTCGCCTCGGTTCCTGTGTCGGGGCGCGCTCGCGGGGACAGGTGAGGGGCCGGACGGAGGACGGCAGGTCCGGGGAGGGCTTGGCCGGGAGCACTGCGCAGGCACGAGGCGCCTCCCAGTTCCCTGCCCCTTCCTCCGTGACCCGCAAGTCGTGCAGCGAAGGAGGGCTGTGGGGGCACGCCCAGAAAACAGCGGGACCTGGGTCGGTGTGGGGAGACGGGCTGCGGCCGGGCAGACACGCGGGGGACTGTCCACCACGGCCGAAGGTCCAAGACCCGCTGCCCGCACTGTAGACAGACAATTCACCGCAGCACCCACTGCCTGTGACAACCCGTCCCTCACCGCAGGTCCCGGGGTCACTGGTGCTCTGCAGGCCAGACTGTGGGGCTCGGGGCTTCGTTCTGCAGGTGGTAGTGACCCCAGGTCTCAGGGCCGAGGGGCTGCACACGCAGCCCCTGTATGCAGGGCTTCCCAGGGTCCCCCGGGGGGCCAGCAGGGGGGCAGCAGAAGCCAGCGGTGGGGAGACAGGAGCCGACGGTGCCCGGACCGGCCTTCGCTCCGCAGCTGGGAGGGGTGGGAGGCCGAGAGCCTCTTGCTTCTCTGCCGGGGGCCGGGGGCCGGGGGCCGGGGGCCGGGGGCCGGGGCCGTGCAGGGGTTCTCCCCGGGATCAGGCCCGACAGGGCGGGTTTCTGCAACGTCGTGGTGCTGCCCCATCGGAGACGAGAAGCCGGCTTGCAGCTCCCTCCTGTTCTCCTCCAGTTACAATCAGAACAGGATTTGGGAAAAATAACAAAACATGAAGCACAGGGACACGTAAACACACACCTTTGTCTACATTTATTACGTATGAGAGCACACGGCCTTTCGGCAGACGGCGCAGACAGCGGCGGCAGCGGCGGCATCTGGGTGCCGTGCGCACGGGAGGCGCGCAGTGGGGGGTTTGATGCACGGGGCCGCAGAGGTCGCGCCCGCGTCGGCGTGGCTGGCAGGGTAGTGGCGTGGGTGCAGCCCCTTGTAGTTTTCATTGGAACACTTCACCGAAAATGTCCTACTGTGTGCTTGAGTGGCATGTTGTTGTGTCACAGAACCACATGCTGGTGGTTTTGTGGTAGGAGACTTTGTCATGAAAAGGGGCGTCGTCTGTGCGGGACGCCGGATGTTCATGCCGTGAAACGGTCACCACAGTGGACGTGACTGACCGGTCCATCACCTCACGCCGTGTGTGCGGGGCGGATCCAGGATGTTAAACTGAGGAATGGAAGGCAGTCTGGGTCTGCGTCTGTGCGCTGTGGGTCCCCTGTTCTCCGAGCCTCTCACTCACACACACTCACACACTCACACACACACACTCACACACACTCACACACACACACACACACACACACACACACGGAGAAACACCAGCCGTCCTGCATACACCCATTGGGCATATCTTTGCAAACTTAATCCTAACGATACTAATCTATTTACCTGAGAGGAGGAAAAAGAATAAATGTTACAACGGATTAGAATTTCTGCTCTCTCCATGTGTTTAACTGGGAACCAAATTAGTGGAAATCGGTCGGAGCAAATTCAGTATCTCCGAGGGTTACGCGGGTCTCTCCGTGAGACCGGGCGCCGGGGCGTCCCGCGGCGCGAACGCCAGGGCCTGGCGTGGGGCGGCCACGTCTGCGACGGCCCTTTCACTGAGAACAGGCGTCCGCCGTGTGCCTGCGGAGAGCCAGCCCTGGGCCTGTCCTTGTCACACGCAGTGCCGACCGAGAGCTGTCTCCCGATCTCCACGAACCCGATGGGGTGTCGTGCTCCCCGCCTCGGCCAAGGGCTCTCAGGAGGGGGACACCCCGGGCCTGTCTCCTCGGGGCTGGGTGGGGCTCCCATCCGCGCCCCCGCCTCCCGAGGAGGTGCGTGCAGACCGCCGTGAGCGCCCGTGAGCAGGGAGCACGGGTGTGCGTGAGGGGCGGGCCCTCGGTCGGACAGGGGGGTCTGAACCCCCCGCGCGCTCTGAGACCTGGCGCTCTCGGACACGCACGCTCCACCAGTGCCGGCGTGAAGGGCAGGTTCCGCGAGGGGCGAACACAGGGCGGGCGGGCGGAGAGCGGCGCTTGGTCTCCGGGCTTCGCCGTTGGTGGCAGCTGAGCGTTTGCGGTGGCCGTGTGGTTTCTCCGGCCACACGGGCCGCCCTTCCCAGCCCGGCCGGAGGTCTCTGGTGTGAGTTCTGGGTCCGGCGGAGCCTCACGAGGAGGCCCCCGGGGGCCCGAGAGGCCAGTGACCGAGCGTGCCCAGCCCCGCGGGTCTCAGGGCTCCGGGTCGGTCCCCACCCCAGGCTCTCTGGGTGGACCCTCGGGCAGACGTGCGCCTCGGCGTGCAGACCGGCCACGGCCAGTTCAGCTGTGTTGGGGCCGGGACGCAGAGGAAGCGTGAACCCGAGGGCGAGGCCGAGGAAGTGTTTACGTCGTCACGGCCGGACCTCAGCACACGGAGCCTGGGTGTTTTCCTTCCTCCTTCCTCCCTCCCTCCTTCCCTCCTTCCCTCCTTCCTTCCTTCCTTCCTTCCTTCCCTTTCTCCTTCCTTCCCTTTCTCCTTCCTTCCTTCCTTCCTCCCTCCCTCCCTTCCTCCTTCCCTTTCTCCTTCCCTCCTTCCCTTTCTCCTTCCCTCCTTCCCTTTCTCCTTCCTTCTTTCCCTCCCTCCTTCGTTCGTTCCTTCCTTACTTCCTTCCTTCCTTCCTCCCTCCTTCCCTCCCTCCTTCCTTCCTCGTTCCTTCCTTCCTTCCTTCCTCCCTCCTTCCCTCCCTCCCTCCTTCCTTCCTTCCTTCCTTCCTTCCCTCCTTCCTTCTTTCCTTCCTTCCCTCCTTCCTTCTTTCCTTCCTTCCCTCCTTCCTTCCTTCCTTCCTTCCTTCCCTCCTTCCTTCCTTCCTTCCCTCCTTTCCTCCTTCCCTCCTTCCTTCCTTCCTTCCCTCCTTTCCTCCTTCCTTCCTTCTGTGATGTTTCTACACCTGCGTTTTCAGTAAGACCACTAGAGGTTTACATCAACACCTATGTTTGACTTTCCCTGAGTGTTGTGTTTGAAAGCCCGCACTGGGTCGATGCCACACTTTGGTATTCTTGTGCCTAAAAATAGGGTCAGGTCTCCAGAAGGGACCCTTGTGGGGACTCGAAGGCTCGCTTGGCCCTACCAGGCCGGCTCTGCCAAACTCAGGGTCGAGTTGGTGGCCAGCCACTCTGGGGACACGGTCAGCTCCTCCGTGGCCTGGCTCCAACCGCTGGCGGTCCTTGTTCGAGTGCATCGGTGCACGGCAGCCGAGTGAACAACAAGACAAGTTCTCGAGAATCTGTGCAGGTGCACTCAAGGGCACGCCCGCCGTCCGGGCGCAGGATGGGCCGGGAGGGAAAGAAGCTGGCGGCGCAGCGGGTGCGAGCCACCTGTGCCTGCTCGGAGCGGGTCTGCCGCAGTGCGTACCCCCCCGGCTGCAGGGTGGCACCTGTGGAATGACGAGGGTGTCCCTCCACCCATCCTGGGGGTGTTCTGTTAGCGTTAGGGGAGCGCAGGGACCCGGAAGGGCCCGGGCACCAGCCCCTGACCCTGCCTCGGCGGTGCCCAAGTCCTCACAGTGGGGGTCACCGCGGCGGCGCCCCCTCTCCCTCTGTCACCCAGCCCCTGTCTCCCTGGAGATCCTGGAGGGCCCCTGGTGGCACCCAGGAAGAGAGAGGGGTGGCCGCAGGTGTTCCGGAAATGTCAGAGAGGCGGGCCGGCCAGTCAGCGGGGAATAAGTTCAGTCGAGTTCCATGCAACGCCCAGAATGCTCTGGAATGTAAGGACTGCGGGGTTATGGTTCACGCCCCGTGACACGTGGACGAGTGTGCGATGTCACCGGGTGAGGCCGGTGGCGGGGACACCAGGGAGGCTGACAGCTGCGAGAAGAAGTGCCAGCGCTGTCCTGTGGGGACTCAGCAGGGCTCAGTCACACCAGCTCCGTGGGAAGGCCCCGGTGGCCTCACAGGGCCACCTCCGACCCTCTGATCAAGGTCAGAGATGCCCTTCTCTGGGGATCCGGGGGTTTGAGGGTTTGTAGGCGTCTAGGGCGTGGCTTCTGGCTCTCGAAACTCCCAGACTTTCCACGTGTCACCCTGAGAGGGACGAGCCCCCCCAGTGGCACCAGGAATCCGTGGGGAAGACGTTCAGGGAGAATCTCGGGGTTGAGGTCAGCGGGGGCGGTGGCTGTCAGACCGGCACCCCCTCGCCGCGCAGGCAGCCTTGGAGGCCGAGTGTTCACTGTTTGCCTGAAAAGTGTAAGTTACTTTTCCCTGCCGGATTAGCAGCGCCGGGCCGTGACGCCTGCCTTGGCAGGGAGAGCGGACTGGGGACGCCGCCTCCGCGCAGGGCGCCGAGAGGTCCGCGTCGGCAGTCGGGCGTGAGCGACGCCGGGGACCCACCTGGACAGAGAGAGGAGGGGCCCGCACGCAAATGAGGCGTCTGTTCTGCGCATCGCTGGGATGACGGTTTTACTCATGAAATGTGTGCGCACTGCATCCGTAGCGGCTGGTGCTCGCTGCCCGCCGAGTCAATGTTCTTTTTTAAATATTTTATTTATTTATTTTTAGAGAGGGAAGGGAGGGAGAGAGAGAGAGAGAAACATCAATGTGCAGTTGCTGGGGGCCGGGACCTGCAACCCAGGCATGTGCCCTGACTGGGAATCGAACCTGCGACACTTTGGTTCGCAGCCCACGCTCCATCCACTGAGCCACGCCAGCCAGGGCTGAATCAATGTTCTGTCTCAAGAAGCACGTGAGCTCCCCACGCGTGGGACTCAACCCTCCACGGCCCCCTGCCCCTGGCATGGTGGGGGCACGGGGCTCACGAATGCGGGGCCAGTGGCTTTCATGTCTTGTGGCTACGCACGAGAGAGATATGTGTGAAAACAGGGATAAATTTTCGGTAGACATGTTAGAGAGAAGGTGACTCATAAATTCTGGAGTAACTGTTCATGACTGTCAGTGTCCGGGGCCCGCTGGCAACCACACACTCAACTGGGCGTCCCCCCGGCCCGAGGACACCCGAAATCCCAGGCGGCCAAACCCGTGAAAACGTCCCCGACTTCTCGCGGACGTCTCCGGTGAAAGAAGGAGCGAGGAGCCAGGCACCCCTTCGGTCAGAGAGCCCGGAGCGGGAGGAACAGAGGGCACTTGGCAGACACGGGCCAGCCACCCAGAGAGGCAGCCCGGCCGTCCCGACCCCCGAGTCCCCAGGACGCAGCCGTGGTCAGAGCCTGGCCAGGAGTCACATCTGGGGTCACCTTGCGTGACCCTCGCGGGAGAATCAGGACGAGCCCGAGGGCCCACGGGAGGGGCGGCGAGCAGACCACAGCCGGCAGAGCTGGGGGCTCTGCACGCACCGGCACGCCGACCACTGCGGGGAGAGCGCAAACACACTGCGTGCGGCGAGCTGCCGCTCGTGCGAAAACAAGGGAGCGAGGCCTCGGGATGTAAGTGTGTCTGCATCAAAGGTCACGATGGGATAGATCCACGTATTGTAAAGGTTTTGACCGAGGAGAGAGTTCGGCTGGGAAGATGTTTTCATTTCTTTACTCCAGATTTGGGGTTTTTCCACAAACACAGCGCCAGTATCACTACCGTCATCTAAAGACCGGAATAAAAAAGTGAGAAAAGAAAGGCCAGGAAGACTATCCCGGCCCCAGAGACACACAGGCGATCCGCATCCCAGAGGGGGTCCCGGCCCCGACGGAGAAGCGGGGGGCTCACTCTGAGCTGTGTCAGCATGCGGGACCCTGGCGTGAGGAGCAGTGTCTGCGGGAGGGTCAGTGGAGGAGAACTCCCCACACCCCACAGCACGCCGCGTCCTGGGCAGCGGCCCGCGGCGAGGAGGGCGGTGTGGGTGTCTCTCCCGCTCCCGGCCGGGGAGGTCGGGGACCGTGGGACCGGAATTAACTCCCGGGAGCAGGCACACCCTGTGCCCCACTGCGGGGGGGGGGGGCACGCCGTCCTCTCTCTCCGTCCAGGGTCTCCCCCTCACCCCTCCAGTCCGTTCTCCCTGAGACGCGGTCCCGTCCCTCTGCAGCACTGCCCCTCGTGCGGCCCCTCTCGCCCCACGGTGTGCCGCCGCGAACACTGCCCCTCCACCTCCGTCCACGGCCTCTGACTCCCGCCGGTGAACTCGCGAGCTCTCGGAAACTGTGGACGGAGTGCCCTTCCCCATCTCGGGGTTCCTTCTCCGTCCTGCCCCTTAAACGGGGCTCCACAGCGCACAAGGGGTGCGTTTTTCAAAGTTTTCTGTCTCCAGGGAATGTGAAATCTGTCGAGGAAAGTAACAACACCCTCTGTTAGGGGATAGAGGTTCTCTTAGGAGTTAAATGAATGATCAAATTCTCTAAAAAAAAATGAACCAGTTTTAGTGTAACCCACTCGAGCCTCACTGGGTACATTGCGAGGTCCCCGGAAAACCTCACCTCCTTCTGAGGGGGCTGCGGTCAGCTGTAATGGGGCCGAGTGGCCGGCGGGAGCCCTGGCGCTTCCCCACGCTGCGCCGGGCACTCGCTGTCCCCGAGAGGAGGACGCTCTTTGTCACGGAGCACGCTGCCATCCCGGCGGCCCCGCACTCGCGGGCACCGTGGGCGGTGTCAGCTCTCGGGACCTCAGTGATGAGGCCTGGGCATTGTGTAAGGAGAGGACGTCTTGGGAAAATGTCAGTTCTGGCTGTGTGCCCCTCACCCTCAGGCCCCCGCCAAGGTCACAGAGATCCAGAGGCTGCTTCTGTGAAGGCGTCCCAGCCTGCAACCCGAGATGCCGCACCTGCACTTGTTGTTGCGCTAACGCAGGTTTCTCTGTGGGCGATGCCCGAACGTCTCATGCTGTGGGCACGACCACGGGTCACGGCCATGGCCACGGCCACGCACACTGGCCGCACTGGGGGAATCTTACCTTCCCTCCCGCAGAGAATTTCTCAGGGGTGGGTGGGGCGAGGGGGAGAGAATGTTTTATGGCTTAGGAACGTTAGCAAATCTTTGCTTTAGAACATCCTATGATTTTATTTCTAGCTTTCTTTCACCCTCCCAGTTTCTGCGTGAAAACAACAGACACTGGAGTTGGCTGTAACAACAACTACAGATGCAGAGGACAGGATGCCAGCATTGACGGAGTGGCTGGAAAAGAAGACAGAGTGGCATTTCCATTTTCTGAGGACGCGTAGACTTGGAACACTGAGACGCAGAGACTCGATTGCGTAAAGCAGAAGAGAGGGACACGCCGCCCCGTGACTTCCGCCCCCGGCGCTGGGGCGAGACAGCCAGCACGTAAATTCTGGTCTTGGCAGCAGGTGCACAAACTTGGTAAGTCCCACCATCTTCCCAGCCCTGTCTTTATCTGCCCCTGCAATGGGAACACTTAAATCACCTTGCAGAGCAGCTGGGAGTGAAATGTCAACTTCTTGAGGATTTACTGAGAAGCTTCTGAAATATCTTTTCAGGAACGGTACAGCAAAGGCAGACTCAATAAGTTACACATACAAACACACTCAGACACATACACGCCGGAGTCCTTCTCACAGGATTTTTGCAGAAAATATCTTCTAAAAATACATGAAATGAATATCCAGCCACGCATGTCCTAAACAAGCCCTCCATCACCCTCTTGTGCCTCTGTTCAACCCACCTGTGATGTGCGCCAGGGCGGGAGGCAGAGGGCAGGGGCAGAGGGCAAGGGCAGGGGGCGAGGGCAAGGGCAGGGGTCAAGGGCAGAGGGCAAGCGCAGGGCGGAACCCCGTCAAGGAAGCCCGTGGGGCAAGCAAAGCGTCAGACGCTGGGCCCGCGCAGCAGCCGGTGGGGTGTGTGCAGACTTGGGGAGTGTAGACGTTCATCCTTCCTGAACCATCAGCTGCACTTGACTCTCCAAACGCAAGACGTCCGGTGACGTCCAGCTCCCAGGAGTGGCGAGGGCAGTTCTATTATGTTAACTCATTTGCCTAACACAGTTGTGAACTCGGGACAAGATGTTAGAACACCAGTTATTCGAGAGAGCAGAAACCCAAGAGAGTGTTTTGCTAAGAGAAGGGAGTCGCAGAAAGCAGGTCCACAGGTTGCGTTCTTTCCCCACCGGACACCCCCACGTTTCTCGTGGGCGGGAGAGCTGCAGCTCGGGCACGGGGCGGGGTGCCTGGGGCTTGGAGGGCCGGGGGGAGGTGTGGGGGGAGTTGTGGGGGGAGGCAGAGACGCCGAGGTGGAGGGGGAGAACCCCAGAAAGCAGAGAGAGGCCAGCCCCCAAATCTGACGACAAACCTCTCTGGGATGATTGCTGACCCCTGAGCCAGTTGTCCGAGGGGCGGACTCCAGTGACTGCGCGTTACATCACCAGCTGGGAGGCTGCCAACCGTCTGAGGGACGCACCTCACTGGGAACTGGTCCTCACCCAACCACGGGGACCGGCCGGCTCTCCCAGGCTCCCCATCAGACCCCGGAGAGAGAGAAAGCTCAGGCTTCAAGGTCACGCTCTGGGGTCGAGCCTCCGTGCACGAGGGTCGGTTCTGCACTTGGCTTCAGCGGCATCGACAGACGTCGGGATACGGAAGAGCAAAGAAGCGGCGATCTCGAAGACAGATAAGTCAAAATCATCCACCCTAATCGCAGGATGAAGAAAAAAACCCAACCAGCCAAACGATGACAACAACGACGACGAAACCCACAGCCGTCGTGACCTCTGGGGCAGCACCCAGTGGACAGACACAACAGACACCCGAGTCCCAGAGGGAGAGCAACCGGGAGAGCGACGTCACGAAGACCGGGAGGGCACGGCCGCCTCTGGAATGGTTCCCAGGAGCAGGAGACACAGAGAATCATGTGTTCTGTCCACTAGAGATGGGGACAGTTTGGTCGCCATCCAAAGGAGAGGGTTTGAATAAAACTCCTCATGCCCACGCTCCCAGACTGTGTTCATAAGACACCGGGTTGGCAAAATTTGACGTCCTTTTTCTGAAAAAAAAGGACTGCTCAACCCGCAAACGCTTCAGGGGGTTTATTTCTCTACCTCAGCGTATCTCAGATCCCCCCGTTTGCGAAGGGACCGATGAGTCCCCCCCAACTTCTACGCAGACGATTCCTTTCCCTCGCTCATCGGACCGTCATCCCCCCGCCGCCCTCGTAGAGGATGCTCCGACAGTCACGCCAATGGCAACCCGCGGTTCTCGAGGCCCCGTGGGCCGTCTCCCTCTGAGTGTTGGGTCGGCTGTGGGCTTGCGGTGTTCTCACAGCGTGCAGGAAGCATCGGAGACGTTCATCACGCAACTTGCTCAAGTGTCCCCAGCAGCGGATTGAAGCAGCAGCCCCGTAACTCTGCCGTCTGCTGTCCCCCGGGCCGCGTTCTCCCACTGGGCCCCAGCAGCACCTGAGGAGGGTGCACCCCGGGCTCAGAGCGTCTGTCTGGGCGTAGCCCACCTCCGCACTCGGGCAGCCTGGCAACGGTCCCCAGGGCCGCTCCCTAGGGCGCCGTGCGTGCTCGGGGGCCACATGCAAATGAGTGACTGCAGTAGCTCTGAGGACATTTGCACACTTTCACGCCGAATGTGCAGCCACCCCACTGGGATGACGGGAGCGTTCTGCCCGCACACACCTCCCCACACCTCCGTTCCCGGGCGCACCGGCTCAGCGCCACACTGACCGCCCTCTTCCTTGTTTCCTGGCGCCCAGGACGCACGCTCATGTGCACCACCGTCTGCTTAAACTCCGTGTCAGGCTGCAGGATCCCACAGAGGCTCTCCTCCCCTGGGACACCTCGTGTTCCACACTCGAGAACCCTCCTTGCGGGGGTGTCCGCATTCCCACCGCCTTCCTTCGGAGGCGGCTGTCTCGGGCACCCTGCTGGGCGGACACCTGTGCCGGTTGTCGCTGGAGAGACGCTTCCAGGCCCTCAGGCCAGGCGTGCGGGTGAGCTCCCGCACCTCCCACACTTCGGTCGTGTTCCTGTCAGTGTCCTTCCTCCGGGAGCGCTCCGGGAGCACTCCGCCAGCCGTCACCCGGGAGGCCGTCCCTTCCCAAGCGGCTCCTCGGGCAGCAAGCGGGGAGGGTGCTGCTCTCCCAGCCGCGTGAGAGCTCCTCAGCGTTTAGGTGCCGACGCGTGACGGGGTCAGCAGGGCGCCGCAGGGGAGTGGCACTGAGGGGGACCGAGGAGGCCACGACCGCGGGAGGGCCCCTGAGCCGGCCCCAGGCGCTCAGACCCTTCCCCGGGGGCAAGGGCTCCAGCCTGCTTGATCCTAAATTAAATGTCTGATGATTCTCACTGTTTTAATAAGGGAGCGTAAACTCTACCAGTAGTTTCCCTGTGTCCTTAAGCGCCATTTCAATCACAGTTTATCCAAAAAGTAGCAGCGCTCTGCGTCTGAACCACCTAGCTGAGCAGTGCGCCCCCGGGATGCGGGCGGGGGACCCGTGTCTCAAAGGAGGTTCCCGTGTGACCTCCGTCCCGTGACCTTCCGTAACCAGCGGGACAGAACAGTGAAGATGAGCGTTTTTATCTGTTTATTCACTCACTTAGGCATCCGTTTACTCTCTTTACTCAGAAGGACTCCACTCTGAGTTTAGGAACCGGGTATAGGCCCGGCTTCCTGCGGAGGATGCGGGCGTGCAGGACCCCTCGGGATGCGCGGGGTTCCGGGACTCCAGGGGCCGAGCGACTGACACGTTCCTCCCTCACCTCGTCGACGTTCCCGGTGTGGCCGGGGGACGGGCGCGCGGCAGCATTCGGGTCCTTGTCCCTCCTCCAGGCAGCGGCTGCCTCCCGGCCTGCCAGCCTGCTGCCCTGCGGGGCGGGGGGGGGGGGGGGCTCCGACCGGCCCCTGGAACGCGAGCAGACGCAGGAGCGCCGCGCTGCGCCTGCGCCCGGGGTCCCAGGCCCGGCCCCTCGGCCCCCTGCCCCCAGGAAACCAAACCTGGGAGCCGCCAGCCGGGGTGGAGGAACCCACGGAGGGGGCCTGACCTGGAGGGGCGGGTGCAGAGCGCGCGGGCGGGCGAGGAGGGAACGCTGCTGTCCGGAGCCGCGGACTGACCGCCCTGACCTCGGCCGGGGTGACCGAGGCTGCGCAGCGCGCGCCCGCAGGCAGACAGGGTGCGGGTAAGATGGCGGTGGCGATGGGAGTGAGCCCTGCTCGGTGTCCCAGGCCCCGTGTGCTTCGCTGACTCAAACCTCCAGCAGCCCTGGGAGCAAAGCGCCAGGACGTGCACACCCGCCCCAGGGAGGCCACGCCGAAGACCCCGGGGCCCGCCCGAGGTCACACGGGGTTCCCCCCAGGCGTGGTTCCGGGCGGCAGGCGTCTGGCGGCCGACCGCCCCCGGCCGCTGAAACGCCACCCCGGGCTGCGAGGCACCGCCCCCTGTCGGGGACTCTGGGTGCAAACGTCGCTGCTGGAAGTGGCTCAGACACCGAGCCAGGGCCCGTGCACTCGCCGCTGACACTGTATCCGAATACCCCAAAGGCAGTGAGCCGTCGAGACAATTCGCTGCCAAAGTGGAAAAGCGACGACCTCGGCCTCGATTCCCAGGACGCTCTTATTTATCGTGTATGGAGCCCCGTGCGTGACTGCCCCAGTTCTGCCGTTCTCCGGCCTCCCGTGGCCGCAGCCCGAGCCACGCCCCTGCCCGCGGCCGCTGGCCTGGGCGCCGCCACTTCTCCTGGGGCCGCATTGCAGAGCGCGCGGCTCCAGCTCCGCGGGGCGGCGGCGGCGCTGTTCGTCACTCTCGGGGCCCGTGTGATTCAGCGCCGTCCCTGCAAGGCTGCGCATCGAGCCGGGGAGGATGAATAACGTCCCTCAGACACGCCTGTATTTTATGTCAAGGCTCCGCCGCGTCGTCTGGAGGAAAATCCATTTAACGAACGCGGCCCTGGGCAGCTGGGGGAGCGGCAGAGAGGGAGCCGGCTCCTGCCCGGGCCGCGGAGGGATACCCGCTGTCAGGCGGCCTCTGAGCGCAGGGCGGCCGCTGAGACGCGCGTGGGCCAGACAGGACCCCGCGCGCGCCCTGGCCGTGACACAACGGAGACAGAGGGCCGCTGTGGCGAGCATCGTGCTCCAGCGTCCTCTGCTCCCGAGAGAGTCGCCTGCGAGCTCAGCCCTCCCCCCACGCACCCCGGAAAGCTCCGCGCTCCCCGACTCCGGGAGACGCTCCCCACTCAGCGCGCCCCAAAGCCGGGGCTCAGGGTGACCTCGCGCCCGTGTACACGGTCTGATCCGTGTGGAAGGAGCGGGGCCTCGGGCGTCTCTCCACTTCGCCGCCGTTAGCGGCGGCCCTGCCCGTCCTCCGTAATTGTTAATCACCATTGTCTGCGCACCTTGGTCTCGCCCACGCCGCCTCCCGTTTGAACGGTGTCACTGGGGGCGCCGTGCCGCCTTCTCTGCGGCTGAAGCGGCGGCGGCAGCTCGCTGACTTGTTTAATTACGCGGCGAGGTCGGCGCGGCCAGGCCGGTGATTTGCATGCGCCCTGATGTCAGCCCGTCTGGGCGGCGGAGCCTGGGGAAGGGGCACGGTGATGCATGTTGGGTTCACGGCTAAGTGGGCTAATGAAAGGCCCTCATTTAATCAAACACAATTAATTAAATTAACTTATGATATTAGCCCATCTTCCTGTGCAT
This sequence comes from Phyllostomus hastatus, assembly GCF_019186645.2. NCBI lineage: Eukaryota > Metazoa > Chordata > Mammalia > Chiroptera > Phyllostomidae > Phyllostomus > Phyllostomus hastatus. The sequence goes on from NW_025333960.1 coordinate 56,677,378, forward strand.
GTATAATTTATATTAATTGATTCCCCGCGTTCACATTGACCAGCCCGGTGGGCTGCGCACGCCGGGGGGAGGGGGGCGGCGTCGTTAGCACTACTCGCGTGCGAGCCGTGATTGATGGGTCAGTGTGTTTTAGGGATGTAGCAAGAGCCTTGCTAATTGTCATAAGAAGTTCAAATTGATTGTGTCTGCATTAGAACATAAATTTCAATTGATTAATGTTTTGTTCTGAAATTAATGTCCATTCTGGGTGGGCGACGCGATGTGTTATTTATTGGATTCATTAGTGCGGGCTGAGGGGGAACAGTGGGGAAGTTCGGGGGCGAAGAGCGGGGCATGAAGGGCCAGTCCGGCGGAGCCGCGGTGGAACCCCCAGCGACCCGCCACCACCACCACCGCCGGCCTGTCCGTCAGCCGGCAGAACGGCCGCCCGGGCCCGGCGTCTGTCTGACTGAAGGTGTTTGAGACTCCGGGACTGTGGGAAGCCCCCTCAGTGTGGAGCACAGCGTGGGGGCCCGGGGAGCGGCGGGCATCGACCGGCTCGGGTGCTCAATGTCACTGCAGTTTGTGCCAAGCTCCCCGCCTGAGGGGAAGCTGTCCAGCTTGCGGGGACGGCACTGCCTGTGCCACAGCCGGTGGGCAGAGGTCAGGATACACAGAGCTGTAGCCCAGGCCGCGTTCCTCACAGCCCCGCCCACGTGGTGACTTTCACTCTGAAGACCCTCTGGTTGCCGTGATCGGCGACCCTCCCTCCCAGGGTTACATGGGCAAAACCAGCATTTTATCTGGGGAGCCTGGCCAGCCCGGCTCTCAAAGCCTCGGGCATCTCAAAGACCCATTGCCAAAGCCGCCGAGGTCAACAGCGTGGCCCCGACCTTGGCTACGACGGAGGCGCAGAGCACGGGGGGGACCCTGGAGACGGGGAGGCCGGCTGCAGAGCCGTGGGAACCCCCCCCCCCCGTTTCCTTACCAGGGAAAGGTTAGGGTCTGCTTCCCACACACAGCTGACTTACGTAGAGAATGTGGGGGCGTCCGTGGGCCGAACAGCCCTGTTTCCGTGGGTGGCATCGAGCCGTGTGGCTCCCACACCCAGGACAGCTCTCTCCCCCCGGGGACCCTCGGACCGCACACGCCAGCAGTGGGCCAGGTCGCTCTCTTGGGGGCGGCCCCTGTGGGACCCCAAAGCGTCGTTCACAGCAGCTTCTCGACGGAGCCCAGCACAGCCGAGTCCTATCCGGACACCGCCCCGTGGGTGGGGTGGCACCGCCGGGTGGCACGCAGTCACCGGTGCTCCCGAGGTGACCCGTCCTTAACTGCGGGGCTGCGGCTGGGGCTGCCGCGCGCCCCATCCCCACGGCGAGACGTGAAGGGCTGCCACTCAAACTCCATGGTGTGGCCGTGCGGTGCGCTCTGCGGGGCCACCGCTGCGTGCCCCGTGTGGGGCGTGGACTCCCTGTTCCCTGCTCACAATATGTGCAGTGCTCCCGCTCTCTCCAGCCGGGGTTTACACACGTCTGGGACACGCTGTGCACGCAAAACACGTGTGTGCACACGTCCGCTGGTTAAACCGCCGGCAAAAAGCCAGCTTGGATCCGACCCCGCCCACGGGACTGCACACTCACCTCTGGTGGCCGCCGGGGCGATGCTCACGCAGGGCTGGGGAGTCCCGGCCCCCGAGTTCACGACGTGCTGCCATTTCCGAAGGTTGGGAAGGTAACAAAGAAAGTGATTTAAAATAATATTGCCTTAATCTAGCAGTTTTGTAAATGGGCCACAGATGTTCTAAGGGAAAATTAACAACGTCTTGTTTTTAAAGAAACCCACTTAACTCCGTGCAGAATGGGGTGGCAATTGGAATAATTATGCTGCTAATCAGATAGTGGTTTATCGGGCAGCAGAGCAGGGCTGTCGGGAGGACCCGTCCCGGGGAGGCTGTGGGGGGCGGCCCAGGAAGGGGGACCCAGCTTCCCCACGCACCACGTCCGCCGTGGGGACCGTGGGGGCTCGGCAAACCCCCCGACCCGAGTCCCGTGCGTCCTTGCTGCTGCAGGACCGGCCGGAGAGCGCCGGCTGGGTGAACACCTGCACCCAGGGTGGCAATGGCCAGCCTCTCCCCCACCCCCCACCCCTGTGACACTTGTCCTCACAGCAGCCGGGGTGGACCCGCTGGCCAGCAGGCGGCAGGGGTCACGCAGGCAGGCAGGGCTGTCCCAGGAGCTGCCACACGGGGCAGCGGTTTCCAACGCTGAAAAGCCACAACGACCCCAGAGCCCCGACAACGCAGAGTGGGGGCACCTTTGACGCTAGTCTCGGTGTGGGATCGCTGCCGGCGGACGACGCAGTGGGAGGGAAGGTGGACGTGCAGGGGCGCCCTGTGTTCCCCCTGCGGAGCGACTGGGTCGGTGGCCAGCAAGGGCGGCGTCCCGACACCGGCCCCTGCTCCTCCCTGTCAACAGGTGCGCCAGCCGCCCGTCCGACAGAGGGGAGCGTGTTAGGTACTCGCCCTGTTTGTGCAGAAACACTGGGGGACTTGGCTGTGTGTCCCCGGGCAGGCAGGCAGGCAGGTGACAGGGTGAAACGGCCATTCTTCCTCACGGGGTGGGGGGGGGGCAGGTGGAAGAGGGCAAAGGGGGGGGACTGTGGCAGGACGGCCTTGACGTGGGGGTGGGTGCCCAGCACCATGGACGGGTGTCGTGTGGTCGAGTGGCACCCCCGAACCCGACGTGACTGTGGGAACCAAGGTCACCCCAATGAACCCAGCTGAAAACGGTTGCGACGGTAAAACCCAAACAGGACGACTGTGAATCCCGTTGTGTTTTCCACCCCGTCACAGGCGGCTGGAGGGGTCTGCCCCCGGCCTCACTGAGCCGGAAGGGGGTCAGGGGCGGGGTCTGGGACAGACCCTCCCCACGGGAGGGAGAGTGCGATGGTGCAGGTTGGATCCCGGCGCCGGCTGGAGGGGAGTGTCCTGCTGCTGTCCCTGGGAGGCAGGGCCCCGGCCTCCTACCCCCCCCCCCCCCCCGCGGGTCTGTCCGAGCCACACCCTGGAACCGCGCACACCTGCACCTTCAGCGGATCTGAGGAAGTCCGGTCTGAGGACACCGGGGAAGGCTCACAAGAAATTAAACATTTCCCGTCGACACGCAAACAGACCCTGCCGGAAAAAAGATCCCTGCTGTGCTCAAATCCATCCTATGTATTTTACACTAAAAAATTTCTGACTGCTCTTACAACCCTCATTTTCAGCCAAAATATTATTCTGAAAGCGAGGATGCCGCCATAGGCTAAGAATATAGATCCCGCGTTTAATTAGAATATTGTGCAATATGAATCAGATGTAGAATTATTTCATCTGCCGACGTTGAACCCAAACTCAGATTCAGGGGGCTTCTGCAGGGGACTCTTTTTACTGTCTCCGGCCCGTGTCACTGCCACTGTGACGCGTGACCCCTTCTTATCTGCCGGCCGAGAGCGGGGTCCTCCCTCCTGGGCCGCGGAGAGCGGTGCAGGAGGAGAGGGGAACCCAGGGGGAGGGTTTCAGTTCCACGGGCGGAGGATAAGGTCGCGAGGGAGGAGCGTGGCCCACACGGGGGAGGGGGTTTCTCAGCAGCCCCTTTGGGATTCATTTCTCCTCTGTGCTGACCCTGTAATATTTATCATTGAGGGTCTCGATGCCATTCTAAATGTTTCCTGTGTTTGTAGAAATTGACTGTTTTCGCAGCCCGCTCCAAAGTGAGCAAACGAGCTACCAGAGGCCCGGTGGGTTTGAAACAGAGATGCAGGCCGGCCTGCGTCTCTCCGGCCATCCGCGGTCCCGGCCACTTCGTGCCCCCTGGCCCCCCGCGGGCCCTCGGCCCCCACTTGGTGCCAAGGAGGCCACAGAGAGGGCTGGTGTTTTTAACAGTCCTATAAACAGTCACAGAAAGACCACACCGTAGTTCACGGACGCTGAGAACTCGGCGAAGCTGGCGATGCCGTCCTCCACCAAACACCCAGCCCAGTGCCCCCCGGAGGGGAGGCCCCCAGGCTGGCGGCGGCCCCGTGCACGCCCCCCGCGCGGACGGCGGCGCCTCCCTGGGCGGCAGGCCCGCGGTGCGGTTCTCGGACTGGGATCCGGCACGGGCGCCGCCCCCTCTCCGCCCCGCGTGCGCGTCCTGCCCGCGGATGGGTCCTCCTCGCGGTGACGCTGCAGCGCTTGCACCCGGAGGCCGGCCGTGAGCCGCAGGCGCCGACGGTGGCCGGGCGCTGGCGGGTCGCCGCGTCTCCTGAGCGCGCGTTCCCGGGCTCAGACCGGCCGCGGCCGTCAGGCTCTGGCCCTCCCGGGCGTCCCGTCCCTCCGTCCTTGCTCTCCTGCGTCCACGGCGCGAGGAAGAGCCACTGGACGCGAGGGCGGGGTGGCGTTTCGTCGCAGGTGTCCCTGCAGAGCTGCCGCTTCAGCCGTGGGAACAGAGTCGAGTGCACCCGACCACAGTGTGCAGGAGGCGGCCCCAGGCCCCCGGCGGCTCCTGGCGGGCGTGCCCGGGAGGGGAGCGGCAGTCGGACCCCGCCGGGGAGGGATTCCCAGCGTCACAGCGCGAACATGGCAGGTGGGCGGGGTCTGGGGCACTGGGCACAAAGGGGTTAAGAAGTTACAAAATAGTCACTGGGGTGCGAACTACAGCACAGGAAATGCGGCCGGTAACATTGTAATAACTACGTCCTACGGTGTCAGGCCGGTGGTAGACTTAATGGGGGCGGGGATCGCTCCATAAACCATGTAAATGTGCAACCACTATACCGTACACCTGGAACTGTTCAAATAATATTGAATGTCAAAAAAATCAAATGTAAATCCCCAAATTGGAACTGGGATCATTGTATAGTCACAAGCCTTTTGGGGGAAAAAAAAACCAGTATTGGAATTCGCCTTCTAGCTGATCAATATTTAGACGCATGCGTGAGACTGTAATTCCTTAAACCAGCGCCAGGCTGGCGCCGCACCCAGAAAGGCCCGTGCTCACTCCCGGGCATCACGGCCGGCCAGCAGCGGACCAGATGGGTCCCGGCAGTAGAAGCCGGTTTTCCGTGTAAACTGGCCCCGCGGGGACGCTCCCAGACCCGTGGTCCCCAGACGCGGTCCAGGCCCGTCATGTCTGTCCCCGCGTCATGGCCCCTCAGCAGGGCGAGCTGAGCCCGGGGAACAGGCCCCGCGTATTGATCAGCGACCACAGCGCAGGGCCGTCATTAGACGGTGGAGGGACCGGGCAGGCGTGAGGGATGAAGGGTGCGGGCCGGGTTATTGATGACGGCAATAAGCCGGCTGGCGGGCGGCGCCGCGGCCCCGGAGAGCGGGCGCGGGCCGGCGGTGCGGGCCGGGTCGGCATGAAGAAGTATGGGGCCGGCCTCGCACCTGGCAGACTTATTAGGTTCGCTGGAGGAAGATGAACTGTTTCAATATGTTAAACACTGGAGGCTGTGGAGGGAGAGCTGCTGTCAGGAGGAGTGCCGGGTCCGGGCGGCCCGCCTCGGCTCTCCGTTCCGGTCTCCCGTTGGAGAGCTGCGCGTGCCTCCGCTGCAAGCAGCATCTGTGGGCCTCGGCTTGCGGTGCGGGGCTCCGTGTGGAATGCCGGGGGTGGGGTTAACCCGGCGGACGCACAGTCAGACGTGCGGTTTGAAATCGCCCTGCTGTCGTGGGTTCGGGCCCACGGGAGCCGAGAAGAGCAGTTCTACCTTCGGCGGGAGGACGGCGACCGCTAAGTCTGAGCCAGAGGACACTGGACGGAAACGGGGCTTCCGGGGGGGGGGGCTTCCCCTTTGCCCAGAGGTCAGGTGTGACTCAGTGATCTCAATCCTGCGTGGGCGTTCGGTTCTGGAGCCCGACTGAGCCCTCCCCGCTGGGGTTGGCCTTTGTCAGGTCGGACCTGGGCACGAGGACCGGAGACCCGCACAGGGAGCGGAACCCTCACGGTGGGCCTCAGGGGCGCGGGCAGGCCCTGGGCGGGGTTCTCCCGCCGGCCGGGCCCCAGTCCCCACCCTGCGGTGGCGGGAGCGGCCAGCCGCACAGGCCTGCCCACCTCTGTGGGCGCGCCCAGACTCCGCGCCTGCCTGTCTAGAGAGCTGGTTCGCTGGGTGGTTTTCCCTCGTGAAAACTGAGCTGTTTCCCAGGGGGCGTGGCTCATCTGCCAGCAGAGATCCCGAGGTTTCGTGTCTGTGTCTCCTTCCACATTGGCTGCCACGTTGTCCGTCCCACTGTCCCCTGTTGCACAATCAACCGGAATACCGTGGCCAGGTCCCAGTGGGCCGGGGGCCACCCTACACCCAGCGCTGTGTGTGTGTGTGTGTGTGTGTGTGTGTGTGTGTGTGTGTGTCTTCCCCCCACGGGGGTTCGACCAGGCTGGCAAAAGCAGCATAGTTCTAATTTGCTGTCGTCCCATGTTCTTAAGAAAAGCATCTGAAATTTTAAAAACAATATGGAAATCCTGAAATCGTTTTGCAGGACATCTGTCTAATCCGACTCCTCCGGGCGGCAGGTGGGGACCAGGCACGTGCCTGTGTTCCCCTGCGGTGCCGCCACACCTGCTGCGTGGCGTGACGGACGCCCGACAAGGAGGACGGGGGACCTTGGGCTTGGGGCCGGGGCAGCCTCCCCGCCAGCCACCCTGCAACAGCCTGGGCGCCAGGCACAGTGGAGGCCCCGGGCGGGGTGTGTGGCCTGCGGGCCCCGGGCTGGGGGGCGCCTACCCGGTCAGGTTTCCCCACGGTTGGAGGTGCAGAGTCTCTGTGGCTGCCCGGCCCGCCCGAGCTGCTCCGAGCGTCTTCTCAGTTTCATGGACAACGGGGTCATGCGGGGTCCGTCCAGAAAAAGCCCAACCCTCGTCAACATAACCAAACAGTCTGCAGGACATCGGTGTGAGCTGGCAGCCCAGGAGAGCGGACTGGAATGTGCGTGTGTGAACAAGGACGACTCCACTGTACCGGTCAGTGGGGGCGGTGGACACCACGGAGTGAGCACGTGTCCTGTGTGGCCGTCACAGTCAAAATGACTGAGTGAGCAGAGCGATGAATCTGCACCAAATTTCGCACTGAGCTTGAACACTCCTCTGTGGAGACTATTAGGATGACTCAGAAGGCCACGGCCACGGGCAGCTGGTGATCAGCAGCTTCGTCATGACAACGCATCTGCTCATGCATCACGTCTCGTGCAGAGTTTTTGGTGAAACATCCAGTCCCCCAGGTGACTCAGCCCTCCTACAGCCCAGATTTGGTGCCTGTGATTTCTGGCTTTTCCCAGAACTAGAATCACCTTTGAATGGGAAGAGATTTCAGAACGTCGATGAGATTCAGAAAAATATGACAGGGCAGCTGATGGTGACTGGGAGAACTGTGTCAGGTCCCAGGGTGCCCACTTGGGAGGGGACTGAGGCATCATTGTCCTGTGTCCAGTGTTTCTTGTATCCTGTATCTTCTTCAGTAAATGTCTCTATTTTCCATTTTATGTGGCTGGACACTTTCTGGACAGGCCTCGTATGATCCGCAAGAGGCAGCCACACAGTGGGCGGCGGCACCCGCGCTACAGACGAGAACGCTGAGTTTCAAGGAGGCTAATTCCTCAGGGCACGCCCTTGCCTGTCACCTCCCGGTGTTGAACTAACCTGTCTCACCCTCCACGCCCTGAGATGGGTCTCGTCCACCTGAAGTCTTCCCTCTGACCAGGCCTTTTCTTCTTGACGCGCCTGTGGTTTCGCCTGGTAAGGATGGTAACGTCGTCTCTTAAACACACGCGCAAGGGCGAACAGTCACACAGAGCGGGTCGTTCGGAGGTTGGATGGCCCCGTGGATTAAACCCCCAGGGAACAGAAGTGGAGGAACCCCAGGCTCTCAGCCTCGCTTGCCAGCCGCAGGGAGGCCTCGGTCCGGGGCTGAACTGAGCTCAGCCCCCCTCTGCAAGAGGGAGAGTCACAAAAGGCACAGTGGTCGTAGAAGAGTCCGCAATCACACAGCAGTTCTTCTTGCCCCACTGAATTTTGACTGCCCTGGTTTTCTCAGGGAGCAGAGTGGACTGTCTTCCTGCAATGGCCGTTTGATACTGTGTTTTCCATCTAAGAACACCCAAGTTCTGGGACACCCCCTCGTCTGGTCCATGGTACCTACAGCCTGGGTGGGCTCACACACACGCACACACACACACACACACACACAGGCACACACGGGCTGTTCTCGTACGTGCCCCCCCCCTTACCATTCTACCTGAAGATGCGTGCATTTACCCCACATCTCCTAGGAACGCAAGTTTAAACGTCCAGCAGCCTCACGTGACGAACGTGGCGGACAGCCCTGCCATGGTCTCCCCAGGAGTGTGACTGGTCCCCGTTCAGTGATGACAGGCTGCTCACGGTCTCGGTGCTCCAACTGTTCCGAGGAAGAAGTGGCTCTCGGGGGCCGGTGTCACAACCGCAGAGGAGCAGAGCGCTGTCGGGCCCGGGAGGCGGGCCGTGGGAGGAGCGGGCAAGCGTGCCTGGCGCCTGGGGTCCGGACGTGCGTCTGGGCTTTCCCCAAATGCCCCAGGGGGCCAGGGGGCTGCGGGCTGAGCTGTGGGCAGCACCCCCCTGCACAGTCGGCCCCTCCCCCTGTGGGGACACAGACCTGCGACCCTCGCCAGCTCTGAAGGAACCCCAGTTCTTTCAACCCTGAAGAAATGGGTTGACTTCGGCTCCCAGGAGGTGAGATGCGTCTTTTCCTATCTTCTCCCCACGTGTGACATCACAGCTGGCCTCAGCAGTTCCCGCCCTGGTGACCCCGCCAGCGGCCAAGTGGTCCCTGGCTACCCGCAGACACGCGGGGCAGAGGGAGGGCGGTTCTCCCGCGCCCCCTGCGGAAGGAAGCACGTGTAGCTCCTGGTGACAGCGTCACTGGCCCCAAGGCAGGAAACAGCTCTTCCAAGAACAGGAGGCTGGGAGGACGGAGAGAGGGTGGGGGTGGGGGAAACAACACCTTAATGTCTACGTGGGCTGAAACGGACCGCCCTGAAGAACGGGTGTGCAGGGCGGGCGGTGAGGGGGCCCCTCTGCCTGGCCGGGGCCTGGCTCCTGCCCCCTCCGGGGCCTGGTGGCTCGGCGGCCAGGGACAGGGCACCCCCGCACACCGTCCCCGCAGCCCGACGGGTGTGCCGGGGCCTGGGGTCTGCCGCAGCGTGTTTGGGGGGGGGGCAGCTTCCCAGCCAGAGACTCTGCGTGTGCAGGTGGAGCTGGGCCCACGCAGCCCACGGGACACGCGCTCCTGCGCTCTGTTCAGTTTCGCGTGTACGTTTGAATCGGCGCACGGAAGGCAAGTTGAATTGCGTGCAGCACACGGAGCCACAGCCACCAGGGACCCGCGGCGTCTGCTGAAGAGGGGGCCCTCCCCGAGGCCCCGCCCTCCCCGAGGCCCCGCTCACCCCACCCCACCCCACCCCCGAGGCTCCCGCCTGCCGCTCTGTCTCGGGCGCACTCACAGGCCCGCGGTGGTCGATGCAGGTTCTGGGCACGAGACGCCGAGGCCTGAGTTAAAAACGTGCTAAAACGGCCGGCGAGGGGCGGGCGGTGGGAGCCCCCTCCCGGCGCCGCTGGGGCCCGAAGGGTGCGTCCCTTTGAGGCTCCTCCGGTGAGGGGCCGAGATGGCGGCTCTCGGTGCCGACCCGGGGACCTGGCTCCCGACCGCGCGCAGCTGGTGGCCCAGGGGAGACGAAGGTCCCACCGACACGTGCACGATAGCGACTCTTTTTATGTGTTTTTATCGGCAGCTTGGTCAGCCTCTGGTCTCGTGGTGCAGTGTCACCGGGACTCGAGCACCCCGGGTAGGGACCGCAGCCTCCGTGCAACTGCCGGTCTCCTCACGCGTCCTTGCGAGCAGCCAACAGAACCTGCACGGCCCCTCCAAACCCTGCGCTCGGGGGGAGGGGGAGGGGGAGGGGCCGTGCTGGTTCGGCCACACGCGTGAGACCAGGCCCCGCCCGTGGAGAGCGTGCGGTCACCCTGTCGTGACAGTCCCAGAACCCAGAAGCGGGAACGGCTAAGAACCGACCCCCCCCCGCCCCCCGCTTTCACCCTGTCCACACCCCTCGGTCCCCCGCAGGGCTCCCTCGGGGCCTCCCGGGTTTCCGGCTCAGGCCCCGCCCCGCCCCCCTGTCCCCCGAGGCACCGCGTGTCCCCAGAAAGCCCGTCTGGAGAGACCTGCGCCGTCTGCCGCGAACCCACGCTGCCCCTCCCGGCGGAACCTTCCTGTTCCTCCTCCTTCTTCACGGTTTTATTGGGGGGGGGATGGGATACATTGTATCCACTTAAGAGAACGAGCAAGACGAATGATACAATATTTTGTCGCGGCCACGAGGAAGTCCATTTCAACCTGCCTTTTAGGGATTTTGAAATTTATCAAGAAACGAGAAATAATCGCGTTTTCAGGGCCGCCGGCGCTGGTGACAGGCGCGTCGCCGCGCATTGATTTTGCGCTCGCTCCCGCCGAGGACGCGGGGAGAGTCGAAAACGGGGGCCGGGGGTGGGGGGTGCTGCGCGGGCGCCCCGCCCCCACGCTCCCTGCTGCTGTCTGCGGCTCCCCGCACCCCCTCCTGCGATGAAGTGTGGGGGTCCTGAGATGCGCCCCCGCTGACTCCGAAGGCCAGTCCTTCCAGGCGCACGGCCCCGCCCGAAACAGTGAAAACACCCCACTCCCAGCCCGCCGGACCCCCTGCCGCGCAGCCCCCTCCCCGAGGAGAGGCCCGCCCGCGGCAGCGCGTGGGTTCCAAGCCAAGCTCGGCCCGCTGACCGTCTCAGGCGCCCCAGGCCCCAGACCCTGGCAGTTTAGAAAACAGATGCCCAGAAGCTCCCCCCCGCCCAGCCAGGTGTGAGTTACCTTCGATGCGGAAACAGAAAGAACCTTGCAGGGTCCTTGTTGTCTGGCGGGGTCGGATCTGGCTCTGGGGGGCCGCCTCTTCCCCGTGTGTGACGTCCACTCGCTCACTTGTTCGTTTATTTATCCTCCCTCCCCTCCCCGGAGGACGGTGCCCCCACCCCAGCCGCGCTCCCCTCGGCCCTGTCCCCCCGGAGTCTCCCTGCCCTGGCTTGCGGGAGCTGCTCCCAGCTGTGACAGAGCGCGGGATCTGATAAACTAATTCGTGATGAGGTGTTAATTACTAATAAGTACTTAATGTGTTAGCCTCCTTGGATCTTTGCATTTTAATAGGCGCAATTGCTTAACTGAAGGGAATGAATTTCTAATGGCGGCCGCCCCGGGGTGTTAAAAATGAAATTTAGGGGGGATGAGGGCGGGCGCTCCTGGGGGTGGCGCCGGGCGTGGTGAAGACGGGGTTTCGCGGAAGGGGTGTGGCCGGCCTCGCTGCTCGGGCTCAGCACGCAGAGCCCTGGTTCTGTGCCGCGGAGTGGGGGGGGGGGGTCCACGGCCGGGGTTCAGGGTGTGGCCAGACACGGTCACAACCCCCGAGTCGGGGGGCACCTCATGAAAACCGCAGTCTCGGAGGGCGCGGGGCACCGGGACGGTGCAGGAGGGCCTGAAAAGAAACAGGAGGGCGCCTGCCGCCGAGGAGACGGCCCCCCCCGGGGCCACGCGGGCACGCAGGTGCCTGGCGCACGCACCTGGGGGGGCTCCAGCCCCTGGGAGGGGCTGGGTGTCCCGGAGAGAATGGACTGGCTGTCCGCACCGCACCCAGCCCGTCACTGCGACGTCTCGTGTGCTCCCTCGACTTTCGGCACACCCTGCGCCCGAGTGACACACGGGGGAACCGGGGCCGGGACCAGCTGGTGGCGGGACTGGGTGTGTGTGCCGTAGAAAGGGAACTGCTCCGGCTGCCGCGGGCCGGTCTGCGCTCGGGTCCCTCAGAGCCACCCGCGTGCAGGAGGTCGCCGACCTTCAGAACCTCAGCCTCTCGGCCCGCCGCCCTCCACGCTCCCCCCAAGGGTCTCTCCTGACTCCGGTTCCTGTTCATGCCCCCGAGGAAGGCACAGGTCCCCAGCGCTCCGGCACGGGTGACCTTTCCCGTCTACGGCAGCCTCCTGGGGGCGGGCATCATGAAGTGGTCCCCAGCCTGGCACCCCGGGTAGGATGTGGAGAGCTGAACACATGTAAATGGCGTGATGATGTTTCTGTTTGGGGAAGGCAGTGCACCCCTAGGGGAGGCAGTGGTGGGGGGCCCATGACCCAGCATATTTAGATAACAAGGACATCATTCTTATCGCTCTGTGAGTCAGCATTTTATGGCACCATGACTCGGCATTTCAACATGACCATGACACAGCATTTTCATAGCCGTGACTCAGCACTTTTGGGGACACGACTCCGCATTTTCGTGGTATTGTGACTCGGCCTTTTAATGCCACCATGACTCAGCATTTTAGATGACCATGACTCCAAATTTCAATGACACAATGACTCAGCATTTTAAGGCACCATGACTCAGTGTTTTTCCATGTGTGCTGGTGTCACAGCCCCGGTGTGTGTGATCACGAGGAAGAGGAGAAATGGCTGAGGGGGTCACACATGATCAGCCCCGGGACCTGGCACCTACGTCCAGGGGTGGCAGGTGCAGCGCGGCCGCCGCAGGCATCGGGCCGGGCGGCGCGGCTGCTGGCGGCCGGGGGAGGAGGCCTCGAAAGTGCTCCTCCTCCTGACAGGCCAGCCGGGCCCTGGGCCAGGGCGGAGGTCACCTGGACCGAGCGAGACGGCCATCTGGGGCGTGGCCGCAGACCGGTCGTTGTGCCGCACACGCGTGTGCAGTGTCACATGTAGTTGCAGCCCCACGAAGCCGATGCTGCCCACCCACACAGGTCACAGGTGCAGAGGACGGAAACCGCCCCGAGCTGCCGTCCAGGGACCTTGGGCCCCGCACCCACGGGCCGGTGCTTCCCCACGACCTGCAGACCCCAGGGAAGGCGATTTAGACGTGCAGCCGCTGCCACCCCACCCTGCCTGTGGTGCCCACGGGGGACCGCGTGGCCCCTGGGGATGTGTGACCGGGAGGACACGCAGGCTGGGTGGGGGGCACATGTGGGATTCAAGGTCCGCAGGTCCCTAGTGAGCTCTGTGGGCGTCCATGGGGAAAACCCCATTGCTGCCAACAGACCGATTACCTCCCCAAAGATGTACGCGTGCACACGGGCGCCCGGCCATGAACCGCACACCCAAAGCTCCGTTCTCAACCCGGCCTCCCGCCCCGAGGGCGTCCACATCTGTCTTGGTGGTCCTGGGCGCTGGGCGCTGACCCCCCTGGCAGAGCCCTGCACCTCAGTGAGCCCCAGTCCCCAGGCCACCAGCACTGCACTGTTCACACACGAGAGGTGTTTTGGCCACCACAGCAAACACGCGGGCCGGGGGTGGGCGCTGGGGTAGCCAGCGACTTCGTTTTGGAGACGGGCATTTCAAGAGCTACAAACAAGAAGGCTGTTGATTAAGGAGATTGTGAGCCTAGAGGGAAGGCTGGGATAACAAGGCCGTGAGCCGCCCCATCTGCCGTCCTGGGAGAGCTCAGAGCCACCAGGCCCGGCTCTCTGTCCATCATGGGACGGCGCTCCGCCCTTCAAGACGGCGACCTCAGCACTGCGAACCGCCCGCCGTGAGCTGTGCCGTCACCTGTCCGCCCTCTGCTGTGTGTGGCTGCTCCAGTCCCCCCCCCCCACCAGCTCTGCCGTTCAAGGAAACGGACCCAGCAAGGCAGTGCCCACACCCGGGGAGCTCATCCATCCGGATCCGATTCCTGCCGGCCACCGGCGGTGCCACGTGGTGCAGGCCAGGTCGCGGCGTGGCCATTCGCCCTGGTTTGCACCCTCCTGGCCTTCCTAACCGTGGTCTGTGCCGGTTTCGTGGGGAACGCCCGACGGCTTCCCACACGGCTGCCTGGACACCACCGCGTGCCCGGCTCCGGCCGCCGCGTCTGTGCAAACACGACTCTCCCCCCGTCTCGGGGCCGCGATGGAGCCCCGAGGACCCGAGGTCTCAATTATGGAATGTCAGGACGGCGCCGCACGGTTTCACAGTCACTTCACAGCGCTGCCCCGAGCTCCCTCCAGGGCCGCCTGGACGCAGCTGACGGTGACAGCGGCCTCCACCTGGGGACACCACGGGTGAGGGCGGGCGGGGACATGGGCAGCCAGTGTTTGGGGGGCCACCTCTGGGGGCAGACGGGGGCAGGGGCCCGGGGACAGCCCAGCGGTGTTTCTGTCACTCGGTTCCAACAGAAGCGACGTCTTCCGAGACCCAGGGGCGGCACTGCCCTCACCTGCTGTTTCTCCGGGGACACTTGTTTCAAATGACAGAGAGACAGCAAGGAGAGAGGGACACACGCAGGACAACGGGGACCTTGGTTGTTCAAAAAAGGGGGTGTTGCATGTTACTCCCCCGAATACCTTGACCTTCACAGCAAAAGTCAATACCGCATCTGATCATCTATGTGTTACATATATATTTCGATTTGCGTCAGAGGTTTTCCCTGAAGTATAGTTTGTGCGTTTCAATTACCAACACGCGCAGAGCTCAGTCTGTTCCCCGATGTTGTGACTGCATGTCCTGCCAAGGAAAAGGGGTGCCCTTCCCCCTCTGCACCTGGGGCCTTTCCCCTCCCGCACCTCCGGTGGAGAGCGGCCAGGACCGCTGTGGCCAGAACAGTCTCCTGTGTCCAGTGGCCTCGGCAGTGCAGTGACTCCCCGGCCGTCGTCCTGTACAGCAGGGGTCCCCAAGCTCCGGGCCGGATCCGTCCCTGTCGGGGACTGTTAGCAACCGGGCCGCACAGCAGGAGGGAGCTTGACTGTGATGGGCTTGAATCACCCCAAAACCATCGCGTCCCCACCCCGCTCCATGGAAAAATCGTCTCCCACGAAACCCATCCCTGGCGCCGAAAAGATCGGGGACCACAGCTCCGCAGGGAACCGCAGCTCCGCAGGGAACCGCTCCGGCCCGTCGTAGCTAATTACTCTCGTCTTACCTGGCTCCCTCCGTTATTACAGCCACTCTCCCCAGCGCTGGAGATTTCCCATTACTCTCTGGGACTCCCATCCCTCTTTCTGCCAAACCCTGTTCTTATGGGCCGAGGAAGACATCAATGTGCCGATGATTAATGAGCTTTCATTCGGATTAAAAAGCGTGTGTCGTTCAGGAAGGGGTTGACTGAGTGAGGCTGACAGTTCCGGAACCAGCCGGAGCAGCGCAGGATGGGGGTCCCGCGCCCTCTCCCTAAGCAGCCGGGGTGTCCGCACCCGCCAGCTGGCCTCGTGACATCCATCACGCATGACGTGCTAACATGCTTGCACACCCCTCTGAAGTGTGTCTGGGCTTTAGGAGTCCGGGGCGTGCGTGGGCCTCTCTGCTTTCCCATTACTTTGCTTCTGCCTGGGAAGGTGTGCTGTCTAAACCCCAACCCACGAGCTCAGAGCTGCCCTCTGCCGTCGCGGCACCGTTCGTGGACAGAGCCGCTTCCAGCGTCCGGTTCCTGCACCGAACGTGGATGACCTTTTTACACCCAGAACTCTCGCGCGACCTCGCGAGAAAATCCAATTAATCAATTGGCGTACGGCACTCCCACTGCAGTGGAGCGGGCGCCCCTCTCCGGAACCGCGGAAGCCCGCGGCGCAGCACTTCGCTGCAGAACGCCGCCGTTCCCAGCGGGCGAAGGCGCAGAGCGCGCGCACCCGGACGGCGTCGGCTCCGCGCCGCGCGCGCGCGGGCAGTGCGGCGGGGCTGCCCAGAGCGGCGCCTTCCGCGGCGTCACGTGTAGCTGCGCGGCGGCAAACCCAGCGCCGTCCCCGCGGACGGGCCTGGGGAGCAGATACGATCGCGCTCTGCTATCTGGCCGCCGAGGAAGAGCACTCAGGCCAGCGGATAAGTAACGATGCCTAACATCGGAGTTGCGATCATCAGAGATTAGGGGAGGCGGCCGGCCCCAGCGTCTGGGAGAGGCTGCGCGTCCCCTCGCTCATCCATCTCCGCGTCTGGCCGCTGTCCAGGCGGGTCCAGGCCTGCGCCCGGCCCCGCGCAGGCGCATTAGGCTGGAAGGCCAGGCGCGGGCGCGCGCGTCCCCGGCCTCCCGGAGCTGCAGGTCGCGGTCATTGAGTTCCGTGTGCCCGGGCCATCTGTCACGACTGCCCTGAGGCGACGGAGCCCACGGCAGGTGGAAGCGAGCAGCCGCTCGTGGTGAGGACACGTTTGTCCTCGTTCCAGGGGGCGGGGCGTCTCTTGCCCCCGCCCACTCACCTTGGAAACGGTGACGACGCCACCTGTTCCCTCCGCGGGGCCTGCGGGTGCAGTAGCTGCGCGGCGTCACTCTGCCCTGGAGAGATCAGCCTGTATCCGCTGTTCCAAGCGAACTTTCGGTTAAGAGCAAGTGCAAACAAGCAAACAGGCAACAAAACCACCAAGATAGTAAAAGATTATGAGATAACCTGGGAGATACTTAAAAACATTAGCCTAAATATTGTTACTTGCTACCGATATTTTATATGAAGATGTTTATGTTGATTTTTCTTTCCAGACCATTGCGCCCGTTCTCCAGAGATTGAATTTGTCTCCGGTTTCCGATGACCACAGCGTGTGCTCGGTGGGAATGGGGTTTTCGGAGTTAACTCGGAACAAACGCACCAACGACGGCCGGGCGTGCGGTCGGGGACGCTCGCGGTGCTGAGGCAGCGGGCGGGCCCTGGTGGGGGGCCGGGGGGGGCACGAGGGGGCAGACCACCTCCCCATCCCCGTGGCCTTGTGCCTCCTCACCTGTGACCCGTGAGGGCCCTCTGCCCGCGCCTCATTGTCCCCTGCGCCCCGACTCCTCCCACTGCCCCCCGGGACATCCTGCTCCCCAGCCGGGAAGTCAGCGCCAGCCGCGCAGCCCGACCCCGGGGGTCCTGCTCCCGAGCACCAGCCGGGGGTCGCCGCCCAAGGCCGTGCGCGTGCGCAGACTCTTCCCACCACAGTCGGGGCTTGCTCAGCACGTGGGCTCTGTGGGGTCCCCCGGGGCTGGACGCGGCGGTGTTTCTCGGCACAGTGGGGGCCCCGAGCTGGGGCGCTGGCTGCGGGTGCCCAAGGTCGGAGGCCCGCGGCGAGCCTGGCGTGAGTACGAGGCCACCGACGTTTCCAGGTGAGCCCTCCGTGCTTCCCTTAGGTCTCCAGGCATCACCTCTGCCTGCACCGCCAACAGACCCCCCAAAAGAACAGGCCTGTTTGCCGATCTTTGAAAAGCACGCGATTTGCCCTGAGTTTCCAGGTTGTTTGAACCTTTATCACAACTTTCTCAGACGTTCGGTTGGCCCCTTGCTTTAAATGTAGAGCCTCTCAACCTTAAAGGGGGTCTAGAAGTCGACAGAACACATCGAACCTACTATTTTAAAATAGAACTAAACGAGTGTGTAAAATCAAGCTTACTGGGCTGCCCAGTGTGCTGGCGCACAGTAGGTCTTCACGAGCATCCTCTCCCTCGCCCGGCACGAAGCCCTTTCACTGTCTGTCCATGTGTTGTTTCGTCCGCTGCCGACCTGGAAACCGAGCCACTCCTCACCTCGCGTGCCCGTGGGAGGCCGGGCGCTGGGGAAACACGGGGCCGCCGTGGTCGCTGCAAACAGGAGGCGCGTCTGCACGGCGGGGACTCGGGTCCGTCACTTTCTCCTCCCCCCCCCACCCCCCGAAGTGCCCGGGAACTGCTTCCAGATTGCAGCACAGAACGTTCCAGAGCAGGCTGTCTTCGGAGGCCGACGGGCCCCGTTCGCTGGCCGTCAGCCCCGCCCTGGCGAGGAGGAAGGGTTCCAGCAGAGTGGGCCCAGAGCGGGCTCTGGGGCTGCGTTTCCGACTCGAATGTGAGCTGCTTCTACTGTCAGGTCTGAAGACTCCCTGGGGGAGAATCCGTTGCTACGGAGACGTGAAACGTTGTGATAACGCCTGGATGGCCTGAGTCCCAAGGGCGGGCTCTGGGGCCAGGGAAGTGGGCGGGGCTGGGTGTGCCAGCCAGAGGGCGTCTGTGGCCTCTGGGGTGAGGACCGTCACGGCGCCTGGTTTAAAAACTCCACCGGGGAAGAGGGGCCCAGCCCACTGTCCAGTGCGCCCTGTTCACCCTCTGAGGCCAACGCACACTGACCGTGGCCTTCTCCGCTCGTCTCGGAGAAAAACGACTTGCTTCCCCAGTGGGCAGCCCCACTCAGCCCACGGCGCAGAGATCCCGGGGAGAACCGTCTTTTGGGCGCATACTAGGTGCACAGTTTGAGGTCGTCTTTCTTAGGGGAGAATCCCCTCGCTGTGCATAGACATTATGGGGCGGGGGCAGAGAGGGCGGGAACACAGCCCCCCCACCACTAAGCACACAGGCAGGTGTCCGACATTTGGGGACATGGCAGGGGTCAGCACCTCTGGGGTGCTATGGGGGAGCCCCGCCCCGGGGAAGCCACGGGCCTCCCCGCCAGGTGAGGGTGTGTGCCCCAAGTTCTTCCCTGACAAAGGGGTGGAGGTGAGGGGAACCTGGCGGTGTCGCCAAACAGGTGTGCAAGGACACTAGTGTCACCCATGCCTGCCGTCCACGGCGCGGCCGAGGGGAAGAACACAGAAAACCCTGTGTTCTTGTTAAAACTTCGTCTCCTCTCCGAGCAACCAGCAGACTGCGTGTTTGTGGACCATGAGGTCAGGGGGTGGATGCGGACGAAGGTAGAAGCTTATTTGTCACGTACTTTGGTAGGGTGTCCGTAAGAGGCGGCAGGTGTGGCCGGAAAGGCAAGGAAGGCTTTAAACGGCAGGTCTGGACCCTGGCTGTTCAGGTGACCTTGGGCGAGGTCTCCGGCGTCGCTCCCCTCCAGCGGAGGCCTCTGTCACACCGCGGTCATGGAGCACATGGGTCGGGAGGCTCAGGGTCAACCAGTCGGGCTGCTCACGCAGCAAAGCTTGGGGCGGTCGGTGCTTGTCATTAGTGTTTTGCAAGCAATGCGTCAGCATCCGTGCAGGTCTTGGCATTTTCCAGAACAGGCGTATGATTTTACAATATCAGATCACAGCACTGCTTAAAGTACAAAAATGAATAAATGTTTTACAAACCCATCGACCTGCTAACTATTACAAAAACTCACATCCGAATAACGTAAGTTAGATTTTGGCAAAACCACGGTAACCGGGGAGAACCTCACGAGCACCCGCTGGCCCCCTCGGGAAGCTGGGGTGTCCAAGAGACAGTGTACTGGGGGTGCCCTGAACCACAACGTCTGGGGGGTTCAGAGGCATCTGGCTCTTGGGCTCTGCCAGTGCAGGAGCCCCTCAGGGGCCGGCCTCTCTCGGGACCCTTGTTGCCCCAGTGCGTGGAAGGTACGAGGCCGTTTGGGGACCAGGAACAGGGGACGAGTGGACACACAGGTGGGGGAGGAGAAGGGACGGCCCTGAGCACCCCTGGGAGGCGAAGGATGCCCGAGAGACCCCCAAGCAAACGGGGTGATCCCAGACAGACTCACACTCACAGGCGGGGGTCCGGGGAGGGCGTGAAGAAGAGACTGGGTCTGGAAAGGGCGTCTCAGCGCAGAGGCTGCGAGCCGCGGGAGGAGCTGCCGGGGACTGGGCAGCAGGGGCGGGCCCCAGGAACGGGGGGTGGCGTCAGGGACGCCCGGTGCGGGAGCGGCAGTGCCGTTCTTGGTGACACTCCCACCTAGGCCTCCGAGGAGAGCCTCCGCGGCCGTGGGGCAGGAGGGGCCTGCGTGGGGCCCAAGGCGACGCCCTGTGTGCCCTCGCGCACCCCAGGGGCCGGGCTACCCGCGCCGGAGGCACAGCACCAGGCAGTTGCTGCTCCTGTTGGTGCAGAAACCTCGGCGCCTCTGGAAAACGACCCCCGCCCCTGCCGCGTGCCTCCCGCCCACCTTCCCGGTGCCGGGTCCAGGAACAGAGGGAGTCGCACCTGGGAGAGCCCGCACCCTCACCTGTCCGTCGGGCTGTTGGGCAGGCTTTCAAGACCCCCGTGCACTAACTGTGATGATTTAAACCATAACCAAACCATCATCTCACTCATTTAAATTGAAATAACGCCTGCCAGTTTCCAAAACATCACCTCGTTCCATTTCGAATTAATTTTCTCAAATATGTCCGCCTAATTGAATGAGAGAAATCGCCGGGGAGGGAGGCCCTCCTCACACTCGGGCCTTTATTTTCCAAATATAAAATTCATATATTTCCTCGACAATTCATTAGCCGGGCACCCCCTCCAGGGACGGGAGGCCTAGCCGGGAAATTAGTTCCTGAGGCGGGAGCTGCGGCCGAGGCCCCTCCCACACGAGGCACGGCGAGGACCCTGCCGAAGGAGGGGGCCCACCGCGCTCTGGACGAGTCCAGGAATGCCCCGGAAGCGTGAATATTCATGAGGCCGCTCTCAGGGACAAGCAGCCAATCATCATTAGATCCTTTGGTGTTCATTATAATAAAATTAATCTTGATTAATTCATTCACCATTAATCTTGCATTCAAATGCAATTCCATAGAAACTGCGTTGTGATTTAGCAATTAACTCACCCGGCAAGATTGAGGAGCGTTTCCCGGGTCCCCCAAGGCCGCTCTCCGCCGTGTCGGAGCGGCAGCGGCAGGCCCAGAGGGTCCGTGTGTCCAGAGACAGTCCAGGGAAAATGAAAGGGCGGCACCTCAGGCGTAGATGCCGCAGCAGGGGACAGAGCATCCCTGCGTCCTGTTCTGCCCTTCAAAAAACAAGCGAACCGACCCAGACGTGTTTGCAGCCTGAGGTGGGAAGGAAAAACACCCAAATTCTTCCAGCGTCCAAACGAACGAAGAATAGGTCTGTGAGCAGCTGAAGTGACGTCTGAAGGTCTCTCCTCTGGGTCATGGTCGGAACGCGCTGCCGAGAAATGTGCCTGCCGGAGAAACTCCGGATGACCAGCCGTCGCCCGTCTGCTCCTCACGCGGTGACTGGCGACAGGCACCTGTCCGGGCTCAAGTGCAGGGGGCCGGTCCCCGGCCCTGGGCGGGGGGTCACGGGCCACTTTGAGGGGGGGGCCCTTGGCGCTCACTCTGTGGGGCCCTCCTGTTTTAGCTCTGCGTCCTTCCCCTGTGCACCGCCTCCTGCCCTTCTCCGTGGAACTGCGTCGTGGAGTCAGCACCTGAGAGTGCGTGGAAGAGAACGGGACGGGCCCAGTGGGGAGAGCCGCGGCTCCGATTGGCGGGTGGGGGACGCAGGATGTGGAGCCACGGAGAATTCGAGTTCCGTCCCCGGCCCATCAGCCGCTCCCTCTCGGAGGGTGCGGCCACCGTCGGGCGAGGCCGTTTCCAAGGAGACCTCCTGCCACCCCGGTTCTTCCCCCACCCCAGGGGTCATCGAGCTCCCGAGGGTGTGGGCCGAGGAGACAGAGCCGGGCCCCTCCCAGAGCGAGGGCAGGTGCCCTGCGAGCCCTGGGCAGAAGCTCCGGTTAGTGTCGGGGACAGTTCCACTCGCTGGGTTTTGAGAAGACGCTTGCAACCTGGACTACGGAAGGTCCAGGAAAATTAACTCGAATCCACGGGGCCCGAGTTTTCCTCTGGTGATGGGGCGTGTCCCCCACGTCCTCCGCGGGAGGCAGTGTCAGCCCGACGGGGCCGGGTTCAAGGTGATGCCAGGTCACCCCACCACTCAGCAGGGTGGCCGCTCCGTGTCCACGAGGACCTAGTGCTCTGTGGGACTTGGGTGCTCTGAGTCACACCTGGAACTTTCCGGTCCCACACGAACGGAGTCTGCCGCTGGCTGCTGCTCAGACGAGAGCCCCTCTGCGCAGCGCTGGGGCCACAGGGGCCGACCTGGGTGGAGAAGCGGCCTCTGTGCCGAGGGGGCAGGGGCATGGCCGGCCGCTCCGCACTGACGCACGCGCGAGGGCTGGGGTCCACCGTCCTGGGAGGACTGACGCTGTCACGGAACCAGCTGCCGAAGGAGTAAGCCGGCTCTGCCAGCCCCCAGGCCGGGGGCCACGGTCCTGGAGGGTGGGCTGTCCTGCGGCGGCTCAGCTCACAGCCTCCCCGGTGTCCTGTGCAAAGGTGAGGTCCTCCCACGGAGCACCTGGGACCCACCGTGGACGTCGGGCCGCCAGGAGGGCACAGCGGGCTGAGGGATGCATGCCTGTGTGCACAGGCAGTGTGCAGATGCACACGCATGCACACACAGGTAGATACATGCACATATAGTGTACATATGTATACACACATAGTCTATGTAATGCACGCATACTGTGCGGTGCACACGTGTGTGCACACATGGACACAGTATATGCACAATGCACATGTGCGTGCACATGCTATGTGTGCAATGAGCACACATGCATGTACCTATGGATACACACAGCACACATACAGTGCACATGTGCACACATGTGTACATTATGCACACTGCACACACATGCACGCATGTGGGTGTATGCACATGCACAATGCACACGTGCACACACAATATGTGCCACACCAAAAGTACAACATGCACACATATCCACACATGGTGTGTGCTGTGTACATACAACATGTGCACGTGCACATGCAGACACACCTGTGTGCACGTGCACACATACATGCACGCACAGACACACACACTCCATTGTTTCCTGCCAGCGGCAGCAAAGAAGGCAGCTCTCCAGCAGGAGCCTGCGTCCAGCAAAACCACGTCGCCGGGCGCCCGGCCTTCGGGGAGCCGCCCGGCCTCACGCTCTTCCTCCACCCGGTCGGACGCCGGCCCGGACGACACAGGTGGGATTGCTCTTTGGAACAAAACGCCGTCTTGGCGAGCACAGCACCCTCCGCGCGGGAGCGCCTCAGCAAAGCCCCCGCGCCCCCGGAGCCGGTCCTGAGGGCCGTGCGCGCGCGCGCGCGGGGTGCGGCGGACAGCCTGCCAGGAGCCCGCTGCCACGCCGTTAATGGATTTATCAAATACCTTATTTCATGCTTTCTGCTTTTGATTTATGAATTTTGATCCCGGAGACAAGGACCCTGTGAGTATTGATTGCGGGAAATGTCAGGCGGCCAGAAGTTAATTTCGCCGGCGCGCGGGGAAGTCTCCGATTCTCTGACAGCGCTGTCTGCCGGGGACCAGCTGTCAGGCGCGCGGTGACACGGCGCTGTCGCCGCGGCAGCCGTCCCGCCGGCAGGCTGAGCGGCTCCGTGTCACGGGTTGAAGCGGCGCCCACGTATGCGCGGACGTGGGCGTCTGGTCGTGGGGAAGACGGCGCCGCCCGGCGGCCCGGCCAGGGGGCCACGCGGGGGCGGGCGGGGCCCCGCCCTCTCCGGCTGCACGGCGCCCAGGGCAGGGGGCCCGACAGAAGTAATGGCACGTCACCGCCGGCGCTCGAGCTGGTTAGGGACAGGTCACTTATTGATCGACTTTCCCTGTAAATTATCCATCTTTCCGTGCTGCAGTCCGCCAGCGCGTCATCCCGGTGCGATCAGGCACTGACGGGGCGCCCCTGAGCGGCGCGCGTCTGGTCCGGGTCTCCGGGCCTCGGGGTCGCCGGGCTCCTGACGGAGTGGCCTTCCGAGCCGCCCGCCTCAGACCCCACGCCCGGGCCCACTCTCGCGGCCACCACCTCTGGGCGCCCTTCACGGCGCACCGCGCCCACGCGGGGTGGACTCCGGCCGTCTTGCCGCCCACGGCCGGGTGTCGGTGCCAGGAGCGTGGGCACGCCGCTTGGAGGGAACACAGAGGAGACGTAAACGAGAAACACGCAGGACGAGCCCGGAGCACCGCTGGGCCACACCCTCTGGACCCCCGAGAGCCTTCGAGTCGACCGGCCTTCCCCTTTGGACGGGAAGCCCTCGGAGCCCAGGGCCCAGCGGAAGGGAGCGGAGCTCAGGGGGCGGCGGCCCGGCCTCCGGCCGCAGGTTCCGGGAAGAGCAGTGGCCGTTTCCCACTCAGCGCGTGCGGCCGCACGGTTCCAGGTGCACGGCCGCCCTGAGAGGCCGGCGCGGAGATTCCCCGCACACCCCCTGCCCCCCACCCCATCGACACCCTGGCCTCGGCGGTGTGGCCGTTTCGAGGGGTGAGCTTGCACCGACACCCCACCGTCGCCTACGGTCCTGGTCCATGTTAGGGCTCCCGGTTCCGTGCGCCCCGGGTTTTTGCAGGTGTGCGAAGGCCTCTGGTGTCCGGCACCGTGTCGCACAGGGGACTGTCCCTCCTCCAAAAATCCTCCGGGCTCCTCCGCTCGCCCTCCCCCCTCGAACCCCAGCACACACGCACAGGCTCGCCCTTCCCAGAACACCCCGGAGCCAGAAACATGCGGGGTGCGCGGCCCGTGCGTGCCGCCCTCTTTGCCCCAGCAACACACGCTTACGGTTCCTCCGAGCCTCTCCGTGTCGCTGCGTCTCCCCCCTTCCTCGCAGTGGGGGTGGCACCCCCTCGCGGTGACAATGCACCAGCGCATTCATCCACTCACCCACTGAGGGGCGTCTGGGTTACTCTCGGGCTTTGGTAATGTCCAGTAAACCGGCTCTAATCGGGTTTTTACGGACACAGAATTTCAGTTCACGTTGGTAGATGCCACGGCGCTCACGGGCTGGGGCGCGTGGCAGGAGCGGACGTGTTTCCTTCCATAACAAACCGCCCAATGTCCTCTCTGAGCGGCTGCCGCCCGCCTGCCTCCCCACCAGCCGCAAGCGAGGGCGCCCACAGCCCCCCACCACCACCCCACGTCCGCGCGACCACTGGGTGCCCTCGCCGGTTCTGTCCGTACAAGCATGTTGCTGGCAAACAGAGACGGGTCGCTGCCCCTCCTAACCCCGGTTCCCCCGTTTCCTCTGCGTGCCGAGTGCACCGCCCGGAGTCCCCGCCCTCATGCTGACTCCAGTGACGAGAGGGAGCACTCGGGGGTCCCTGATCAGAGTGGGAAGGCCCCCGAGTCTCCCCAGACGCAGTACGGTGTCGGCTGGAACGCTTCCGTCAATGTCCCCAATGGGGTCGGCTGTGTCCCCTCCACCAGGTGGGGAGGCCGTGTCTGGTCCAGTAAGCTCTCTCTCTCTCTCTCCCTCTCTCTCTGTCTCTCTGTCTCTCTCTCTCTGTCTCTCTCTCTCTCTGTCTCTCTGTCTGTCTGTCTGTCTCTCTCTCTCTCTCTCTCTGTCTCTCTGTCTGTCTCTCTCTCTCTCTCTCTCTCTCTCTGTCTGTCTGCTGGAGTCGTCAGGCGGAACCCCTGCCTTAACGAGCTGGTTTTCGGACATCAAGTCACCCGTGTTTGGGGGATGACCCCCCCCCCCGGACCTGGTGTGCTTCCCTGCGCCTTCGGGCGGGGTCGCTGGCGCTCTGCTCGGAAGGGGGTCGAGTGTGTCCCCCCCGGGGGGCTGCTCCGGGTCTTCCCGCCTGTCACCTCCTTTCCCGGCTTTGCTGGGAGGGCGAGACTCACCCCAAAGACTTAGGTGGGGAGCACCCTCTCTTCCTCGACTTTCTGGAAGGGTTTGTGGGGATGTAGCATTTATTTTTCCTTAAATGTTTTCTCAGAGTGTCTGAGACTGAAACTTTCTTCTTGGGAATTTTTTTTTAAATAATAATTTCAATGACTTTAATAAGCATGGAGCTACTGAGGTTTCCTGTCTCTTCTCAAGTGAGTCCTGGTACTAACGTGCGTCTTTCATGAACCGCCCGTCACGGTCATCTGTGTCTTCATGTGTCCTCACGTGTCTTCACTGCTCTGCGGACAGACTCACCCCCGGCTCCTGTCCTTTCCGTTCTCTCTGCAAACCTCTTCAGCATTTCTTGGAGTACAGTTCCGGTGGTGACGCACCCTCTCAATGTTCGTATGTTTGGAAACTATTTTACCTGTTTTTGTGGTTTTGCTGGGTTTAGCACTCTGGGCTGATGATTTTTTTACGTCACTAGAACCTCCAAAATTCTGCTGCACTGTTTTGTCCCTGGCACCGCTTCCGACAAGCGTACACGCGTTCTGTCGTCCTTATTCTTGCTCTGTGTATGGCTTATTTCTCTCTTTACTGCAGCGTACTAATTTATTGTATCAACACCTCTTTGCTTTAACATCTTCTCTCATTGCTGTATTTTGGCCCTTCAGTTACGGCGGGTCTCGCCATTCTCTTTGCTTCCTTTCCGCTTGGCTTTGTTGAGCTTCCTGGGCGTGTGTCCTTTTCAGACTGAATCGTTGGAAGTGTCCACTGAGAATCTGAAAGTGTACTTCACACCTCTGTTTTACCTGTTACGTCTGTAACACGGTTTAGTAATGTTCGTCTTCGTCTGCTGAGCCGAGCGCCCGCGTCGGTTCTGAGTTGTGTGGACGGGAGGGTTCTTCACGGGACGGCCGTGGTGTCCCGCCCTGGCGCTCACTTCCGATCGGGTGCCGACACTGCGTGTGTGTGTGTGTGTGTGTGCGCGCACGTGTGTGTGTGCCGGCCTGTACACGGTCTAACCTTTTTTCTCGAATCCCCCTGATTCCTGTGGGTCTTGCTTTGACAATCAGCCTACTCTGGGGTCCCCCGCTCCTCAACA
The DNA here is from genome assembly GCF_019186645.2 of Phyllostomus hastatus. Lineage (NCBI taxonomy): Eukaryota > Metazoa > Chordata > Mammalia > Chiroptera > Phyllostomidae > Phyllostomus > Phyllostomus hastatus. The sequence continues at coordinate 56,703,779 of NW_025333960.1, forward strand.
AGGAGGCGAGACCTGGCGAGAGCTTTGCCAGGTTCCCCGTGAGCCGCGCCGCCCTCCGTCCAGTCCGGCTGCGGCGACCGCAGTGCCCTGCCCCTGCCAGCGCCTGGCATTCTCTCCTGCAGCCCGTCCAGGGGCCGGGGGCTCCCTCCCACACGTGTACGCATGTCGGAGCGCCCTCTGGCTCGGCGAGGAGAGATGGGGGAAACCGAGTCCCGGCGGACGCCGGCCTTCCTGCCGCCCTCCCCCTGGACCTCCCATCTAGGCAAACCCACGAGCCCACGCGTCCTTGGGTGCCCCCCCCCATCCCTCTAAAGTGCCTGCAGCCTGCTGTTCGGAGAGATGCCGGAGCACAGGTCCGCGTCCACCCGCCCCGTCTCCACCTCGCAGGTGTCTCCGCCCGGGCCGCACCCCCTCCGGGACGGTCCCTCGGGGCCCTCTCCCCCAGCCCCCAGCCTCGCTTGACCGGCCAGGCTGGGCTCGGGGCCGGCGGAGCAGGCGTGCGCTGCAGGACAGGAAGGGCGGGCTAACAGCACCGGCACCCGCCGGAGCAGCGGGTGAAGGGCCGTGACACGCGGGCGACGGCATGGACCTCAGATCCCAGGCACAGCAGGAAGGCGCCAGCGGGCGTGGAGGAGGGTCCCGGTGGGCAGCAGCCCTGGCGTCACCGCCGAGGCCCACCCGGAGGGAGACAGGACGAGGAGGTTGAGGGGCCGGCCTTGCTGCGCATGGACCACCCGCCGGAGGTGCTGGGGAAGCAGGCGCGAGCCCGGGCTGCTGGGTGTGGGCAGGCACCCAGCGCCCAGCGCCCACCCCCAAAACTGGTCTGGTCCCGGAGGGCAGCCCACTGGCGGGCCAGCCCTCCCTCACGGGCACGGCCCCTGACCGCGTGGCCAGCAGGACCGGTGGCACTTTCTGGGTGTCCGGTGACGTGGGCGAGGCCCCAGCAGGAGGAGCAGACGCTGCGTGGTCTCCGGGGGAGAAGGTGAGGACCAGGGTGGCCGGGAGAGCTCAGGCACAGGCCTTGCGCACAGGCCTGGGGACGACCTTGGGGGTGGGGCCTGGAAGCTGCGCAGTCCCGGCGGGCTCCCTGGAGGAGGCCCCGTCTCCCCGGACCACGGTCAGCTGGGAAGCCCCACGGCGGGGCCGGGTGCGTGGCTGGCCGCCGGGTGCAAGGAGGACCCCGAGTGCTTATTCCTGTCTCTGCCGGACCCCCATTTGTTTGCATTCCTGGGGCAGGGCTTGCTTTTGTTTTGGGATTTTAGATTTTTTTCTCTTTTCCTTTGGCTTTATTTTATCCCGCTGGTGATCCGGAGCTGACTGGCAGGCGACTTCAGGGGTCTCGGTAAAGCGCAGCCCCCCCCCCAATCGAGGACACGGTTCAAGTCGACTGCTCAGGGTGGGTTTTCCCCCTACGATCCCGGGGGTCCTTTCCTGAGAGAGCCCGTCCTGGACCCCGGTTCCCGCCCCCCGCCCCCCGCCCCCCTGCCCCGGCCTGGGGGCTGCCCGGGGGAAGCCCCCTGCCCCGGGCGGCGCCCCGGTGGCCCGGAAGCCGGCCTCTGGCCCGCCCCACTGGTGGGGTTCCCGTCTTGTTGACTCCCACTGACTGTTCGTTCGTGTGACTTAGAAAAAGCCAAACGCGTGGTGACTCCCGGTTCTGGGGGTGGAGACCACGACTCCTACCTCTGACTTTCAGGGTGACCAGGTAGCACGCCTCACGGCGACCTCGGGATAGCTCGTGAACAAACAGAGACGCGCCCCTCTTGTCGGAAAGGGCGAGTCTGGCCGAGCACAGCCCCCCTTTAAAGTCCCGACCCGACGCCGCTCCTAGGCAGCTCCCTGGAGAACGCCCTCCAGATGCAGACACCGGAGACCCCCGGGCACAGCCCCCCGGACCCCGTGTGTCCAGTGATGCAGGCAGGACACCCGTGGACTCGGTCAGCGTGAGAACGCCCGTGGGCACCGCATGTGCTCCCACTGCGTGGGTGGTCCTGCTCTGGGCCGTGTGCCCGTGTGCGCGTGTAGCTGTGTGCTCACATACACGTGTGCTTGCCGTGTGTCTGTGTGCCGGTGTGGATGCGTGTGCAGCCGTGTCTCTAATTCCCACGAGTCTCTTCTGCGTATTCTGTTCTGTCTGCAGTACGAAGAGTAAACATGTTTGGGGGTTTTCTGTTTTTTTTGTTTTTTGCTAAACGAACCAAATAGGAAGTGAGCCCGTGTGCAGGGCCCACGGTGGCCCCCAGGGCCTGCGGACGGCCTGTGCGGGGTGGGGTAGCGAGCCTGCAGCTGGCCGGCCACGCAGACAGGACGCACGCGGGAGCGGGGGCGGGAGCGGGGGCGGGGCCGAGGCCGAGGGAGGGCTGAGGGGGACGACCTGCGCGGGGAGGGCCCTGCGAACCAGCAGCCCGCGCCCTCCGCGGAGCGAGCCCGCTGGCTGGCGGCGGTGTCTGCGTGCAGCCGGCCTCCCCACCCGGGTCGCAAACAGCTTCCAGATGCTTCTGTCCCTGCCTTCTCGGAGCCCTGCCCTTCACAGATGCCTCTCCAGGAGGGGGTCTGTGTGGGAGGGAGACGGGCAGCTCTCACAGTCATTCATTTCCAATCTTCCTGACGGGACTTTTGTTAATGGACCGGCCTCCTCGGCCCCGGGGCTAAGGCCTGTGCTGCGGGGGGAGGGGGGAGGGGAGGGGAGGGCTGTGTTGTGCACTGTGTGTGCGTGTGTTCTGTTTTGCACACTCGTGGGGGGAGGAAATGCATGGGGAGCGCAGCCCCGAGTGGAGCACTCGGGCGGCTGCCCCACAGGGCCGCGAGGGACCCACTCCGTGTGGGTGCAGGGCTCCTGCCGGACCAGCGAATGAGGGAGAGGACCCCCGGCCCCCCGGCGTGGCCCGGGGTCAGCCTGCAGACCCAGCTGTCACTCTGTGCCCCCCGAGAACAAGTTATGGAGGAGAGGGCGGCACACGCACGCGCTGGAGCCAGCTGGACGAAAACGGCTCCATAAAAGGCGGAGATAAGGCAGTAAAACTCGGCAGCTGGCGTGGAGGCGAGGAGGCCGCCATGGACGGAGCCGCCCCGAAGGCCAGGCCGGGGCCTTCGTCCGGACGGGAAGCAAATAGGGCCATAAAGCATGTCTGCGGGGTCGGGTCCCAGGGGGAAGGGCCTGGAAGTGGCCGTCCCTGGGCCGGCGAGCGCCGGCCCTGACCGCCGTTTAACGAGCGGAGGGAGGTCAGCTGCGGGGGCTCCGGGAGGCCCCGGAGTCACCCCGCCTCCTCGCTCAAACTGGAGCAGGTGCCCCTCTCGGGCGACAGCGTCTGGGTGCATCAAGTGGGATTCCTGGGGAGACCCGCGCCCCCCCGCCCCGGCATGCGTGAGGACACTATGAAACCCACACACTCAGCACAGTGCCCGGTGCGGGCACGTGCGAAGTAAGTCACAGCTGTCACTCACTCGGATGTCCTGCCTGCCAGTCCAGCCTGCGCCCCGGGCATGGGGACCGGGTGTGGCGCTTAGTAGGGGCGGGGAGCAGGGGGTCCTCGGAGGAAAGGGTCGCTGTGAACCGTGGCCTCACCCCCCCTGCCGCCTGCTGCGGGGGACGCTGTGGAGCCCGTGGGAGCCTCAGACTCTACCTCCGTGAAATTGCCGGAAAAGCCACCTCGTGACACCATTGTCCGACGTCGAGAGCGGCCAGTGCGTGCTGGGGGGACCTCGGGGGCGCCCGGGCCCGCCCTCCTCCCCGGGCAGCATGGGAGGGCAGCCCCGGGTGGGTCAGAGGAAAGCACAGCACCCCCGCCCCCCCCTGCACCCCCCCCCCGCACCCCACAGAGGCTGGCGCTCGGCCCGCCCCCCTCAGTGGCCGTGTGTGCGTTGAAGCACCGCCACCCCCGGGCCCCCGCACAGGGCGTCATCGCCGCGAGGGACCACAGTTCAAATACGCAAAGGGGCGTCCCACGGGCCTGCAAACTGGTTACCAGGGGCGCGTGTGTTTAGTGTAAAAATGGAACGGCATCGACCATCCGGGAACGGACCTTACTGAGCGGTCCGGCAGACACGCTCCGGAAAGGGTGGCTGACAGACTCCGAAGGGCTGGCGGGGCCTCTCGGGGGTTCCCCCCCCCCGCGTTGTCTCCCCGTGTCCTGGCTCCCGGGGCGCACGCAGGTCGCCCACAGGCGCAGGGCGGGCGGGTGGAGCCAGCCCTGCCCGTACTGGGTGTTCCCGCACCTGCACTCATGCGGTAAAGTCTGGTTTACACGTGGGGCTCGGTGAGAGACCAACGACCACGGCTAACCACGGGAAAGGACAATGATGACAACGCGTTACGATCGAAGCGACGTGCCTGTCCCCCCCACCCCGTAACCCCTCCCGGGGACGGCCACCGCGGGACCAATGAGCGCGCGGCGTGCACAGGCCACGCCCCTCGGGGACGCGCGGAGTGGGACAGCCCGAGATTTCACCCCGTGACCCAGCATGGCGTGACAGTTAAAATCCGTGAGCTGTTTATTTCTGGAACTTTCCCTTCACTGCGTTCGGGCCTCAGCGGACCGCCTGCAGGTGAGGGACACCGCGGACGTCGGGGGGGGGGGCTGCTGCGCCCACCGCAGGGACCCCCCTTCCCGCCACACCCGGGTGCGGGCCGTGGGGGGCTCCGGGAAAGCCCCCCAGGGCGGGGGCTGGCCCTTCCAGGCCCCAACTCAGCCAGGGAGGTGGGAGGGGCGGGGACGCGGGGGCAGCAGCGCCCCAGCAGGGCGGGGGGCTCTGGGCTGCCCCCCGCCGGCCCGGGGAGCTGCCCTCCCCGTCCCTCACCGCACCCCGTTCCAAAAGCCGCCAGGCCACCGCCATGGGGTCTCTCTGAGCCACCGAGCAGGTGCCTGGAGCCGGGGTCGGCCTCGGGCCCCTGACACCCAGCTGGTCGGTCAGAGGCTCCCTGAGGACCCACCCTCCCCATCGACACCCAGCCCGGGGCGGGTGGGGACAGAGGCCGGCACCCGCGGCCCACTGCAGCCCCGGGGACGAGGTCAGGGTTCAATGCCAGCCCCAAGGGCAGAGAAAGCCCCTCCAGGGCCCGTCCCCGAGCCGCAGACCGGACTCGCTCTTCCAGTGTCCCCTCAGGCACCAGACGGCGCCTCTTCCCTCTCTGTCTGTCCGGCCGAGGGACAGCACCAGCCCCTTGTCGACGGCTTTTTCGACGTTGCTCCCTCCACCCGCCCCGAGAAGCGGCGGCGCCTCCCGGGCCGGGTTAGGGCGGCAGGTTCAGCCCTGAGCCCCGGGGGACAAAAATCCTGATGCTCTTCATCCCCCACAGACGCGCCCCCGCCTCTCGGGAGACCCCCCGACCCAGCGGGATGAAGCAGCCGCCGTCCCAAAGTCACAGGAAGTCACCACCAACACACACGGTTCCCCTGAGTTCACATCTGAAAACTGCACACCTGACAGGTGAGGTGGCAGCGGTCTCCTCCCGGACCGGGGGCAGCGTGCCACCCGTGGGGGCCGGGAAGGAAGGGCCCAGAGTGTGACGTGACTCAGCAACTAACCGTCGAGTCATTCGCCTGCAAACAGCGAGAAAACCCTCCTGGCCGGGTGGGGCGTTGGCAGGGCTAAGTCTGGGCGGCTTTGGGGAGTTCTCGGTGGGTTACCGGGTTCCCAGAGTGGAAAGACGCGGTTTATTTCGGGCGCAAAGGGGGGCGGGATGGCCCTCTGACTCCCACTGAGGACACCAGCCCGGACGGGAGAGCCCCTGCCGACGACACCGCCAGCGGCTCCTCCGCTGGGACGGCGTCGGGCGCCGAGGAACTTCCTTTCGATGTCCAGACGAGGCGCTGGGACGAGAGCTGCGAGGCCGGGGTGGGCAGAGGGACCGGCGACCGTGACCGTGGTCGGCACAACCGCGGAGCCCGGACCCTGAGGTCAGCTCTGGGGGGAGCTCCCGGCTGCAGAAGTCGCCTTCTCCTCAGAGGAGAATCAGGCTGTTTTCTGCGCTGCGTTTAACCGAGGGAGGGGCGGGTCATCGTGACGACGGGCAAGACGGGGATTTCGTGCTGTCCCCAGCTGGGCGGCAGCGAAAGAGGGCTGCGCGACCGGCGCCCGTCTCTGGGAAGAGCACTCAGTGTGAGGAGATTGGCGTCATCACGTCCCCCGATTTTGTTAAGGAGACGGAACTCGGAGGAGAGCTCCGTCTGCTCGGATGGTGGGGGGGAGCCCTTCCGTCGGGGGAGGGGGGTCTGTTCTGACCCCGCTGGCTCCTCCGAGGGGGCGGAGGGCTGCGTCTCCCAGGGCTGGGGACTGTCCCCTGCGCGCGGCCGGGGAGAAGGCGCCAGGCTCCTGCCGGCCACCACGTCACTGGGTTTCCGTGCTTTGCTGCAGAAAAGCCTCAAATGTCACGCACTTGAACAAGAACCTTGGTTTCGAATATCCTGGTATTTCATGATCCAAAATACAACTGCATTTGCGAAATTAGGATCAGTGGGATTTATTATCGTTGGAAAAATATTTGCATTTGTAAAATTAAAAAAAAAACCCTCAAGTGTATTTCTATAAAAAAACGTAAACTTCCATGGAGGGGAAGGAAGTAGGCTGCACACACACACACGTCCACGCAAACTTTTCTTTTGCACGTTTGAGTGTACAGAAACGAATGTCCCTTCCTACGTCTTTTGAACAAACCAGAGCAAGTGCTAGTCACCGGAGCACCACTCCACTGTGTGTACGAACCGTGTGGTTTTGTGAAGATGCACCCTTGGCGTGAAGAGCTGACACGCATGTGGGTGTTCGTGCTTGTTACACTCAGACAGAAAGAAAACGGCCCGAGCTGAGTCGGACAGATTACTCGGGCTAATATTGTGAGATGCTCATGCTGCAGATATTAGAAGATAATATTTTGCACTTAAAAATCAAGGAATGCATCACCTCAGCTATAAAAAACGTGAAGTAATGTAGAGGGGAAAAACTCTCTTCCTCTGGAATAAAACTGCACATGGCAAATACATGGCGTTTTCTAATTCAAGCCAGCCTGGCAAAGCCAGGGTCACGCCGCCTGCTGCTAAGACCCCTGGGCTGCGTGGCCTGTTCCTGCGTTCACTCCAGGCCCCGCAGAGGCCCCTGCGACCTGCAGATGTGTGCCCGCGCCCGCCGCCAGCCCATCCCCGGGGCCGGCCAGAGAGACTCGGGGAGGTCGGCGGCCGCTGACAACCCAGCATCTTCCTGCAACCGGGACGGTCTCTGAAGCCAATCTGCTCAAACGCTGTTGTGAGCCCCACAGCAATCACGTCTCCCGGGTTAAGTGCTTTCCTGTATGTTGTTTTATCATAATAGTGAAGTGCCCATAATGGGCAGGAACAATCTACTCCATCGGCTCCTTGCGCCAGGGAGACGCCCGCTCCCGCGGCCCGAGACTCAGAGAGGCCGTCCCATTACCCTCTTGTAATCAGCGGAGCTGCGATCCTTATCGGCGCCTTTTGCATTATGATGGGAGACATTGATTGAGTAGCGCTTAATGGATTATCAGATATTATCTTCTGTGCAATTTGTAAAGAATTAGGTTAATAATTTTCCCATCTGAAGCCCAGAAAATTTGGCGTCTCTCACAGGGCAGGATGCGCGGAGTGCACGGGGAGCACTGTGCGGGAGCGTGTGGGCAGGGTGCCGTCCGGGCGCCCGGGGGTGAGTGAACACACGCACGGCGAGTGCAGCGGGCGAGCATCTCCCAGGGAGCGTTTTATTGTCGTCGTATCCGCCCCACACGCACTCAGGGCAGGACGCGGTCAGCGAGCTCCGGGGAAAAGTGACGCCGCCGAGAACTGTGTGTGTTTGGGGCGGGGGCTGTGCAAATCGGAAAGGGCTTCCTCCTACTCCACCTCCGGCGAAACGGCAAACACGATGTAAACATACGCAGCCTTCTCGTCGGATAATTTGCTGGGATGGACTGGTCCGACGTACTTGAAAAACCCAGCACTCCCAGTGAAGAAGAAAAGCGTCACCCTGGGCCAGGTGGGGTGTCCCATTTCAAAAACGTGCAGACACGTCTCGTTTACGTTTAGAGAAACGTGGGGTGTTAACAGCAGGAACGAGAGGGGCGTCCTAGGTGCGCGAAGGTCAGCTCCTCCCTGTCCCTCTCATCCTGCGCGTTCTCTGAAACCACCTCTGCCGTCATCGCTTTTTTCCCTCTAAAAATAAGAGGACTGTCCCTTTTTCCGAATCCCATAGCTCTGTTCGCTCTGAGCTTGCTCTTTAAAGCCGTGAACATAACCGTTCCTGCTGGAATGTCACTGACTACAAAACACGCACGACACTGGCCGCACGAGATGGAACCAATGTAAGTCACGTAACCCAGAACGTCCAGAAAACAGTAAGAGATGCAGGGACGATCCGTCCGATGAGACCGGACCCCCACCAACAGCCCGCTGTGCAGAGACGCACCCTTCAATTGGCATTGGACAAGCCAATGTCTCACCTTCACGGTCAGGGTCCCGACAAGGCCGATTGTAATTGTAGCACAAGGAACAATGAGTACACTGCAACCCAATTTTTAATTGGACTGATTTTTTAATCAGGGTGGTTTTTAACCTTTTGGTTTTCCCGTCGTGGTTGACGGACAATGCCGGCACTGGTGGCAGGTGTGTGCTCGGCGACCAGACGTTCTCACGTAAGCAGGGATGTCCCCTTCCCCCACCCGTGGTGACCACGGTATCTTCTGGAGACAGCTTTTCAAACTGTAACAGCGCACGGCACGCAAGGGGCCAGTGCCCCTCCCAGACGCTGGGCTGCGGCCCTGCGTGAGTGCAGGAGACGTCCCCTCAGCGCCCTGGTGCCCCCGGTGGCCGGGCCCTGCCTGTGCACCCTGGTCCTCCTGCCATGGACGCTGTCTTCAAACACCAGGAAGTAGCAGGCGATGACAAGGTCACTTCCTGAAGGTGACACTTATATTTCTTTTTAAGGTTTTATGTATCTATTTTTAGAGAGAGGGGAAGGCGGGGAGAAAGAGAGAGAGAGAAACATCAATGTGTGGTTGCCTCTCATACGCCCCCTACTGGGGACCTGGCCCAAAACCCAGGCACGTGCCCTGACTGGGAATCGAACCGGCCACCCTTTGATTCACAGGCCCGCACTCAGTCCACTGAGCCACACCAGCCAGGGAGGGACACTTATATTTCTCATGAGAGTAAAAACCGGTTCTGCTGAAGCTCACGTACAAACCCTCGCTGTGTTTGGGGGGCATTTCACGTTTACATTAGAGCATTTGTTTAAAAAATAAAACGGGAAAAGCGAGCTTCCCCTTGAAAGTGTGATTACCGAAAGCAATTGACTCGGTTCTAAACATCTGAAACCGCACACAAAACAACAGCTGCATTTGGGTAAATACATCAAATATACAGAAATGTATAAAACTTAATTATGTCATTTATAGTATAGCTGTTAAGCTGCAGATTGCATCAGGAAACAAGCTTAAGGAAATCCGGGCGTCACCTCCACAGTCCGCCCAGCCGGCTCTGTGACATTCAACGGGAAACGAGTTGGATCCAGTCACCAGGGGTCCTCGGGTGTCCCTGAGCCAGGGCTCATGCAGCGTTGGGGTCACCTCCGTCCCGGTGGGCTGGGGGGCCTCCTCAAGCTGAGGGCCAGGACCCACCATCAGTTCGGCAGGAAACCGACGTAGCCCCAAGACACAAGCCAGTGGCCGCAGGCAGTGTGGGGAGCTCGGGAGCCCGCAGCGGCAAGGCGCGGCCTCCGGTGGCCAAGGCTGCGAAGGACAGCTGCCCCTCTGGCCAGATCTCCTCGGCTGGGCAGGACAGTGGCCAGCAGACATGCCCCCCTGCTCCACACTGGACAGTCACAGGATTTGCACGCCTGCGGAGCGGCCCAGGACATCGGTGTAACAGATTCTGACTCCTTTACTTATTAGAATCTCCTTCCCAGGCCAACACGGTCCCAGCGTCTAGGTCCCCACTCCTGACGCGGCTCCCAGCTCCCAGGAAGCTGATTCCGGGAGGGGCCGGGCGGAGGGGAGGAGGGGCCCTGCCCTGCACCGACCGGTCCTGGTCTGACGTCCGGGGTGGGGGGGTGGGCGTCTATCCCTCCAGGCTGCGCAGGAAGCCGGTGCGCACCGCACCGTCCGGCCGGAAACGGAAGTCCACGTTTGCGACTTCTGGACACTGGGGAGGAGCCGAGTGTCTCTCTAGAGGTGGACGCAGACGCGGGGCCTCTCCGGGGAACGACGGTCACCACTGTGGTCCGGCACAGGTACGATTTCCGGCGCGGTCACCAGCCCGCCCCCGCACTTCCAGTCCCGCGGCGTTTTCAGTCGAATACGAGCGTGGCGGCCACTGGTTCCCAAGCGCAAGGGCGCGGGGAGCGCCCCTCTTCCTCGACGCCGTTGCTGGGGGAGTGGCTGAGGCTGACAGGTGTTGAGGTCTCGCCGCGGGCCAGGCACCGCTTCAGTGCTTTGCGGGTGCTGAGTCCCGGCCCCCACCCCACCCCCAGCGCGCCCCTCCCCCCACCCCCAGCGCTCCCCTCCTCCGCACCTTCTGCTTCCCTCCGCCCCGGACTGCTGGGGAGGAGAGGACCTGGGAGCCCAGAGTCGCACGCACAGTGGCGCGGCTGAAATGTGGGTCCCCCACCCCGTCTTCCGTGCTGCCTGTCACTCTGTGACCGCCGGGTGTCCCCCGGGGCCCGGCGCACGTCCTGGGAAGCCGTCACCTCACTTGCACTGAACTCTCGTGTGGCAGGAGGGTGAGCGGGTCAGACCCGATGCGTGTGTCCCGCTCTGGGGGACCCCTGGGTCCCACAGTGAAGTCCAGGGGACGGCGGTGCTTTCCCCGGGGAGGGGGAGGCAGCCAACGTGGGGCTGTGCGAACGGCTCGCGGCCTTGACCCAGAGAGGCATCTGTGGGCGGCCTCCCACTGGAACCAGTCAGCAGCCTGGCACGTCTCCTGGGCTCTCCTTTCCACCAACCGCCCGCTGGGCGCGGCCCCTGGCCCCTTCCGTCACCCCCGGGACAGAGAAATCACGGCACAAAACGATCCCCGGCCAGAGCCCAGTGCGCACAACGCCCGCCGTGCGGAGACTGCCCGGGCGCGCGCGCGGCGGCGGCGGCTCCCCGGGTAAGTGATGTTTTGATTGTCACAGATGATACGCTGCCCCCTCCCCTGACATTTGTGGTGCCGCGGGATTGATTTCTGTGCTCCAGTATGAAAAGGTCACTTTGATCAATGCGGTGTAATTGGCACTAAATTAGGATCATATCAGGTTATTCTGCTATTTAATGATGAAATATTACAGAAAAGCATGGGCGGACTGCACGTGCTGGCGCGCACGCCGAACTCGCTGTCACGGTGCCGGATTCGGAGAGAAAAATGGAGACGAAAACCACTGACGTGCAGAAAATGACCGTGATGGATGGGAGGAGGGGCCGGGAACTACACATTTTCGCGGAGATGCACTGAGAGCCCCCGACACAGAGCCCGGGCCCCAGGGGCCGGCCCCGCTCCACCGCGTGGGGAGAAGCGGAGGAGGGGCCTATTGACGCTGCCGCTCATTACACGCGGGCGGAGGCGCTCAGCCTTCGTTCCGCGCGGAGTAATTATGCCCAAAAACCTCTGCGCGCCGGCACCCATGTATTAGACAGACCTCGGCTTTCGATCATCGGCAGCTTGGTTCTGGTCCCCCAGGTCCAAACGCTTTCCTGCTTCCGGAGCCGGCCCCAAGGCCCCGCCTGCTTCTGCTGGTCGGCCTGGAAGCTAGTCACGGGCGGGCGGGAGGCGGAGGCTTGTACCCGGGCGCTCGGCTCTGCCTGGAGAGGGGCGGCGTCCTCCCATTATTCTGAAACCTGTGGGGCAAGAACACGCTGCAGGAGATTGTCCTTGTAAACGCAGCGAATGTTGCAGGAAACTTGCGGGGGTGGCGGGACTCTGCGGCCGAGCGGTCTGTAATCTCCCTGCGGCTCGGATTTCCACGCTTCCACGCCTGCTGGAGGATGTTCACCTCGGACAGCCAGGAATGCGGGCCGCGGACGCTGATGGGATCCCTCAGGGTGTTGCGGGGTGGGGGAGGGGGCGGTGTCAGCCAGACCAGGAGCCCCCGGGCTTGGTGCTGAGTGCCAACCCCCCTTCCCGAGCAGGTTTTCCAGCGGGAGTTCCGGATGTCCGTCCATTTGGGCTTCAGGGACGGGGAAGGGCGAGGACCCTGCAGAGGCAGCGCTGCGCAGAGGCAGCTGCCCGGCTCCAGCCTCTTCTCCCCAGAGATGGAAGTGACAGCCGTCCCCGGGGTCACAGAGGCGGTTCTGTTCGTCCCCAAGTCTGCTGTGAGTTGGGCTGTGGGGCCCCGCCCCTCGCCAACGAGACACATGCCGAAGTCCTGACTCCGGTGACTCTGGCCTCACTCGGAAACGGGGTCTGGGCAGATGTCCTCAACTTAAGACGAGATCCTACGAGGGTGGGAGGGGGACCCTCATCCCAGGACTGGTGACCTCAGGGGAGAAAGGGGAGGGAGGCGTGGACACACGGACACTGAGGGACACTGGGAGAGGCCGCGTGAGAACAAAGAGATCAGAGTGACCATCTAGAAGCCAAGAAATGACAAAGATGGCCACCCACACGAGGTGCCGGGAGAGGCAGTGGGACGCAGCCTGGAGCCTGGGGAGGAAGGGCAGGCCTGGCCCCGGCGGAGGGGGGCAGCGCCCCCTGTGGCGTTGGGTCCCTGTGTGCGGCACTTGGTGCTGCAGCCCCCGAGCCTCATACAGCACTGAACTTACATCCTGGCTGGAAAGGACCAGGGTCACTGCACTTCCCCCAAACGCCGCGACCCCCAAGCCACCCCGTTTGTTTTATTGGCCGGTGTTTGGTCGCTGTCCGTCCGCATTGATCGGGATTTAACGTGGCGCATCCTTGAAACGTGCTGGTCCGAGGACACGGGGGTCCCGGGTGCTGACAGCGAGACATCTCTCGAGTCACTCATTCATTATGCAGCACGGGCTTACTGCATATCTACTAGGTGCCAGGCACCAGGCACCCTGCGTGCGCTGGGACGCGATGGTAAACAGCCCGTGGTCCTCGCAGCCTCCTGCAGAAGCAGAGCCTGAGAAGTCAGCTCAAACACAGCACGCCGCGTGCTCGACGGGGACGCAGTCCGCAGGCTCGCGGCGCCCGGTACAGAGCTAGCCCAGCGGTCCCCGTGCATGTGGGAGTGCATGTGCACCGCGGTGGGTGCTCACGGCAGGGTGGGGTGACGTCGGCTGTGAGCGGAGCGAGGGAAGGGAGCCCCCGAGAGGGAAGGGGCTCTGGAAGCCCCAGGAAGGGGGGGCACACAAAGTGGGACGTCACAGAGTGGGCCAGGTGAGGCCAGGGTGGAACTGAGATCGGAAAAGGGTGTCGGTATGCGGGCCCAAGGCCTGCACGGCAGCCTGAGGGACTCACCTCGTCTCTGTGAAGGAGCCATTGAAGACTTTTAAAAAAAAGTATTGATTTTACAGAGAAAAAGGAAGAGAGAGAGATATCGATCTGTTGTTCCGCTTATTGATGTGCTCATTGGTTGATTCTTGCATGTGCCCTGACCGGGGACCGCACCCACAACCTGGGCCTACTGGGACAGTGCTCTGACCAACTGAGCTCCCTGGCCAGGGCCTGAAGCCTTTTAAACATGACGCGGGTGTGACCAGTGACACTTAGGAAGGTCCCTGTTTGCAGGGTGGGGACAAGAGGGCTGTGGTGGAGGGGAGGCAGAAGGGAGACAGGGTGGAGAGCAAGCTGGTCCGGGTACGGACACGGGGCCCGCATGGTGGCTCCTTTTCTCTGTGTCCGCTGGGCGACGGAGCCCAGAGGTTTGGTCGCCCCCGGATGCCACTGTGAGACAGTCACATGTCTCCCGTCGGCTCTGTTTCCTTGGGGGACTCTAATGGGCACAGGGTCAGAGACAGGGACAGATTTGGGGGAAAGGGAGGAGCAGACGCAGCTCCGAGGGGCCCGAGAGCCCCACCCGGGGAAGGCAGCTCGGCCCCGCGGAACAGGGCGCCCGTGGGGGGCGGGTTTGAGAAAAGCTCAGAGCGGGCTCTGCACAGCCGGCCCAAACAGAGGCGCCCACGTGCAGCTGCCGGCAGGGGCTGGGGAGCCCTGGCTTTCAGGAAAGCCATCCGCTCAGCAGCCCGGTGGAGACGGATCCCCTCCGAGGAACCCTCGGGAGTCTGCCACGGGAACTAGACTCACGGGAGCAGCATGGGGCGGTGGGGAGGGGGCCTCAGCCCCCGGGGTCCCAGGGCCCCTTTGTCTGCATTTGCTGGAGCACGTGAGGGTCACCTTCACGGGTGCGTTTTATCTCCTTACTCGCCGCCCGTGGCTTCCCCGTAAAGCGGGCTGCAGCCTGACCTCCGGCGTCGGAACGCTCGCTGATCTGTGACGGGACATCCCCAGTCCCCGCACCGACCAGGCTCGATCCCAGGTCTCCGACGTCTCCCCGGCTGGGCGGAGCCGGAAGAGGGGTGAGGGGGGCAGAGGAGCCACGCCCAGGAGCTGGAAGTGCGCAGAGCCAGGGCCAGGCAGGGAGACCCTGGGGCTAGGAGGGGGCGTGGCTATGAGAGGGCGGGAGGGGCGTGGCAACGCAGGGGCGGGGCGTGGTAACGGGTGGGCGTGGCAACGGCAGAAGGGTGGGGCCCTGCCCCCTGGGCCAGCCCGGGACCCCACTGGCCCGGGGTCACGGGAACCCCAGAAAAGCCGCCGTATCCAGCCCGTTTGCCCCCGGCACACGGCGCTGTGTGGCTCTACCGCCAGGGATTTCCTGTCGTCGTCGTTTTATTAGGTTGGGCAGAAATGCCGTTAGGTTTTTTCTGTGCCGCGGCTCCCGCGTAGCGCTCAGTCGTCCTGAACTTCCTTCGGCCCAGTTCTGCTGGACTGTGTTGCGGCAGCCGTCCTGGCGGCGTGCGTTTGCAAAAGAACATCAGAATGGGTGCATTTTTGGGGCAGCCCTTGTAACGGTGACGGTGGGAGGCGATACGCGACCTTTTCGGCAGGCTGTGTGTCGTGACCTTGCGGGCCCGGCTCCGGAAGCTGAGAGTGGCGTCCGAGGAGCAGGGAGGACACGTGCGGCCCCGCAGGACGCCAGCGCGGGGTCCCGTGGGCGCCCCCCCCCCACACACACACACGCCGGCTTTGTTTCCTCCTCTCCCGGGCCGACTCTCGTCCTTCCGAGCTCCAGCCGGAAGGCCGGACTGGTCCTGCCAGTGAGCCACGGCCCAGGCCGACTCACAGCGCGCTGTAAACAATGGAGAAGCACGCCGGCAGTTTGCCGAGTGGAAATTCCGTGCGTCTGGCTCGTGGCTCCGGGCAATGCTTAGGTTTTGACTTTTTAATACTCACACATAGTGTTTTCTAAAATGTGTGCGGTTTCACTCCTCCGGAGCGGGATGCCAACAAGAGCAAGAGGCGACTGACCACGACTCGACACTGCAAATGAAACATTTGTGAAGAATAGTTGCATTCTTTAAGTTGAATTATTTTTGTACAAAAAGTACGTGTGTATTAAGAGCATACTCTGCAGACTTTCACATCCTGGTTTATCATTTAGCTGCCCGGTTTGTACTTAAACACCAGGACAATATCTGGCTGGGTCACTTAAAAGACATTTCAGTGATGTGCTAAAACACAAGTAGATGCCCCGATTACAAAGGAACCAGCCTGTCTATATGCAAGTGGCAGCTGGACTTTGCCCAGTTTGGAAAGACCGCTTACCAGCACCCACAGCTCCTTTGCACAGAAGACGGTGAGGACGCAGGCGTCACTGTCTCTGACTCGGGACAAGAAAGGAGGCAGTGGCAGCAGACGAGGTTGTTGCTGGGAGTGGAACTACCCTCTCATCCCAAAGCCTGTTTTAAAATGTTATTTTTCTTTATGATAAAAGAAATACATGCACTTTAAAAAATTAACTTAAATTATACAAATTCTTTAAACACTAAAAAATACGCACTAGCAAAATAAATAAAACGAACATATGCCCTGACTCACTTCTTGAATAGAACCACTCCTCCTGTTGTGGCATAACCATTTTTAATATGTTTTTGTCTCATGCCCCATTTCACTTGGCTCTTTGATTTTAAAGAGATTTTATTTTTAGTAACTAACATGCACGTGATTGCGAAATAGTCCCATCAGGGTTGTGCCCTGCTCCTCCTCCCGGCGTCTCACTCCCCAGAGGCAACGGTTTGTAACACTTTTAGCCAATCATTTCATTCGCTTCCTGGTCTCCAAGAGTGTCACCACCCCGCCCATCCCGACTCTTCCTTGGGATGCTGCTGGCACCACCTCCACCCCCCCACCCCCCTCCCCCACCCCGGCCTTCAAGGAACTAGCTCTCACTCCGGAACTCCTGCCCACAGGTGCCCCCTGCTCTCCCGCTCCCCGGAGCTCCAGCCCAGTCTCAGGTGGCTGCGTCTTTAGTGCCTGCATCGATGCAGTAAATCGTTGCCTGCAAAGGTGGCTCACGATGGAGCCTCACAAGAACACATTTCCTTGTTCGCAAAGCCTTTCCTTTCTCCCTTGAGGGAGCAGGGCAGAAATTCCAGCTCCTTGTCTTTGAACTAACAGTCCCCACGGTGGGTGTGCACCTTTCTTTGCTGAAGCATCTGTGCAGACCTTTAGCCCGGTTTTCAGTCGACATTTTCTTTATCTCGAGTGTTGTGCTCTTTATACGTTCTGCACGTTCCGGGGGTGGACTCTTCACCAGATCCATGGCTGCCTGGCAGCCCAAACGCGGGAGGTCCTGTCCTGCTCTGTCGGACTGACGGTTAAGCTGCCGCAGTCCGAGGGGGCCGGGGGCACTCCAAGGTCAGACTCAAAGGGCTGGCTCTCGGCCCTCAGCCAGTTGCAGGCCGGGTGCCTGGTCCGCGGGATCACACTGGGGTGACTCGGGGGGCTCTCGGGTGGGTGCTGTCCACCCCGGGGTCGTAGCTCGGAGGGACTCAGCCTCAGAGAACCGAGTTCTTCAAGTTCAAGTCCTGAAACCGACCCTTTGCCCAGAGAGAGACCCTGGGCTGTCGCCGATAAAACAAAGACACCCACAACTTTACGTAACAAGTGTACCGACCCTGTTCTGTCCAATGGTCCACGGCGGCTAGAATGATTGTTGAAGATGTCGTGAATTTCTAAATCTCACACCGAGTGACAGGAACCGGGTGTCGGTCACGTGTAACGCCCCGTTCCAGGAGCCGCCGGAGTGGGACAGCTGTGTCGCCGTGAACTCTGGGCCCTTTCTTCCGAGAGTGTAAGGGCCTGGCCGCGGCCCTCGGGCAGCCTGCCTCCGGGGCCCGGTCACCCGCTCCGCTCTCGTCTCAGGCTGGTGGGTGGACACGGCGTCGGGCGCTCCTGACCCGAGGAGCACGTCTTCCTCTCAGCAGAGAAAACAGCCTTGAACTTGAACTTTCCGTGCCCGAACCTTCACAGACCATGGGGTCCTGAGAAGTAAGTGGTCACGGTCCCGCGGCTGGGAAGGGAGGGTCCCATCACAGATCTGAAGTCCCACCTCCGAATCCAGAGACTCGCCTCTGAGGATGAAGAGAGGGGCTTCACCCCCCGTCACGACCCCCGTCACCAGCGTCCACAGGAGCATGACGCGGTGAGAGCATTGGACGCCCAGGCAGGGGCTCAGTACTGACAGGCCTGTCCTCGGCGGCGCAGGCACGCCAGAGATCGCCGAGAAAGGTGTCGGCGAGTGAGCGGTGCTCCGCCTTCTCCAGGAAAATAAGCGCGGCATCAGCCAAGGTGTATCGGTGCCAACGGAAGCTCACGGACCAGACGCACGGGGCCCCTGAAATGCTCCCCGACGGAAGGCAGTGCTCAGGCCGCAGGGGTCGCAAACCGCACCTTGACGGAGAGCCCGCACAGGTGGGCAGCAGAGCACGGAAGGGTGGTCCAACGTCTCTAGCAATGAAAGAACCGCACGTGGAAATGGCCCTGGAGTTCTGTTTGTTCTGTGGTGTCATCTGGAGGGAAGACGAAGGGGAAAGGAGAAAAGGAAGGTGCCCTCTCCCGCGTGGGGCCGAGGCAACACGCAGGGGAGGTTCCCGGCCGGTTTGGAAGAACATCTGGAAACGATCGGCTCTCGAGTAAGCTGACCTTTAACAGTTGAGTTTGATCCCGGGGTGCTCGACGGGAAGAGTTAAATAAGTCAGAAATGATATAAGCACAATAACGTTCATCACAACATTATTTATTTTAGAGGAAATTGGAATCGACCTAAATGTTCATCAAAGGGAATCTGTTAAATAAATTAGAGGACATCCATACGACGCGGCTATTAAAAAGAAGGATGTAAATCCACATTCGCTGACTTGGGAAAAACGTCTGGGAGCAAACAAAGCAGGCGGCGGAGCGGCTCTCGAGGCCCGGTCCCAGGGCCGCGTGGGTGGGTGGGTGCGGGTCAGAGGGAAGATCCAACGGGAGCCTGGCCCAGCCCCGCCCTGCACTTTGCCCGGGCGGGGGCGGGGGCGGGGGCGGGGGCGGGGGCGGGGGGGTCCCACCAGTTGGCTCGTTTGCTGAGTGAGCGCCGCAGCCACTCTCCCAGCCTTGCAGGCAAAGCCTGGTTCTTTCCAGATGAGAAGTTTATCACAGTTCCTCCTGCACGCGATAGGTCTCCCTTCCTTTATTTTAAAATAACAGGCGACTTTTTCTCTTCCTGTGTAAAAAATGGGAAGGTGACATCACGGTTAGTGCCGTTCGCCAGAGCCTGTCGCGATCCCCGGAGACCCCGGGCCGCCCGGAAACTGGTGCCGTGCGACGTGGTCTCTCTGACCTCAGCGCGGACCTTGGTCGTCCCTGCGGAGAGCAGCCGCCTCTCTCCGTGTCGTCCGTTCCCCTGGTGGAACCTAACCCTGCAAAGCTGAGTGACGACCTTCGGAAAAACCAAACGTGCTCCCGGGGAAGCGAGTGCCTTGTGTGCCGGGGGAGGTGGTCGGTCGTCCGGGAGTCAGATCTCGGGGAGGGGGCGGGGGAGGCGGACCCGGGGTCCGGCCTCCCGCACCTGGGCGAGCTGGGGTGCGGGGGGGGGGCGTGGTGATGCACGGTTATGGACCTGCTTGTGCAAACGGAGGGGCACGCCGGTCTTCTCATGCAGCAAATCTTATTTCCGATACAAATTTGAAAGTCCGTGAAGCATGATAATATTAACTCTGAGATCTATGACCTCCCATAAAACAAAGGGGATGAGCGGTGGGTTAAAAGGATTGGGATGATGCCTTTGGACTCGATTGCCCGGTAATGACTGGGGAAGATTTATACGCTCTCTCGAGGTGTAATTAGACACCCACAAACCATCTGACCCCGCCGGGGTGAAGAGCTCTCCTGCTCTCGGTTTCCGCAGGGGGATCGATACGCACGCGCTCCTCCACGGCGGAGCGAAATGGAGGAAATGAAAATCGGATAATTTTGCTCCCCGCACAGCGCGGAGAGAGGGCGGCCCTGCTCGCCTTTGACAGGAAGATCTATTTCCAGTTTCTCAAAAGGCCGGTGTCAATTCTGAAACTTCTCCAGTGATTGATTTTCAGTTTTGTGGAGAAGGATGCTTTATTAGGGATATCAGTCCCGGCGCCCGCGGAGGCCGGCGTGGGGTCGGCGTGGGAGCCCGGGCGGGTGCCGAGGTGCGGCCACGGGTGGGCCCGTTGGAGGGGCAGGCCGGCACTGCCCCCCGCGTGTCCCTTCCGAGGACCCGCGCTCGGCCGGCGACAGACCCGCTGAACTGCTGGTCCCCCCCAGACACTTTAGCACCCGGTTGCTGGTGTTTGCAGATGGAGGTGCTGCTGGACGTTGTGGGCCCCGGGACGGGGCGGGGGGGCGGGGGAGGGGACTCACAAGTTTCACATCTCAGCGCCCTCCACGCGGGCGCTCTCCTGAGCCGCACGGGCGGCCGGCAGCGAGCAGATCGGAGGGACACACACCAGTGTCCGGCCGGGCGCTGGCTCGCCTGACACGGCCCACTGTCTCTGGTTCCGACTGGGTTTAGGGACCCCAGGTGCGCCTTTCCCATGATCCTTCAGGCTCTCTGCTCCATCCCGGAATTAAATCCCGTGCGTAAACGTCTCCTTCCTCGTTTCTGCCTCCCCCCCAAGCCGTCAGCTCCTGGAGAACGGAAGCGGCTTCTCCCTCTGACTTGGGGGTGGGGGCTTGGGGGGACATCCAGGGCAAGGCCTGAACCCAGCGTCCGGCGTTGGTGAAGGCAGCTTTGCGGTCCGTCCTCGGAGGAGACGTTCAGACCGAAGAACGTGTTTGGGTTCTTACCGAGTGCCCCGTGCACACTCTGTTCCTAGAAATGAGACAGTGCGGGTCCCGTGAGCGCTGCATCGCCGGTCCGACCCCCGCCCCAGTTTGCTGGGCAGCAGGGACGGGGACACCGCGGACACTCGCCGCTCCCGGTGCGGGAGGCCGGGCGGCCGCGGCCGAGGGGTGGCCAGCTCGCTGTCTGCAGAGTGCCCTCCGGGGGTACGGGGGCTGTCTCCCCGCCGTGGCCTCCCCTGCGCCCTGGAAAATGGCAGCAATCCCATTCAGGAGGCTCTGCCCCCAGACCCTGGTCACCCCCAGCTTCCTGCGACCAGCACCTCGAGGGTTAGGGTTTCGAGTGGTTTGGGGACACAAATGTGCCACCTGGGACACACGGCTGGGGCTCCTGCAGCCGGTGTGTGAGACATGGTCCGCAGAACACCCACAGTGCGACTTACAACGACCCTCCCTGCCGCCGGGACTTTCTTCGCATGCACAAGCCAACGCACCCCCCTGCGTGGCAGAGCCCACCCTCGGGGCTACTGAGTCCCATCCGTCCGTGGCGGCGCTCGGGCACGGGGCCGTGGAGAAGCACTGGGCCCGGTGGAAGCCGGAGGAGGAGGGGGTGAGCGGGAGCCGGGTCGCTGCCTGTCTGAAAGCACACGTGCGGCGTGGGACCTGGAGGAACTGCCTGCGGCTCCTGACCAGCTGGTGTGGACTCACATTCCTCGGGAGCCCGAGGCCTCGCTCCCGCCATCCGTCCACGCAGGGACCTGAGGAGGTGGCCGTGAGGACGCCTCCTCTGGGGTCCGAGGCCAACCCGAACCCACCCTGGGGGTGACCCTGGGGGCGCGCCCTGACTGTGGGGTATGACACACGCCGGGACTGGGTGGGGCTGGTGTGAAAGGGTCCACGGTCTCTTCTGTTCCCTTCCCTGGGGGAGGGGGTCCAGCCTGCGGCCCACCACAAAGTCGTAGTAAATTTACTTAAAACAGGACGAGGTTGTTTTGTGATTGTGTGTCTCAGTGTACTATGTAATGCGTGGCCCAAGACAGCTCTTCTTCTTCCAGTGCAGCCCAGGGACGCCACAACACGGGACCCCCTGCCTTCCGACTCCCTTACAGAGCAGTGGCTGCCTTTTGTCCCAGACTGGCTGTGGTGGCGAGGACATTTGTGCAGGGAGCAGCCTTGGAATACAGTCGGCATTTCCCCCGGAGCAGAGGCGGCGGCCTGTCCGCGGTGGACGACGGAGGCTCGCCACGAGGGAGGCTCCTCCAGGACGGCCAGTGGAGGGAGCCGGGGCCACTGCCCTTCCCGTCGCTGCTGGGCATCGGGGCTCGGACAGGCGCTGACCGTGGCTCTCGCTGCGAGACGGCAGAGCCCCCTCGCCTCCGGCGGCACCCAGGAAGCCGCAGCAGGGGACTGGTGAGCTGGCCCCCGGGCAGAATTCCCGCCACGGCCCAGGTCCTGACCAGCGGCGGCGTCCGGCTGCAGCAGCCAGTGCAGTTGCACTCTGTGCGTCCTTCACGGCAGGCAAAGCGTGCCACGATGAAGTGCAGTTTCTTTACTGGTAACAAAAGTACGTAGCGCCTACTTATGCTTTTATTTCCTGGAAAATCTGGCTCCTCGTTCAAATGTGTAAATAAGATTCCCCAAAGAAGTATGTGGGACCTCATAGCTATCATTTTGGGGGGGGCCTGGAAATTGGGGGACCTCAATTCTTTCCAGAGAACAGGGTGAAATCTTATATATGTATGTACAATGTATATTAATAATATATTAATATGAGTATTAATTTATTCAACACCAGTGTCTTGGCGCTGAAAATCTAGGGTCTGTGCCATTTTTTCCTTTGTAAAGCAAATGAATCCACAATAACAGACATAATATCACTGCACCCATGGGAAAACACGCAACCCCTTACAGAAATAGCCAAGTTAGCAATAGTATCATTTCCTCTTATCATCCACAATATCATTCAGGGAATTAAAATCACACCAACATTTTCCTTTATTAAACTAATAATTTGAGAAGCTAAGCAAAGGAAAAAATTGCTGTGGAATTATAATGGAAATAAGGGCACCTTTCTTTGTCGACCAGATTGAGGCAGCTTGCAGTGGAAAAAAAAAACAATGAGATTGTTCCCCGGGGAACGCAGCATTAGAATTCCAGTGCCGCGACTCGAGCGCTCCGTTTGCGCAGAGCCAGGGCTCCAGGGCTCCCCTGGCCGGGCTGGGCCGGGCCGTGGTCCAAACCACGACCTCCTCGCTCCCTTTCTTGGGGTGCACGCGGGCACAGCGCTGTGTGTCTGCCCCGTCGCTCGCCCCACACTGTCCCTCACCATCGACGCCGGGAGTCCAACGTCTGCCTTTTCCCGTGAATGGCAAACACTCCCTCGTGTGTCACTCGGGACACGCCGCCGTGAGCCCCCAGCACCGGGGGGGGGGGGGCACTGGGAGACGACGCCGACCTGTGTGTCTCCTGCTTTTCAAAGCCAGGAAGAGGGAGACTTCTCTCAGCGACATCGCTGTGTCTGCAGCTCCCTGCCCGACGGGAAAAGACACCTCCGCATCCGTGTTCCTGACAGTCGGTCACCTCAAAACTCGGGAGTGCGAGAGTGGAGAGCGAAGAAGCAATCCCAGGCTCTTCTCCGGTTTCGTGTTACAGCGCTGACACTCGCCAGCACAGGGGCACTGTGCAGCGAGCGTCTCGTTTCCATGGCCGTGCCGCACCCTTCCTTCTGGGACTCGTGAACTGCCCTCCAAGCCAGCCCAGCCTCAGAGGGGACGTTGTCCGTCTCGCGCACGCGGGCCCACCGAGGTGGGGGACTCCGAGGGACCCGCCCAAGGCCCAGCAGCTGGCCCCCTCACAGCCAGCCCCACACTCCTGCCCGCCCAGCCCGGTGTCCTCCCGACACAGCCACATGGCCACTGGCCACCGCGGCACCGAGGGGACAGGGGACGGGACACCCGCCCGGCGGTGGCCGCCGCTCTGCAGGCCCAGCTGGGACACCCAGAGTGTCCTCGGGCCTCCGCAGAGGAGACCACCTCCTCTTCCCCAAGTGACACCCTGGCTGGGAAAACCCACACACCTGCTCGGGCTGCCACCCGCCACCCGCTGCCCCCGGAGACGGAGACGGTCCCTGGTCAGGACTCCTTGGGCAGCTGACCTGCGTCCCTGCGTCCCGGGTGATGACTGAACCTGTGTCACCCTGGTGGGGACCCAAGGGTGGGAGTGTCCTCCTATGGTCACGCCCATTCACAGTTCCCGCCCGGGGTGGGTGGGCCACGTCTGAAATGACCCTGGAATGAGGTGTTTCTCACACACACACACACACACACACACACACACACACACCCCAGACCGCAACCCACGACGACGACATCCAACGTCAGTAACAAAACCTGGAAACCGGAGGAAACGACCTCACCGTGATGAGGTGGCGACCACAGAGTGGCGGCTGGGTCCGGGCACGGTCCCCGGGGCCCTCCCCGATGGTGCACACACTCGGGTGGGGGGGGGGGGGTCCCTGGGGAAAGGCGGCCCCTCGCGGCAGGGTGCGGGAGCTAAACTGTTCCACGGTGAAGCTAGTCTCCGGCCGCAATCTCTGTTAAAAATCATTCTCCGGGGTGGGCGTTGTCACATGACAAACAGGGTGCCCTGGCTGGTTCGCAGAAAGTGTCCGGGCCCCGCCGGCCGCCCTGCGCAACAGGGTCCAGCGGAGGGGGCGAGGAGGAGGAGGAGAAAGGGTGCGATTTTCTTTGAGGTGAGCAGTGCAGCCGTTTATTTAATAAATTTATATGAGATTTTTCTGCCGGAGAACTGCGAGGAGGAGAGACCGCCGTAATCAAGACGTCTTAATTCTTTGACATAAACATACACACAGATTAATGAAGCCGGCAGAGATTCTTTATAAAGGAAAGATTGCTTATCGATCCATATCAAAATTTTCATGCTAATCCCGGGGAAGACACGGAGTCGCCGGGGTCCGAGTTAATAATCTGATTGCCGAGCTGTCCCGGGCAATTCCGCGCGGAGTGAGCCGCAATCAGCGCCCGTCGCCTCGCCTCAGCGCGCCGCGCGTCTGCGGCCCCGCCGCCCCGCGCCCGGCCACCGGCTCGACAGTGATGGAAGATACGATGTGAACATGTTGACAAATTAAATTTTTACATTTCAGAGGCGATTTGCGGAGGGCGCCGGAGCCCGGGATATGGGCCTGATTGCGGAATTCCTTCGCCGCCCCGGGATCAATCTCTTTGTTAGTTGGTGTCTTTCCTCTGACCTCGGGCCCTGCGCGCGGCTCCCGGCGGCGACGGGTTCCGGGGCTTCGGACGCAGGGAGAGCGGCGGGGGCCCGGCGCCGCCTGCGCGTCCCGGGCGTGGGGCAGCCCCGCGGAAGGAGAGGCCCGGTATCGCCCAAGTTCGTGTTCCCAGGCCCCGTGGGCACCCTCCAATAGCTCTCCCACGGTTAAACCAGAGGGGCACCTTTCGGTCCAGGTGCTTTCGTGTGTGATTCCTCCCCCGGAAAGCAAAGAGCAAAACCTTCTCCAAAATACCCCAGTCTCCGCTCCCCGGGGTTTCGGGGGTGGGGGTTGCAAAGTTTAACCCGACGTGGTCCGTTCTGCTGGAGCGTGGCGTCCCTGGGGGGCGGGGGGGCGGGGTTTGCTGCGGGCGGTTCCCAACGGCGGGCGTGCCAGCTGGGATTCTGTGCGTCCACCCCGCGCGTGACTCTCCACGGCGAGTTTCTTAAGGGTCTTAGTTCTATTTTTCAAATCAAAAGAGTACAGGAAAGACCTTTTTATAAAGGAAAGAATCACAGGACACGTATGAGAAAAGACAGCGTAGATCCTGTGCAGAAAGTATCTCCGCCTCCAGCTCCAGCTCAACCTGCTGTCTCCCCACAGCCCTCCTGATTTCCGGCGGGGGGACCTGGGGTCCTTGGGAGAGGAGGATTCGTGTGACCCCGGAGTTCCGGCCGCCAGAGTCCAGGCTGAAGGTCACACCCTGCGTTTTCCACATTTTACTGTTTCCGCCCACTGGGCCTTGTTTCCAGCAAAACCTCTGGAGACCAACCGACTTTTTTGGTAAAATAATATCAGTTAAAATGTATATTTTATAAGTAGACTCCATGGGTGTCTTTTAGCTCCAAACCTTCTTAGCAACACTTCCAAAACAAGATTGCTTTCCATGAATCCATCTGTGCAAATGGTGGGCACAAGAAGGTCGTTCCTGGGCACCTAAGTTGGGGGGGGATAAAGAAGTTAGTGACGTCACCCCCCCCGGGGGGAGGCCCTTCAGTGTCCCAACTGTCCCAACTTGGGGGGGGGCGCGCCACTCCCAAGCTGGGAGCCGCCCTGGACAGCCCCCCCTCGTCGCCTGTCTTCCTCGCCGTACACACTCTGGCCCGAGCTCCTGCCAGGGCCTGTGTTTCCAAGTGAGTTTCTGTGTTTCTCCCAGCGACACCCCGGCCACGCCGTCCTCACGTCCGCCAAACCCCCCCCGCACCCACGGCCCTGTCTCAGTCTTGCTCCCTCCACCCCTGGGAGAGGCTGCGCGGGCCCAGGACTTAGAGGTCACCCGGAGCCCCAGCTCCAAACCCTCTGAGGCCTTCGTGGTTCCAGGCCCCGGGCGCCCATGGGAGCGGCCCCTCCTCCTGGGCTCCCTCGGGCTCGACCCCCTTCCCCAACCTCCGCCGTCCTCGGGGCCCTCGCCTGCCTCCGGCCGCCCCACCTCCAGGCATTTCCTTTTGGGGACGCGTTACTTCCCTGCGTGTTGCGGTGGTTTTCGTCTCGCCAGCCTCTGTGCCTTTCGGACCTCCCCCCGTCACTCGGGTCCCCACTTGTGCCCTCAGAGACCCCCGGATGGGTGGGGGACGTCTCCGTCTGGCTGGGCCCGGGGCCGTGTGTGTGTGTGTGTGTGTGCGCGCACGTGCGGCTCCTGTGTTCTCTGCGTGTGCTGCCCACGCTGCTGACCTCGGCCTCTCGGGCCCCAGACGGTGAGTGAAGATCAGCGGCGGCCTCTGTCGCCCTCAGAACAAGGCCCGTGAGTGGCGCGGCCACCCTCGCCGCCCCGCGGCCGGTCGCCATGGTCAGGGAAACGTGGGCGATCTCTGTGACGAACACCAGCAGAGGCAGGCTGCCGGGTTTAAGCTGGTTCCTTCTGCAGGACCGGCCGGGCTCTCACACGGGTTAACGAGCGACTGCGGCTCTCCAGACTGTCACCCAGAGTGTGTCGCCAGGCCGGTCTCCTCCCCTGAGAGAACGTCTCTCAGCAGCGCTGGGGCCAGCGCCATCTCCAGAACCGCGGGGCAGGGGCACTGACCTGGGACATTTGTTGAGAGTCCGGATCTTCCCACGGAGCACGGAACACAGGTGCGGGTCGGAGGGACGTCCGACGCCTGAGTGTGTGCTGTTCCTGGAGCCCCTGTTTGCAAAGGCTGTTCCCTGAGTCTGGGAAGAATCCCTCTGTCGGTCCGGTCAGGACGAGCGGGTGGCAGGTCAGACCACGTGCCCCGGGTCGATCACCTGGTTAGCTGGGTGGGGACAGGCGGCTGAAGTGTCACCCACGCGAACGCTCACCCAGGTCGCCATGCTGATTTTTGAAAGGGGACAACTGTGCTCTGGACTGCGGACGAGGCTCCGGCGTGTGGAGGGGTCGGCATCGAAGGGGCTTTGTCTGCAGAGCTGCCTGGGGACGCGGACGCAGCTGTGTCGGCGCTGCACAACCCGCACACCTGCACCCTCCCCCCCCGGCACGTGCGCCCGGGGGCACGGGCCACGGTCTCACCTCCACGAGCCCACAGGCCAGGGGCTGGGCGGCGGGCGTGGGCCCTGCGTGCGTGCGTGCGTGCGTGGGCGACGTCTCCCAGCAGGAGAGGCAGGTTGGCCACTGCATCCCGAGTGGCCGACACACGAACACTTCCCACCTGAGCACCCGTCCCGGAAGGGAGCGCTCGGTCCAGCCCCGCAAGCCGGCGCGAACCTCCGAGCAGGGCGGGGAGCGGGGGACGCCCGGTCTGACCGGGGCTCTCGCCGGAACCTTCTCTGCGGCGCTGGGGGGCCGCCCCTGCGGGCCTCCGATTGCACCTGTGTGCCCCCGCGGGGCCGTGGCGTCCTGGGCTGGCTTCAACGGTAAACAGACAAGTAAGCAAACACGCACTCCAGAAACCCCACGTTTGAGGAGAAAAACAGGAAACGGGGCTGCATTGTGTTTTCCTCCTCGGGGTCATTGCTGCGAACACCCACGGACAAAAATGAGCTGGAATCGGAACGAGAGATGATTTGGAAAGAATTCAAATGTTACAATAAATAGGAAACATACTAAGAAAAATCAGCTTTGTTTCCCCAAAGCCGCCGCAGTTGGCATTTGCACGTTTGGGGAATGTTTCAATGCACCGATCTGTGTATCTGATTCCACTTAGCGATCCCGTCCTTCGCAAGCGATTAATATGGAACAATTTTTCGGTAAATGAAGCAGAGTCTTCACAAACCTTTTCCTATTTCTTTTTTCTGTTTTTCTCTCTCTGCGCAGGACATCTGGTTCTCGTCTCCTCCGACCGTGAAGCTGCTCACCACGGTAACGTGGAACCCGGACGAGCCCGGGCCACCGGCGTCGCCAGCTGGCCCGGAGCGCAGGCACCCGCAGCGCACCCTTGGGGAGGCCCGCGGTATTGCAGGTGTGTCCACCGGAGCCGCTTCCCGCTCGGCAGGTAGGGGTGGTGCGTCCGCTGGACCTGCAGGAGCCGGTCCCCGGGGGAGAGGTCACGCAGCGGGACACGCACTGCGGATTGCTCCGCGGGCGCAAAAACAGGCGCACACACGCGTCCTCATCTGAGCGACTGCGCGCCACCCCACCCACTGCCCCTAGAGCTCAGGGCTGTGCTGGTCAGAGACGCGCGGAGGCGGGGCCTGTTACTGGGAAACCAGACTCGGTCGTGAGTCCTTGCTGGCGCCGAGGCGCCGCCGTGCGTTTAACCTTGACCCACGGAAGGACGGAGGGCACGGCCGCCACTCGTCTGTGGCGAGGGAAGCGGCCCTGCGCATCGCGCGCAGATGTGTCTGAGCGTACAAATGCTCACGGGTGTGGGGCTGGAGCCCGTGCGCGCACGGTGGGGGGGGTTCAATGCCCGCAGCGCACAGTGGCGTGGACCGGCAGTGTCCTAAGAAATCGCCACCCGTTTCCACGGTAGCTGCATCACTCTCAAGTCCCAGGGGCTACTGGCAAGTGGTCCAGCATTTGGTGCCACCACTTTTTATTTTCGTCATTGTCATTGGGATGCAGTGATATCTCATTGCGGTTTAATTTGCATTTCCTTAATGGCTAATGATAATGAACATCTTTTCATGTGCTATTTTGCCATCTGTATATCTTCATAGCAAACGCTCATGTATATCTTTTGGCATTTTCTAATTGGATTGTTTATTTTATAGGGTTGAGTTTTGGGAGTTCTTTTTATATAGTTCAGATAATAGTCATTTGTCAAATATGTGGTTCGCAAATATTTTCTCTCCGTCGGTATTTTCTCCCGAATCTGAAACTTAACATTTTCATCATCTTCACAGGGTCTTCCCCAGATCAAAGTTCTACAGTGTGATGGGGGCCAGTTCATCGTTTTTCCTTTTTTGGGTCCTGCCTTTGGTCTCCTGTCTCAGAACATGGATGCCTAGACTTAGATCCAAATGCTTATCTCCTATATTTTTTTAATGTTTGATAGTTTAAAGGTTTCCTTTCAAGCCCCTGGCCCCGTTGGAGTTAATTTCTTTGTAGGGTGTACATTGCAGGTCAAGGCTCGTCTGCCTGCTGGTTTGTTGGTCCGAGCCGTTGTCGAAAAGCCTGTCCCTTATCGACTAAATCGCTGTCGCCCATTTGTGGCGAGTCAGTGGGCATGTTCGTGGGGGTCCGTTTCTGGGGCCTGGGGTCCGGGGTCCGGGCTGTTCATCCGTGAGGCTGCCCCCCACCCCCAGCAGCAAGCACCACGCTCGCCTGGAAGCTGTGTGTGGAGGGTGGGCCTTCAGGGGAAAGATTTTTCCTGCTTTTTTCTTCTTCTGCAAAGACTGAGCCAGTCTAGGGCCTGTAGCTTCCAATGAAATTTTAGAATAAGCTCGTCTGTTTGAAAACCTTGCTGGGACTTTGAATGGTATTTTGAAAGGGATCGCATTACACGTAAGAATCAGTTTAGGGAGATGAGCGTTTTACTGGGATGAGCCGCCCACCCCATGACCGTGCTCCGTCTGCGTATTTATTTAGAAGTATCTGTCCGTTTAACTCGGGCCTTTGATCTGTTTCATCAGCACTCTGTAATGTTCAGCATGCAGACCCTGTACACGATTTGTTAGTGATTCGCTTTTCTTGGCCGTGATTGTAAACAACATTGTGTTTTTAATTTGGGTCGTTCCTCCCGCCCCAACCACTGCGGTCTTTGTTTGTGCCGGGGAGCGCAGCTGGGCCTGGCGTGCCGGCCGTGCTCTGCAGCCGGCCGAGCACCCTCGCCTCGGAGGGCAAGGCAGGACCCACAGGATTCTCTCCGTCCACCGACGTGTCGTCTGCGAGGGGAGACGGTCACGTCCCCGCCCCGTCCAGCCGGTGCGCTCCGGGTGCCCTGGCCATGCGTCGCTGGACCGGACCACGTGGAGTGGGAGTGCCAAGGGCAGACTTCTCTCCTCGACTCCGGCCTGGGGAGAAAGCGTTCATTGTGTTGGCATCGCGTGTGAACGTAGCTGCCGTCTTTTTCTGTCGCCTGCTGTATGTGAAAAGTGAACGTTGTATCGTAGAACAATGTTAGAATCCGCAGGCAAGGTGGAGATGGTTCAGATGCCTCCTGCCTCCTCCTCACACGTCTTCCCTGTGGTTAACACCTGGGATTAATGCTGCATTTGTTACAATTAATTCACAAGTATCGACACCTCCTTGCTGACCGAGCTGCATCACTTGTCCAGAATCCCTGACTCTTCCCCGGGCCCCCACCTGGGGCCTGCAGGTGCCCCCCCCACCGCCCCTGCCGTGCCTCCTGAAGCGTCTCTCAGCTGACGCTCTGTCCGAGTTTCCTCATCTCCGATGACGGACGGGTTTGGGGAAGATGCTCAGGAACTTTGTGGAATGCCCCTCTGTCGGGACATCCTGATGTTTTTCTCACCGCGACCCTGGGATCATGGGTGTGGGGAGGGAGGTCACAGAGGTGACGGGCAGTCACACCACGTCACGTCCGGGGTCCAGGCGATCAACGGGACTTAACTGCTATGGGCCACCTTACCCCTGGGTCACCTGCTCCCCCTCCCCCACCCCGTCCCGTTGTGGGGAGTCACCCCGCACAGCCCGCACGTAAGGGACGGGGCGCTGCGCCCCACTCCGGAGGCCGGGTGTGCACACAAATCCTCTGCAGCCGCTCTTCCCGGGAGACCCGCCCTCCCTCTGCCCGTCCCGCCTCCCTTCCGTGTCTGCCTGGGTCGGGCGGACGGGGGTTACAACGCAGCAGCGCGTGGTTCACTCCGCCTTACTCTGCCGCCCCGCTCGCGCCAGCTCCGGCCCCTGAGGCTCTGCAGCTGCCCCGTGTCCCCCCTGCCCCAGCCCTGGGCTCCCCTGCTCCCCAGCCGGCCTGGGCTCTGTGGCTGGAGAGCAGCGCCGGCCCCACGCTGGGCCCCAGGCTCGCACCTGGCCCCGGGGGCCCCTGGCGCCGGGCGCCAGCAGAGACAGGAGAGGGTGTGGGTGCTCCCCGTGCGTGCAGAGCTCACGGGCCAACATCGGAGTCCGTATCTAGCAGAACCCGGCTCATGCCCGCCGCACCTCGGATCCAGCCCCGGCCTCGGGGACCTTTCCAGTGCCTCCCTTTTGTCCTCGCCACCCCCTTCCGTCTGCGTCAAGGCTGGCGTCTTATCCTTCCTCCTCGGGCCTGCCCGGGACTGAGGGGCCTGTCTCGGTCCCGGTTCGCTGTGGGCCCGCAGGGTGCCCGCCGCACCCCGCCCTGCAGAGGGAGCCGCGGAGAAAGTGCCCCGTTGCTGGCCGACGGGGCGGACGCTCTGCGTGCAGAACACTCAGGAAGCCGCACTCAGCTCTGGGGACCGTTGGGACCCTTCCGTGTGGCCGAGGATAACTGCGCCAGCGCCTCTGTTCCCGGCCGGGTCCCCTGCCTCTTGGTGGCTAGGACGTGGTCGTCCTTCCAGGCAGAGCGGGGGGCCCCGCGGCGCGGCCAGCAGGAGTTTCCGAATGAAGCTCCCTGAGCTGGGGGGCGGGGGGTGCTCTGCGGCCGGTGGGCCCTGGGGGCTCCCCCGGCTGGAGCAGCCGCACCTGGGAGCTCCTGCGTGCATCCTGGCAGAGGGCCCCATCCTGTCCCTCTCCCCCGGCTGCTGCATGTCCCCTGTGGGCACCTCTCCTCTGCTGATTCGATCAGGATGGTTTTCCTCTCGGGAGGCCCCTGCAGTGTGAGCCAGACAGGAGCTGTGCTGGGACCGGGTCGGTGACGCTCACCGGGACGCTCACCTCTCCACCTGGCTGCGCAGCAGAGGCCAGCCAGGGGCTTGCCGTGGGGGCAGGTGTGTCGTGGACTCCCCGGCCCTCAGACTGCCGGTCCGGAGCCCTGGGAACTGCCCGATCCAGACCCGCCTGGACAGCGGGACTCCCCGAGGGGCCCCTGAGGCTCCGTGGTGACAAAGCCTTTCCGCTGTTTCAGGCGCGCCCAGGCCCGCGGCGCTGGGACCTCCCTCGCAACTCCCCGCCCCGAGGCCGCAGCAGACCCAGAGGACAGAGAGCGGTGTCTCTCCCCCCCCCACCCCCCCGGCTCTGGGCCCGCTGCGACCTGAGCTCCTGTCCCCGCTGGGGCCTCACGGGGGTGGCGGGGTGTCCGGAGTCTCACCGGCTCACTCGACACCAGGAGGCTGCCCTCCCCTGTGTCCCGGGGACCGGGGCTGCAGGCCACAGTGGCCACCAGTGCCTCCCAGCGCCAGGGGTTTGGTCCCGCAGGGTCGGCGCCGTCAGCGTGGCCCGTGCGTCTGTGTCTGGTCGGTCGGGTCCCCGTGTGCTGAGCACCTGTGTGCCCCGGTTCCGTGTTTGGGGGGCAGGGAGGGGGCTGACTTCCCCAGACTTTTGATGTTACTGCGGTTGCCGTTTGAATACGTTTTTAAAACGCGTGTGTAACATAATAACTGGATTAATACCGGCATGTTAGAAGGTAAACTACTGACCAAATATATCCACTAATTTCTTAAGTGTTCGTAGCACAAACAAGACTGTAATTGAAAACAACTTCACGGAGCAGGGAAAACCGATTTCGGTGCCTCGAGCCACACACACACACACGCACACACACGCACGCACACGCGAGAAACACGAGCCCCCCGCCCCCCGGAACATCTGGTTCGCAGCCCTCCGAGAGCAAATGTGGATTAACCTAGAAATGAAGTGTGTGTCATATACAAAGCATTGATTAAATGTATTAAAACCTACAGGCCTCATGGAAACGTATAATATTCTCCACTGAACGTGGGTTTTTATGAGAACACAAGGCAAGTGGAAAAACTTCTTCTCTGAAGCCTCTGTTATCAAAAACTAAAGCAAATCTTCCGATTTAAGGGTGGTGGTTCACTCCCGCCCCCCCTCACCCCCCCGCCTCGTCCATCTGCCCTTAGAACGAGCCTCTGAGATGGAGGGAAATGGTTCCTCAGGGAACTGTTCTCCCCGTCCAGCCCTCGCCGGCTGTGCCCAGTCTCTCAGCGCTCGTGCCGGGCCCGGGTCTGAGCCGGGGGCGAGCGTGCACAGCACACACCCCGGGACAGGAAGGGTGCGCCAGTCCTTGACTCCCTCCCCCCCACACCCCCGCACAGCTGCCTGGACCCCCAGAACCACAGCCCGGCCCCAGGGCTCCTCAGCCCCCACCCAGAGAAATCCCAGCGCCCACCCACTGGAGAGACGGCACGCGCTGTCCCCCCGCATCCCTGCAGGGCGCTGCTCCAGAGGCCGTCTGTCTCCCCTTGATCTTGCGGACGGACCCCTGGCTGTGGCCGAGACCCTGAGGTCGAGGTCCCGTAAGAACAACAAGGAGATGTGGAAACGAGCTTCGGGGAAGCCAGGCAGGAGAAGGTTCCGGCTCCACCCCGCATCCCCGTCCCCACTGAGAAGAAAAGGCCGAAACGACCCTCCTGCGCTGTGTCTGCCCACCGCCCCCGGCAACCCCGCAGGTGCCTGTCACCTGTGCGTCCCGGACAACGGACTGAGGAGACCGAACAGTCCGGGTCGGTGTCTCATGTCCTAGGGACCTAGGAACAGGGTGTCGGGCCCCCACTGTGGGGAGGGCTGTGCACCCAGCACCCTGCCCGCAGGGTCCACCCCCCAGGCCCTGGGGTGTCCCGCCTCCCCTGGCGAGGGCGGCACGCCAGGGAAGGAAGGAATGGGATATGATTTCTTTTTTAACTCCAGGAAATTTGCTTGACGTTCATAAATAATCTGTTCGATCGCTTCAGCAAAAGGGAAATGTTACAGTGATGGAAA
Source organism: Phyllostomus hastatus (assembly GCF_019186645.2). Taxonomy (NCBI): domain Eukaryota; kingdom Metazoa; phylum Chordata; class Mammalia; order Chiroptera; family Phyllostomidae; genus Phyllostomus; species Phyllostomus hastatus. The sequence continues at coordinate 56,737,467 of NW_025333960.1, forward strand.
ACACCGTTCCCCCAGACCCGTCCGCGGTCGCTAAACCAACTCCCGGTCCACTCCCCCTGCTGGCGCGCGGAGGGGATCTTCATGAAGGACCCCCGACGGGGCCCCTGGCCGTCTGAAATCACTGGCTCAGGAAAATCTCTGCAAAGACGGCTTTAAAGAGTTCAGAAACCCCAGCAGTCCTCGGCACCGAGCGGGCGCCCCGTAAAACTGCAGATGAGCGCCCGGGCGCGGCGAGGCTGTAAAGCGCTGATGTTTCTCTGGTTTGACATTTCGTGGGCGCCGAGCGGGCCGAGCTCAGTGGCAAAACATAAATCACCGAGCAGCCCCGGCCCCGTAAAACCGGAGCTCGGGGGCCTGGCGGGCTGCGGCGTGCGGAGTAGCCCTCCAGTGTTCTGCGCGCGTGTGCGTTCTTGCTGATGTCATAATTACAGCGCGAGGCGGTGGTTTGGAGAGCAGAGGGGCACCAGAAACGAATTGCCAGGATGAATAGAATAGCGGCGAATTAATGGATTAATTGGAATCGTGACGGCTGTTGGAACGGCGAGGCAGAAGCTCCTTTTGTGTGAGAACAATGGTCTCGGGGCATAATCAGCGCTCTCCGCCGTGATGAGGAAGAGCCCCCTCCCTTGCAGCCCACCGGGGGGTCCCGGACCGGGGCTCCCCCAGCCCCCGCCCCCCCCTGCCCCGGTCAGTTCCCTGGGCTTTGGGCTGCTCGCACCACTCAGCACCTCCCCCTGAAGGTGGGCTTTGGGGCCGAGGTTGCTCCCACTCCAGGATGGAAGCATCTGGAAGGTGAGGGCTGGGCTGTATCGTCTCGGGATCCTGTTTCCCCAGACACACTGACCGCCAACGTTCGTGACTTGAGTTGGCTGAGTTCGCTGAGTCAGAGGATTCGACCTGCACTAGAGTGAACCCAGGTACCGACGGACACAGAGAAGGACCAAGGACAGACGCACGGCCAGGCCGAGGCCGGGACCCACGCCAACCCAGCCTTGCCCACGGCGGGAAACAGACACTAGAACCCCGAGCTTACGAAATGGGCCGCGTGAGTCATGGAGTCAGGTGTGCGGCTCAAACGTGTTTTACAAAAACGTCCTGAATTCAGGGGTGGACGAGGTCAGTCAGAGGTAGAACTCCACTGGGTCTCAGTCGGCTTGAGTGGCGTCTTCGCAGAACCTCTCTGACCGTCGGGGCAGTGGGGCCTTCCCCACACTGGCCACGCGCCGGCGTGCGGGGTCCTCCATGAGTTCATTCATTCCGATGCCCCCGGACCACGGACGGGCGTGGACGACCGTGGGCCGCCTTCAACACCAGGGGGGTCAAAGACCGAGACGCACTGAAAAAACACTGCTGGTTTCGCTGTTCCGAAATACCCACCTGTACATCACGATTTAAGAAATTACCCACTGACTTTTTTTTTCTGGAGGAAAAGCACTCTCTAGTTGTATAGATCGACTGCAAATTTGGAAAATCACTTTCTGGAAACGGGCAATGACCGTGACCTCGGTAAGCAGGTCCCTCCAGTGTGGCCTGGAGACAGACCTGGGAGAGCTGCTTGGTGACGGGGGTTCCCGAGACTCAGCTGGGGGTGGGGGACGCCCCCCCCACCCGTGTTCATTTGCAGCCTGAGTCCCCACGCCCACCCCTGTGCTTGGACGTGTGGACCCACAGCCAGGCCAGAAGTGGGGGGTCGGCCGTCCCTCCCTACACACCGCTGGTGGGCTCGAGGCAAGGCATCTGCCCGCAGCCTCTCCGGGGCGGCTCACATGTTCTCCAAACGCAGTCCGGGAAGGGCCGCGCCGGCCCGTGCCAAGTGGCATGTTTAGACGAGGACTGTTTACATTACGCCGGAGTAAACACGCAGGCGGCCGGGTCTCTGGGAGGAGCCGCGCGGGCTGTATTATCGCGCCGCTATTAACATCAGCTCGCTCGGAAACCCGAACCCCGGGAGGGGCGCGTCTCGGCCCGTGTGTTTAGAGGAGAGGAGAACAAAAAGTGAGACGCTCCGCGCGGCCCTCCCCGGCGGCAAGTCTCTCCACAAGGCGCAGAGGCAAACGTGAAGCACCCCCCCCCCGTCCTGCCCCCCCCCCGGAGGCCGCCCCGGCCCCCCGCCAGGGGGCCCTCTGCAACTCCGCTGCCCCGGGCTGCGTCCTCCCCCGCATTCGTTCTCGGCCGCGGCGCGGACAGCGCGCGCCGCCCTCTCCGGCGGACGCGGGATGTGCGTGCTCCGTGTAAACCTGCGGCCTCCCCGGGGTTTCCCAACTTCAGTCTCTGATCCACTTGGGGTCCCAGGGCTCACGAGGAAACGTGGGCCCGGCCCCGCAAACCCCTCCCTCCGCCTGCAGCTGTGGGCCCGCGGGGGCCGCCTCCGGGGCCACGGGGAGGGGAGGGGCCAGGCTCGCACCCGCGGAACCCCCGGACCCCTGGCCCCGTTCAGAGCTCGAGTTCGTGCCTCGCACCCACCCGGAAGGGGCCCGGCCCTCGTGTGCGCCGTGGTTTCACAACGTGCATCCTCGCAAAAACCGAGTTTCACTCTCTTCCCGGGGCACGTTCTTTTAATCTCAGTTTTGATACATTTGGGTAAAAGTCTGAAGTCTTGCTTGAACCCCCAAAAGCTGAACCAGTCAGTCCGAGCAGTGGGCTGAGGGTGGCTGTGAGAGTCCGGAAGACGGGGTTACCTGCAGAGAAAAAACACCCATTTAAAAATCGCAAACCTTTGCCCTGGCTGGCGTAGCTCAGTGGATTGAACTTGGGCTGCGAACCAGTGTCGCAGGTTCGATTCCCAGTCAGGGCACATGCCTGGGTTGCAGGCCACGGCCCCCAGCAACCGCACATTGATGTTTCTCTCTCTCTCTCTTTCTCCCTCCCTAAAAATAAAGAAATAAACTCTTAAAAAAAAACAAACACTGCAAACCTTTTAGCTACCGGTGCGGTCCCAGACGGCCCTGTCAGCACCCTCCCATCCCGAACATGTCGCTCTAAATGGGAAGCTTCGTTTCTCTGCCCCCCGGAGGCGTTTCCTCACAGTTTGCCCGAGTACGAGTGACATGAATGTTACAAAGTGATTTCAGGTCAACGTAGAGCAGAAAGGTTCACCTAGGAGACACCCCTCACTCTCTTACTTAGGTCGTTTGGGAGCATAAAATAGTTTCTCTGCAGGAACCAGGGAAGCTGGACGGTGCGCATTGAACGGTGCCTCCCGTAACTCTCAGTAAGGAAAGTGCGTTTGTTTTAAGAGCTGGAGTCCGACGCAGATGTGAAGGGCAGGCGGAGCAGTAGGTGAGGGGTTGGTTTCGTTTCGCTAAAAAGTTGAGAACTTCACGGCCCCGCCTCCAGCTCCTGGTTCTCCCGGGTTTCAGCCGTGAAAACGGGAGATGCGGGGTTTGGGCCCCGAGACCTCGATGGCGTCCAGACCGGCAGGCCCCTCCTACTCCGGCACCGCCCGGCTGGGGGCGCGAGGGGCAAGGACTCGGGCCGTCCCCCCATGACGTTTTCCGGAGGAGAAGCCGCTGGAGGAGTGCTGGGGGGCTGTGCCGCGGGTGGGACCTCGGGGCACCACGCCAGGGGCGTCCCACGGGCGTGGTCCGGGGGGTGGTGTCTACTCCTGCCACCGGCTGCCTTTGCCATCGCAGGGTGGGGTGGGGGTGGGGTGGCCCTTCCTCCCAGGGCGTTTCCCGGAGAAGCCGGAGCACAGCGCGCGGAGGAGTGGGCGGTGCAACCAGCGCACTGAGTTCAAAGGACCCAGCAGCCGCCCGCCTTCGCGCACGTGACCGCTGGGCACGTGGCCACTGGCCGGCGCGCCCAGACCCCCGGGTGCCGTAAGCCGTACACCCGCTGACTCCAGCATGGTGCTCCGCTGCGCCATCTCCGCGGTGGCGCGGGACGGGTCCCCACGCGGAGGATCTGCGGCCGCACTGAGACGTTCACGGGCTCCGTGAAGGCACGTTCTAAAGAGATTATGGGCCCGAACAAGGAAACACCACCTCTTCCGCGGGAGGGTGGAGCGAAGGAGCCGTTGTGGGGTTTCCAGCGCGCCCCGAAGAGGTGAGGGGTCCTACAGACGCATTCGGCTGTTTTACACCGCGCGCCGTCTCCCAGGGGCGAGGGGATAAACCCCCAGGGCTGAACCCCTTCCCTCCTGCACAGGACGTGTTCGCCCAAACCTGAACCGCACCCCTGGACTCCCAAACACCTTCATGGGGCTCGGACGGAAGTGCCAGGCCACCCGGGACGGGTCCTCCTTCTCCGCGCTGCCCAGCCTGACCCTGGACCCAAGAGTCTCTCCACCCACGTGGTCACCCCGAATGGTGCCCGGTGTGGGCCCAGCAGACACGGTGCCGTGGCCTTTACCTGGGAAACGTGTTTCAGGACGACCCCCCCGAGGTTCACTGGGAAAGAGCAAGGGCACTCAGGGAGCGGGCGGCTGTGTCAGGGTTTGGCGTCGGATGACCAGCCTGTCGCGGGAGCTCTGGTCCCGTTTCCTGCATCAGGTCCTCTCCGGGCGCTGGCGGGGAGGAGAGACGGCCGGCGTCCGCGTTTCCCGCCCTGCCGGCGGGGTCGCTGAATCTGCGGGGCCCTTGCCGGATGCCTTTCTTCGGCTCCGCTCCGAGACGGGCCTCTCACGCACTCCGTTTGCGCGCGCCTCCGTGCCAGATGGAAGCCAAGCTCCGCGCGCGCGCGCACGCAAGGGTTGCGTGTCTCGTTCCTCGTCTCCCTCCGCCGCCGCCGCGCGCTCGCGGGTGTGAACCGTGTCCCATCTGCACGGCCTTCCTCTGGGCGTGTACAGCCGTGCGGTATGAAGGATACATGCTTACATAAGACCAGCGCATCCGCTTCAGTAAGGGATTCAGTAAATTAATCATTTTAAGTGAAAAATTATCGCGCCACGGCTTAATGAGAAGTTATGTTTCTTTATTGATGACGCATCAAATAATGCTAGATTTTTACAGTTGATAGTGAGTTACCGTTGATGAAACCGAGGACGTATTCTGGGTTAAAATACTGAACACTGAGTATATCTGTAACGTTATTTTTCAACAGGCCCGCGGTCTGATTAGCATTTTTCTTGCTGGCACTCGAACTTGGTGCGCTTATGTCACAGAGTGACGCGCCGAAGATGACAAATGTCTTGGCTCCCGAGGGCACCCCGTGTGTGCGCCCAGACAGGGACGAGCGAGGGGACGCCATCCCCGGCTGAGACACTGCTGAGGAGACGTCCTGAGGCCGCGACTGGGAAAGGCTCCTGTTCTATCCGTGCCGCTCTCGCCCCGGGCACGGGGCCGAGGGCCCCCACCTGTCTGTGACTGGCCTGCATGGACTTCCTGGGGTCTGGGGGACCTGGGGCAGACAGGAGATCTGTGTCTGCAGCTCCCCCCGCCCGGTGGCGGGGTGGGTGGGGGGACGGGCCTCGGCTTGGAAGACACAGCTGGGGGGCCGGCGGTGAGAACACCGCCCCAGGGGGAGGCCCGGTGAATGGCTTCGTAAAGGTGATTCGCGGTGAGAAGAGGGACAGTGGGGGGTCTGGGCTCCTTTCTCCGCAGCTCTGGGAGGTTCCCCTGAGCCTCGGTCTGCCTGCGTCCCCCAGCATGGGTCACGATCTGCCCTATTTTTTTCTCCTGCAAATCTCGGAGTTGTGGACTCAGGACTGAGGGGCAGGGAGCCCTCCTGCTTGCCCTGGACTCCGTGTCCTCCCCAGGGACACCTGGCAGCCATGGCCCTCCATGGAAGGCGTCTCCCCGCTGCCGCCCAGGCCCTCCCAACCTGCCAACCCCAAGCCAGCAGCCTGGAGCCCTGAGCAGAAATGGGGCACCTCATCTGGGACGCTGCACCTGCTCCCCACACGGATAATCTGGCCTTCAGGTGCAGGACGCTGCCGAGAGGACCCCCTCCACAGACCTGAGTGGGGCCCCCAGGCAGGCCCCTGGCCCACTGCTCAGCACAGCCCTTCCTTCCCGTGGGCCCACGGCCCCCTGCCCACCCCCCACCCAGGGCCCTGCCTCTCACGATCTCCGTGCTCCCATCCACGGGTGGCCTCACGCTGACACTGGCCCTGAAGGGTGGGTGGCAGTTCAGGGGCAGCGGGGGCCACATGACAGCCCGAGGGGCAGGACTGGGGCCTGGAGGCCGGGCCCATGGCTGGAAGCGGTGGGGGCCGCTGCCCCACCACAGCCCTACGGTCTTCCCCCCAAAGGGCCAGGACCTGGCACCCAGCCCTGGCCTCACTCACTCTGCTCGCCCTGGGGAAGTCCCATGGTCTGTCCGGGCCACACTCAACCCTCCATGGAGGAACAGCATGCTACTGACCGCCCAGGGGCTGTGGAGACAAAGTGCTGTGCGTGGTGAGGACAGGCCGCTGCCCAGAGGGCCCTGCGGTGACCCCGGCAGCCTAAGGTGCAGAGAACATCCCCTCCGGACAGGACCCCGGGCAGGGGCGAGGGCCCCCGCTCCTGCCTCCGAGAGAACACCAGTGCTCCGCCGGTCCTGCCTCCCCTGGGGCCTCCGTGAGTCCCCCACGCCCGTGAGCTCACGGTGCCCTCCGGGTCCCCAGGGAAAGGCACCCAGGCGCGTGGGAGGGGGCTGGAGGGGAGCTGAGCAGAGGAAGTGATCTCGTGTGATTTAGGCTGCCTTCGTCACGCCTCAAACAAAGCAGCAGGGGGGGTTGCCTCTGCTCCCAGACTCGCCGGCTCTCACGCCCCGGACGGGCAGGGGGCTGTGGGCGGCGGCTCAGCACCGCAGTCACCTGGGAGCCCTCTCCCCGCTGCGTCTGCTGTCGGCTCAGCCTGTCCCCTGCCTCAGGTGCGCAGGCCCCGACGCGGAGACTCACAGGCTAGGTCTCTTCCCTCCAACAGAACGCGTCTGCTGCTGAGCGGAGCCCGCCTCCCGGCCCGTGACGGGGGGGACAGTGTGCTCCTGGACACGGGCTCAGCTGGCCCTGCTCAGGCTGGGCTCCGTCCGGGGAGTCGGCCCGCACGGCGTCGGGGCTCAGCCCTGGCGACGGGGCACACACCCCCGCCCCCACCGCTGCCGCATTTCGGCGAGAACCACCTGTGGACGGCGTCCACGCGGGGCCGTGTCTGCCGCCACAGTCCACAGTCTCCAGAATGCCCTAATTTCTGCCATTCGCTAAGCCCGTCGTGGCGGCTGAGACAGGCTTATCCCTCTGAACAGATGAGATTAGTCGATCACGCTGGAGTCAGAAGGGGGATTATGATGCTTGTAATACACCGAGTCAAATTAAACGCGCTTTGTTTGCGCATCAGAAGGCTGTGTCGGGGGGCCGGCGCGTCTTCCGCTGGGTACGATAAACCGCCAATAAAACATGCGTGTGCGGGAAAAGACCCTCGAGCGCAGGAGGAGCACAAAGTGGAGATGGTCTTTTTTTTCCTGTCTGTTCAGCCCAGCAATTGGATTCTTCATTCCACCATCGGCCCTGCTTGTTCACGTGCCGTGGGGCCGGCGCCCTCTGTGCCGGCGTAGCTCGGCTCCCCGCGAACGCCCCCTCGGACTCAGCGCCGGGCTGTAGGCGGGACACGTGTGTACACGGGACCCGTGGGGCTGTGGGACTCGCGTGTGTACACAGGACCGGTCTGTACACAGGACCCACCACTCATCTCTTCCAGGGGACCCGGAAAAACCAAAGTTCTTCCCAGGACGTATCTTCCTCCCCACCTGCTCTCTCGGCGAACTCTGCGGTTAGTCCGGGCGCTTCTGGGCCCTGGGAAGCGCCAGCTCCACAGACAGAGCCTGGGTGCCCGCGGTGGCCGAGGGGCTGAGCCAGCAGCCGCCCCGCCCCCCAGGGGCCTGGATGAGGAGCAGACGATGGGGTGACAGCATCCAGGTGAGGTGCTGGGAGGCTTCCTCCACACGCCCCTTCTGGAAGCATCCAGATAAAGCTAAAGAAAAAACATGAATGAATGAATGAATGAAAAAGACATTGCTTAAATGCCATTTGCTTGTTGCATTTTTAAAGTTTATGTCCGACTTGTAACCAAGGCATCCATTTCCCTTCGGGAAGCGGGGTCCCCCGCAGTGAGTGCGGCCCACCGACCGGCCTCCGCGCACCCGGAGGAGACGCGGAGAGGAGTCGCAGGCTGCCGGGTGCCAACCCAGTGTGCGCTGGATGCCGCAGCCCAGCCCAGTCCCGGTGCAGCCCGCAGCCTCAGCACCCGGGAATCCAGTCCGGGGACCCCTTCCAGTGCGGATGGTTCCAAACTCGCACCTGAACGCACCTTCCTTGCCAGCCCCACAGAACGGCAGCGCAGGACGATTCCTCCAGGCAAGGCCCCGTCAGACTCCGGCTGACTTGAGCACGATTCCCGGCTCCAACAGCCAGGACGGCGGCTGCACCTTCTTCGTGCAGGACGGAGCTTTCCCCAGCGGACCTCCCCCCTCCAGTCAGCACGCTTCCTCGTGTTTAATTTGGCCGATCTTATTTTTAATGCCTCTCTAGTCTTAGCTCTCGTAACAGTCACTTTCCCCCTGCAGAACAGAACCCCGGGTGGCCCGTCTCTCGGGCACAGTTTCGTGGAGGAACTCACAGCAGGACACGCCCACGCCGCCAGCCCCCGAGGGCAGGGCCCCTGCGTTCCTGCCCCAGATGCCAAGCCCGCGTGCAGACCCGCGGGGGGCAGAGACTGACTTCAGGAACGCGTCCAGCTGAAACGGGGACTGCTCTGGCCGTCCTGATGCAGAAATCCGGGAGGACAGCCATCCGAGCCTGGGGCCGGGCCCGGAGCCGCAGGCAGGGCCTGTCCGGGCCGTAAAGACTATAAAAGCAGGTGATTGAGGGCAGGCTGGTGTGGCGGCACAGCTGGTGTTTTAAAACCTGACGTGATTTTCGGTATTTATTTTAAATCTCAACGCTCCCACGGACTGAAGAAGGTCAAAGATGGTGCTCCTTCTTCCCCTTCCCGCAGGCAGACCGGGACGAGCCTGAACCAAAAAGAGGGGGGCCTGGCTTTGGCTGACATCAAGGGGGTGACGGTGCCATCCGCAGAGGGACTCGCGGGGCCGATGCTGAACTGCCAGGAAGGAGAAAAGGGGACAGGACGTCACAGGACGGTGTGTGCACAGAGGGGTGCCCTGGCCGCCTGTCACCGCCCCTCCCCTCCTGCTGCCTGCGCACTACGCACGGTTCTGTCCTCCAGACGCTGCGAGAGCAAGATGTCGTCCTGGGTTCCGGCTCCGGTCCCGGTCCGGGACGGCACCGTGCTGGTGTTCCCAGGCGGCGGGAACATGACCTGATCTCTGGAACACATGGCTGGCGGGGACCAGGGGCCACATCATCACATTACACACAGGACACATTCGGGGACCTGTGAGCCAGGCCGGGAATGTCAGGTGATGGAGAAGGTTACACAGCCTGGGCTGTGGCTCGGGCCCTTGAAGGGTGGGGTTCCGGCTGAGCGTGCCGCAGACCAACGCAAATATTTGTGTCACAGAAACGCATCCCAACGTGGTTCGCCCGCGGCGTTCCCCACGCGCCTGCTTCGCCAGCTCCCTGAGCCACGGGCAGTGGCCTGGGGTGGTGGGCCACAGTTGAGAGCCCCACGGGGGTCTCTGTTTCCAGGCCCCCCTCACGGATTCCGGCACCCTGGGTTCAGCAGACAGCCAGGTGCCCGAGGGGCCCCGGCTTCTGTGCGTCCTCAAGGGGCCGGGAGACTGGGTTTTCAGCACCCAGCACCAGCTGCGGGGCACACGCACACGCACACACCGCAGGGGTCTCGTGGGCGTGCTGAGGTGCCTGTGTCCCCAGGTGAGCGGGGCTGTGTGTGGCCCGTGTGGCGGCCATGACCACACCGCACAACCCACCGAGCCCGGGCCGGGGTCCCCGCCCCCGAGAACAGAGTCGTGGCAAGAACCTCTGTGGGCCCTGGGTCCCGGGAGTGCCTTCCGGAGGGAGGGGGCCCCAGGAGCCCCACACGAGGGGAGTCGCCGGGCCCCAGCCCCGTGGCCTGCGGTGACCGCAGGTGCTGGTCACTGGGTTTCACTCCACTTCGCAGGGGCGTGCAGCCCGTCGGCACGGAAACGTTCCTCCCGAGCAAACACCTGCCCTTCCACCACGGAGAACAGGGAGCGACACGAGTCACTCGTCCTCACGAAGGGGACACACACCGGCATCCAACGGAAGCCGACGGCGCTGGCTCCGATCCATCCCGGCACAAAGCACAAACGCAAGGAACAGACGCAGGAAGCAGGTGTCGGCAGGCCGTCGGCCCGAGGACCGCAGATGCGTCCCTGCCCGCCGTCCCTGGAGGAGGTGGGGGTGGGCACCCCTGGGGACCTCCTCCCCCCCCCAGACCGTCTGGGAGCACCCGCCGGGGACAGTCTCGGGTGGCCCCCTTTGACGGAGAGTTTCCCTGTCTTTCTCTGGTGCCTCTGCCTTCCGTCCACCCCCGCCTGGCTCATTTCCCCCATTTCCGTCGTCATGTCTGAGCTCGAGGGGTGCTCCGGCATCTCCTCCCTCACCGGCTCTGCCACGAGCCCCCCGCTCCGGGCTGGGAGGCTGGGAGGCAAGGAGGGACGGACAGAGGCGCAGCGCCCACTCCCAGCAGGGCGAGAACCGGAACGGCTGTTTTCCTGAACTGCTCTACTCCGCGCTGTGCTTTCTTCAACCCGCCATAGGAACCAGCCAAGAAAGAAACCTGTTCACACACACACGTGTTCCCTAAGGAATCTTCTAGAACATGTTCTCACTCCTTCCTGCATACCCATGAAAACACTGTCTTCCCTCTGACAATGTGTGACAAAGATCTTTCTGGAATTTTTACACAATTACCTGCTTTGTTGCCTTCTGCTGGAGGGGATGTGCCCATCCGCTGCCCAGGGAACTGCGGGCCCCCACCACGGAGCCACCGGGTTCACCCACCAGCGGAACCGTCCGGAAGGATGGCCGACCTCGGCACCAGCTCCTCCGGACCCGGGTGGGAGTGGAGCCGAGGGGGGGGCTGGAGGGAGGACAGAGCTCGCCCAGGGCGGCGTGGGGGTGCGTCCTCGTCCCGAATGCAGAAGCCGCTCCCTTTGCGCTGGCGTAAACACGTGCCCCGCTGCGCTGCGCGTGACCTTCAGTCTGTTCCGCCCACTTTCCGGGAAGGGGAGTCCCCACCCCCTTCCTGTCTCGGGAAGATCCCTGCGTCCGTTTCACGCGATTTCGCAACGCCGGCGTTGAGGCGACGAGTCACACCGGCGCCTTCGCTGCCCGAGGAGGCGCCTGTGCGTCCCGGCGGCGTCGGGCCCCGGGTGCGGGCCGCTCCGCTCAGCCTCCCCTTGGCAAACGCCGGGGGCATCCAGTGCGCGCCCCCCGCCCCACACGGCCCTGCGCGGCTGGAGGGCGGACCCCTGGGCACCTGCCCGCGGCTGCGCGCTGGGCGCGCACCCTCTCCCGCTCCGCCCACTGTTCTCGCTGCACTCGCCGCGTCCACAGCGCTGGCGCGCCCACGCGGGAGCGCCGATGTCCCCGTTCAGGTGGGCATGCCGTTACCTCCCCCGGGACCCACTGGGTGCGCGGGTCCGCCTGACAGTGTGCGCAGCGGCGCCGCCCTGTCCTGCTTCCGCCTGGTCCACTGGACCACGGACACGCGCGACCGCGGCCCACCCGCCTGCACTTCCCCCAGGACGGGCAGCTTCGGGGGCGGTGAGCCTGCAACAGTGCAGGCGGGGGCCGTCCGCGGCGGGAAGGGCGACCGGGTGCACCCGTAGGTGCTGTCCGCCCCTCCAGGCCCAAAGGCGCGCACTGCTGCTCGGGCTGAGCTGGGGTCTCGGCGCGGGGGAGGGGGGGCGGGGCGAAGCAAGGGGCCCCTCCCCCAGGGGACCGCGGGGCGCAGGGGACCGTGAGACGCTGCCGGTCCGCGCCGGCCCTGGCCCCCGGGTTGCCGGGCGGGAACCGCGGTGCCGGGGGCGGTAGTACCGCGAGGGAGAGACGGAAGGGCAGGCAGCGCGCACACACGCGCGGGGCGGCGGCCCCCCGCTCACGCGCCCCCACCCCGCGCGGGCCCCGCGCGCGGCCGCGAGCCCTTCTCCCGCATCCGCGGAGTTCAAGCACCAGGGCCCGCGCAGTGGGAGCCCAGTCACATGGGCGACGTCAGGAAATTTTACTGCAAAATATCTTCTTTTTTCTTATTTGTAAAGACAAATTATTAGCATTTTAAAACAATTTCAATATGTTTAATGGCTGAAAGTTAAGCTCAAACTGTTCCGCTTACTGAATAAAGTGTGAGGTCTGTAAACAGGAATCTTAAGTTACCCCAAGAGTACACTCATTTTAAATTTTACTTGAAAGCGGGATGTACGTTTATTACAATTTCAAACAAAATGCTAATGCCATTAAACAAATGAGGTTTAGGCAAATTAACTGCATTTTAATATTCTGAAAGCCTATGATATAGGGCATTGTGTTACGAGACATTGGCTAGAAGTATCGGCTGCGAGTGTGGTTTTCATTGCCGCGAATCTCAGGAGAATATTTGTAATTAGTATCATTTGCCTAATACTTCAGGTTAATTAGAATATTTAATTGAATAGCTGTAATCTTCAGAGATGACTATATTATGATCAAATTAGCGGCGTCGCGAGGCATGCTGCTCGCAGGACGGCGGCCGTCTCACTTCTGCCAGCCATTCGGCCCTCTGGAGCGTTCAGCAACATAAGAAAAAATCTGTTTCTTACACTTTTGAATTTTAATGATCCATTTGAACTCTGCCATCAACATTTAATTATTCCGGGAAAAAAAACGTCCCGGCCATGACTCCCATATGGCACGTTGGCGCCCGCGCCAGCCCACAGCGGCAGCTCCGCGGCGAGGTTTAGCAGAGACGTCCCCCCCTGAACGCGGGGCTTTCTTTTTTTTTTTTCCTCCTCACAGTGTTTGCAAATACAGACCAGACGAAGCGTCACCGTCACTGAGGAGGTTACTAGGATACTGTGGAAGCACTATCGGGGACAGAGGAATCGGGTTGCAGGACGTCACCGGGCCTCGGCCCGCCGCGTCGCCCCGGACTTGCTGTGCCGTGCGCCGAGGGCCCGGGCTGTCAGGGGCCGGTGCAGCCGCGCCGCGTTAGCCCGATGGCCCCGCACCGCCTGTGACGACGGGGGGTGGGGGGCGGGGGGGAGGTGTTTGCACAAAAATCTGCGTCTCCGCGGCGGGACCTGACATGGGGACATTCGTCCGTGTCCACACAAGCAGCGTGCGCGCCGTTTACGGTGCAGACCCTGCAAGGATGACATGAGGGTTTAGGAATTAAATTGCCAGTGTGGGGTGGCGATTCAGGAGGTACGGAAACGTCTTTAAGGAGGAGGCTGCGGTTTGTCAGAACACGGCTCCCCCGTACCGGAGATCTGTCCTCCGGCCTGAGACGGATCCAGGGGTCCGTCCTGCAGCCCCAGACGCAGGCGCGACTCCTCGGAACAGCAGGCAGGGACAGGCGGCACTGCCGGGCATGGCGGAGCCACAGACGGCACAGACCAGAAAGTGGGGCGTCCCCCGGGGCCAGAGCCGCACTGTCAGCCAGAAGGAAGTTCGGAAGGGACAGCGGGGTGCGTGCCGGGCCGGCGTTCCCGGACGGAAATCGCCAGCAGCCCCCGCTCCTGGCGGGAGGGCCGCCCTGTCACAGCCCTGGGCCGAGTCACCGGGGACAGGCCCTGGAACCACCGACCTCATTAGTGAGCGCGACCGTTAGCAGGGTTTTTCTAGATAATCTTTGTTACTGTCCTTTCAAAGGGAATTCCAGGGAGATGCCAAAAAATAAAAACAAACAAACAAAACCCTACACACCTGAGGGTGAGCTTTTACACCAGACGTTGCTGGGGAAGCAGGGGGTGAGCTGCAGACGGACAGGCGCTGTAGCTGGGCAGGTAAACTCGGGGGTGGGGGGGTTACTTGGGGGCACATGTCGGATCGGAGGGCTATTTCGACGTGTTGCAGGAGTTAGAGCAGCGAGTATGGGATTCGTGGCAGTGGCCGGAACAAAGCACTATCTGCCTGTGGGCGGTGGGCAGCGGGCTGGGTGTTCGCAGTGGGGCTCACGAATCCTGAATGCCGGACTCAGCAAAATTCCGGAGGGTGCGCCCGGCTGGTAACTGATGCTGTGACCGGAGTGACAGCGGTGAACCCTGGGCCGCCTTTCAAGGCAGGGAGGGAACAGTGCCACCTGAGCCGGAGGGCAGCACCGTGGGGCTCGGCAGTCTGAGAGCCTCCACGGAGGCGCCGTGAGCTTGGCAGGCAGGTGCGCGCGGGGCCGGGAGGGGGCTCGGGGAGGATTCCGCCCGCCTGGCGGTGCCGGCCTGCCCGCCGCTGCCGGGGCGCCTGCCGCCACCCACGACGACAGAGCACCCCTCCCCTGAAGACACCCCATCACCACCGACTGCCTTTCCAAATCTCTTCCGGCAGCGATTTAAAATCCATCTTGAGCGGCAGTTTAAAAGCACCTCGAGAATTCACGTTCACGGCCGGAGACCTGCGCCACGGGAGTGTCCCCGCAGGAGACGCGGGGAAGTCGGCCGGCTCCGGCAGCAGTGCCCGTCCTGAGCTCCCGTCTCCTCTCCGTAAATCTGGGCCTCAATTTGTTTTGTGCCAGAATGGCTCTCCCTTCCGCGGGCCGGGGCGGTGTGCACAGACATCTATCAGCGCATTCACGGGGCTCTCTTTGAAAACCCTCTCCGCTCCTGCGCCCCGGCGAGCAGCTGCGGAGAGCCATTCCCGGCGCCGCTGATGTCGGGCGGCGGTGTGTGATGTACGGCTTCTCGGCGGAGGTGCGCCCCGCGCACACACAATCCTCCCGGAATTGAAAACTCCGCCGCGCTAATTGTGGAACGAATTTCCCACCACCCTCCTTGAGAATCCGGCTCTAAGCACCCTCCCATCTATTAAACAGATGGCAGATAAGATTGTAAACATATTTGCTTCATATTGAATAGATAGTTTCTGGCATAATACTAATTAACAAATTAAATGACTGACTCTGTGCATCACATTAGAGTTAAAACCACTTTGTAAGTTTGTCTTGGGTAGTTATTTACTTTGACAATAGCATGCCGTGAAAAACGGCTCGATGTTCTCCCGGCAACATTATGCATCGAGCAGTTTTCTTCTTTAAACTCCATATTTTATTATAATTCATTTGACTTTCATTACAGTCACTCATTACAAAATGTATGTGCATTTAATGCATCTCGGAGGCGGCGCCTCCCGCGCGATTATGGCCCCGCTCTGCTGGCTCGTGCCCCATCCACGAGGCACTGCCGTGCCCGCGCCTCGTGTTCCGGGCGGGGGGCGGGAGGCTGCCAGGGAACGGGGCCCCGCCCGCACAGGGGCCCCGGCGGCCGCGCCGCTGGCACGGGCTCCGTCTTCCGGCTCGCCACTCCTCTCTGCGGGGGCTCGCGGTCCGCACCGACACCCCCGGGGCCCCTCCGTGCACCTTCCGCGGGAGCGCCCTGTGCTCCAGGCCCTGGGAGCCCGTCCCCGAAACGGGGACGAGAGCGCCCCCTCCTCCTGCCACAGGGCTGTCGGGGTTGTCACGGGAAAACCTGGGGTGTGCGGCTGGAGGACACACGGCGCCCGCATGCCGCCCCTGCAGAACGGGGGGGGGGGCGGGGTGGTCCGCCGAGTTTTGGGGGAGAAACGGGTGAATGACCCAGAGTGACCTGCGCACCCAGAGCCCATCCGTGCACTCTGTGGGAAACAGATTTTTGCCTGAATTGCCGGCATTCTTCTCTGCGGTTTGTGTGCTCTGGCAGAAAGGGTAGTTCTCCTCCTCCACTTCCTCCTTTTTTTTTTTTTTTGTAGGGTTTTGTAGCAACGCCAAAAAAAAAAAAACATTTTTTACAAAATGTACTTTGAAAAGGCCCCATCCTACACCATGTGCTGGCTAGGAGCAAAATGGGACCTTGACGTTCAGGCAAAGCCCGTGTGTGCGCAGGGGCCACCGCGAAGCCCACCCCCGGGGTGTGATCTTGGGGGGGTTCAGCAGAGACGGGTGAAGGGCCGGTGTCACCAGCAGGGGACTCGTCAGCAGGAGGCCGTCCCAGGGACACACCACCACTGTCGTCCTTTGGCACAGGTGAGCTGTTACGGGAAGGTGGGAGGAGCCACAGGTGAGCCGCAGCTGGTGCCAGGAAGGTCAGCCCCTGTCCCTTTGGGGCGGGGATGGTCTGAGGCCATCGGGTCAGCCGCCGGCAGGCTCCTGAGGTCCCTCCTGCACGGTTCGGCCGCTCGTAGGAGAGCAGCCTCCGGTGGTGTCCCTGTCCCAACTGGTCCTGCTCCTGAGGTGCAGCACGGAGCTCCCACCCTCAGGCAACACGGGGCGCCCTCCAGCACCGAGGCCGAGACGCAGACCCACCACACGCTGGTGGTGTCGCTTTACCTTCCGGCCCCGTTTCACCCACGGATCCTTCTAGACTTCTGAGTGCCCTCAGTCCAAGGTCATTCTCCTGCCCGCCCTGCACGTCCCCGAGTTGGGACTCGATGGAGCTGACTTGGGACGGAAGGGACTCCTGCGGACCGGGCGGCCCGTGGCCGCAGCCTGCTCGGCCGCGTGTCCTGCCCGTCACGACTGGCCGTGGGCGTGAGACGAGGGAGGAGCTCCTTCCAGCGGGAACGGTGGTTGAGTCGTTCACGTGTCCTTATCCCGCCCCCTTCTCGGTGCCAAGTGCTTTCAGGACCCTCGCTGCACACGCGCAACGCTCACTCAGAACCTCGGTCCACGCACGCGCTGCAGGGACGGTGACCCTCTCCCCCCCCCCCCGGCTTCCGGGGAGTCTCTAGAAGTCAGGACACACGGACGAGACCGCAGGGAAGGCAGCGGCCAGCTCGTGCAGCAGAAAAGGGGCCGTGGCAACGGAACGGCCCCACGGTGTGTGGACGGGGGCTGTGGGCCGGACAGGGAGGCCAGCCCCTCCCGTGGGTGGCAGCCCCCGGCCCCGCCTGGCCCCCGCCAACTCTTCATGCGACGCAGCCCGCTGTGTGGATCTGTTCTCAGCTTCCCCGGGTGGGCGCTGGGCCTCGCCCAGCGAGCCCGACCTGGCTTCTCCAGCAACATGGTGGGGACGGCAGTGCATGCTCCGCGGGGCCACCACGGTCCTGAGGGCGTCTCACGCCCGACAGCACCCGTGTTTTCCAAGCGTGTCCATGAGGGGGTTCTTCTAATGAAATGAAGCTTCAGGCTTGCTTTCACAGGTGCATTTGGGGAAAAAAAAATAATAATAATAATAATTCTTGAGCTGCACCAGCAGTCAGGTGCAGAGCCCCTCATCACGCCCCCCACCCCAGGGTGACGGCGTGTGGGGTGCGGAGACTCGGGTCCCAGTCACTCCGCCGCGGGGTGGGCTTTGAACAGAGTGCGGCTGTGAGGTGCGTGGTTCCCCCTCCTCCGCGGTGGACGTCACTGGGGGG
The DNA here is from genome assembly GCF_019186645.2 of Phyllostomus hastatus. Lineage (NCBI taxonomy): Eukaryota > Metazoa > Chordata > Mammalia > Chiroptera > Phyllostomidae > Phyllostomus > Phyllostomus hastatus. Next base: position 56,754,850 of record NW_025333960.1, read on the forward strand.
GCAGCACGTGGCGGCAGGAGGGCGTTCGCGCCCCAGCTCGGTCCCGGGGAGCTGTGCCGTCTCCAGTGGATGCTTCTGACTCCCAGGAAGACCCGCGTTTTCCCAGATAGAGGGCCCGCGCCCGCTGCGGGCCCGAGGTCCATCCTGCACGTTTGCCGCCAGAAACCGGACTGCGGGGCACCGGCCCCGGCCCCGGGGGCCTGCTGGCCGGTGGGTGCCACGCCCAAGCGTCTCCCCGCACCACAGGGGGCACCTCTGACTTCTCCTCTGGAACGGGCCGGCGGGCTCGTCGTGAGACACAGTTCCCGTCCTCCTGTGCTAACCTCCACGTGACGCAAGGAAAGCGGTCACTCCGGCGAGTGCGCCCGGCCTCCCCTGCCCACGCAGCCGTCCTGCCCGTGTGTGTCTGAGGCGCCCGCGGGACGGCGCCGGCTTCGGCACGGTCAGAAGCAAAAGAGCAGAATGCGACGTGCTCCAAGGAGGTGGGCGGTGCACGTGAGAACAGACAACGAACCCCCGGCGCCCCGACAAATAAACCCCCTGGACCAAGTCGATCTCTGCCGTCCGTCCACTCGCCCGCCCCCTGCGGGTGGGGCGGCCCAGACGGCCTCGCGTGTGTTTACGTGTGAAATAATCACTTCACCTCCACTACTAGCTTAGCACAGCACACCACCGCAGGCCTGATAATTCCGAATTTTTTTTTAAATGCACGAAGTTAAAAGGATCAGCTTTGAATTCATGGAAATGGCCTCCAGTGCGGGCTGTTGGAAGCATCCGGCGTGCACTTACTTACCAAGAAGTCAGGAAGCAGGGGAGACGATCAGTCGTGGGATTCCTCGTACTCACGGTATTTTCAAATGATGCCCTAGTGGTTTTTAGAGAAATGCTCAAGACCCGTTAATTAGTCCAGAACTTAGAATTATCCTTCAAATAGTATCACTACTCTCAAAGACAAGGTGTGTTTTTTTTTTTTAAGTGAAACAATTTCCTCGAGATACTGTAGTATGTTTGTAAACCTGTTCAGTTCTCAAAATAATAAGCAGGCGGACCGTGTCACCTTCGGGGAAGTGACTGACAGCACCCCAGAACTTCGAGAGGGAGCCCAGGCGCCGTGCGCCCGTCGGCAGGGGAAGGCGCCGGTCCCTCCAGCGGGCGCACGGCGCTTCCGAGAGGCGCCGGCGAGGGTCCCAGCTGCCGGCTCTGAGCGGATTATGAAAGATGGTACTTGTGAGTCCCAGGGGCGTGACGATGATTAAGTGACGCTTTCGAATGTGAGGCTTCTTTCTCCCCGGGCCGGCAGGGAAGTTCTCGCGTGGGAGGGAGAGTCGGACGCAAGTGAGCAATTATTTTTTATTTACAGGGAGACGTGGGAAGGGATGTAATAATTAGAAATATTCGTCACTTTAAAGATGGAGTGACTGATGGGTTCTGGACAAAACGGAGAGCCACAAAATGATTGCTTTTGTTAATTCCACCACAGAACTGTAACTCAGTTCGACTACAGTAAAATAAATTAAATGATAAAAACTTAATTTAAAAAAACCTCCCCTCGAGTAGAGATCAATAAACACGTGAACTTGACTATTTCACCTGGTCCGAGGATGCCCGGGTGTCTGCCTGCTGAGACGGGAACCGGCCGTTTCCCGGGGAAGGAGCCAGGTGGCTCCCGCCGGCTGCAAACTGGGACGAGACAGGTTCACAGCCGGGCTCCGCTCCGTTTTCTCGGTCAGCGGAGAACCGAAGGTGTCGGTCACAGGGAGACGAGAACGTGTCCCAAACCACCGAGACACTGCACGAGGACCCTGTCCGGGGGGAGAAGTGGTTTGACATCTTCAGAGGAAACATGCCAGGTGGACGGAGGTGGGGGAGCGGCCGTGGGCAAAGGGGGCTGTTCAGACCGTGTGTTCTCAGGCCAGCTCCCACGGCGGGGGGCAGGGGGGGCCTCGCTTGGGCCTCCGAGTGTGTCCCCGCGGCTGCCGTGACCCAGGGCTACCTCAGAGCGCTGGAATGAGAACTCATCTCGTGACAGTGCTTCTCTGTCTGTCTGGCTGTTTCTGTATCTGTCCGCGCGTCCAGCTGGCCAGACATAAATTCACATGTGTGCATGCCTGAGCAACCCCCCCCAGCCACGGAGGTTGCCAACGCAGGGATCACCATGGAAACAGGCAGGAATGCTAACACGCTGGGTGCGGCTGCTGCACGGCGACGAGCTTCCACCAGTGCTGCCTGAGTCCCACCAGCACGGACCCGGGGACGAGAGGCAGAGCTCTCACTGGGGCCGGCGGCCAGCCAGCGCTAAGGGGCTCTGGTCTCTCTGCCCGCACCGCCCGCCCCCACAGCGCACGGACCGCCTGCACCACCACCTCCTCCGTGGGTGCTCCGGAACGCTCGGAGGCCCGCCGGCAGGGGCTGGGGGCGCCGGGGCTCACACCGCCTGTCTCCTGCTGGCCATCCTTTGGGTGGAGACGGCCGTGAGATGCCACAGCGATGGGGCGCCCGCCGTCCGTGGCAGCGGAGAGCGTCCCGGGGCCCAGCCCGGGCAGCCCCGGGCTTCCCAGCTGCTTTCACTGCCCGTGAAAAACCGGCAGCCCGGTCTCCGTGCTACCACCGGCTCACGCAGCGTTACTCAGTTTGTAGGGCATCTTCGGGAAGCGAGGGTTTTAAAGAGCACACGTTTGATTTAAAAATTAAGTACTGGCTTTTGGTTTTTCAGGAAAGTTAATGGGATATGTAATTTGTTCGAAATATTCAACACCGTTTATCCTCCCCCAGAGAAGCCACAGCGATGGCGTTGACTCCGCACGGCCCGGGGGTGCGAGTCCCTGGGAGGCTCCGGACCGCCTTCTGGAGCAGCGGCCGGAGGTGCCGGGAGAGGAGGGGCCGGAGCAGTGGCCCGCAGCTGCGGCCGCATGGAGGGTCTGCACGAGTCCCTCTGTGACCTGCAGCTTCCCACGCGGGGAAAACGGGCGTCGTCCTGAAGTGATACAGAATTTTCTGCTCTTTAAGGGTTTTTTCGTGGATGTAAAATCAACCCAAAGGCTGTTGGCTGAGGAACAAAAGAAATTGGCAAAGTTAAATGACACCGGTTTTGTATTGGTGTCCCTCGCTGGTGTGACTATAAATAGCATATTTTCCACAGTTGGTCGGTATCCCTGTTCACTTCTTGTGTCAAACCCTTCTCGTGTTCACCCGACAGAAAGTGGGAATTGTAACATTTTTGTGAACACTGTGAATTTAAATAAAATGTTAACATTTGATGTCGAATCATTTGCCTAGGTGGGGATAACAAAAGTGTCAATTCTGGTGGAACAGTATTATGGTGAAAACAATGTTTTTATGAAATTATGAAACACTGGAAGCATCAATGTGTCTAAAACCGATGGCTGTTTGTGCTTAACGTACAGTAGCACCCAGGGAGGGTGCAGTGATTCTACCACGGGAAGAGCAGTTCCACGTCACCAATTCGATAATGTCATCTTGCAGAGAATAACTGAACCATACATTTTGAGAGAACTAACACTGGGTGGGAAAGAGACTTGCAGCGTAAGAGTAAAACTGTCCGTCTTCGCTGCCCCTCCCCAGTGAGATGCAGTGGACGGAGGAGGAAGCCGTCCTTGAGGAACCGGCCCGAGTGTGCTGTGATGAGGTCAAACATCTTCCAAATGGCTCTTCCACGTTTTTATTATACTTCGTTACAAAATATTGACAGGTATTTAATCCAGCCCCTTAATTAAACTTTGGCCGAGACACTTCGGCTTTGGAGGGGAGAGTGAATTCTATTATTGAACAGCTCCACCAGCTCACCCCTTTCAAAAAGAAACTTCTTGCCAAACGGAGACAGAAAAACATCCCCATTAAGCAAAGCAACAACTAAACAAATTAAATGCCAAAACTCAAAGAGTGTCCAATATTTAATTTTTAAATTAAAGCTTGTGTTTGGAATATCTCAATTTATAATAAGTATCTTCTAATGAACCTTCTATTACTGATTGGAGTTATTTATATTCTGAATGCAGAAGGAATAAAATTGAGAAAGCCTATAATTTTCTGTCATCCGAATTTGAAAAAACTTACTAAAGAATCATTAAAAGAGTACCTTAATTTCAGAGCTTTTGTTATATTTTGTTGTACTTGTGAGGGTTATTCTGCCCCTGAATGAAAAATACGCACATACAGTAATTGAGAAAATGCAGGGGCTGGAAACTGTCAATGTCTCAATTTAAGACAACAGAAGTGAAAATAGCTTCCACTGAGCAGAATTTCTTTAGCTCTCCCACTACCTCAGTATCTGTAGGCCCTTTCGAAGTAATCACGTGAAAAATTCAAGGTAATGGGAGATTGTTCTAAATCTTCAGAGTGACATGTGGGGCACATGTGCCTGAGAAACTGCACCGTGGACACGTCCCAAGCACGTGTGTGTAATGCTTACACGTACTCAGTGTGTGAATTGTTACTGTAAAGAGGAATTTTAAATAATCTGCTTTAGTGTACCCAGATACGTTATTTACATGTTTCAGAAATAATTTCAGTTTTTACAAAGGTTTGAACAGAACGATTCTATAGGTCTGTCAATAAGATCAAACCAAGTCGCCCATAAATATCTAGTTCGGTTGTGGGTTGTGTGTTTTCAGCCTTTTCGTCATTTCCTCGACCCCCGGGCCCTGTGCAGGGGAGGGGGCCCGGGGGCGCACACCTCCACGCTCGGCCCCGTGCCGCCGGCCTCGGAAGGGAAGCACCTGGGGCACTGTTTTCAATCAGGGCCCAGCGAGGGGCGCGGGGCCGGCTGCTTCCGCTCTAACCGTGAGAATGGCTTGGACACGCTGCAAAGCCCTGGTTTTCGACATCTGTCGGAGCTAAAGCCGCGTAGAAAACCGCACGGCCTCAACTCGGGAGGTCGATGAGTCCTCTCTCGGCAAGAAAACAGCACTTTCATGGAGCAATGGGAAGGAAGGCAGACCCGCTGCATTTAGGGGGTCAGGAAACCACGGGGACCTTCCAGAACTGTTGCCAGCCCTGAGTCAACAGCTCAGAAGCCCCCAGTGCCCAGCGACCCTCACGGAACTGCTCCCCAGAGGCCGGGGCGCAGCAGAGGGCAGTCCCCAGAGCGCGAGAAGACTTCCCGTCACCCCCAGATCTGACGCCCGCTCCGGAGAGCAGAAGCAGGGCCCAGGGGCCCCGGAAAGGTGGCGACTGGACTCAGAAATAAAGAACCTGTGGAAGGTAGATGCTTTTTTTTGTTTTGGTAGGAGCAGTCAGGGCGTGCATGTTCTGATTCCGCAGAGACGTTGGACAGGAATCGCGAGAACGCCACTCATCCTGCTCTGGCCTGCTCTCCAGACGGGGCGGCCGGTGAGGACCGCCCTGCCTGACGGTGGGAGGCGCACCCCTGCCCCTCCTCCACGGCGTCCGAGGCCAGTGCCAATCGCACCCCAACCGGCGCCGCCACAAAGAGGACCCCGAGCTCGCGTTCAGGCCGGGCGGACCCAGGGCCCCGCACGGCCAGACAGACGGAACACGTTGCTCCGCCCGCGGCCCCCCCAGCGTGCACCCGCCGCACCAGGCCCCCCGCACAGTGCGAGCGCGGGAGAGACACGTGGGGCCGGAGGGAGCTCCCGTGGTCGGGAGGAGAAGGCACTTTAAAGTTCCCACGACGCAGTGTGAGAAGATGAGGTTCGCCAGCAGGGTGAAACTGTGAGAAACAACCCACGAGAAGGCAGAGCAGTGCAGACCGCCCGGAGCAGACGCGGAGGAGGGACGGCGTCCCCAGCACGACCCCGGCACAGGCGGCGACCGCAGGAACGGCGTCGAGAGCCTGCGACCTGCCAGGCAGCGCCGCTGTGACACGGACACCCTCGGGGGCCCGACGGAGGAGAGAGTGGGTGAGGCAGAAGCGGTCCTTGAAAAAACAAGGGTGACCACTTTTTTAAATACTGATGAGACACGTTAACCCAGTGATCCAGGAACATTAATGAAACCCAATCAAATACAAAAACATTTAAAAGATGAAATTTTAAAAATGTACATATAGGCCCATAATATTCAAACTGCAGGAAAACAAAGAAAAATGAATCATTTGAAAACCAAAGTAAAAAATGATACAAAAGAACACTGTCTTCACACTGGAAAAAAGGAAAGCAGGAAGACGATAGCTTCACAAACTAAACCCTAAAAGGCCAAAAACAAGGAAACTCACAAACCAGAGCTGAACATCCAGCAAAACTGCCCTTCAACAAACGATTTCTTTTTTTCAAGGAAAAGAAAGCTGGGAGATCCTGGGACCAGCAGACCTGCCTGCCTTCTCAGAAACGATAGTGGAAGCTCTGCCCCTCACGGCGGAATCCCACCGACTCCACAGGAAGCGCCCGAGAATGGTAGATGACAAATTATTCTTCTGTCCCCCCTCTCTCAGCTTCTTCCAAAGTCACAAGACTCCTTGAAACAAAAACTTACATTTTGTGTGACGTGGTACAGTTACAAGTCCTGGTAACTCCTGAGAAGTAAAAGCTGCACACTGTGACCTCTGCCTCTGTCAGGCCCCTGCCAGAGGTCACAGGAAAGGTTCCTTTTCTGTCGGAAAAGAGAAAGACGTGCAGACGGGAAGGAGAAGGAGGAGAAGCCCTGGTGTGTGCGGATGACATACAATTTCATGAATTAAAATCGGGGGTAGTTTGCACACCCAGACACCAGGGAGGCGTGCACACACACACACACACGCACACACACAGGAGGCTCCGGTGGGGGCCCGGCGAGAAGGTGGCCCTGTGTGGGCCAGAGAGAGAGAGACCCAGCCTGCTGACACCTTGACCTTGGCCTCCTGGCCTCCAGAGCCGGGAGAACCGTACATTCCTGTTGTTTAAGCCCCTCATCGGGGGTGCTTTGTTCGGGCAGGCCTGGCAGACTCCTGCCCCGGAGACGTGGGAGCCCCTGGGCCTGCCACTTGGGTGTGGCGTGGGACAGCCCCGTGGGGAGCTGCTGGCGAGGGTTTTTGAGGCACGAACCCAGCCCGTGTCCCGGCAACGCCACGCCCAGGACACGCACCTGCCCAGGCAGGAGCGCGCATGTGCAGAGGCCGGCGGGGTGGCGGGGAGCCTGCGTGAGCGCCGGGCCGAGCACCGCGGCCTGGGAGGTCGGGCGGCCTGGGAGGTCGGGCGCACGGAGGGGGAGGGCGCAGCTGAGCCTCGGAGGGGACCGGCTCCGAGCAGAGGGCGCGAGCGTGCGGACACGTCCGGGGGCCGCGGCTCCGCCTCCCGGCAGGTGGGGTGCAGACAGTCCGACACCCCTGAAGGCCTGCCGTCCCTCCGCTCCACCCGTGGGAGCCGCAGGGCCCAGCTGCTGGTGGGGGCGGTGTGGGTGCCCGACCTCGGTGGGGGGCACTGTCAGGACTTCCTGTACAACTGGCCCCCACGGGCTGCCAGGAAGCCCAGGGCAACTTAAAATCTGCCCCGCGGACCTCACACGGGGGATCACGGGGGCCGTGCACCCCCTCCCCCCCGCCCCAGTGTGCCTGGGACTCCCAAGTCTCTGTGCCGGTGAGAAGTAACACGGGGGCGAACCCTTCCTCCCGAGCCTCCTCGCCCCCAGCTCAGAGGCGGCGGCCTGGCTCTCAGACCCGCGTCCTGACGGCGCTGCAGAGACCCCCCCCGTGGGGCCCGGAGCAGCTGTCTCGCTCCTGCCTTTATTCCGCCATATTGATCCCGGCCGGTCTCCCTGGACACCGGGCGGCCCCAGACGGTGCTCAGGGCAGAGCAGCGGGAGCCCGGGGTCGCGGCCGTGAGCGCGCGTGCAGTCTGGGCATCTCCGGCCCCGGGCGGCGGCCAGGATCGATGCAGCCGCAGCGGGGGCCTTTGTTCCGAGCGCGCCGCGTTCGAGCGAGAGGAACAGCCAGGGCCGCTCGGGGAGGAGAACGCGGCGCCGAGCGGGCGAGCGGCGGAGCGGAGGGCCACGTGCGAGGCGCGGGCCCGGCTGCTGCTGATTGCCGCCCCCTCCCCCACCCCCACCCTTCTGCACCCCTCCCGGCCTCGCCACCCTGGCCGGGGCTCTCTGCGCCGTGCAGAAGCCTGCGCAGGGCCGATGCATCGTTTCTCATCCGTGACCAGAGCAGGGGACGCGGGTGGCTTTGCAGCGTCTACAGTGGGCCACCAGCGCTGGCCCGGGGCTCTGCCCGAGGTGCCCCGGGCTGCCGAGCGGCAGGCGCAGCGCGCCCCAGAGCGCGGCGCGGGGCCTCCGAGCGCAGAGAGACGCGCCGCCTCGCGGGGGGTGCGCGCGCGCGCGCGTGTGCGCTCGTGTGCGTGCGGGATCGGCTTCCGCACATCTGTCTTCACACAGTTGGACTCCTTCGCAAAAGTCACCCTAAGTACCTTAACATATGTAGAGCCAAATTAAAATTACTTTATCAATCTTGCATTTTCAGCTTCCCCATCTTTGGGGTTATTTTCCATCCATGTGTTTCATTATTTCGGAGAAGCCGTCTCGTCTCCCTAAGTGAGAGAATTAAGCTGGCGGAGGCCAGGCTGTGTCGGGGCGGGGGCGGGGGTGGGGCGAGGGGGGGGAAGCTGCGGTTTCAGCCGCCGTTCGGCCTTTGTCCGCGTGCGAAGCTGACGGCTTCGGATCATTTTAATAGCCAAGCGTTTTTCTTTCCTTTGTCACACCATAGATTTTCCCTGAGTTGTTCGCGTCCCACAAATGTCCTGTGAAGCGAAGTGGGATTTTGGGATCTGAAGGGGCCGTCTCGGTTGGATAAAAAAGATCATTCTCTTCCAGACACAACCGCCGCCCCTTCAGTCCAGTCGCAGCGCGGCGGACAAGCGAATTCCTGGCTGTCCGGCCGACACACAGGGAGCACCCAGGTTAGAGCGAATGCCCAGACAGACAAGGGTGCGAGCCCGCTCGTTCCTGCAGCATTTGTTTTACTGTTCACGCACCTTCCCCGTGATCGTGTTTCTTCTGTCATTTTTCTCAAATCTGACGCAGGCCAGAGGTCGCCTGAGTTCCTCGCTCCTTTTCAGCACGCGGGAACCCACTGGGGTGCCGGTTAAAACGTAAACAGACCAGGTGTCCGTCAGTCCACAGACCTGCGAGGCCGAGACCAGCGTCCCGCACGGGCGGTCCCCTCCACCCGACGCTCGAGTCCCCGTGTCCCCGGGGCCGGAGCTGAGACGCTCGAACACACGCCGTGCTAACTGGCCGGGCACGCTAACCCCTCCCAGGGCCGGAGTGGTGAAGTCGACAGGAGACGAGAAGCCTTCAGGGGGAAACACTCTCCTTCCGGAGACGGGTGTTCGAAGTGGGCAGCAAGGGACTTTCAGGACGGTTCTCAGCGTGGACCGGCCGAGTCGGAGGAGGGGCCCCGACCTGGTGTCTCCGTTCTGCCCCAGCCGTCCAGACGCAGGGACACGCAGGCCGTGTCCCGTGTCACGGGGGTCAGCGCCGATGTTCCCCGGGCGCATTCTGGTGCAAGCAGTGCCACGCAGGCTCCCGTTCCTGGTGACCTGTGGCCTGTGCGAGGGTTGGTCTGGGGCACGCGGCCGGAAGTGGGGCGGGGGCTGCCTGACCCCCACCCCCGGGGTCGCCAGGGGGCCGCCCCAACCGCGGGCTCACCCAGAGACCGGCGTTCCCAGGGATCCATCCTCACCAACAAGTAGTGTCGTCAGACTCCCTAACTTTTGCCAATCTGGTGGGTGCAAATGGCATCTCATTATTGTTTTAATTTGCATTTCTTGGATTACTAATGAGGTTAAGCATCTGTTCATGTGTTTATTTGCCATATTTTTTCCTCTGCTGTGAACCTATTAGGTTGTTTGCCTTTTTATTACTGATCTGGAGAAGGCTTTTTTTTTTTTTTACATATATGAATTTCGATGATTCATTTTTTGTTAGTTAAATGCGTTGCAAGTCTGTACCCTCGTTTACATTTCGTCTCCACTGTTTTCCTCGTGTACGCTGGGACACAGAAGTGTGTCATTTACGCCGCTGAGTTTCTCGCTCTGTCTTCTGTCTTTTTATTCTTCCCAGGTCGGCATGTCCTGCGTCCAGGTGAGTGAGACCTCCCTGCCCTAAGCGTGTTAAGTTACTCTGCTGACTTTTCGTGCGAGAGCCTCGGGTTTGCTGCCTCGTACCGGTGTTCCCCGCACACTGGAGTCCATCCGAGGCTGCGGCTGGGGTGCCCTGGGGTAAAACCCGCCCCACCACCAGTCCCGCCACCCTGGCTATTAAACAGCCCACGTCTGCTCACTCCCCTGTGACGCCACCTCCGCCTGGCTCCCAGTGCGCGTCCCAGACAGTTACGGGTTCTCCGCACAGGCGTGCCCGGGGGGCCTCTGTCCGGGACGGGTGAGTCTCGAGTGAGGAGGAGCAAGGTGCGGCGCCGGTGCAGAGGCCGGCGCCAGGGCTGGTGCGCGGCCAGCCGGTTAGCCCTGAGGCGGCACTCATGTGTGGGCGGGGTGGGGGGGACGGTTTCGGGCGACACAGACCCGGTCACCACCTCGCAGGGCAGCACGACCTCCACCTCGGGTCTCCCTTTCGAAGGGACGGAAGTCACTGCCTCTCTTCTGGACAGGATCGTCTGTGCTGTATCAGTTTTCTGCAAGCACACGCCTCGTTGGACAGGGTCTGGGCCCCCGCCAGCAAGAAGGGGGGTGAACGGGGACCGAGGAGACTGGACTCGGGGCACCGAGCGCCCCACGCTCGGGGCCGAGGGTGTCTTGTGCAAGTGCGCTCTGGAACCGAGGTAACTTGGTCGACCGAGGTCTCCCCACTGAAGTCAGGAAAATGTACGAGAAATAAGACACGCAAGTGGAACAGAACCGTGCCCCCCCCCCCCCGCCCCACGCCGAGGTTCCTGAGCCTGGACGGTGGCTCTGAGCTGGGCCTTTGCAGCCTGAGCAACCTCAGAGCCCCGTGGGAACGGGTTTCTGGCCGGCGCCCTGACATGTTGAGTCTGGCGCAGGGCCTGGGAATCTGCATTTTAACAAGTTCCCAGGAGGGGCGGGGCTGCCGGTCTGGGGAGCACGTCTGAAGGGTCCCCCGGGATAGGATAGCTTTGAGAGAACGGGGGGCCGTCCTTCTCTCCAGAGTCGAACCTGAGGGTAACACTTCCCAGTGCACAGGTCGACTCTCTCTGCGGGCACAGGTCCGTGTCTGGGGTCCGGCGCGCCGGCCCAGTGGCGGTGTCTGTCACCAAGGGCCCGGTCCCCGCTGGGCACGGCGAGCCCTGATCCACAGGCCGGGAAGCCCCGCCCCTCCTCTGCTCTCCGATGGACGCTGGGACCCAGCCCTGGACCTTCTCGCCTGCGAAGAGCCTCCCCGATGCTGCGAGAGGGGTCGCACTAAAAGTTTCGGTAGCTTTGGAGTGATTTACACATTTTTTCCTAACAAAAATTCTTATTTCTGAACCAAGCATATCTCTTCATTTATTCAGTTAGTGGTTAATGCCTTTCAGCAAACCTGTTGTTTTTGCCACGAAGTTCTACCTATACTTTGCTAGAGTTATTTTCTAGGTATTTTCTTTGGCTGTTTTAAAGAGTATCTTTTTATACAAAAATTACACTGAAATATTTACTTTATTTCTATTCATTGTGAGAACTAGAATACCTTAACCTCTAACTTCACCTTCAGCTTCTTAATTTTTATTTTTTGCATGATTTCCAAGTGTCGCTTCCTCAGTTTCTGTTTTGCGGATTCGCTTGGTCGTTTGGGAGTTTCGACTCTGTCTTTTCTTTCCGGAGAAATTTCAGACGATCGCCGTTCGTATCGAACGTCCCAAAGCCTCACGTTGTTTTGCTGTCCTCTCCTTTTGAGCATAAAAAGCTCATCATTTACTTGCTAAGTTAAACTTTATTTCTACCAAGTTCTGTAACTGCACAAACGAAACATCTTCATCACCGTTTTGCTTTACCGAAGTGTCAGGCGCATGCCTTCACCTTAACTTGCCGTGTGTCTCCCTCCCCCCTCCTCCCTGTGGGGCACGGCTCCCGTCTTCCCGGGGCTCCTCGGGGCACCCCTCGGTGAGGATGTGCCGGCAGGAAGCTCGCTCAGGTTTCCAGTTAACGAGAGTGTCTTGTCCTGGTTTCACCCTTTTTACAGAGAGGGAGTTCTGCGGTTGGTGGGGGCGGTGTTGTTATTAGCACTTGGGAGATGACTGACTTCCCGGTCTTCGCCATGACGAGTGTCGGTGTGGGTTCCCCTGTCCGGTTTCTGTGTTCACCCTTCCAGAGTGAGGTGGGGCCTCCGGAGTGGGGGGATTTTTGCTTTTACCAATTCTGAAAAACTGCTGTCGCTTGGCGCATTTTTTGTTCCGTCCTCCTAAAACACTTAGCAATAACGATCTCCACAGCCTCCACCACAAGCAGCCCTTGTCCCCCACCTCCCACCGGTGTGCTCCATCCGGTGACGGCTCCAAGTCTCTGCTCCGACCCCCCCCACGTCCTCCCTGGTGAGGACTCACGGGCTGTCCAATGCGCCCACTGAGTTTCTCACTCCAAGTACAGGAACCACTTACTGCAGGTACGATGCTGATGGCGATGGCGATGGCGATGGCGGTGATGTTTTTAGACTGTCGTCCAGTTTTCCAGCACTACTCGTTGAAAAGACTGTTCTGACTCCATTAAATTGACTTCGTTTTCTGGTCAAACAGCAGGTGACTGTACTTGTGTGGATCTAGTTCCGGGCTCTCAGTTCTGTTCCACTCACCCGCGTGTCTGTTATCTTACCGACGCCACGCCGTGGCATCGCCGTGAGCTCATAGGAAGTCTCGGATCAGAGTGGTTCTGCAAGTTTGTTCTTCAGTAGCATGTTAGCTGTTCTAGATCTTTTGCTGTGTGAAAACTCTTATTAATACATTCATTTTAGAGAAGTTTTAGAAACAGCAGTTATTTAAAAAATTAATAGACTTTATTTTGTAGTGCAGCTTTAAGTTTAGGGGGAAAATTCAGCAGAAAGTGCAGAGAACCCCCAGACTGTATCCGTACAGACTCCCCAGCTGAAGCAAAGGCAGCGCACCCCCCAGGACGTGGGTACCAGGGAAACCGTGTGTCGGGGGCCAGGCAGCAGGCACACGGACACACACGCGTGCCCTCTTGACATGGGCATAAACGCAGAAAATGCTTGGACTGCCCTGAACAGTGAAGGTCGCCCTGCCTCGTCGTAGACTTACTGTGGCCGGGACGTTCTCTCCAAGTTCCCTCCGGGCGGGACGAGCTTGACGGTTCCGCGGGTCATGGGTCATGCTCCTTGGAGAAGGCCTTCGTTCCGTCGGGAAAGACACAGATGCTCAGTGTGCTGGCTGGCCCCCCGCACAGCGCCCCCACCACGGCGGTGCACTCGTTGGGCCCACCGAGGGGCCCGCACGGACTCCCCAGGCCCTCAGAGTCCGTAACTCACGTTAGGGCCGGCTTTCGGCACCGTGCACTCTGGGTTTGGGCAGCTGGGTCAGGGCTCACGTCCAGTTGCAGGATCCTACAGAGCAGTCTCGCTGCCCTGAAATACCACCTTCGCTCTGCCTGCCCCCAACCTCCCCGACCCCCTCTTGTCCCAGAGGCCCCGGGGGGCTTTTCTCTGATGTTCACTCTGGAAACCTTGCTACTGAGGGGGCGCCGCTCCAGCTGGGTCCTCTGTCCACTCGGAGCCTCCAGCAGCTCATCGGGGACCTGCCCTGGTGCCCAGGGTGGCGCCCACTCCTGGGCCCAAGCTCCAGTTCATCGGTTTTAGATTTTTCCACATGCGAGTACTGTGCAGACGTTGTGAGATTCATCCTGAGCACTTCATTGTTGATGCTACTTTCAGTGACATTTCTACCTGAAATCCCAGTGGTTTGCTGCTGTGACAGGGAGAGCCACCTGCCTTGGGTGCGACCGTGTCCTGAGTTTCAGACACGGGTCCCTGGGCCCCCCTCTGTGCATCGCTGCTTCTCCTCACGGTTCGGGGGTCTCCCGGGGTGTTGCCCAGTCACTGCCCCCCCATAAGAACTGTATTTTGTTTTCACTGGTTTTCCGTGTTCCTGTCCTTTTTTCAATGTCACTGAGTTCTTCTTGAGTGTTTTTCTTGCTGGAAGCTTCAATATACTTTCTATAATTTTCCAGCTTTTAGATGAAGATTTGAAGTCTTTTTATTTTCTCCTCTTGCACTCAATGCTACACACTCTCCTTCAAACACCTGCTTCTGCTGCATCTCATACATTTTGATAAGACGTATTTTTATTTTAACTTGATTACATACTTTTAATTTCCTTTGGGAAATCTTTCATTGACATACATTCTATAGACATACTTTGTGTGTTTTTTGAGTGTCTGTACATTTTCCAGCTACATTTCTGGTATTGATTTTCAGTTTCTGTTGTGGTCTTCGAACATACAGTTAGTAGGATTTCTTTTCTTTTTAAAAATATTGTTGTGTTTTGTGGCCCAGGAGTTGGTCTAACTTGGTGAGTGTCCACATGGAAGACGGCGTGTTCCCTTGTTGTTGGCTGGGGTGCTCCATACACCCCAGCAAGACCAAATTGATTGATGGCGCCGTTCAAAAAAACCACATACTCATTGATTTTCTGTCTGCTTAATATATCAATCACTAAACCAGGGGTGTTAGAGCCTCTACCTGCAACGGTGAATTTTTCTCTTTGTCCCTTCAGTTCAAAGAGAATTTGCCTCGAGACTCTGCCTCGAGACTTCCAGCTAAAATGGAGGCGTAGGTACACACACTGTGCCTCCTCGCACCACCAAAAGAAGGACAACACCAAATTTAAAACTAAAAAACAACCAGAACTGCCAGAACATGGAACTGTATGGAAGTCTGACAACCAAGGAGTTGAGGAAGGAGCCCTCACCCAGACTGGTTGGAGGGGTGGGGACGGGCAGCCAAGCAGAGAGGACACATGGCAAGGTGACAGCTGGTGGACCAGGCGGTCCCACATTCGAGTGCAGATGAACCGGGAGGAACAACTGGGGAATGAGACAGACCGAGCAACCCAGGGTCCCAGTGCAGGGAAATAAAGTCTCAGATCTCCCATTGAAAACACCCGTGGGGGCTGAGGCAGCCGGAGAAACTCCCAGCCTCACAGGAGAGTTCGTTGGAGAGACCCACAGGGTCCTAGAATGTACACAAACCCACCCACGTGGGAATCAGCACCAGAAGGGCCCACTTTGCTTGTGGAGAGTGGAGGAAGTGACTGAAAGCTGACAGAGAGCTGAGCAAGCAGCACTGTTCCCTCTTGGACCCCTCCCCCACATACATTGCAACAGCTCAGCAATGTGGGTTGCCCCGCCCTGGCGAATACCTAAGGCTCTGCCCCTTACTACGTAACAGGTGTGCCGACATGGAAAAAAAAATGGCCCAAATGAAAGAACAGATCATAGCTCCAGAAAAATACAACTAAGAGATGAAGTGATAGCCAACATATCAGATGCACAGTTCAAAATACTGGTAATCAGAATGCTCACAGAAGTGGTTGAGTATGGTCGCAAATTAGAGGAAAAAGTAAAGGCTATGAAAAGTGAAATAAAGGAAAATGCACAGGGAACCAACAGTGACGCGAAGGGAACCGGGACTCAGATTAATGATTTGGAGCAGAAGGAAGAAATAAACATTCAACCAGAACAGAATGAAGAAACAAGAATTCATAAAAATGAGGAGAGGCTTATTAACCTCTGGGACAACTTTAAATGTTCCAACATCCAAATCATAGGGGTACCAGAAGGAGAAGAGGAAGAGCAAGAAATTGAAAACATAACAAAGGAGAACTTCCCCAATCTGGCAAAGGATGCAGACTTCCAGGAAGTCCAGGAAGCTCAGAGAGTCCCACAGAAGTTGGACCCAAGCAGGAACACACCAAGGCACATCATAATTACATTACCCAAGATTAAAGAGAAGGAGAGGATCTTAAAAGCAGCAGGAGAAAAGGAGACAGTTACCTACAAAGGAGTGCCCATCAGACTGTCAGCTGATTTCTCAAAAAAAAAAAAAACCTTGCAGGCAAGAAGGGGTTGGAAAGAAGTATTCCAAGTCATGAAAGGCAAGGACCTCCATCCAAGATTGCTCTATCCAGCAAAGCTCTCATTTAGAATGGAAGGGCAGATAAAGTGCTTCCCAGATAAGGTCAAGGTAAAAGAGTTCATCATCACCAAGTTCTTATTATATGAAATGTTAAAGGGACTTATCTAAGAAAAAGAAGATAAAAAATATGAAAAGTAAAATGACAACAAACTCACAACAATCAACAACTGAACCTAAAACAAAAACAAACACAAACTAAGCAAACAACTAGAACAGGAAGAGATTCATAGAAATGGAGATCACATGGAGGGTTATCAGTGGGGAGAATGGGAGGGGGGAGAATGGGTACAGGGAATAAGAAGCATAAATGGTAGGTACAAAATAGACAGGGGAGGGTAAGACTAATATAGGAAATGTAGAAGCCAACGAACTTATATGCGTGACCCATGGACATGAGCTAAGGGGGGAATGTGGGTGGGAGGGGGTGTGCAGGGTGGAGGGGAAGGAAGGGGAAAAATGGGGCAACTGTAATAGCATAATCGATAAAACATATTTTGAAAGGAGACTGTGCCTCGTGTATTTTGGTGCTGTGTTGCCGGGTGCATGCACATTTAAGAGTATTAGTTATATCTTTGGGAGAATGGACTTCCTCATTACTGTATCATGTCCCTTTTTCCTCTGGGTCGCCTTTCTTGCTCCAAATAACTTTGTCTGAAATTACTGCGAGTTCTCCAGCCTTCCTCTGGTAAGGTTTGGGACTCCTCCAGTTTCCTTGTTCCCCACTTACCACCCCCAACCCCCACCGGCTCTGGGCCTCAGGGCCTCCGCCCTGCCGGCCACCAGCTGGAGCCTCTGCAGTCACCTGGGGCCCTGGTGGCGTGATCGGAGGTTCGGGAGAAAGGCTGTCCCATCACCTTCTGATGCTCACAGCACCCCCCCCCCCGCACCTGTCCCCACGGGGGCAGACAGGAAGGCTCGGGGAGGGGGAGGCTGCAGAACCTGTCGTCCTCCAGGTGGGCCAGCCTTTCACCTGGTCCAAGCCTGTCTCGCAGAGCGCCCGTGGCCCACCCGAGATGACGCTTCCCCTGCACCTGCTGGAGCGCGGGGGTGTCTTCCCTCCAGGGGGCTCCCCCACAGAAAGCCCACAAGAGTCTGGGGTCCCCCTAACACCACGGTGCCGGGAACGCCTAAGCTACGGTGGAGATTGGAATCTAGGTATTGGTTTCCGGGATCGATCCTGGAAACGTGGAAGAACCCTTCCTCATCGAAAAAGGAAGATTATTTGCTAGAAGGTTTGCGAGATTTCAGTTGGAGTGAACTTGACGTTTTCAGGAGTATAAAATGAGCAGTTTGAACTGGGTTGAACTCTGTGATCTGGGCAGAGCAGAAACTCACAGCACCGTCCTGGGGGGCACAGAGCCCACCGAAGGCAGCAGACGACGCCCCTCGGGCCAGCGGCCTGTGCTGACGTCTCCCCCTTTTCCGGAAATGAATTCAGAGAAGTGCCCAGATCATGCCCCTGGGTGTCTGCCTCGCAGCTCAGACACTCAGCGCGAGGGTGAACTCCCTGCTTCTCCCGGCTGCTCTGAAACGCGGGGACCGGTGCCCAACGGGTGCAGCCCTGGCCCCCCAACACCTGCGATCCCGGTACACGCCTTTCATTCCCACGGCCCCAGCCTGCCGTGCGCGGGCACTCACGACTCTGCAAGGCGAAACAGCCCGGCCCTTGCTGGGAACAACGATTTCTGACCCGTCCCTTTCTCATGTCACCTCTCGGGGGCCACTGCTTGGGCCGATGTGGTCAGACTCCTTAAAAACGAACCCTGAGTTGAGGGGGAGCCCCCACGCCCCCACTCCCACTCAGGGTGCCTGAGTCACATTTTCTGTGTGACCTGAGGAAAGCTGGAAGTCGTAATTATAAGACATGTTTGACCTTGGAGAGGCCAGTAGGGGTCATTCCTGTGAGCACATCAGCGCCCCCTCTGGGCGCTGAGGGTCAGAGTTCCCGGGTCTCGTGGTGGAGCGGCGGGGTTAAAATCCCCGGCAGCGGGAGCCAGGCCGGGCCGCCCTGAGTCCCCCTGAGGTTGGGCCCACTGGGTGCGCGCGGTGGGAGCCGCAGCTTCCTCAGCCTCGCTGACCGGGCAGCAGCAGGTGGCGGGGGCCAGGGCCCTGCCATAGAGGGGACTGCAGGTCCTCCAGGAGGGGGCCCTCCGCCTGCACAGGCCGCTCGGGTGACTCCGCGGACGGGGGAGGACCAACCACGCAGTGATTACTACACTTCTGTGCAAGCAGCTCACGTGCTAATTAGACGCTCACCTGTTCGTGGCGGCGGGGCTTCTAATAGACGCTGACACCCCGACCTCATTTGAGGCTCCCGTCTGAACTCGGAAACGCCGAAACGACCGCCAGCACCCCCCACGATGCCAGACCCCGCGCTGAGAAAACGCAGCCCGCCTCGTTTGCATACATAAGCCCCTGATTTGTCACCACCTCCTCTGCCGAGGCTACTCTTGAACTTGTGCATTTCTAATGTAATTTAAGCACGGCCTCGCCTCTGCCTCTGCCGTGTTTAATTTAACTAAATTGTTTCTCGCCGGCGCTTTATGGCGAGGCCCACGGTGCTGCAAGGCTGCCCGGGTGCGGAAGCGGGAAGGGCCGTTCCCCGGCCAGCTGGGCGCATGGCCTCCGTGGGCGCTCGCTCAGGGGACGTTCCGGGAGCAGAAAGGGTGTCCTCGGCATCTCGTGTCCCCAGAGGGGTCGCCGGGCACTCAGCGCGCCACCACCCACTTTTTACTTCTCTAGCGTTTCCTCGTACGACGTTTCACAAGTGACTCCGTCTGTGTCGGCCTCGGGGAGGGGCCCCACAGAGGGAGGGACGCGAGGCGTTTAGGGGGCGACACGCCAGGTGTCCCCGACGTCGGCTGCCTTTCGCCCAGCGTGAGAAAGGCCCCTGGCCGCCCCTCGCTCCGAGTCCCCGGGCCCCACTGAGCCCCGCAGACCCCGTCTGTCGCTCAGAGGGGGGGCTCCCTGTGTTTTCGGGGACTTCACTCCCGTCCAGGAGCGCTCAGGCATCCTCTCTGGCATCTGTGGCTGTGACACCGGTGGAAGGAACTAAGCAGCAAGCACTGCTGGAGGTCAGACACTCCAGCAGTGTGCGGAACACAGGGAACAGAAGGCGGATGTCGCCTCCCCCGTCCTTTCCGGCGTCGTGGGCCCGCCTGGGCCAGGACGGGGGGATGGCGCAGCCAGAAAGGAAGCCCCGGTGAACATTGCCACCAGCCCACCTGGACACCAGGTCGCTGGGCTCGGGGGGAGCAGCGGAGGCCTCAGAGAGAGGCGGGTGCACGGGGGGGGGGGCCTGCCCGGCGTCCGTGCCCAGGGCTCCCCAGCTTCCGGAGGGCAGGAGGAGCCCTCACAGCCTGCCGAGCTCCACTGGGGGGCGGGGGCGTGGGGTTGCTGCCGCTGTCTCCCAGGGGCTGGGGCTGCGTCCACCCGAACCCTCGCCTGGGCCCGGGGCCGCCCACAGCGGCTCGGCGGTGGCTGGCTGTGCGGGCTGGTCTCTCGGCTGGGGCTTGGGGACCGTGGCTGCAGCGCCTGCACTGCCCATCCCCCGGCGTGTCTCATGGCCGAGCCCAGAAACGTCCACGTCCCGTTGTCAGAGGCCTTCCCCGAGCCCGCCGCACCTGGGTGTGGGGCGCTGCACCCGCCGCCTCCTGGTGCGTGTCGAGGGCACGGGGCCTGCCCCCCCCGGCCGAAGGGTGCCCTGCCCCCCCACCCCACCCCCCCTGCCACCCCCCCGGCTGAGGGGTGCCCTGCCGCGGACCCTAGACTCCAGGTGAAAGTCTGCAGGGAGCGGAGAGGAAGCCGCCCTGGGGGGGGGAGGGGGAGAGGGCAGGAGGGGGACAGGCCTGCTGGGTGGGGCCGAGGACGGCCTGGGTGAACGCCCCTCGCTCTGAAACTGTGGGACGCTCTGGGCCCAGGACGCGGGTGGAGCGCTTCTCAGACCGTCTGCGGGGAGGGACGGCTCCCCCAGCCCCACCCCCACCGGAGTCCCTGCAGGAGGGAGAGAGACGACCTGCCCCCGGAGCAAGATGGGAGGCCCGTGAACTGCAGGCACGAGGGTGTCCACACGCAGGGTCTCGGCGCCTGCCGGGCCGCGGACGTGGGGTGAGGAGCGGGGACCGCGCAGCTTCACCGGCGGAGGTGCAGGTGCATCTGCTTCCACCCGTGTCCCGTCTCCTTCCCAGACTTCACCGTGGGCGTCCAGGGGGCGGGGGGGGGGGGCCCGGCACTGGAGCCCCCCAGGACAGCCATGTCTGCGGCGCGGCTCGGGGGCGGCCGGCCATGGAGAGGGGCAGAGGCGCAAGCCAGAGAACAGTCCGTGTCCCGTCCCTCCCGGGGCAGAGCAACAGCTCTTAGCGCTACACCGAGCACCAGGTGTGTGACACTCGTCCCCGACAGACAAGCCTGAGCCACTGGTGCCCCCCCCCCCCGCCGGGGGTCAGAGCGAGGGCAGGACGGAGAAGGAGACGCCGCACACTTCGGAAGGGCACTGTCTTTCCCCGCCAGCCCCCCCCACACACCCGTGCCTGGGGGGCGACCTCAGGCCCTGACGCCGAGCTGGGCACGTGGGCACGCAGACACCTGTTCCAGGACTCTCTGGGGTGCGCACCCGTGGTGGGGTTGCAGGGTCGTGTGGAAACTGCACCGTGGTGTGTCCCCCGCAGTGGGGGGGGGGAGTCCAACCTCTCCACAGCCTCCAACTCATATAGCTGTTTGCCGTGGGAGCCGACACTCTGGTTTGCATTTCTCTCTCGACGAGGGACGTTCTGCACCTTTTCACGTGTTGATCGGCCATCCACGCGCCTTTCGCTGGTGGCTGTGCTGGAGAAGTGCTCCGTAGGTTCTGCACGTCCGTCCCGGTCGCACACGGGAGGGACAGGCATTTCCCCCGTTCCATGAGCTGCCTGTCCACTCCCTCGTGCGGTCTCTGGTGCACCAAGGTTTTCCGTTCTGTCTGTCTTTCCTTCCTTGCCTGTGCTTTTGGTGTTCCAGACAGGAGATCACCTGGCCCAATTCAAGGCCACGCAGCTTTTGCCTGGTGTCCCTCCCGGAGTTTTACAGCTTCAGCTCCTGCGTTTCGGCGTTCGGTCTGGGTTCTCCCAGATGGTGAGCCTGCGTGTCCTCACAGCGCCCCACCAGTGGCGATGCGCTGTTCCCCAGCAGCCCCGGTGCCGGGGACACGGCCTGCAGCCTCAGACCCTCCCGCTCTGCCGGTGCCACCGCAGCCGGCCGCGCCAGCCCAGAGCGAGCCAGCCCTCCCTCGTCCGTGTGCACAGTGGAGGAACAATGCCTGTCACGTTGCACCTTTTTTTTTTCCTGGGCAAATGTTGAAATGCAAAACTATTGCTCCTCTCAAGCTTGTCAAAGGGCTGGCGGAGGCAGCAGACGGCCCCCGGCCCCCACCGAGGGTGCAGCGCCGGCGGCCCGCGGCTGGGCCCCTCGCCGAAGCCCGCCGGGCGTTCCCAAGGTGCTCTCGGTGTCAGGGACAGCCCTGCAGGGACCTCGAGCTGCGTACCAGGGACGGGGGACCCAGCGTGTGTGTGTCCTGCTGGCGCTATTTGTGTTAAATACCCTTAAACAACCTTGTCCAAATCCCATGCATGCAGAGCTTGAGCTCACTTTTCTTTAAAAACAAACAAACAAAAAAAAACACCCTACGTTGCAGTGATGCTTAATTTGGGGAAAACTGTATTATGAACCCAGTATTGGGCAGTATGCAGGCTGTTGGGTTTTGAGCTACAAACTTCCCTCCCGAATCCGGCGTAATGCCGAGATACCAGCAAGAGCTTCCCGGCGTGGCCGACGCTGAAATCCCACCGTCTGGACCGGAAGAGGCCGGGTGTGTGCCGGCTGTGAGGTCCGTTTCCCCCAGACGCGGACACAGTGGACCTTCTCCTGGGCCGGACCAGGCCGCGGCCCCGGATGGGCCCCTTCGTGCTCAGGGTTCGTCTGGACGCGAGGACGGGGCGGGGGGGGGCGTTCTGGTTTCCGGGGCGCCCCTGCGGTCGGCTCCCGCGTGGCTCTTGCTGTTCCTGTAACGGCACCGCTGCGCTCGGATCGAACGTCCGATACCTTCTCGCGAGCCGCCTGCCCCTGACACGGCCCCGAAGCACGCGGTGCCCACGGCGCAGCCCCGTGGGGACGGGGAGCCGACTCGGGGACAACCCGCCCTGCAGCGGGGGAGGAGTGGCCCAGGCTCGCGGCAGGCAGCACGCAGCTCCCCGGCTGAACACCGTGCGGAATCAAGGCCGCTTCTCCGGGTGCGGGGAGACCTGGGCGTCTGTGAAACGCATGAGAGTAACGAATGGAAAAGGAACCGGGAGGGGAAGGCGGCCCCGGGTTTGGGGATAATCACCTCCTCCTTCCTGCGTCCTTTTGTCCGGAACAGACTGAAGCCGCAGCCGCTGAGTCCTGCACACCTGACCCTCCCGCCGGGCCCGGCGGGAATGCAGAGTCGCAGGCCGGGCCCCAGACCCACAGCCGCGGTTGCCAGCGGGACCCGGCCCCGGAGGGCCCTGCAGAAGCCCTGCGCCGCGTGGCCAGGGGCGTCAGGACGGGCTGAGCTCTGTCACGCCATCTGTGTCACGCAAAGCTGTGCGTGTGTGTCTTTCTCTTGCTCCACAATACCGACACTCTTGCAAAAACACGGTCTGTAAAAAAAAAAAAACTCGGGGAAGGAAGAGCAGAAGGTGGACGTGTGGGAGGAAGCAGGAAACTCGACCTCGCTGTCGTTTTTAGAATCTGACCAGCAGGCAGGAGGCGTCTGCAGCCCCCGGCGCCCGCGGCGTGTGAGTGTCGACGGGGGCGCGCGGTGGCGGCCCCCCCGCGGCGCGCTGCCGGGGGGAGGAGAGCGGTCGTTTCCGGCCCCGGCCCTGATTAGCATGCGCCGCGCGCGTCCGGGGCCCGCGTGGAAGCCCACCTCGCCGGGCTCCCTGCCCTCCGGTAAATGACCCAGAGCTGTGGCGCGTCGTGGGCCGGAGCCGAGTTCCGGGCACTAAAACCACCGCTTGCATGACATCATTGCATATCCGACGACACTGTAATGTCAGGAATGCGATCATTAGCATTTAAACATGCATAAAATTTAATTAACCTACTTACCAGTTTGCTTAGAACTTTTGAAGGGCTACCTAGAGTCCTCTCTCAGCATTTTATGGCGGAGTTTTGGAGAGCTCACAAAAGAGGGGAGTTCACTGGGATTTTTCTCCCTGAAGCTGATGGGCCGTGACAGATGAGCAGATGACCCGAGTTAATTATTATTGAATCCGTTATTACTGCTTTGTTGTCACCCAGCTCAGCCGGGGTAAAATGATGACAGTAGGTACCTCATTAAAACAGCTGTTTCAATTATGTAGCGGCAAATATTTAAAAAGCGAGCCTTCCAAGTTTAAAGCCGTTAACAAAGTTTGTTTGTGGCGGTTGTGCCAAGATGCTCTGACAGGAAGGGGGGGGCGTAGGGGGGAGGGGCCCGCGCGTCCCCGCCATTGTTCCCGAGGACGGTGGCCCCCGGAAGCCAGCCTGCTCATCCTCGCAGGGTGGACGGCGAGGAGCCGGGGCTCCCCACCCCCGCCTCCCCCCCCCCACGCCCCCGAGCCCAGATTCAACCTACTTACCTTCAACTCCGAAAGAAAAAGAGCTGTTTGCACCAATTTCTTTCCTGCTGCAAACCGGCTCAGCTCGTGTGCCCCATGGTTTTGAACCCACCCAGGTGAGACCCTGGTTTTTGTCCAGGAAAAAAAAAACGTTTCTCCACCTTGGAACAGCGGTCCCTCCCTCCAGAGTCCCGGGGACCACCGGGGGTGGGAGCCAGCGTGGCTCTGTCACCGGGGCCGACCACGAGGACGCCCAGCGCTGGGGAAGGCACAGTGACCGGGCGGCTGCTGTGATGCATTTTCGGGTGTCCAGACGGTGGGGCCAACGCAGGTGGACAGTTGTGAGCACGTGCAACACGGAGCTCACGCGGGTGTATTACCTGTTTAATAACGATTGTATGATTCACCGCTATTGCCATCAACCTACTCTCGCCCACCACCCACCCCGCGTGTGGCTGACTCAGAGTCAATTACGCTCAGCAGAACTGCCCCGCGGGGAGTTGCCCGTCTCCCGTCTGGAGCTCACCTCTCTGCTTTATGGCGCCTGCACCGCCTCCCAGCCCGGTGTCCGGGGGTTTGCGGGTGCGCGATCGGCTCCGGCATCCCCGCCGCCTCCCCGTGTCCTGTGTGGTCCTCGATCTCGGTGTGCACGCCCGCCGACGGCCAGGTAACCCCTGGGCGGGGCCTGCGAACCAGGCCCCAAGGTACGGCCTCCGGAGGTGGGGGCCACGGGCCCCAGGCCTCTGTCCATCTGAGGGGGGCAACTCTGGGTCCACAGACTGTCAGGAGGTGAGCTTCACCACGACCCGGACCCCACCGGGGGCGTGGGCGTTGAAGAGCGAGGTGCTTTTGCAGAGAGCTCGGGGAGGGATCCCTGGCAGCAGCCTCACTGGCTCTGCAGGGACCGCGGGTCCCCGCTGGGGAGCGCTGGGCCGCTGGCCGTGGGGGCGGGGCAGGAGGGGGACTAGGAGACACGAAATCCTCAGGGAGCGTCCAGCGCTCCTGGCGCTGGGAACCTGCCTGGGCGTAAACGGCCCGACCCACGCCCGCCCGTGAGAGCCAGGAGTGCCCGCCCGGGTTGTGTGTCCGAGCGCCAGCCCCGAGGACCCCGCTCGGCAACTCGCCGGCACGGGCGGCGTGAGCGATGACCGTTTAAAACGGGACAAGCAAGCGGGTCACCTCCGTGCCTCTGCGCCTCCGCCACCCAGTACGGCCCCCGGGAGGGCGACCTCGGCCCCTGGCGGGGAGCCTCGCGGGGGAAGCGGGCGGCTGTGCGCCCAGAGGGGGCCGCGCTCACTCGCGGGGCCGCCCGACCAGGAGTGGCGCAGAGACACAGCCTGAGTGAAGTCAAGTTCGGGGCCCAGATGACAACTCCAACGGAGCACCTTCAGCTCCGACAGCAAACATTCCCAGAGTGCAGTTCCGCTGCCTTTCTCACGGATAAAACCACACGTTCACCCTCCGCAGCATTTTAGCTTCTCTAAGGAAGAGGCCTTCCCTCCCCGCGCCCTCTCCCCTGTGCTGTGGCCAAAGCTGTGTGTACCTCTGGTCACCGTCGTGTAAAGGTCTCAGTGCCAGCGGAGGGGTACCCCGGGGGGGGGGGGGACGCACGGGAGACCCACTGCGCATGCACCGTGCCACCCGGCTGACTCGGCCTGAGACGGGAGAGACCGTGGGTCCAAGTTGAAGGCCGGTGGAGGCCACTTAGGGCTTCCCGTGAAGGGCCACCCCGCACAGGAAGGAAAACGGATTTTTTGGTGGGGGGGCAACTTCCTTACGCATCGGACCTCCGTGGCCGCCGGCCACCGCAGTGCACGCACGAGGGTCGGTGGGCCCCGCCCGCGCCCAGCAGGCCGCGAGCTCGCAGTGGGTGGCCAGGTGCGTGGGAGGGAGGTGGGCGAGGGCCTGACTCCCGGGGGCCCCGCGTTCCCGCACGTGTTTCCCTTCTGAGCACGGCGCCCCTGGCACGTGCCGCTCCGAGCGTTAAAGCGGCAAGACAGACGGAGGAGACGCCGGGGTTCCGGGTCACGGGCGGTTTCCCACCCGCGGACTCGGCGCCCTAAACGTGTGCGTGCACTGGGGGGTCAGACGGATGTCCCCGGGGCGGAAGTTCCAAAATGGGCCAGCGTGGTAACCCCGAGTCCTTCACCCCACCAGCGGGGCAAGCCCGGGGGCGCCAGAATGCCCCACGGCGGACACGGCGGGGTCCCCGCCCACGGCTGCACCTGCGGCACCTCGAAGCGCGTCTGTGCAGCCGGTCGTCCCGGGGCCGGGGCCGGGGCCCAGCAGGCGCCTGGCCCTACCTGCCGTCCGCGCGCGGAGCAGCCTGCAGAAGAGGCTCCGTCGGCGGAGGGAGGAGACTGGGTGTGACTGGCCCCCCGTGTCCCCTCGAGGCAAACCTTCCCGACGTCATCGGCGCCCACGCGAGGCGGGACCGACACGTTCTCCACGGCTCTGAGTGTCCCGGTCGGTCGCCGTGCTCAGCTCCCTCCCACCCTCTGGTTTACTAAGAACCGCGGCTCCCCGCCCCCACGCCCCCTTCCTCCCGCGCGGCCCCCGCAGAGGAGAGACCCCTGCAGCATGAGGGAGGGGCCTGCCTTCCAGGGCAGCCCAGAGGGTGCGGGCGGACAGACACAGACAGACGTGGGGACCGCCCAGCGTCTCCCACCGAAAGCTGAACTAGGCAACACCCGCCGTCAGCGTCGGACAAAGAAACACCTCACACGTGGGGGGGGTGGGCCCTGCGCAGGGGGCTTCGCGCAGAACCACCCGCGCCGCAGACGCCACGCGTGGGCGGAGCCTGGGACCTCCCGGGGCCGCTCCGGGGTCGCTGGCCTGAAGGCTTTGACTTCTGTCTCCAGATCAGCATCTCCTGCGTTCTGGCGTTGGCCACGATGGATGGTGAGAAGGTGTTTGGGACTTAGAGAAGCTCATTTTTTTAAAGAGTCAGTTCCCAAACTGAACGCCCTGCCGCCTTTCCGTGGGCGGATGACGGCACCCTGCCCTGCCACTGAGCATGGGGCCCTGCGCCCCGCCCCCCGTGGAGTGGGACCCACAGTCTGACCGCAGGGGAGGGCCGGCGAGCAGGCCTCCGCCCGCCGATCGGCCCAGCAGGCCCTCCGCCCGGCTGAGGGCCCGGCTTCCCCACGCGTGGGCGTGGGGGACACCCGTCCGAGAGGCTCAGACAAGCTCTCCTCGCAGGAGTGACCCGGAACCTGGGGTCACGTTCGGAAAACCACAGAACTCGGCGACCTGGAGGACCGTCGACGCCCGGTGCCCCACTGGGGAGCAGAGAGAGGACGTGGGGACGCGGCCCCGCCCTGGACCCCCCTGGTCGTGACAGAGCCGCGCAAGGGCGTCCGGGAGGCTCTCTGGGGTCCGTGGAAAACGTCGCCGTCCTCCTGGACGACCCACTGCTGCCTGCTCCCCTCCGCCCCCCGTGTCCGCGGGCGCAGCAGACTCGAGGTGCGCTACTTCCTTCCCTCCGTCAGGAACGCGGGCTCTGGGGCCCGGCTGGGGGCGGTGTCCCGGAGCCCTGGGGAGCGAGTAGCAGAACTAGAGCTTCTTCCGAAAAAGGACGGGTTTTTATTATTCTCGGGAAACGTCAACTCTCCAGCACAGGCTGCGGGGCGCGTGGGAGCTGCATGTCTGTCCGTCCGCCCGTCTGTCCGTCCGTGCTGAGGGACTAGAGCGGCCCACTCTGACGCGTCCCGGGAGACGGGCCCCCTCGAACGCGGGCACCGCGCCCAGGGGGACCGTGCCCTCCCCTTTCCTCACGGTCCGCGTGCGGAGGCAGGAGCTCGCCTGCTCTGATGCCAAGTTCGTACAGGAGCCGAGGACGCCCGGGGAGAGCCGCGAGCCCGGGAGGCGGCCCTCGGCGCCGCGCGGAGGTGAGGAGCCGCTCGTCCTCCGGATGCGGCCCGTTCGCAATGAAACCGCCGCTCAAATATTTATTATGCGCCGGTTCTTAGATTGTTTTAATGGGAAAACCTTGGGGTGGTAAAATCAGTGTTTTAATTTCACAGAAAATAGCTTTAATGGCACCGAGACGGTGCTAGGTTAGTTATGTTCATCGTGTCCCGTGAAAAATGAAGTTGCCTCTCGAACAGTTCGGCGGGTGCGACCTGCGTGAGCGGTTGGCAGGGAGCACAAGGCACAGGCTGCTGCCCTTCGCCAGGTGCGCGACCTCTGTGGGGCTCCCCGCTGAGTCCCTGCACGCGCTGGGAGACCGGGGTTCCCGGGGGGCGGCGGGGGGCTGCAGGCTCCGACTCGGGTCCCCTTGGGTCCCGGGTGCCGGATGCAGCTTCTGGGGGCCGAAGCCCACACCTGCCCTCGCGGTGCTGTCTGCGCTGACTCTTCGCGGGGGGGGGTGGGGGGGGTTTACAAGCCGCAGGCTCCGAAGTGTGGGATTGGGGGGCCCTGCTGCTCCCCAGGGCCCAATGCGGGAAGGTTCCCGGTGGCAGAAAGAGCTCCGACTAGCAGCCTCCCGCTCTGGGGACCAAGGCTTCTGGAAGCTTGTGAGAGATGGCTCCCCAGGGCCCCAGGCCTTTCCCGAAGGGACTGCAGTAAGTAGTCAAGAAGCATCTCTCCGGGCTGGGATTTAACTCGCTGATTTCAGCGGTGAGGACGCCAACTCCCTCGCACTGTGACGCACCATCTCCGGGTCCTAAGGATGCGGCAGCCGTGCCGCTGCCTGCACGCGGCCCCGTCCAGGGCGGGCGCGTGGGCGCCACCCTGCAGTGTGTTTGCGCCAGGAGGGGAGGGAGAGAGGTGCAGGATTCAGGAGGGCGTCACCTCACTTCCTGGCTGCTTTAAAAATCTAGACGGGACTTAAAAATATTGGGATGTTTGCGATCTCTAGTTAGATATGACAGTTAGCAAAAAAGTAAAACAGGCCGTGGTATTCTCACGTCACTGTATTGTTATCAAATTCGTGCCCCTTTTGGGAGGGCTGTGTTCCGGGGGGGGGGATCGTTTCTTGGGACCACGTGGGCTTCCGTGTGCAGTTGGCTGCCGCTGTGTTCTCTGGTGTCGGGCACTACCTGCCAGGCAGGCACTCGCTAAAGAATGTGCTTGTTGTGTCTCCCAGTAGGAGCAGAGAAGGAGGAGCAGCATCAGGACGCGTACACGGCGTCACCCTCCTGGTGGCAATAGCGACGAGGCGTCAGGGCGTGTGGACGTGCCTCTGAGACTGGGCGGGGGGCTGCCGCCCTCCAGGCCCCAGAGCCCCGGCTTCCTGCAGCCCCTTAGGGGCCCAGGGGCACCCTCCGCGCTGGGTGGGCCCCGGTCCAGGTGCCTGCACCTGTTCTCTCCACCCCTCCACCCCGGGCCACCTCCTGCCTAGTCAGCTCTTTAACTGTTACGTTAGTACGGCTCCATCTTCCAAAGGGACACTGTAGCTCACTTCGCAAAAGCTGTGTCAAGCTCCCCCAGCGGAGGCAGAGCAGAACAGGAACAGAGCTCCTGCCCTTGGCCAGCGAGAAGTCAGAGCGAGGTGTTTAAAGCCGGGTGTGAGCGGGAGGCGCGGCCGACTCCCGGAGACGAGGAGCGCCCAGCGTCCGAACGCCGGCCCCTCGGCGTTCCGCGGACCCCTCCCCGCTGCCCGTGAGCCGCGTCCCTGCCGCGTGGGGTCCCAGGACAGACAGCTCCCTCGCGGACCCCCGTTTCCTGCACGGAAAGGCGATGAGCAGTGCGGGGTGTCGAGTGAAACCCACCTCACGATGTGGAGACGTCGGGCTCGGGTCTTTGGCACCTGGATGCGACTACGGTTTTGAGCTCTCGTTTGCAAAGGGGAGCGAGGCTGTGTGGGCCTCTTCGAGTTCAAGGGCACCTGTGGACCCTGTTCCAGTCGCTCAGCAGACGACCGGGCCCTAACCGCCACCTGCATTCGGAGGTCCCGCCGACGCCCCCTCGGCACCTGAGGCCGACGCAGGACCACTGTCCTCTCCGCAGGGCGGCGCAGCGTCCCCTCTGGGCCTCGCCTGTCCGTTTTCGGTCTCCTCTGGAGCCTGGGCCTGCACCGCAGCCCCATGGAGGCTTCCCGCTCAGTGACAGCCGAAGCGCCCCGGTCACCGGTCACCCCCGGGGAAGGGCCGGGCTCCGCCTCGCTGAGCTTGTGCACTCACCGCCCCCCGAGGGGAGGGACGGCCTTGGCCCCACGGACTCTGAGCCTGGGCGTCCGGCCTCGGGGCCCGGCCAGCGCCCCTGCCAGGCACTCCACCCACACGGCACACGCAGCCTCGCACAGAACGCACACTCAGGGTGCGACGCCGCAGCCCGGCCCCACGCTGCCTGCCTGAGACGGGACACCCCCGGCTCCCGGGGCGGGGGGATGGGAGCAGACCGTGAGCCACCCGCGGGTGCCGAGCCCCACCGTGGGGAGAGAGGACACCATGCTTCCTGTAGAGGGTTCCATCGGCGGAGGGTGAGTTAAGGTCACAGCACGTGCCGGGAACCCAGAACGGCCCAGCCCCGGGGACAGGTGTGGCCCGGACTCCGGGACAAGCAATGTCTCCACGAAGGAAAAGGAACGTTCGTGTTTGTAAAGATGTGCCCTGAGCAGCGTCAGATAACGGGACAGGTCGGCGGCGGCCGTGAGGTCCTGGCCCGAGACCCCGGAGAGGAGACCCTGCCGTCCCCGGCAGACCCGAGCCCTGACCTCGCCCTGGTCGGGGGGTGGGGGGGGGAGACGAGGCTGCCTGCCCGGCACCCCTCGGACCCCCTGCACGTGGGGAGATGCAGGCTGTGATGGGAGAGGCCACCCCGGAGACACGGCGGCCCCCCCAGGGCCCCGAGCAGGGCTCCACTTGTCACCTCGGCCGCTGCAGCGCCCTTGCGGCCCGGAGCAGCTGAGCTGGGTTCCGGGCACACGCTCCGTGGGCTTCCGCCTTCTCCAGCTGCCCCTCGGTGTCCGCGCGGGTGCCGTCCCCTGCGGCCCCTCCCTGAGGTGTGGCGGCGACTGCGGGCAGGTGGCCCTCTCTCCTGGACGCCCCCGTGACGACGAGCAGGACACCCCTGTGTCTGTGTGTGGACTGCCGCTAGAGATGCACGCCCGTGGGGGTTAAAGTCCTGGTCCCGAGGGCTGAGCGGCGGGCAGGGCGGCCCTTGGTGAGAGAGGCCGGCCCAGATGTCGGAGGCGGCGGTGACCCCTGCGGACCCACCCGGCGGTCGGTGATCATCCTTGTGTTCACCCCGGAGCCCCAGTGGCGCTTGGGTACCGGAGGGAGGGCGGGGGTTCCGGCCCCCAAAGAGCTTAAAACCACGGTGTGGAGCATCGCAGGTTCCTATTAATAATTAAACTGCCTGTCACACACCAACAACACACACTGCAAATTAAATTTAAGCAAAAGGGGAAAGCGATCACCTGGGGCTGGATGAGTGGGCTTCGGAGAGACATAAATAATAACCCACATCTGTGCTGCGGAGGGGCGAGCTGCGTCAGAAACGCAACCGCCGCCTCCGCGGAGAGCAGCGGGGGCGCGCGGGCCGGGCCGGGAGGTGAGGGCAGGTTCACCCGGTCGGAGAGGGGCCGCACTTCGCCATCCGCCTGCGGCGTCCGCGGCGGCGGCGGCGGCAGAGGGGACAGACGGCGGCCCGCCCGGCGTCCTGGCAGATGCCGCCGGCCCCGTCCTGGGAGACGCGCGGCATCAGGATCTCACGCCAAACACGTGCCCGCCGCCGTGCCCGGAGCCGGTCGGTCGTGAAGGTTACAGGGGAGAATGTGCTTCTGCCGCGAGGGGAGGGCGGAGAGGCGGCGGCGCTCGTAAACGAAGGGGCGCCGAGGGGGAGACCGGTGGTTCCCGCCCCTGCGGAGACGCGGCGGAGGACGAGGCTGCGGCTCGGCGTCGGCGGGGGGAGCGGCCGCAGGGAAACGCGCCAGGACGCCGCTCCGCCGGCTCATTAGCCGGGGGCGACGCTTCCTAACAGGGAGCGTTTGGGGCTGCGGTGCCCGCTGACATTTAACTCTCGGTCGCTCGTAAATCGAGCTGCCAGGCGGCCGTCGGAGTAAATAAAGCGATTAGCTCCTCCGATCGCGCTGTCCTCGCCGTCCTCACGCCCCTCCCCCCGCCGGGCGCCTCGCTGCCCCCGTCTGTCCGCGCCGCCCTGCAGAGGACACAGGCGACACTGGACGCTGGATGGGAGCTCGGGCACGTGGCCCCCGGCGGAGCCTGGCCGGTCCCCTCCGCCGGGCCCGGCGCGGGAAACAGACGCCCGGGCCGCCGGGTGCTGGGGCCCCCGGGAGCGGGCGGCCGTCCGCGCGCCTCCGCCCCAGGTGACGGTGTTCACAGAGCCCATTCCAGCTGCAACACTTGTTTTACACGAGCCCCGGTTTTGTCTGACACAATATGGAACAGCATTTGTCATCCGTTATCAGGGTGATATATTCGTTAGCCTGCAGAGAACCATCTGCTGCGCGCTGGTCTCCGGCGCGCAGGCCAACATTCGCCGGCTGCAGCTGCAGCGCGTCACGGCGCCGCGCGGGGCTGTCCGGCCTGACAGGGCGCGCACCGGCGGGGTTTCATATTATCTGCCTCCTCCGTGTTTATTTACGTCCCGTCTCCGGGCCGATCCATACATCACCCCGCCGATCGCGCCCTGTTGTTCCGCGCTGACAGCCCATCGACACTCCGATGAGGAATTTATGTTCCATATTAAATATGGACATCTGAATGATTATCAAATCCATAGAAGCCAAGCCTGGCCAACCGCCCCTAAATAATGGATGAGAAGTGGATGGGACTCAATTTGTTCCGGGAGCGGCCTCGGCCACTCGGCCGCGCACTCCATCACGGGCGGCTGTCAGCCGCGGCGCCCGCTCCGCGCGCCGGCCGCGCTCCGAGAAGTCTGCCCGTCGGGTCGGGGAAGGGGCTGGGACGAGGGCCACGGCGACGGGGCGGGTCGTGTCCCCACACCCGTGGGGTGACCTCGGGCACCCGTGGCCCTCGCGTGCACCTCGACACGCCCGACAACGGACGCTTTCGTGGCCTGGGGTCTCCCGAGGGGCGGGGTCTCCCGAGGGGCGGGGGCGGGCAGAGGCACCCCAGCGCGTCTGACGCCTCTGCCTCGCTGGCCGGGTGCAGAAACGCCGGGAACTGCTGCCTGCCTGCACCGTGCGCACGCAGAGGGAGGGGTGCGCGACGTGGCGGAGTGAAACAGAGACAACACCACGCCAGGGCGACTGGTCCCGGCGACGCTTTCAGAACTGTGGCCCTGGATGACGCAGCTCACACGCCACCGAAGCTGTGACTCCTGAATCTCTGACTTCAACCATCCTTCAGAGCGGGGCCCTTTCGGCCGAGACCCCAGAAAACGTGCTCCTTCGCCCCACAACCCCCCACCACACCCCCGCGATCACGTGCGCCTGGTTGTTAGTTTACGGTCTCACCAGGCGGGCGCCGCGGGGCTCACCCGCCCAGGGCTGCGCGTCCTCCTCGCTGAGGGGGCAGGCGGAGGCGTGGACGGACGATCAGGCCCGACCTGGGCCCCGGGCCTTGAACGGGGACGCGCAGCTGAGCCAGTTCCCGGGGAGCAGGAGCCCCGGGGACGCACTTGCCGGAGGAGCGTGGGCGGAGGGCGGGGCGTGCGGAGCGGGTTTGGACGCGCCGGCGGCGCTGGGAGACCCTGCGGAGCGAGCCGCAGCAGGAGCGCCTCACGCGGCGAAGTCGGACGTTGGTCCTGCACGTGGGGTCCGGCGGACATCACCGGAGTCCCTGAGCTGTGCGTGGGAAGGCGCCGTTTTAAATGTTAGGGGAGACGCAGGACGCATCCAAGAGCGCGAAGCCGAAGACGCCCGAGTGGAGGAGGGAGACGGGCCGCCGCCCCCGCGGCCAGCAGACGCCGTTTCCGCGCCGCTCTCCGCGTCTGTGTGCTCGCTGGAACCGCAGGTGTTCTCCGGAGTCGGAGCCCGGGCGCTAAGGCCTGCCCGAGGGGCGCCCACGGGAACCCGGGTTCCCCGGGACGGGTCGCCACGGAGACTCAAGTTCGGGAAACGCGCACTCCCTGGGCCCCACCGAACCTCCCCGGGGGGCCCAGGAAGGCAGGCGAGGCCGGTGGGGGCCTGGCCGTCTGGGAGTTTGGGGGCCGCTCTGGCCCACGCCCGGTGACTCTGGGACCTGCCCTCGCGCGCTGGGCAGGACGAATAGAGCCGAGAGGAGGCTGAGAGGTGCATGTGGGACGGTCTTCGGGGACCCAGAGTCAGCGTGGGGGGGGGAGGTCTGCTGGGGCTGCAGTCCGCGTGGGGACCCACTGTCCACTCACGACGTCCCTGCTCTGTGCCACCACCCCCGGCGCCGGTCTGGGGACTTGGGTGCTGCTTTCTGGGCTCCCCGACCGGTGAGTTCACTCGGGGACAGTATCCGCCAGCGCCCTGCGCGCCCGGGGCCGCCCCAGGCAGCTGGCGCCGTGGGTCCGGGCAAGGGGGGGGCGGCTCCCTCCACATGCAGGAAGCCTGGCCCGGCTCCCGACGCCGCCGGCGCCACGTGCCTCTCCGTGCAGGACACGGTCTTCCGTCAGAGCAGGGACTGCCGACCCCCCGTCCCACGGCCCGGGAACCGGCCCCGGAGGCTCTGCACGGCCCACCGAGCCTGTGCTTTGCCAGCGCGAGGAAAACCAGGGACAGTTTGGATGCACTCACCCAGGACGGCGGTTGCCGTGTCGGCTGCGGTCGTTTCTTTATTTGACGATGAAGGGGAGAGAGGTCCGTGCCTCTGACTGACAGGCAGGGCTGCATGTTTTAAAACTTCGTGCGGCACACCGGCCGAAAAATCACTGCTTTCGGGAGTTTGTGAATGTGGAAAAATGTCAGTCACGTAAGAAAAAAAAAATCAACCTATTGCTGTACCCACCAATCACAGCGACTCCCGATGGAATCCAGCTGAAAGACAGCCGGCTCGACCCAGCGGCCTTGTTGCCGTCGCCGGCCCTGGACGGAGGTTCTCCCGGGGCAAACGTCTCCCCCGGGAAGCCGGCAGCCTGGGCACCGGCGCGAGGTCCAGCTTCCACCCCCGAGGGGGCGAGTCCAGTCCGCTCGCGTGCCAGGCGGTTCCCCGGGGCTGCGCACGCAGACGGGGCACGGGTGGGTCTTCCTCCGTTCGCTCTGGCCCCCGTTTTGTCCGGGAACATCCAGCCTGGAGAAGAGGCTGTGAGCGGCACTGTGCCTCCGGGGGGAAGGGGGGCCGGGGGGGGTGGAGATGTCGATGGAGAATGGATGCACTGCAGAAAGAGTGAGAGGCACCTCCACTTTCAGGGGAGGAAGTCAGTCCGTAGAAGGAGGCGTGCAGGGGACTCGGGGGACCACGGGGGCTCCTGGAGCCGGGGTGACGGGGGACAGCGACGAGGAGGCGGGGCCCGGAGGCTTCGGGCGGGAAAGGTGGAGTGGGCCCCACCCTGGAGCCCCCCACCCCAGTTCACGGGGAACCGGGTCCCGATTCACAGGTTCCCAGTCAGAGCTGAGCTTCCCATCGGGCGGGACGCCGGCGGAGCTGTCCAGGGTGCCCGGGAGCGGTTGGGCGCCCTGCACACTTGCCCGCTTGCAGTGACGGTGGTGGGTGCAGGCAGCTAGGTGACGCAGTGGGACCCCCACTTCCTTCTCTGATTGGACAGCATCAGCGCCTTTTCCCCAGACAGGGGGGACCCAGCCGCACACACAGCCACCCGCTGTCCTCGTCTGGTCCTCCCAGGACCCGCAGGAACACACACCCACTCACGCCGGCTTCCCTGGGCCGGGTGTGCCGGGGACTCTGAGCCCTGGCAACGGCAGGCCATGCTCCTGGTCCCGGCCACGCCAAAGCCCGTCCTCGCTCACCTGGGGCTGCTGGGGGGCCCCAGCTGTGAGCCCCGGGGGGCCCTGCTGTGGCGGTGAACGGCAAGGGGGTGAGGGTGGCCGTTCGGGTCCAGGGCCACGGGGCGAAAGAGCTCGGGGCAGAGCCAGAAAGGCGGACCTGCTTTGTCACAGGCTGAAGTCAGTCCTGACGGCACAACCCTCTCCAGTGAGGACGTCATTGACGCCCCCCACCGGGCCCCAGCCGGCCCCGCGCTGCCTTGGGCGGGGGTGGGGGGGGCTGGCGTGACTGGAGCTCAGCACAGCCACCGCCGGCTCCACAGCCCTCTTCTCACGGGGCTGCTCACCAGAGAGGGAGCCCCCTCCGGTCCTCGTCGAGGTCACAGTGGCCCCTTCAGAAGGCCCCCTGTGGTTTTCCATCCCCCGCCCCCCGGGAAACGAGGACAGTGGCCCTGTTCCCTCCTGACATTGTGGGCCGGTGTGGACCCCTAGACGCCCCGACGTCCCTCCCGCTGGCCCCTGTCGGGGTGGGGACGCCTGCATGGCCCCAGAGCCTGTCTGTCTCCCCAGGCGCAGGGTCGGCGCAGGGAAGTCGGGCACAGCAGACCTCTGCGCCCACCGCCGCTGCCGCCGTGCAGGAAGTGGTGTCGGGAACGGAACTGGGGTGTCAGTGTGTGTGATAAGAGCTCTGCTCCACGGGGGGCGGTGGCCTGCTGGGCGGGGGGCGTGCATGGGCGGCGCGGCGCCTGCAGCCCCTGCTTCCAGGCTGTTAAAGATCCAATTTTTTTAATGAACATTTAATTAATATTAATGTTATGCTAACAAAACACATTGA
Organism: Phyllostomus hastatus; assembly: GCF_019186645.2. Taxonomy (NCBI): domain Eukaryota; kingdom Metazoa; phylum Chordata; class Mammalia; order Chiroptera; family Phyllostomidae; genus Phyllostomus; species Phyllostomus hastatus. The sequence continues at coordinate 56,791,100 of NW_025333960.1, forward strand.
TTAAATAACTCCTGTAACTCATTAAGTGTCTGGCTGCAAAGCGGCTCCAAGAACGCGCTGTGAACACCCCCCCCCCGGAAGTGTCAGGGTTCTGCAACAGTCGCAGACCCGGAGAACGCGCCTCTCGGAAAAGCTCTCCGTGGTTCGCCTTTGTCCCTGTGTTCTGGTGGCACGCACCCCACACGCACTCCTCCGGAGAGGTCAGGGTTCGTGGGAGCCGAAACGTCACCTCCGTCGGGTTGTCTTCTGACGGGCACCGGGCAACGCCAGGGACTAACAGGCCCCAGTGCGACCACCAGCCGGCCTCTCGTTGAAAGTCTCGCCGGCACCAGGGTGCGTGCAGGCCACGAGGCGTCCGCCCCGTGAGTGTCTCTCCAAGGTCTCTGCAGTGAGTTCCAGGACTGCAGTTGAACACACGGGCAGTTACCTGCAATCTGCAGGGGACGTCGGAAGCTGAAGTTTCGGCCACGTCAGGTGTCTCTGACCATCCCTCCCCTTGTGGTGGGCAGGGCCCGCCCCCTCGACCACCCAGCGCCGCCTCCCCGGCTCAGGGCCGACACCGGGCAGGTCCACACCCTCGACCAGCAGATCCCAGGTCCTCGTGGGAGCGTCGGGATTTGGGAAATTATCTGCCTTTCTTGCATTCATTTTTGTTTATAAAATACTAATTACCTCTTTTATTGTTTGAAGGGATTAAAAGTTAATAGGAGAAACTAAATAAACAGAACGCCATTCTGCACAAACTATATAAGCTGGTAATTAATTTCTGGCCTCCTCTGAGCTAATTAACTCATATAAAGAAATGAAGTTAATGAACCATAATTCTAGTCATACAAGTGTAGATACAAGCAGTTTGACTTAATGAATTAATAAGATATTTCCTTTCTTAGAGGTTTTCCGATTGTGTTCCTAATCGGAAGGTCCCTTTAATGCTCCTTCCTGGTTAAAATATGTAATAAATGGCGGAGCGCCTGGCTCGCGGTGGCCGCACATGGCTGTGTCACGCGGGGGCCTGTGGTCCGGGGCGGCCCTGTCCCTCGCCGGGGCCCGGGCTGCCCAGGAGTCCAAGGCCGAGAGGCGGCCGGCACCACAGAGCCTGGCTGGCCGCCTTGGACGCACCCGGGAAACCGAGGAAGTGTCCTGGGGGCTGCCCGAGGCCATGCCCACTCACAAAAGTCACCCACGTTTCCTCCCTCCATTGGCATTTCCCCCCGTCCGCGCCCACACCCTCTGCGGATCCTGCGGTCGGAAGTCTGGATCGACAAAGCCCCCGGGCATGGAGAGCCACCTCGCCCTCTGCCGTCAGTGTTGGGGGCCCTGCCACTCTGCCGCAGGGGCGGCACACGGCTCACGTCTTCGGTATTTCGGGCATCGAAGCAGGACCCAGGGTGGTGCCGTTCGAGGGTGGAATCGTCTTCCGCGCAGAGGCACCTGCGGAAACCGCATTCTCTGTCCAAAATGACGCTTCAAGGGCATGGCCCGTCTTAAGCGGCCACTTCCTCTGACTTGCTCCTCGGAACCGCAGGTGTTTGGGGCTAAATAGCTGGGCGTCGCTCACCCCACGTAACTGGAGGGTGGATGATGACGCACACGCGTGTGACCCGACGGGCCAGGGTCGAGGGTGGGGGCTGGGCCTGCAGGAAGGCGCGCTCGGACTTTGCAGGGCGTCCGCGGGGGCCTCGCTGCCCCCCGGGGACGGCGTCCGGCCTCGGCCCGCGCATGCGCAGGGAAAGTGGGGCCCGCGATGCGCGGAGCGCCGCCGCCGTTGCTGGACCCCACGGTCCCAGCCGGTCCTGCCGACCGGGAGCCCACGTCTGCGGAGGCCCGGCTGTCCGCGGCCGCCCGGCTGGTCAGCGGAGGACGAGGATGGGAAGACGGGGTGCGCCCTGACGGGGTGCGCGGGACCCCACCCTCCCCTGCTGCCCCGCCGCTCCTCCCAGAACACACGGCCTGCACGCAGGCTGGCGGCACGCCCGCCCTCACGCACGCGCACATGCACACACACGCACACACACACGTGTGCGCACACGCACACACGCAGGGCCTGTGCCAGCGGCCCCGTGACCCCCGAGCGGAGCGAGCTGGTCACGGGAGTCCGGGTGACGGCTACCCCCGTCCACCCCTCCCCCTGACCCGGGACGCAAGGACGACGGTGCGAACGACACGGAGGATGAAAACCGTCGTGACGAGCGCGGGAGCAGGGGCAGGGCATGGGGGGGACACGTCGCGTCCCAGCCCCACACCCACCCGGAGCCCCCCCCTCCTCCCCAGCCCGGGCGTCCTGTGCGGGAGACGCGCGCCCGGGCCTCTGCCGGGCTGTCCCGCGCCCCGGGGACGCGCGTTGGCTGCGACCGGCTGCGACCGGCTGGGGCTCCTGCCGCCGCAGAACTTCCAAGGCAGGAAGCGGCTTCTCTCCGCGGCGACGGGGCGTCACGAGCACCAAGCTGCGCCCCGCCCCGGAGAGGCGGGAAGTGGCCCCGCGAACCATTTCCGTTCCCTTCCGGACGCGGGCGCGGGTTCCGCGCAGGGAAAATCGCGAAACCCCGGCGCTGCTGCGTAAACAGAAACCCCGAGCTCCCAGCACCGCCGGCCGCCCCCCACCCCGTGCCCGGGGGACACACCACCACGGCGGCCTGGTTTGCATGCGGTTGTCCCGTGTGGGGCGTGAGCCCCACTCCCCGAGCGTCCTGCTCACGGAGCCCGCCGAGCGGGACCGGCAGGAGCGGCGGACTCCAGCCCCGGCCGCAGAAACACACCCGCCTCTGCCGCCCAGGGCGTGTGGCCTGCGCCCGGGTCTCGGCCGCAGGAGCAGGAGGGGCTGAGCGTCTACCCTTTCCCGGATGGATGGGGGGAAAACAGCTGATTCTGAGCCCATACCTGGAGTCCCTCAGCCCTCGTCCCCGGCTCAGGACCCAGTTTTCATGTGGAGGGAGGGAAGGGGCCCACGGCAATGACAGCAGCTCCCTCTGACGGTGTCCCTCCCGCTGACACCGCTGTGCACACCCGTCTCACGGGGACCACGCGGTGCCCCTGGGTCCTGCCTCTCTGATGCGCCTTCCAAGCCGGGCACAGGTCCACACCGCAGGGTGAGTCCGCGCACGCCACCCAGAGCAGGGTCCAGGCCCCGCCCTCTGTCTCCCCCCTTTAGCCCAGCCCCAGCCTGGGGCCCCACCTGACACTGCGGGGTCGGGAGCCCCACCGGTCTCCTGTACCTCCTGCGGGGGGCTCCTGGCCGAAATAACCAAAAACCATGCCCACCTGCCCACGCACAAAATACACAGGCACAGAACTGGAGCATCGCCTGGGGGGACGACCCTTTATCTGAAGCCGATCCAAGACCATTTTTGAGGATCTCTCAGGGAACCTTAAGGACACCCCAAACTTTCATTCACACGGACTTTCGGCATCTCGTTGGGAGGAAGAAGGACTGGGGGAGAGACAGCAATCACCCATCAACGGGCAGAAAGGGCGGGGCCCAGGGGGTGGCTCGCTCTCACCCCTCCTCCTCGAACCCGAGGTAACCCAGGTGTGAGCACCTGGACCGGCCCTCCACGCGGCTCCGCTGGGCGCTGGTGGCCGGCTGATGGATGCGTGCCCCTCCTCCGCTCCAGGGCCGGGCTGCCACGCGCCCAGAAATGGATTTCATCTTGATTTAGTAAATTTCATTTATCCGTCTCCATTATTTCCTCGGATGTTAAGAAAACATCTCTCCTCGGCCGTTTGCCCCTAATTGATGGGGTGGCCTCGCGCTCGGTCCCCGGGCCGCGGAGGTGGGCCGTCTCCACGCTGCTCATCGACTGTCTGGGGAGCGGCCTTTTAAAACGTGGAGCGGCCCGGTCCCTCCCACGCCAGCTCTTGTCATTAATGAAAAGCAGGGCCGTCAGGTACGGGAAAACCGTCTAATTACACAGCCAGGTTTCCATAAAACGAGTGCGGAATCAATCGGTCAATACGGAAACCACTTAGGAAGATGTGAGTGTGACGGAGCGCGGTTTGGCCGCAGAGGCCGCGGCCCCTGCTCCTCTCACGCTCAGGGTCTGCGTCCACCCTGGGCTCCCCGACGGGCGTCCCCAGAACTCGCCACCTCTCCTCTCGGAATTCTCGGGCTGCAGACAGCGCCTCAGGCGAAACCCCAGCCCTGGGCTGCCCTTCTCGGAGGACGCTTTCTGACCCGGGTGCATGGGGGCCGCTCCAGGACCCCCGCCGAGGAGCGGTCCCCCCGCTGGCCCCCCGTCCGCAGGCGGCCGCAGTCGACTCGGACCGCGTCTGAACTGGACAGCTGAGTCACGTGGGCGTCCTGACTGTGCTCAGCTCACTGCAAACACTCGGGCACAGTTCCCGCGGCTGCCTCGCGCGAGAGAGAAGAGAGGCATGCCCGAAACGGCCACCCCACTTCCTCCCGCCTCCCCAAACCCAGAACTCCCGATACTACGAAGGGGGTTTATGGAAACCGTCCATGGCGGCGGATGTAAACCACACATCCGGCCCCGAGTGCGTCCCCACACGAGGCTGCGTCGGGCTCCGGGTCTGTCCCTGCAGCCGACCGGCCCACCGGGCACTCAGACCACAGGTCACGGGTGATTCTCCTTCGCTGCGTTCCCCTCGAGCCGCCCTGTCTGAGTGCTCCCAGGGCTCAGTGAGTCGGTCACCACAGGACTGTCCCTGGGGCCGTGACCCACGCACCGGATCGGCGGGCGGCAGGACCCGGTCCCCTGCCCGCTCTGCAAAGCCGGCAGTGACGCTGTGCCCAGATGCCAGAACAGCGCGTGACGCTGTGGTTCTGAGCCACGAGAAGCTGCGGGGGCAAGGTGGGGATTTTCTTTAAACTGTGAGGTGGAGCCCCCCGCCAGAGACCGTCAGCAGGAGAGGGCGGGGCGAGCGTGGGTCTCAGCTGTGGGGACACAAAACACACGGTCCAGGACCAATCACTGCGTCATTTCCCACCGGAACATCGGCCAGCCCGCTCTCGCCCGCCCTGAGCTTCAGAGCGTCGAACACCTGTGAACGCGGGAGTGGTCGCCCTCACGTGAGAATTCCCAGCCGGCACCTCCGGCTTTCCCACCGAAATGCAGGGCGAGCTGGTGCTGCGTGTGGGGAGGTGCCGGTGCCGGCCCCGAGCTGCTGTTGGGGGGACGGGGCCCCGCTGCCCTCCCGCCCGGCTATCACTGCAACCTCACGGGTGCTCAGATGGCAGGAACAGGGAGACCCTGCTAGCACCCCAAACCTCGGAAACATGAGGAGCCCGCCCATGACCTCCCTCCACTCTGTTCTAAAAATAAGGATTTGCCCTGGCTGGTGTGGCTCAGTGGATTGAGCACCGGCCTGCAAACCAAAGGGTTGCCAGTTCGATTCCCAGTCAGGGCACATGCCTGGGGCGGGGGCCGGGTCTGCATTTGGGGGCGCATGAGAGGCAACCACACACTGATGTTTCCCTGTCTTTCTCCCTCCCTTCCGCTCTAAAAATAAAGAAATAAAATCTTTAAGAAAAAAGGGACTTGTCAGGAGTGATGAGAGCACAGAGTTTGGGGAAAATAAAGAGGAAAACACTGGCACACACCTGATAATGTCAAGATAGAAATCATGGTGGCCCCCTGCCATTTCCGTCACCCACCTTGGAGATCGCTGCAGCACACACAGGACGCCCGGCACCCTGCCCATGTCCCCTCTCCACACGGGGTGGAAACCAGACCGCACCTCCTGTAAGCCCTTCAGTTGTCCTATGTGCTACTCAGTGTGGCAGCACTTTGAAAAGTCGGACTTGCTGTGTTGACACACACACAATACACACAATACACACAGATATCCGTGTGTTCTTTTAGGAAACACAAACCATGACTCGAGTTAGAGGGACAGTGAATCGATTCGAGGGAAAAATGAATTCCTAAGCAGATCAGAAAAGCTTAACCACATCGTGATTACACCATATGTCTCACCCCGGCATCTCCTAAGTCCCTAAGTCCGCTCAGATGCAGGGGCCCGGGGACCCCACGCGGCCGGCGATCCCTCCTGTTGTGGGCCGGCGGTTCCCCGAGTCTTCCGAAAGGCAGGGGTGAGACTCCGTGGGTGCTGGAAGTCCCTCCGCAAAGGGACGGACCATGACCGTGCCGCCGTGAGAAACCTCCCCCCAGCCATCCAGACGTCCTCATGGACGGAGAGTGTTCGCCCAGCACCGGAGACAGTCAGCCGCGTCCCGGTGAACCCACTCGCGCAGCTGACAGTGTTCCGAACTCCCCACCACCCAGCACTTGCTGATCTTAACAGAGGAGAAAGAGAAATCAGACCGGGTTCTGTTGGTGTCGAGATTTGTTTATGTTTAGAAAAGAGGGGGCCCGAAAGGGTCGAGAATGGCTCATTATTTCACCTGTAAACTCACCTGAAAATCAGAGAATTTCTCCTCCCTCCCCCATGTGCGCCCCCAAACTAAGGAAGCGCCCACTGCAGTGACCGATCGATCCTGCGTGCTTCACGTGCCGGCCACCTAACCGTGAATGAAACTTGTTCCCGTGACAGCCACCTAACCGTGAATAAACTTGACGAGTGCCGTAGAAATATCACCAGCTGTGGCATAGTGGAGTCTTTCGGGGTATATTTAAAACAAGTTACACTGATCAGAAATAGTCAAGTAAGTTCCAGACTCATCTGAAACTGTGGCATTAAAAAAAAAAAAAAAACAGTAACAAATCTCTGCTAAAACTCTTCTGTTACCAGTGAGAAAGTTTCAGCATCGTAGTATTGGGTTGGCCAAAAAGTCTGTTTAGTTTTTCTCTTTAAAATAAAAGACACATTTTCCATTTTATTGATAAAACTGTATTGATCTGGATAATTTGAGTCTGTCAGCTACCTCCTGCTACTGGCTTCTGGCGGGGAGAGGCCGGGGGGCTGCTGAACATCTCCCGATGCGTAGGACTGTTTGGCCAAAATGTCAACAGCACCGAGAAAACTCACAACCCACTTCTTACCTTCCTTGAAATAACGAAGCACAATACACCAGAAATGTTGCTCATCTTCTCCCATCTTCAGTGTTAAAGTGGCCACACAAAAATGCACCCATTTTGATCAGTTTTTTTAATGCATGCTGATAGCACAGCTGTCAGATACAATCTCACAAAATTGTTCCGAATGAAGTGACAGATAGCTAAGCCCTACGGGAGCCATCGTCCAGAAAAAATGAAACACATTTTTTTTTGGCCAACCCAATAGGTTTAAATTTTGAAGGGCAAAAGAAATTAAGAGAAAGGTGGATATTCTGCGAATATCCACGCGGATGGATTTGCTGACTTTCCCGGTAGGACCGGGGAGGCGGTGGGTGGAAACTGCAGCTGACCTCGAGTGTGCGTGGGCGGTGCCGGCGACCCCGAACGCCCGGGGCTGATGCAGCAGAGGGGAGACCTGACTTCCCTGCAGCTGCTGCCTCTCTCCCTCCCTCTGTGCTCACGCGGACATTTCTGCGTGACTGCTCGCACTCACCCACGTGTTCGTACGTGCGCGCGCACTGGACGAGGACGCTGAGGCCGCACCTCCCTTTCCCAGCATTCCCGACCCTTCCCCCCACCCCCCCACCCCCGCTGTGATGCGGTGCTCTCCACCGACCGGGGACGCAGAGGTCCTGGGGTCGCGCTGCACCGCAGATGCCCCGTGGGCACCGCGGGCCGGGACCGCCGAGCGAGGGCACTCGGCCCGCATCTCGCTCCTCGCTCCGTGCGCTGCCGCCGGCGCGGTGCTCACGGGCTCAGCTAATGCCAACAGTTGATAACAGTCGGGATTTTTCCAGGGGTTAGGGGCGCGGCGCGCTGGGGAGGTCCGCACAGCGACTGATAATTAGCACAGGAGCCCTTGGGTTGTTTGCTGGTTTTGTTTCTGAGAAGAAGAAAAGAAAACAACCCTGGGTGTGTTTTTAAAAAGCGAGATTATTCACACAAGCGGCAAATGCCATTTGAACACCCGCACGAACGCACACTTGCAGACCCGCCCGACCACAAACCCGCGGACCCCAGCCGGGCGCACGCGGGGGGGGGGGCGGGGGGGGCTCCGAATTCCACGGGCACTGACGTAGTCCATGCGGCTCTGCGCCGATCCAGGAACGCGACCGTCTTCACACCGCACCACCTTCCAGGTAAGGCGTGTGCCTCGCGCGCGCGGGATAAACCACCAAGTGTTGTGCTTGCACGGCCCACGCAGCAGGGCCCGCTCCTGCGCGTCAGCGGGGCGGTCTGCGCCGCGGGGCGGCGCCGCCGGGACGCCATTCCCCGGCTCGAGCGCACTTGCTGGTTTCCCACCTCGGGACGCACACGAGGTCTGCTAACGGGCCCGGCGTGCGGGCACCGGGACGCGGTGCCATTCCCCCCCGCCACGACGTCTCGACATCCGGAGGGAGACGGTGGGGGGAGGGGTCGGGCACGGGGAGACGTCCGCGAACACGCAGCAAGGCACAGCGGCCCCGAAAACGACGTTCCGTTGGCTAATTGTTTGTCTGCGAGAGAACTCTGTACTGTGCAGGGAAAATAACTTCAATCTGGAGACAGGACGGTTTCGTGTTGAGGTGTGACTCCAGCTCGCGCTCGCGGGACGGTGTCTTCCTGCCCAGGGGACACATTTACCGCTCTAATAGCAAAATGCGGTGAAGTCGTCGCGGGCCGCGTCTGCCCCGAGCGCCGCGCACCTGCCAGGCCTGGGTCTTGCCCGGCGCCGTTCCTCTCACCGACATGACGGGCCTAAAGGTGGAAACGGTTTCATAACCAGGGCATGGAACCTGTTACCTTGGTAGGGAATGGGACAGTGGGGGAAAAACGTTCACAAAAGCAGTATCTATTTCATGACTTTTCAAACTCCTTTTAAAATGCTTCGGGTAGTCCTTTAAAAATACGACGTTTTGGGTAGTGCTTCAAACGCAAGTTTCACACGAGAAAGCGCACGCGGAATGTCTCTGTGGAGCCGGGGGCCCCGGCGCGCGCTTTGGCGTGTAAAGTGGCGGAGACGTCAGGGACTCTTCCAGTGACCTCCCGCCTGTCGTCCCCTCACCCGAGGAAATTAAAAAGAGAGCCTTGAAATTTTATTAAATCATGACTCAATTTCAAACGTCACAGGTGAGTATGAATTATAACCCTTATATTTATACGTAATTTCTTGCTTCTAGCTCAGAATTTTAAAACAAGTTCCCCGGGTGCGCACGGATACCCAAACCTTCCCCGCCGAACCAGTGCGCCGGAGGCTCCGCCGTGGGGGGCTCTGCCGTGGGGGGCTCCGCCGTGGGGGGCTCCACCGGGGGGGCGGGGGACTCTGTCCCGGCCCTCCTGGTGCTCCACACACACGCGCAAAAACAACAACAGAGAAGCAGAGACAGCAAGGCCGGTGGCAGCCACCGGAGAGCACGCGCGCACGGGGCAGGTGCTTCCCGGACACACAGGCTCACGGGCGGGCGTGCGGACGCGCCCGAGGGCGGCGGGAGCGCAGAGAGCGCGGGCCTTGCCCGGCGCAGGCCGCGCTGCAGTTCTTCGCGAACAACGGAGCCCCTCGTGAACCTTTGCAACCAGGAAAGTGTCGGCCGCGTGTCCAGTGCGGAACCACGCGGGGAGAAGGCGGGAGACAGAGCGGGAAGGGGGAGGGGCAACGCCTCCGCCTGCGCCGCCTGCCGCTCACCCCTCCCCGGGCTCAGGACCCCGTCAGAGCAGACAGCGAGAGTCTCGGCGGAAAACGGCCCGGCTTGGACTCCTGCCTCCCCGAGCCCCCGGCGCCCTCACTAATACATCGGGGTTTGTCACTGGGCCCGTCCGCCGCCTCCGTGAGGCCGAAGGCAAACCCCCGGCCTGGCCGACGTCACTGTCAAGGTAGCCGGCAGCCGCCGACCCGGCGAGGTGCGCTTTCAAAGGAACGTCGTGGCCAGGGCGCTCGGGGCAGGAAAGTCAGGCTGATAGAGGAAATGAAACCGGGGACACTGAAGACGTGTCCAGTTTTAACCCATTAATCCCAGCGATGGGGCCCGGCTGTCAGCCGCATCCCCGGGCAGCCGAGGGAAGGACGGTCCCGGCAGCTGAGCGACTGGGCGCTCCGCACGCTGGAACCGCGCTCCCAGACCCCCGACGGGCGTCCGCACACGTGGGCATGGGGGGGGCGACGTGCAGCCACTCCCACCTCCTCAGAGCCCTGTCCCGCTCGAAGGGAAGAGCCCTTCCCGCTCCGCTATCGCACCGCAAGTCCTCGCTTCCTGCGGCGGGGGGGGGGGGGGCTCTGGCTTTTGTAAACGCGGCGAAGACGGGGGACATTTCAGGCGGGGAATTTTGTCCACACAGGCGTCAAAAATGTCAAAAGGATGAGGTGGGGGTGGAAGTTTCTAGAGGACTGTGTGTGTGTGCGTGTGTGTGTGTTTAATCAGTTTCCAGCCAGGAAACTCCTCTCCCCTTTTCGTTTCCAGCTGAGAACAGAAAGTCAGTCCGAGAGGCTGCTGTGGCCTCTCCGGTGGAGACGGAGCGTCCACCTCACAGGTGGAGAGAGCCTTAGAAATCAGATCAGCAAGGGACCACTCGCTCCGTCTCCGCCAGCACTTGACCGAGGCTCCCAGACAAGCTGCAGGCGGCGGGCAGCTGACGCAGCTTCTCCCCCAGCCCTCCCCTCTCCGGGTCATCCGCAGCTGGCACCCTTCTGTCAGGGGCTGGTCCTGCAGGCAGAGACTGAGTCCCAGGGGTCCCATTACGCAGACTCTGGGCCCCCCGCCCCTGCAGGCTGACCGCCACGGGTCTCCTGCACCTTCAGGGTGAGCTTCTACCCAGAAGTTTCGTCCGCCCAAGTGACAGCATCAGCACCGGGCACACGTGTTGCCCTTGAACATGGCCATGCGTCGGCCTCGTAGGGTGGCAGCCGCAGGGGAACCTCTGTTCCTCGGGGGGGCAAAGGCTGGAGAGGAGCAGCGTGGCCCCCAGCAGCCGGTGCTGGGGCCCCAACAACGCAGGGTCCGGGTGGGGTCCAGCGAGGTCGTCCGCGGAGCCCGCCCCACCCGGACAGCAGGCGTGCTCGACAGAACGCCCCGACACTCCCGGGTTTCCTGCCCCCCACCCCGTCCCTCAAGAGCGCTGGCGCCCCCCGGGTCCCGACCCGGTTCTGGCCTCACGGCCTCGGCGAGGGTTGGCTCTGTTGGCCACGTTCTCCCTGGCGACTCCGCCCTCACGTCTCCCTCCCCCGGGGCCTGCACCGAGAGTTCCTGGGCGATTGGCTGGGAGTTTCCAAACCAACGAGAGGGGACCGTGTAGCCTCCTCGGTCAGCCAGCGGCCACATCCTGACCTCCTCCCGCCCTGTCCCCACCCGCCGCCGCCTGCAAACTCACGGGGCCTGTTGTGGGGGGGCCACACACTCGGGGGTCCGTCTGATGGGCCCAGGTGCAGAGCAGTTCCCCCGCCCCGGACTGTCCTCTCACCCGGGAGGGGACGTGGCCCCAGTACTGACCAGCGACCTCTGGGATTTAGGACAGTCTATGAATACTGCAACCTTAACGTTTTACGTTTTACCGGCTCTTCTTTACATGACTTCCTTGTTCTTTGTTCCCAAACGTGGGCACGTGACACAAGGCAGGGACATGAGGGAGGTTTCCCGGGGCACAGGGTCCTCCCGGAGCCCGGCAGCTGTGGGGAGGGAAGTCACGCTGTTCACGAGGACAGACGTCATCGCCTGCGTGTGGCAGAAGCTGGGTGACACCCACGTGGCTTGTGTGTGGAAGCCGCGGAGATTAATGAGCCACAGGCTGACCTGTAGACCCCACTGGGTGCGTCCTCGTTTGCGTCCTTTGCCACCAGCTGACTCTGCTGCGTAACACTGCGTCCCCCTGAGGAGGCTTGAAATGTCCGATGTCAAACCCAGAAGGTTAAGAAGGGTCACCCAAAGAAAACAACCACGTCAGGAAGCAAAGTCCCAGGGTCCGCAGAGCAGGCACCGCCCGTGCCCCCGTGCTCGCCCGGAGAGGGCTTCCAGAGGCTGGGACGAGGGCGGGGCGCCGGGGCTGGCACCTGGGGGACACGCCGGACGTTCCTTACGGGGCGGCTTCCGGAAACCCGGGGACAATCAGGCTGCTGCAAAGGATGCAGAACCAAGATGACCCCGGGTCCCGGGTCCAAAAATGCTCTTCGCACTGAAGCACAAGAAGGTGTCGCATGCAGCTGTTTTGAATTCCATCTCTCTCCCGCCGCTGCCGTGGTTCGAATGACCGAGCCACACTGCCCCGGGCGGGACCTCCGTCTCTGCGCGAGGAGGACGACGCCTGGTGGCCCGGGAGGCTCCCCCGACTCCTCCCCCTGCAGGGCCCGGAGCTGAGCTCTCAGAGCACAGCGGGGACGTCCTCGAGGACACAGCGAGGAAGGCGCCGGGGGCCCGGCCTGCATCGGGGACACGGGGCAGCCGGCAGGACTGAACCCGCACCTGGGTTCCAGCACCCCACTCCCAGCACGGCGGGAGGCTTGTGCCAGAGAGCCTGGCGACGACCCCGGCCGCTCTGCGTGTGCCGAGGGGCCACCACGTGTCGACTGAGCTGAACCGCCAGCCGCCCGTGAGGACAGCGGCTCGGCGGGGCATTGGGTCCCCCGCAGCACCACGTGGCTTCACACATGTGCGCGCCCCCCCCGCTCGTGGGCGGTCTCACAACCCAGCAGGGAGAGGGGGTCAAAGGGCGTCCTCTCGGCCGGCACGGGGGCCACGTGGCCCCGTCGCTGGTGTCCCGGTTTCCACAGACGACACCGGCGCGCGTTGGAGAGGGTCACAGAACTGCTGTTAGAGAGAACAGGTCAAGTGTGAAACAAACCAGCACCATGGCCCCTGTGGCCGACTCGGAAATGACGTCGGTCAGCAGAGTGTCCCGTCCGTCAGCAGCAGCCCTGAGCGCACGTGATGATCGCGTGCCGGACCGAAGGCGAGCTTTCCCGTAAGAGCATCGTCGTGGCCTGCGCTTCCTGCGTCACCACGGCTACGGGGCTCGGAAGCCACCGGACAGGCTCCGGACCCGCGTGTCGGAGCAGAGGCCACGCCGGACCACACAGAGACGAGGAGGAGGAGCCTCTCGGGCCGTTTCCCCAGGGCCGGCCTCTCCGCCGCGTGCAGTGAGGCCGCGCCCAGTCGCCGGCTCGCGGAGGCCCCGGTGGGCAGCTCCCCGACGGCGCCTGTTCCCCGAACATCCCTGCCGTCGGCCGTGGAAAACCGCGGAGGCGGCCGGTGGTTGCCGTCGTCACTGGGGCAAAGGCCGGGATGTGAGATTTTAAATTGTGTTGCTTCAGCTCCGGCCAGCGAGCTCAGTTGGTCAGAGTGTCCCTCCGACACGCCAGGGCCGCAGGTTCGGGCCCTGGTCGGGGCACATGCGAGAGCCGACCAATGAACTCATGAATAAGTGGAACAGGAAGTCTCTCTCTCTCTCTCCGTACCCCCCTCCTCTCTCTCTGAAGTCAGCAAGTGAAAAAATCTAATTGTGTTGTTTTAATGCGGCCAACACCGTGTCCGTGATGGGACTGCACACGAAGTACGAGGACTGCCGATGAAGGAGCCTGCACGACTTTCTCTAGAACCTGGAACCAAGTGCTTAAAATGCAGAGTTTTGCCCCTTGTCAGCTCAGCCACGCGTCGCTGAACGGCGGGGACGCCTTCCGTGACACGTGTCGTTGGCGGGTCGCCTCCCCCACGAACATCAGAGCAGCCCCTAGGCGGCGTGGCGCACACGGGCCTGGGCGGCGCGTCCCCAGGCGGGACCCTGTGGGCCGCTGGAACCCCAGGGCAAGGGTCTGTACATCCGAACACGTCGGAACACAGAGAGGGGGCCGTGGAAACATGTGGTATACATGCGGAAAAGGGGTGTGTGTGTGTGCCCACGTGGGTCGGGGGACGTAGGGGGGCTCTGGAGGGAGGTGCTGGAGGAGGAGTGGACGTCGGGGGAGGGAGAGGAGGGGAGGGGAGGGGAGGGGAGGGCGGGCTGAGAGAGAGGCCCGGAGGGGTGAGGAGTAAGGAGAGAGACGGGCAGACAGGACCGGGTGGGGAGACAAACAGACACAGTTCGGCCACCGTGGACGACGGGAGAGGACAGAGGGGACGGATTTGTCTGGTCTTTCAGCTGCAGAAAAGATTTTGATCTCCCTGAATGTATCTCTCGACGTATATAGTCTCCGTCCCCGTAACAAACCATTTGGGCAGGATTAATGAACAAACGCACAGGACTGCCTGGATGCGGGTCCTTTCTCCTCGAGATACTACTACGTGGCCTCGTGCCTCGTGGCCGCCTGTCCTTCCACCACTCCTCGTCACTCCCACAGCCCAGAGGAGGGGTGTGTCCTCTGTTCCTCACACTTTGTGTTGGTTTTCCACACACACGGGCTTCTTGTGTTCACAGTCCTACGCTGCGTTGAAGCACCAAAAGCATTTGACTAATCACTGAAAGAGGGAAATACAGTACCCAGAAAATGTCATTTACAGCGTCGCATCTGTGTTCTATTTTTAGACCCTCATGACTCCCAGTCCAGCCCCTCTCTCTCTCCCTGGCTCTCGCTGCACACACGCTCTGCGGGGCCGGGTTTGCTGGAAACTGCCTTGTACGTGAAACCCCCCGGAAAATGACCCCCGAAAAGGCTGGTCAAACGCTCATCAGGACGCTGTGGGACGCCCCCACACACACCGAGACGATGCACAGTGCTCACGCCAGAGTCTCTTCCCAACCCTTCTCTCCGGAAAGTCTGTTTACACCGTGGTTTCCGGGATGATAACAGGCGACGGACTTTTGCAGGTGTGAGCCAGAATTCGTGCTGTGACGACCCGATGCAGTATCTGAGGACAGGAGCGAAGTGTCAGACCCCAAAAAGACGGTATTTTTATGGCTACCAGCCGTTTTGAAATTACTCACGCGTGGTTTAGAAGGGAAGTTCCCCGCAGATGTGCACGGCGGGAGGAAGGCTCAGGAGTGACGCTTGCAGACCGTGGCGGGGCCCAGAACCCTGGGCTAGCGCGTATTAGAAGAGACGAAAGCAAGTGGATTGTCAGAGGTTGGGTCCAGATCCCTCATCAGAAACCCTTATCGGAAATCTGCATTTATAACCAAATATGCAAAGTCCTGCATATATTTTAGAAAGTTTGCAGACTCTGAAACATGCCAGGGGACAGCATATACCCTCGTTAAATGTGCAGATGTGAAGCCGTCTTCATGCAAGAATACAAAATTCCTTCCATGTGGTGACTGAGAGTCCGATGCACCTGCTGGGATGTTTTCCGAGGAAATCACAAACAACCTGGCTCTGGAAGGCATTAAACTCCTGGGTTCCTCCAGCTTCTACTTCATTATGAGATTGTGGGGGAGACGGACTCTAATGAGCAGGGTTTCGGGGGTCGGGGCATGACCCCGCTGAGAGGTCCAGGTGTGGAGAAATGAGGAGCCTTCTGAGCTGCCCCCCAGAGCATCTGAGCTGTGGGGGGTCCCAACCACCCCTGGGCCCGGGAGCGGGGGGAGGCAGGTGCCAGTGGGCACAGCACCTGGCCGGCCCAGGGCTCTCCCCACCCCCCGGCACCAGGAGAGGGGGAGCTGTGGTGACCGAGCTCTGGGGGAAGAGGTTTGGGCCGGGCCCGGCCACCCTGCTGGTCAAGCGGAGCCTGAGGACGGGCTGGAGGGCAGGCGGAAGCGGGCGATCATCGGGAGCAGAGGACAAACTCGCGGGTGAACCGGAGAGGACCAGGGTCCCCAGGAAAGGGCCGAGGCTGGCACCGAAGCGAGTTGCCTGCAGAAGCAGCGCCGACCGACTCGGGAAACGCAGGGTTTCAGACCCAGATGCCGTTGTACCTGGTGGATGTGATATGATCTAAATCATATATTATATTATACTATATTATATTATATTTATTATGTATTGCATAATGTAATACGATGTAGCCCCTGAACTCGAAAGGCAGGAGAAAGTAGGAAGTTGTGAGTTTATAACCTCACCTTTCACAGCAGACCAATGAAGGTTCTGTTTATTTTGTGTTACTGTGTTTTGGGTTTTTTTTTTTAAGGTTTTATTTATTTATTTTTAGAGGGGGAAGGGAGGGAGAAAGAGAGAGAGAGAGAAACATCAGTGTGTGGTTGCTGGGGGCCATGGCCTGCAACCCAGGCATGTGCCCTGACTGGGAATCAAACCTGCGATGCTTTGGTTCGCAGCCCGTGCTCCATCCACTGAGCTACGCCAGCCGGGGCTTTGTGGTACTGTGTTTCATAATCTGTTTACTTAATTTTCTGGGATCTTTTTCTGCACTACAGAAACATTTGTTTGAATTTCCATTGTATCCTTTTGTTTACTCCCATTGACTTAAAATGACATAAAATTAAATTTTATCTTTTCTTAAAATGTCTATAGTCTTATCCTATTTCCAAATGAGTATCACCACGCACGTTTCTACCTAAGTGTATCCACGGAAAGACACTGGAAATAATATCCGCTGGCGTCTGTGAAAGTTGTCTCTGATTGTGATGGTACGTGCTTCATCAGGACACCCCTCTGCCTTGTTGAGATGGCTTACAACTACATGCATGCCTCATTCCTGCCACAGCAACAGGATGGCTTTCCTTTGTCTTGTTTAGATTTTATTTACTTATTTTTAGACAGAGGGGAAGGGAGGGAGACAGAGAGGGAGAGAAACATCAGTGTGTGGTTGCCTTTCACACGCCCCCTCCTGGGGACCTGGCCCACAACCCAGGCCTGTGCCCTGAGTGGGAATCGAACCGGCGACCCTTTGGTTCAAAGGCCGGCGCTCAATCCACTGAGCCACAGCAGCCATGGGGTAGGACAGTTTGTCCTAAGAAGACCAGGGAAAAGTGGAAGTCAGCCTATAAACAGGTATACGGTGGTTGAATCCGTGTGGCAGGGGTTGGACCATTGCTTCTTTCTCGTTCTGTCCCAGTTTGCTGCCTCAGTTGGTCATTTTAAAAAGCAGGAACCGCAGCAGAGACTGTGCGGGCTGGGAGCGCCCGCGGGCCCTCTGGCTCTGCGCGGTTCTGCAGCCGGCGGGCGCAGGAGCCGCTGGGCAGAGCGCAGACGGGCCCCCGCCCTGTCGGGGTCCCTGGCTCGGGTCGCAGATCTGAGACACCCGTGCTCTGAGGCCCACCCCGACCACAAAAACCGCGACCCCGGGCGGCCCCCTCAGAAACCCGGTTCCCCCACCCCACCCCCCGCTCCCGCCCACAGCGACTGCGAGAGCCAGTGCTCGCTTCCCGGGTCTTGGCGCGTCTTTCCCGGTCCCTTTGACACAGGCGGCCCCGCCTCTGCCCAAGGCCGGGTGGATAGATAACTCACGGCCGCTGGGCTCCCAAGTGCCCGCGGGAGGAGCGTTCTGGAGGCCCCGCGGGTGGACCAGCCCCTCGACCAGACGCCCCCGGACCCCAGGCTGCCGCAGGGCACGGAGTTCCACCGCTCGGCGCCCCGCCCTGCCCCCCGCCACCATCTCTGCATCTGGACCTGGCGCCACTCCCGGGCCCTGCTGGACCCGCTGCTGCTTCGGGGGCGACTCTGGGAGCCCCGGGCTGCTGAGCGCGGCTCCGGGCGCGGGCGGGGGCGGCCCTGTGCTCCCCGTGCTGCCCAGCCGAGGGGCGTGCACACCAGACCCCGGGGTGGGGTCTGAAGGGGCTGCGCCTGGGGGGGAGCAGCTGGGGGGCTGGCCCCAGCAGTCCTGAAGGCCCACGTGCGACCCTGGGGAAGGTCGTGGGAAAGGGCTGGGATGCAGGACCAGGACGCGCTGGCCTCGGGGTGGGAGAGCGGCTGGAGGTCACTGCCGGAGGTCAGGCTGCACGGGGCCCGTGGCCCCTGCTCTCGTGCTTGCTCGGGTTCGTGGCGTGGCCACGAGTCACACCTGTAGAAACTCCTTTCTGTTCCTTGTCGGTAAGACCAAGACTCGGTCTGTTCTGCGCATCATGCGATCTCCAGGATGCTGTGCGGGCCGGCCCGGAGTGGCCGTGGGCTGGACACTGGCTGGACGACGGTGCCCGGAGGGAGGTGGAGGGGCCAGGACACTGTGATGAGAGTTGGCACACGAACGAGAATTCGGGGCCCGGGGCCCCGCAATCCTGGCGTTTGCCGTTTTTGGACACAGGCCTCCAGCCTCGGCCGCAGAGCCCGGCTCGCCCTGGGCTGTCCGGACTGGCCCACGGCCTGTGGCCGCACCCCCGTCGCTGCCCGCCGGCTGACCTAGAACTCGCCCAGCCGCTCTTGTCCAGCAAACAGTTCTGGTGGCTGCACCCTCCCCCGCCCCCCATGTCTGCGTTACATTGCAGAGCGCCGTCCCAGAGCCAGACTCCTGCAGCCAGTGCACACGCCCGGCCCGGAGACGGCGGGCACCCGGGGTCAGGACCCCCAGGGCAGCTCCGACGTAGGCCTCACCCTTGGCCCCAGACATTTTATTCACGTTTGCACGAGGTCTCGTCGGTGCGGCAGACGACTTGTACAGACGTCCAGCCACTCAGGTGCATGAGCAACGAGACCAGCACCCAACCTCGTCTTCCGGCCCAGCCTCAGCTGTCCTGGTCCGGAGACGTTCTGCACCAACGCTGACGCACGTGGGGGTGAGCAGCGCGGCCGGAGTGTCCACCTGGGCCGGCTGTGGGGGGGCCGTGGGGGGCTGGGAGAGGAGCCCCGCCCCCCCTCGCAGGGCTGGCGTCGCGCGCCCACCCCCAGCAGCCCGGAGAGTGGCCCTGGGGACAGAGCTGCACCCTGTGCATGGAGTCAGCCGAGTGGGGAGCGGGAAATTTACTTTCTGACAGGGGTGTCAGCCGGATCATCAGGAGCCGATGACAACAAATCCATAGCTGAGCGGAAACCTGACAGGGCGGAAAACCAGGGCGGGCGGCCATCGGGGACGCGGCTCCGCCGCCGAGGCGGCCCCAGCCCGCTGTGCGGACCGAGCGCGCCCGCCGGAAACCCAGCGAGCCCCAGACCGTTCGGGGCTGCCCTGAACCCCAGAACCCCGCTGTCTCCTCTGCAGAGCAGAGCACGGCGGTGAGACGGGGACTGCCCGGGCGACACTGGCCGTCTGGACGGCGCCTCCCCCCGGGAACCCCGCTTGTCTGCCGCGCCACCCGTCCACCCGGCGTCCTGCCCTTTCTGGCGGGCGCGCTCCGCGCCGCCCCCCGCCGCTGCACCCGCCCCCTCCGGACGCCCGAGCCCAAACCAGCCGAGTCGGCAGCCAGAAGCCCGACGGGAGGGGGATGCTTCCGCGCGCCAGCCCCGGGCCGCGCGCCCGCTAACGGCCCTCCGCGGACCCGAGTGACGAGGGTCCCATTTGCAGCCCAGCACGGCGCCGCGAGCTCCTCAGCTGTAAAATGAAGCCGCGAGAGCACAGCGTGAGAGTGGATTAGCCACAGTTAGATGCGAGCGGCCTCAGCAAGGCGCGCGCGCTCGCAATGGGTAAAATAATGTCTGTACAAATTGTTTTTGGTACATTAAGTACCTTTCACAGCCAAAATTAAAAAAAGGAGGCGGCGCAGGGAGAGGCGGCGGCGGCGGCGGCGGCGGCGGCGGAGGCGCAGGGCGCGGAGCGGCGCGCGCAGGCAGGCGGCCCCGGCGGCGCCCCAGCCCAGTAATCTCGCGCAGAAATTCTGTATTGAAATTGTTTCTCGAGCTGACAGGTCTGGTGTACGATGACAAATGACGACATGCCAGCGGCTTGTCAGCCCGTGCTGGGGGAAATCTCACGCTCGCCCCGCCGTAATCTTAATAAGTGCGCGTTTCTTCCCACGGACGCTGTTTGCGGCGCGTGAGCACCGGGGCGAGCGGGCGGCGCGGGGGAGCGGGAGGGGCCGCGGGGGTGGGGGCGGGCGCGTGCCAATCTCGCAGCCCTCGCCGGCGACGACACGCTGACAAGGGAACACGGGTTATGAAAAAACGGTCTCGTTCCGGCGCGGGGCGGGATGTGCGGGGTCCGAGCGGTCGGGTGCCGCGGGGTCTCCGCGCGATCGTTATGCAAACGAGGGCTGCGGTGCCGAACCCCCGTGGGCGAGGGTCGCAGGGAAGCGTGCGGAACAGAGCGATGGGCCGCGTCCCTTCCGAAGGCTGCCAGGTCAAAGGGAAGATTGATTGCGGGCGCAGACCGGGAAGGGCACGAAAATGAGCACCTCGCGCGCCGGGGGCACGGCTGGGCTCCGCCAGACCGCGGCCGTGGGCCCCCCGGCTCCTGCCGCTGGCCGCAGCCACCGGGGCCACCGCTGCGTCCTTTCTGCCCCGGGGGACGGCACACACGGGTTGTGGCGGTTTTCTCCAGGGGGTCATGTGACCGAGTGTCGCCCACGATTCACGCCCACACGGGGGCTCCCTGGGGTGACATGGCTCTCGTGGACACTGGGCACACGAGTCCAGAGTGTGAGGCAGCCCCTCACGGAGAGGCTGTGGGGCCGACCGAACTCGCCTGCGATGCCACGGGGACGGCGCGCACCTGCTCACTCGCAGAGGGAGACCGCCCGCCCGCCCGCCCGCCCGGCTGCAGTCTAGGGAGTCAAACCCCGAAGACCGACCTGTCGGGCAGAACCACGGCCCACAACCACCCCGCAGCCGCGTGAGCCGGAGTCAGCCCAGGTACATGAAACCGGCTCGTTCCTGTCTTTCCCTGGGGAGTCCTGGCCCCTCAGAAGTGCTTCCGTAAACCCTACACTGAACACGCCACAGATTCTTGACACGAGGAGTTGGAATCTGCAGAGACGCCTGTTGCACAAACAAGGTTTGCACACCTTGCACAAGCCCGTTCGGAGAGCCCGTGGGGGACGCGCAGGGCCAGGAGGCAGGAGCGGCAAGGGCGTGCCCCGCGGGAGGGACGGCCACAGTCCGCAGCTCTGCCGGGCCGCTCCCTGACCGCGCTTCTGCTGGTGGCAGTCACACGGCGGAGTCCCCACCGTTCTCTCGGCTCTATTTTCGGCGGACGAACACGGGGAGAAGGCCCTGTTGTCCAACTTCAGCGCAGAGGAGCCCTGAGACCACCACTCGGGAGAGCGTCTGCTGCCGAGTCTGACGCTTCGCTGTTGCTGGTTCTCCCTGAATCACCAGCTTCCCGATCTCACCAAGAAAGGCGTCTGAACCCCGTGGGCAGGGGCTGGTGTGGGCCGAGGGGGGAGGGCGGTCTCCGCGGCTCTGCGCCGCTTCTCAGTCGCTGGGAGGTGACGTCGCTGTCGCCTGGACGCAGCGGCCCCCGGCCGGCCATCATCCCCCCCCCGGGGCCCGGGACAAACTCCCCGCACCGGGTCCGGAGATGCCGCTGGACAGGGAACCCCCGTGCAGACCCCGCTGACGCGGGTCCAAGGCGAAGGGCGGGAGCCCCCTGTGCCTCTTCTGTTTGCGCAGGAGGCCCTCCAAACGCACCTCTGCCGCGGGCCCCTGAGCGCGCGTCTGAAACTTCGTGTTTCACGTTGAGATAAAACGGGAACCGAGCGAGAACCTGTGGACAATCGATCGCTGGGGTGACAGTGCTCAGGTCCCGCTGTGCAGGCGTGAGGAGCGCCTCCCACGGAAACACACGCTGTCTCCTTGCCGGGGCCGTGGCGGCCAGGCAGCTGCCCGCCGGCTCCGCTCACCTCCCAGGTCCTCACGTTCCGTGTGTCTGTCTCTGCTAGCGAGCGCATGTCCCGCAGCACAGACCCTCAGACACGCGTGTTCGGAAGGGGTGGGTGTAAACGGAACTGTTTTAGAAAAGGGGGAAAAGTCACCCCAGTCGTGTCCTTCCTGACGGGTTCAGACCTCAGACCTCCAGTTCCTCAAATCTCGCACTCGCTGGGCTCGGCCGCCCCCCACCCCCCACCCGACAGGCCCCCGCCGGCCCGGGTGTGGCGGGGACCTCGGCCCTCGGGACAGCGACGCAGACACGTGAGTGCAGGGGCCTGACAGCCTCTGCGTGTGTAAGCGAAGGTCGATCTCCCTCAGAGAGAAGAACTTCGAAGGTGTCGACACGTTACAGACATGCACATGGAAACCAGCGTGCTTCCTAACACACGGAATTCCATACAGCAGCCGTATGTGATCGATTAGCATCTGTACATGTAAGCTTTACATTTAGGAGTATGTTATCTCCCGTGATACACTTCTTGTAACAAAATGCACGATGATTTTTGCCGGTTTTCTGGGGTAGGAAGTACCACGTTTCGTCAAAGCTCAATGGTTTACTTTTGAAGCGGGCCCCGTCGGCGCTTCGGAACACACCGTCAGTGCGCACAGTGAGCGTGTGGGTCGTCCTCGGAGGGAGACCGGAGCAGCGTCTGCTGGCGTGCTGAAAAGCTGCAGCGTCTCCCGCCTGCTTTCAGCCTGTCGGCGGTTCTGTCCTCCCACTGGACTGCGCTCCGTGCTTCAGTTTTCGTCTCTCCTGAGCCGAGAGCAGGCCCCACTCTGCACGAGGACCCCTTCCGCGGGGCCCTCACGGCGGAGTCTCGCCCACGTCTGTCTGCGCCTTGGGATGCAGAGCGTCTGCTCGTGGGTGCGCCGCCCCCGCCCCCCCTCCGCCCAATCCGCACGGACTCAGGTCTCTGTGAGGGTCAGCGCGGAGCTGGACGCCCCTCGGGACACGCTTGCCCCTCGCACGCCGGCCGCAGAGCCCGGCTCTCGGTCCGACACTGACGCCCCAGGGACCGACCCTGGAAGGGCAGCACCGCACGGCCCTCCACTGGACAGGCCCCCGGAGACGCACGCCGTCCTGCTGACGTCCGCGAAACAGTCTCGGCTCCTCCTCGTCCCCGAGGTGCTGCTCTCTCTCCGGGGACAGCGGCCCCACTTTTCAGCATCCCTCCCATCCGGGCAAGCGCCGGGTTCTCCCGACCTGGATCCGGCCGCACCTTGAGGCCTGGAGTCGGGGTCAGCGGGGGCCCGAGGCAGGGTCGTCCGCGGGCGGGGCTCCGGGTGCTGAAGTAGCAGCGCCGGACACATTTAAAACCTGCTGTTCGTGCAATCACTAAAAACTGCACCACTAGCCGGATTTTCAGACTGCATGAGTGCAGACCATTAAGTGTTATTACAGTATTAATTATTAGAAATGTCCTGCGCTGCCCGGATTAAATCGGGAGAGTCAACGACCTGCCAGCTCCCAATACCACGGGCCATTTCCCCGGGATCCGCCCCGCCGGGCGAGGCCCGCCCCCGCGCCGCCGGCACTATTTCACGTTAAGTACCCGCCGAGGGTCCCGGGAGCAGGCGCATCAATCAGACGTTAATATTTTCCGGTGGCGACCTTGCGACGGGAACCTCCGGAAGCCGGGGAGCCCGGGGCTGCGGCGGGTGCTCACGGGACCACGGACGCCGGCACGCAAGGCGGTCGGCGGTCACAGCCAGCGCTTTGAGGGAGGGGCCCTCGGGTCACAGCCGCGAGCCCGGGGAGCGCCCGAGTCTCCTGGCCTGCGTGGTGTGGCTTCAGAACAGAACGTGCAACCAGCATCGATGTTTGAGGCCGATGCGTTCAAAACCGTGTGTTTCTTAAACGCCTTCCGGTGAGCTCAGCCCCAGCGGCTTCCGAAGTCGCCCCAAATGCCGGGCCCTGCACCCCGCACCTCTCTGCGGTCGGCCGGGGCCTCGGCTCCGCCCTGAGCCCGCCCGGCCCTCCCAGCCTCCTTGGCCGCCCCCCTTCCCAGGAGCCCCTCCCAGGCTGAGGGCCCCCCCCGGGGTCGAGCTCGCTGGTGGCCACCCAGCCACCTGCATACGTTCGGCACGTGACCCCACGTGCACCAGGGGTGGCCTTTGGCCACTCGAGCGCGGTCCTCACAGACAAGACCGTCCGGGAGGGAGATTGTGGGCCTCTGGAGCCCGCCTGGTGCGTGAGTGCAGGGAGGGCGGATGGGGCGGCACCTACAGAGCTTGTTGGGTGCCGGGTCCCGCCCAGCACCCCTCCCACCCTGGCTCGGGAAACGGACCACAAGGGCCCAGAGCCCAGCCCCGCCCGCGCCGTGCGTTCGAGGAACCGCAGAGAGAGAGCCCGGACTTGGCCAGGACCCTGCCGTCTCCTCCGCACTGGTTCGCGGAGGCGCGTTGGAGTCGTGGTCTCAACCCTGAGCGAAACAGCGTCGCGAGGGACCAGTCGCGAAAGGCTGGTGGCCGCCACTCGCCCTGCGCAGCGAGAGCCCCGGGGCCAGCGCTCCCGGCGACTCCGTCCGGCGGACACAGTTCGGTGCCTCCCCCCGTGCGGAAACCTGTCGCCGAGAACCACGGACGCGTTTGCAGACACCGGTCCCGGCACGCGCACGGTTAGGCCACGCCCAGCGAGCGTCGCAGGCCACGCCCACGGCAGCTCCCCGCCCGGCTCCGCTCTCCTCCCAACCCCCACCGCCGGCGTCCCCGAGTCCTGGGGTGGGGACGGAGCTGGTGTCCGTCTGCCCCAGGTGGCCGGTGGGTGTCACGGCTGCTCCCGGAGGGGCCCACCCTGCAGGGGCGGGGTCCGAGCCGTGCTGGGCCCCCCCCCCCCGAGTCCTGCGGTGCCCAGTGGCGCATGGCGCGTGCCCGGCCGCCCTGGGTGTGGACACCGCCCGCCCCTGCGCCCCTGCGCCCCTGGCCGAGGGTCTGCGGTGGCTGCACGGGACAGGGCAGCCTCTCCGTCGGCCGCCTCCAGTCCGGCGGCCCTTCCTCAGTCCGGCTGCGGGAGCTGTGCGCCCTCGGGGCTGGCAACCGGCTGGGAGACCTGGGTGGTGCCCGGGGCGGCCACCCTCCGCAGCTCAGCAGTTCAACAAACTCCCCACGGCGTTTAGAAGCAGTTCTCGATCGGGGGAAAAAAAAGACTGTTTTAGTCCTGTCACCCCCGCGTTCCCCTCCTGGTCCCCCTCTGTCCAACCCAAACTTTTTACGTATCTCCGGCCTCCCCGACTGGCCGGCTTGCGGTCGGCACAACAAGCCGCGCCCCAGTGCCGGGCCGCACCTGCGGGACCCTCTCCGCCGGCAGGCGCAGAGGCGGGGACCCCCTCCCCCCCACCCGCCCCGGGCTCTTCCCCCCCCCCCCAGTCCCCGCAGCTCTTCAGCTCAATGAGGTGGTAACTTCCCAGCCTGCCTCGTCCATTTACATGCAAACGCCGGTAAGTGCTGTCTGTGTCTTTCTGTTATTTCAAAAAATGGGGAAGAGATTAAACATAAACACCGGTTAAGGCAAAGTTAAGATTACAAATTTAAGCACCGCGCAGTCAGTAAATGCAAACGCCAATGTTCTAATTGTGGCATTAACGCCGACACAGCTCGCCCGCCGGCTGCATCGACTGCGCGCTTAAAGGTCTCATTAGCACCCGGCGCCGGCCCGGGCCGCGCGGGTGAGCGCCGATTACGGGCGCATTTATTCCCCGCCGCCTCCCGCCCCCAGAAAGCGGGGTTCTCCCTGCGCTGGGCTCACTGCGTGTGCAGAGCCGTCCGCCCGCCGGGCCTCGATCCCACGGAAGTCGATCGACCCGGGAAACACTCGACCCGGCCGGGGTCAGCGGCGGGGTCAGCGCGGCGGCCTGCCTGTCGCAGGAACGCGGGGGAAACCGCACCTGTGGGCGACAGTGACGCTTCTCTGTGTGACTCCACACCCGACCACACACCCCGTCCCCGGGGGCCCCTCGCTGCCCCGCCCCCTGCAGGGTCCCTGTCCCGCTGCGTCGGCGCTGGGACCTGCGCTGAGCCCCCCGGTGGTTCTCTGGACGCGGGGGCCAGGGCCTGGGGCCGGGACGTTATGAGTCACGGGCATTTCTCCCAGGACACGGCCCCACAATGCTGCCAGGTCTGGAAACGACACCCTGGGCTGTGGCCCCAGACGCCCACGGGGGAGGGACTCCCGTGACAGACCCCACTGTCAGAGAGCAGAAACCCAGCACCAAGTGCCAGGTGGTCTCGGAGAAGCCAGGGTGGTCTCCGGGGCACCGAGGAGGACCCCGGCGGGCTCTGTGCCCCCCTCGGGTCCATTCC
Source organism: Phyllostomus hastatus (assembly GCF_019186645.2). Classification (NCBI taxonomy): domain Eukaryota; kingdom Metazoa; phylum Chordata; class Mammalia; order Chiroptera; family Phyllostomidae; genus Phyllostomus; species Phyllostomus hastatus. The sequence continues at coordinate 56,816,954 of NW_025333960.1, forward strand.
TGGCACAGCCCTGCAGCTCCCAGCCTCGGTTTCTCCTGTGGCCAGGCAGCCACCCCACGGGCTGTGGTGGGGGGGCGAGGTCCCTCCCAGGACGCGGTCGTCCACCCGGCCATGGGGACCACAGCTGCCCCATCCAGGCACCGAGACGCCGCACCCGCTGGCCCCTACTCCTGCTCGTTTCCGTTTCTTCCCCCACACAACAGAGTGGAACCCTGAGAACGTCTCCCTCCATCCCAGGGTTGTGAGTGTCCCTGTGAGCGGTCTGCAGACCACGGTCATCTGTCGCCCGGGTCGAGGGAGAGCGTCCCTGGTGCAGATGCTCGGCTGGCTGGGAGGAGGGGCGTCGCGGGACTGCGGTAGCACGAAGGGCAGAGAGCGGGCGAGTGGGAGGGGCCGTGCTCCAGACGCCCCCACTGCCAACCACGCCCCTCACCGTAAGCTGGACCCTGTGCGTGTGCATGCGTGTGCGTGCATAACAGTGAGGGCACAGTCGTGGGTGTGACACACGCACGGGCACAGGACTGTCAGCACTCACACTCCCTCCACAGGCGCGCGTGCCCGTTTGTGTCCGTGAGCGTGTGCATGTCCGTGAATGTGTCTGTGAGTGTGTCCGTGAGCGTGTCTGTGTGCGTGTCTGCCTGGTGCCCCTGTGTGCATGTCCATGAGCGTGTCCATGTGCGTGTGCCCAGGCACGGGCGGTGGGCCACCGGTGGCCAGCAGCCCCAGATTTGCTGACTGACGCCCCAACCGCGAGCGGCGTGGCACCCGCGTCTAAGGGAAAAGCGGGAAGGTCGGGTGAGGGCGGAGCCTGGGGAGGAGGGGCCCCTGCGGGTCCGCGTGCCGCTCCTGCCGCGGGGGAGAGGGGCGGGGCCAGCGCCTCGGCCCCCACACCCCGGGGAGGGACCGTTTCTGCTCTCCGTCAGGCCCGACTCCACCAGGCAGCGAGGCGGAATCACGGGCGGCTGCACACCCCCCACGCCACGCAGGGACCCACGTGGGGCGGCAGGCGCCGGAGGAGCGGCAGCGTGTGGGCGGCGGGGTCGCGCTCAGTCTCCGAGGCAGCGGATCGATGAGCAGGAACTCATTAGGGCCTGGCCGACCTGGCCACCGGGACCGGGGGCCGCGCAGGTGTACGGGGTTAAATTATCTGCGGTTGGCGGTGTTGCTTCATTTCACGCCGCTGCAGAAGCCCCGGCCACCTTTTGTCAGCAAAAACAATAAAGGATATGAAAAGCCCATCTTCACAGAACATTGGACATCGCAAACAACCCGCCGCGGCGATCCGATGCATCAAAACTGACACGGGAGACTTCGGCCGTGATTGGGCCGTATCTCACGGGGACAGCCTGCGCCCGCGCGCCCTCGGAGCGGCCGCCGGCCGGGAGGGCCGGGGTGCGGGTCTCCGGATGCGATTGAACTGGCGGTGTTTGGACGGTGGGCAGAAACTGGGGACAGGGCGGAACTGGTCACGAGGCTGGAGGCCCAGAGACCGGGGGCAGCCCCGGTGGGGGGGGGGGACATGAACTGCGTTCACACACCTCCCACGGAGACCGTGCGTGCAGCCATCGCTAACGTGTGTGTGTGTCGAGTTCCGTCTCTTTAAAAACCCGAGGGACGGACATGCACCTTGGTTCCAGCGACCCCAGAGGGACCGTTGTTCTCTTGGCGATAGTGACCTTCTCTCTCGGGGTTCACCTGTGCCCCCGGGGTCAGAGTTCTCCCTGCTTCTGCGTCGCTGTGCGCCCTCCTAGTGTTGCACCGGGAGCTGTGCGTGTGTCTGTGCCTGTTCATAAGTGTGTCCAGTGTGCACATGTGCGTGCGCAGGTGCAGAAATCCCAGCCGAGTGAAACCCGGGAGAAGCACTTTGGGGGCTGTGAGTCCCGTGCCGTTCGCAAGGGGGAGGAGAACGGACTCCAGCCACAGACGTGCAGACAGGGCCGGCGGCGCGGGGCTGACGGTGCCCGGGACCCCCGCCGGCCCAGTCGACGACGGGGCTCCTCCGGGCGTCGTCCTGCGGCCACACGCCTGTCCCGGGGCTCTGAGGGACGGAGCTGAGAGCATACAGGCTCCGTGTGAAGGGAAACAATTCACGTGTTCCTGGCGCCTGGCCAGCAGGGCCGGGCCCCCCCCCCCGACGCTGATGCACCCTCTGCACGCCCCACGTCATCGGGTGACTCAGCAGGAGCATGGCTGTGATGACGCAGCGTCTCCTCAGGGACGGAGCTGGGGCCTGTGCGTGGAGACGGGACGCGACCCCACAGGGTCTATTCGCAAACTCACTGCGCTGGTGAGAAGCTGAACTTTCCAGCGCACCCTGCACCCTGGAAAGACGGACTTCCGCTTGAAATGCGCAGGAGACAAACCGCAGATGCTTTCTGCTACAAAGTCACAAACCCATTTCCGCCTTTCTGAGCACAGCCCGCCTCCCTCCCTCTCGTTGGAGAAAATGTGTCTCAATGTATCAGGGATCCTTCCAGCCTTTGTTTTCTTCGGTCGTGCAGAGAAACCCGTCCCTCCGTCCGCACAGGACTGACCAGCCTGGCCCCAGAGCAGGAAGGGCTGAGCGGGGTCCTCTCCCCGCTTTTCTGACGGTTTTGGGGTCCAGAGACACAGGGCTCCGTGGCGGTGGCGGGACCTGCCCTCTGGTCCCACCGTGACGTGTTGCAGACACGACGTGTTCCTGCCTGTCTTGTTGCACACTCGTAGCGCGTTCTGATTTTGTTTCAGACGCAGGGAAAACCTGGGATGATACTCAGATATTTTGTGTCGCCCGTCCCACACGAAAACGTGTTCCCTGCGTAGATGTCTCTGAGAGTCACCGCAGCACAGGAGTGCCTGCTCCAGGGGTGGCGTCCTCGCTCGTCCGCGGGGCACGTGGGGAGCACGTCTGCACACGCAAAACCCGCCTCTTCCGCATCCCCACACGTGGCCAGCGGGTCAGCTCCTCCCGGACGGTGAGCAGGTGTTTCGGCCGGCGCCCGCCTCGGTGTCCTGGGGACGGTGGGGGGGGGCAGGCCCCGGGACCCCGCAGGAGGGCAGGGGCAGCGGCAGGGAGTGGCTGGCTGGTGTGGCCCCGGGCCCCCGTTGCGCACCAGGCAGCTCCGTGGGGAGATGGACGGGGACCTGCGGGCCCGCGGGCCGGCGCGGCAGGCGGGTTGACGTCGCCCTGCAGCCGGGGACGAAGACGGAGTGGCCGTTACCACGCTCGGTGCGCGGCCCTGTCAGCGGCAGAAAATCATCCCGCGTCGCCGATGGTGGGGGTGCGGCAGCACTGCCACGCGGGTTTAGTGGTGGGTGCGGCGGCGCAGGCCGGCCGCGGGGCCAGACTCTGCACTGGTGAGGAAGGACGGGGGGCGCCCGGGAATTGGGCCCACGGAGCCCCCAAGAAGGGTGCCCGCCGCACCGGGGCCCCGGCACCGGCACGCAGAACCCGCCCCCCATGAGCACCGCCCCTGGGCTGCCGCACGCCGGCGTCTGCTCTCGGCACAGGTGGAGCCAGACCCGGGGGCACCCACCCGCAGGTGCGAGCTCCCCGACACGTCTCCGGGGCACAGGAAGACACAGCGTGCTCAGGTCAAGGATTCAGGGCCCCGGGGGGGCAGGGAGAAGGTGCGTTTCGGAACATGTCTGTGATTAATGATCTCACTCGCTCACTCCCCACATACACGCTGTGCACACGCAGCCAATCCAGCCCCGGGAAGGAGCTGCAGCAGTTTCGACGTGCGATGGGGAAACCGAGGCCCAGAGAGAGGCAGAGCGCCCCGACCTGGTGGCGTGTGCTGTCTGGGACGCCCGCTGGGTGGGAGGCGGCGACTCCCCCCGGCCGCACCCCAGGGCCTGTCCCCACCCCACACCCGCAGCCGCCCAGCCCCAGGCCTGTCTCCGGCGTCGCAGGACCGTCCTTTGCGGGCGGCCTCCTCCCGGCTCCGCTGAAGCGTGGACCCCGGGGGGGGAGGGGTAGCAGAGCGAACAGTGTGTCCCCCACCCCACGAGGGGTCCGGCGGCCTGCTTGCCGGCGTGACTGAGCGAAACCGCAGTGGCCGACCAGGGAAACTCGCTTCCTCGTGCCCCCGTCGGGCCGCACAGGTCGGGGCGGGGGGGCCCCCCGGGAGCCCCCCGGGAGCCCCTGAAAGAGAAGCCGCGTGAGGACAGTTCACGCTGAGTCCCGCACGGGCGCCCCGTCCTCGCTGGGTCGATGGTGACTTCCCAAGACCCAGCCGAGGGTCGGCCTCACCTGGAACGCCACGCACCACGCAGGCTTCTCCTGCGGCAGCCTCCACTCCTCCCACCCTCACGCCCTGGCTGGCGGGGCTCCGCGGACTGAGCGCCGGCCTGCGAACCAGAGGGTCGCCAGTTCAGTTCCCAGTCAGGGCACGTGCCTGGGTTGTGGGCCGGGTCCTCAGCTGGGGGTGTGTGAGAGGCCACCGCGCACTGATGTTTCTCTCCCTCCCCTCTGTCTCTCTCCCTTTCTCTGAAAATAAATAAATAAAATATTTTTTAAAAGAAAATAGTGAATTAATTTTAATACACAACACTTTTACTTTTGAATGCAACAAACTTCATGGTGGGTCCACACCGATTTTTAACATAAAAGCCAGCATGCTGTTTTAATCTCTTCTGCAACATCTAAGTCATTTAAACAAATCCTAGAAAATATGAAACTGCTCTTTTTTTTGTTTCTGGTAGCCGTCGAGGTCCATTCTCATCCCCCCTCCCTTCTGATGCCAGAGCGCACACTCGCAGCCCGTATCTATAATAGAAGGAACCTGCCGTCGTGACCACCCCAGTTCAGTGAGAAGATGGGGGACCCTCGGCTCTCCCTGTCCTCGAGGGCAAAACTCTGCCGCCGACCCCCCGCCCCAGACCCGCTCAGCCCGACGCGTCAGAGGTCCGTGTCCGCGGAAGGGAGGGCCGCTGGTTTCCGAGGGCTGCTCCTGCGCGGCCGGGCACTGTGCATGCTGGGAAGCGTGTCTGGCCCACGCCACGCGGCGGGCGCCGGCACGCCGGCTGAGGTGTCGCCACGCTGGTGGCAGGAACAGGGGGCCGCAGGGGACAGCCGGACCGAGGGGCCGGAGGAGGAGAGGATGCCACAGGCCGGTTGTAATGCAGAGGGAGCAGCTCTCTGAATTAACCTACTTAGTGAAGCGTCAGCAGGGGCAAACGACTGGGCGGGTGAGGGCCCGGCCGTGACCGGACGGCCCTCCTGCCCGGACGTGACGGCCACAGCGGGGTCCTCACCCGGCGTCACCCCGCTGGTGACTCAGGGGCGCGTCCTGGAGTTACTGAGAGGAGGGAGGCAATTCTACTTTTAAGTTACCTGAACGTTACAACATCTGACCGTGGCACGGTGAACTGTTACCAGATTTTTGTTGCTGTTGCTGTTGTTGTTGATGTGTCACTTTCGATCTAATTAGTCGGTTACTGCTGCACTTTGGTGACGTGACCCTTGAACTGGAACTTAAGACACGGAGATGCACATGTTTCTCCTGCCCGGTGGCAGCGGGGGGTGGGGCAGCAGCCGCACCCAGTCAGCGAAGCGACCGACCCAGTCAAGAACCCACTAAACGCCCCGGCTGGTGTGGCTCAGTGGATGGAGCGCGGGCTGTGAACCAAAAGGTCACTGGTTCGATTCCCAGTCAGGGCACAGGCCTGGGTTGCGGGCCAGGTCTCCAGTCTCGGGCACGGGAGAGGCAACCACACATTGGTGTTTATCTCCTTCTCTCTCAAAACGAATAAATAAAATCTTTTTGAAAAAAAAAGAACCCGCTCCACGACACGAGACAATCTCGTTCCCGCAGGAAAAGGACAGCCAAGCCCCCGGAGCTCCTCGGGGTCCCCGAGGACTTCGCCTGCCCCCCTCCCGAGTGGCGCTGTGTGTGTTTCCGGCCCAGGAACGGGGGGGGGGGGTACTGGGGGGGCCGTAGACTCTCCAGCGTCTCAGAAATAAACCATCTCGGAGACGAACGGCGCTGTTCTGGTTGGCTGGCTCCTTATCCCGTGTTTCCGAAGAAAGCTGTAAAAACGGACGTGACCCTGTGCCGTGTGTGAACTCGCTCGTTTCCGCTGAAGACCCCCGGCCTTCTGCCCGGAGCCCCTTGTCCGGGCCATGCTCTCCGGGTGCCGTTGGACATTTGGGGTGACAAAGGAAGGAGATCCTCAGAGCCTGACTTTGGCGCGGAGAGCCCGCTGCTGCTGCTGGAATCCCACCCCTGATGTCCTCTTCCGCCCGGGGTCAGCGGGAGGCCCCGGCAGGAGGAGGACAGGGCCTGGGACAGGGGAGGTCTGGCCAGGGTCTCGCTCAGACGCGGGAGCCGAGCCAGCCCTGCCCGGCCCTGCAGCGAGGGGTGCTCAGGGTCGGGGTAACGAGATACGAAGAGCCCTTTCTCTCCGACATGGCGTCGGCGTGGTCTCGTGGGTGACCCCGAGTCGGCTCCGTGAATGCAGAGGGAGCTTGCCTGCTCGGTGACTGATGATCGGCCTGCGGGGCGGGGGGGGGGGGGGCAGGGGGGTCCTCCGTCTCCAGCGGGAGAGCGGTCCGTCTGAGCTCCCAGAGGCGTGCCCCTCAGGCTCGCGGCGTCCCCGGGCGGGAGGGTCTGACGGATTCCTCCCGCCTCCCGCGCAGACCCCAGCCTCCCGTCCGAGGAGACTGCAAGGAGAAGAGAAAGGGGAAGAAAAGACCCCTCCAGTACGGCCCGCGGGGCGCGGGGTTCGCCGGCGGGAAAACGGCCCCGTGACAGAGGTCGTCACATCATGGCAGCGCAGGGAACGAACAGGTCCCCAGTTTTTCTGGCGGCCTTCCAAGTCTAGGTGGTCCACGGCAGCCCCTCCCCCGCCCCCAGGGTGACACGGGGCTCACGGGGGGGGTGGCAGGTTGGGGACCCTTTACTGGAAGCCCCCTAAGTGGGCGCCTAACTGCCACTAGTTCAGAACAGTGGCCAGGGGACCTGTGTCTGCAAGCCCCCTCCACGGCGAACGAGCCCACCGAGGTCCGTTTCACTGCAGCCGGTGGCACGGGCTCGGGGAGCCGCGTGCAGCTGCGTGGGCGAGGGCCGCATCCGGTGCTGAGCGGGCGGTTTCCGGGCCGGGGCTGACGGGGCAGCTGCCGCTGTCAGGGTCGCTGGCGCCCGACAGAGAGGCCAGACCCCACGACGAGGACCTGAGCATCGACCCTCATCCCGGACGCCCGAGGCCCTGCTGACGGCCGGGAACCCGCGGGTGGGGGCGGGGCGGTGCCGCGGGCACTGGGGGGTGTGGCGGACGGTTCAACGCAAAGCAGCGGTGGGACCTGGGTCCTGTCGGTGGGGGAGCAAGGCTGTCCTGTCTCTCACTCCGGACGCTCTCAGGTGGTGGGAAGGGCCTGGCCCGGGAGGGCTCCTCCCGGGAGCTGAGCGGGTGGCCACACGCCCTGGGACGGGAGACCTCGGGGTGTCATCCAGGGACGGGAGACCTCGGGGTGTCGGGCTGGAGCGGATGTCATTTCAAGGAGGGGGCGGCAGGGACAAGTCGCATCTTTGGGCCGAAGGAAAACAAGTGGCGTGAAGGTCAGCTGTGGGCGGCCCCTCCCCTGCCCCGGGCAGGGGTCCGATGCTGCCGCCGTGGGGTCTGGGGCCGCTGCTGGGCCCGTCCCCCCTGGGACAGGGGAAGTGGGGGCGGCCCCTGGGGTGGGGGTTCGAGCCAGGGACACAGGAAGGACTCGTGAGTATGTGAATGTGTGTGTGTGTGTGTGTGTGTGCACGTGCTTGTGTACACACATGCATGTATGTGTATGGAACTCAGGCACGCAGACACTCCTAGGTGCACACGGAAACGGTCACGGAGGCTCACACACACGGGTGCGCAGCCCACGCAGACCCCTCCCCGTCCTGGGCCAGCGGAGAGGCCCTAGAAGCGCGGGACACGCCGGCGCCCGGTCACTCTCGGTCCCGATGTGGCGACGGCTCGGAGAGGAGCCGGGGTCCTCGGAGACACGGCTCCTAGATCGGGGGCCGGGGACAGAGGGCCCTCAGGGGGGCCTCGAGAGCTGGGGTGTGGGGGCTTTCTCGAGGAGCCAGACACAAAACCCTGGGCACACGCGGCCCGAAGGGACCCCGGGGCCACCAGGAAGGGCTCCCAAAGCCGAAGGTGGAAAAACTGGAGCCCGCAAATAAAACGGTGTGGGACGACAGCCCGAAGAATAAATACCCGTGAGTCACACTGATGAAAATAAATGGCTGAGTAAGTAAGTAAATCAATGTTGATGACACTGTCACCTAAATTCGAGCCCAATGTGGTGTGAAATGTAGAGCTACACCTTCCCCCAGCGGAAGCGGAAACCTTCAAAACGACTGTTGGGGGGTCTCCGAGCAGACGGCTGTACGACCCCCGAAGCTGCAGGAACCTCAGGAGCCAGCTCCGAACGTCCCTGTGTCCTGGGCCCCCGAGCCGGCACCCCAGGGGCGGTCACACACCGGGCCCTGACTCTGCAGCGGGGACGCTGCCGGGCAGCAGTCGGCTCAGGGGTTCCGCAGCCAGTGGGGGCCGACGGCTGGCGCTCCCCCCACCCCTCCCCGCCCCCCGTGAGGCCACCAAACCCCTGAGAAGACGCCCCGGTTCCTCTTCACCCCGGTCCCTGAGTGACTTGCAGCTTTAAGAGGAGTTTCAAGACGGCCCCCAAGGTACAGGACATGCACACCTTGTCCCTTCTCCTGAAGGTTGCCCCCTGCTCTGTGAACGTTTCGGCGACCAGGAGACCTGTGTGTGACTGGTTCCGAAGCACAAATTCACCTCCGCGTCCACCGCGGACGGCCTCCCTGCCTGAGGGCGGCTCAGGAGACGGGCACACACACACAGTTTTTGTCCGGGACGCACAGACTCTCCGGAGCTGCCTGAGAACGACCCCGAGCAAGGAACCCGGGAGCAGCTGCGTTGGGGGCCTCCCTGCGGTCTCTCTGGAGCCCGCTCCGCCCGGTGCACGGCTCTCTCGCGGGGAAAGGCCCCCACCCCGGCTGCGTTTGAGAAAAGCAACCTGGCATCTGACGATGGCCAGCTACAGAGGTGTTTGGGGGAAAAATGAACTTGGGCTCTAGTTTTATGGCCCAGATAATTTTTAGCTGAAGAAAATAATAGACGCGAACAACAGACATAAAACTCCAGCCCGCGCCGCGGAGACGGGTGCGCGGCATTAACTTCATAGAGCCGTGATGGCCCTCCATAAACCGTCACGCGCCGCGCCGCGGCTGATTTACGCGCTGCGGGATCGATGGGGAAAAATTAATGCTCGAGAAACATATTAGAGACATTATTGAACAGATTTTAATTGAGATTTGATTTCCATGCCCCTTATCCACATGATTAATGGGCCCTCCCCCACGCCGCGGCGGCCGGAAAGAGTCTTCAATATGACAATTACGCATCTCCCCCCGGGTTCCCCGCCGCCCCCGCCCCAGCTGCCTCATCAGGACAGTGTGGCTTTTGTGCAGATTAAATTGAGATTCAATTTTCTCTATTTTCTAGCACTTACTTATGTTTTATGACAAGCACTAAATCAATTTTATGCTATTATTGATTTTTTCTTAAATGGACACAAACCGCTTCGCCTTTTGCCCTCCTTTTCTGCTTCCCCCCGTCCTCCCTGGCGGTGCACCTGATGTACGGCCGGCGCGGGAGGCGCATGCCGCGCGCGCCCTGATTTCCGCGGGTCGTGCCCGTGCCCTCCCCCGTGTTCACAGCGCCAGGACCGACAAACTCCGCCCGGGATTCTGTCAGATTCATACATTGTTGCAGCCGAACTGCCAGGACCGACTCCGCCCGGGATTCTGTCCGGTTCCTACATTGTTACAGCCGAGCTGCCAGAATTGACAAACTCTGCCCCGGGATTCTGTCCGGTTCCTACATTGTTGCAGCGGGACCGGGACCAGCAGAGGTGGAGGCTTTTTTTTTTCCTCTTCTCTCTGAAACAAACAAACAAACAAACAAACAAAAGCCTCCAGGTTAATTCCTTTCCCTGCAAGTTCTGGCAAGATTCCTTGTATAACACTGCCTAGATTTTCCGAGCAGGAGCCCGAGCCATAATTTCTCCAGCATCCTTGAAGTCTAATTAATACGGCGGCGGCGCAGGGCGAACGCGCTCCGTGGCTCGTGGGGAAAGGGCATTATCTGGGAGGTGCAATAACTCCTTCGCCGCGCCCGGCGACAGCTCTCCGTGGCAGCGCAATTAAGAAGGCCCCCGATCTTTGGGGCTTTATCCTCTATGACCTATGGCAAAAATTAACTGCCGCCTTGGGCAAAAGAAGTAAGAATAGGTACATAATTTGTAATCAGATAGCATTTTTTTTCTGAGTGAAGAATTATCCGCGAAGAAAAACAGCCGGCAGCGGCGGCGGCGACTGCCGTAAAGACCCGCGTTTATCTGCGGTGCGAGGGCTCGTGTTGGGGAAAAGAGCCCTAGTTGAGTGCAGATGCCTGCATCCTTCACGTGTGATTGTGAGACTTCCACAAATAAATCCCATTACTGCACTCCCTGCTATGAGTCACCCGTGTTATCTGTTTTATTCAAAAACGTTAATCCAAGCCACACAGAAATGTGAAGATAGCATTTATCTCTTATAAAAAGGTAAGGTCTGACTCGTGGTGGCACGGTGGAGCTTGCAACACAGTTTTGAAGACAATAATATTTTCAGACCCAACGGAAGCAGATGTGAGTGGCTTGTTTTTGATATCCTTATGTAAATAGGGTAACGTTCCCCTTACCTGTAGACAGACCCTGGAGAGGAAAGACAACGGGAATGCATGGTGCCCAGACATTGATTTTCTTGAATTCGTGTGGTTCTTTTTATTTCTATTTCAAAGTAACCCCAAGAATATTGCTGAAAGCTATCCTAAAATGCTGGCTGGTGAAGTCTGGGCCGGCACACCAGGGGGTCAGCGGTGACCTCTCTTTAAACGTGTCCCATGCGGACAGACTCGGGGCTGGTCACGGGAAGTGCTCATCCACCCAGAGTCACGGTCACATCGCACTGCCCTGAACGCTTCCTTCCAGTGGCTCATCCTGCAGCTCGGGGTCCGCAGGCCCCAGGGCCAGCGGCAGCCGCAGCAGGCGGCCACTGAGAGGCAGGCAGGAGGCCACGCCCCTCGGGCCCCCTTCTGGAAGGCAGGACTCGGTGGCCCTGAGGCCACGGCCGCTTTCACGGCCGCCCAGAGGGTCCCCTTCCTCGCACACTCAGGGGCCCGGGAGAGATGCCCTGAGTCGGCGTGCCCCTGAGGCCGTCGCTGGCCTGGGGTCCCGGGGCAGCTCTCCAGCGAGCAAGGCCCCTTGGAGAGAGATGGCCGCGTGTGCGGGGGCACGGCTGCCCCCCGTGCGAAGACCACACACCAGGTGACGAGATGAGACGAGCGCCAACATTGGGGGAACAGGCCACGGACCAGAAAGGTCGTCCACAGACAGAATGCATAACGACCGGTGATCACAAAAAACACTGGAAGGGCTAGAAGGTCTGTTCCAGTTTTTCTACAAGCAGCCTGGGTGACTCGGTTTCCCCCAGGAGCTCTCTCCCCTGAGGCCCAGGGCTGCCCGTCTGCCCCGGCGCTCCGGGCACGTGGGGGTGCCCTGCGCCCGGTGCGGGGTCCGCAGCCTCCTGGGCCCCCTCCCTAACTGCGACCGCACCGAGCCTCCTGCCCCCGCTGGAGGAGAACGCCAGAGCAGTTCCCACCGAGAGCCCGCGGCGGCCTGCAGGCTACCCTAGCTGCCGACGGCTGCACTGACCCTTCGGCAGGTGCTGCGTGACCTGGAGCAGAGAGCTCAGTGGGACGAGGCTCTGGCCGCTTGCAGCCAGCTCTGCTCCAGCCCGAGTCCACCTGACGGAGTTTCTACCAGCAATTCCCTTCCCGAGTTCCATTCTGGGAAGTCGTCCTCACAGGGGCAGGCGCACCGCTCGCAGGGAAGGCGGGGGCAGGCCCCCCAACTCAGAGGTGCCCCGCAAACCCTCTGACTTTGAATCTCAAGCACCACGTGGGGGGCTGGGGCTCCTGCGCCTCTCCCCACACGGGCAGAGGCCGGTTCTCAGTGAGTGGGGTGCAGTCAAGCCACCCATCAGTGCTGGGGGCGGCAGCCCCTGGCCTCCACAGTGGCAGCCCTGGGCACCCACGCCCGAGTGGAGCCCCCTGCCGGTCACAGCCCCTCCACTGACCGCCGGCTGTACCTCCAGCCCTTCCCGTCTGTCTACAAGTCCCTGGGTAAACTCAGTGCAACCTGGAAATGTGTAACAGTTACTCTCCGCCCACCAGCTCTTACAACGCGAGAGTATCTTTTAGCAGAACTGTAGTCAGAACAAGTGGGGGTCATGTAGCAACCGAGAAATCTGACGCCAGAGCATGTTTTCCCTGTAGAAGCCAAAACGCAAAGACCACGTGAAGTAAACAGCAGGTGCCTACATTGGAAGATTGATACTTTCATTCTGCAAACATTGACTGGGTGTTTGCATGAAAAATGACAGACAGCAGTACCTGTCTCTGTGCTGCTGAAATTCTGGTTCAGGGAGACAGGTGCTAGGATACACGGGGGCGGGGTTTGGGGGCTTGGGTGGTAACGACCTCACTCAGAGAAACCGTGAGCGGGAGCGCGGGCTGGCGGCTGCGCGAGCGGTTGTCACACTGCGGTCTTCATTAAGGAGTTAAATACTGCCGCGCTCCGAAGAGATGCATCCGTGGGAGAGACACAGGGTATTTAAATACAAGTCCCGAATAAGCGGACGTCTAAAATAGCGCAGAGCTAGGGTTGATCTGAAGAACTAAGTCGGCGACTGCACATAATAGGCCTGTCCGTCGGTGAATAAACACTGAACACCTTCCGCTCCGTTCCCTCCCCGCCTCCGGGAGTGAGCAGAATGCGGGGGGGCCACGGTGTTCTGCTTGGGCGAATCTTGTCCTCGCCCCCCCCACATGATGGGGCAGAGCAGGGACTTGGGTCCAGTCGGCAGGGAACCCCAGGACGGTGGTGGTGGTGGTGGTGTTGCCGGAGTGGCCCCGTCTCCGTGTGGCGATCTGAACGCACCCCGCCCCCGCCCACGTCTGTCTGTCCTCAGAGACGGGCCGGGGTCGGCCCCCACTCCCCTGCAGACCCGCTCCGTCGTGCTGGGAGCTGTGGGAGCACGCCCCCACCCGTCCCCGCGCCCGCCCTGCCTGTGCTGGCCTGTCCTGCCCGGGGTCCCCGTCCTCAGCCGCCCACACGGCCACCCCCAACTCGGGCCACAGTCCTTGGGCCTGGCTGCGTGTCCTCCACGGGCCAGGGAGGCGGCCCCAGCCTGGCCGGCGACCAGAAGCCAGAGGGCCGTCCCCCCCCGTCCTTGCGCAGATGTTCTCTGCTGGGCCTTGGCTGTGGGCCGTCCGAAACCCTTCTGTGGGGGCCGCTGTGCTGCGTGACTGTCCTCACCGGTCACCGTCACCACCGACACCCCGCACGGGGAAGGGTGCGGCATCTCGGGGACCCGGGACTCAGCGCGAGGGCGACAATCTGGGACCCCTTCGCCAGGTCCCCCGGCCCAGGGTCGGGGCTCGCGGGGCGCCACGGGGAGGCCAGCGTCCAGCGTCCCCCCGGCTCCGGAAGCCGCCGCAGCACACGCAACACCTCCACTCAGCGCGGGAGAGGGGACCACCTTCCGAGTGCAGCTGGAGCCGGGCCGCCTGCCTCCGCCGTTAGAAATATGGGGAGAAATTACCTCCGTTCCCCGTAGAGGCGCCGTGCGCACAGCCCGGCCCAGCCTCCGCGCGGCGATAATATGCTCCTATCAGTTTTAATAGCCCCATGCTGGATTCAGGAGGTATTATGGATTGTACAGCAAGCATATTGTCATTAAATTAAATTTTCAGAACATTCCCCAGCTCATCACAAATACCACAGAGAGTCATCATAATCGGCTCTCAACACATGTGTAATTGCCTTCAGCTGGCGTTCCTTACCGTTGACATTGCTCAGCAGTGATAAGGTGATTGGCGATTTGAATACACAGCTTGTTTCATGGCCGCCGTAATTGAAATATGGTATGTGTGAACGGAAGAGCGCATTAAGACCTCGGATAATCACCTGACACCAGAGTAATTGAGTCTACAATCTGCCACCGGGTCTCTCGGGGAGGGCGGGACGAGGAGCAGCCATTAGGAGATCGCGCCGCGCTGCTGGCTCGGCCCCGGAGTGCCAGGCTGGCGGCCCGCGCTGTCGAGGGCGCCGTAAATGACGCGGGAGGGGAGGGGGACGGATGGGGCAGGAGCGCGGTGGCAGGCGCCCCTCGGGGACGGCCGGGCGGGTTCCAGAACCGGCACACGCACACGGCTGGGGAGAGTCCCCCTCCGCTGCCCCCCTCGCCCCGGCACCACTTCTGCGAGCCTGCGATGCGGAGAAGGTCAGGAGCTCGGGTCTGTCCCTCTGTCTCCCCCTCCCCCTCCCTCCCCGTCTCTCTTGTCCCCCACGGCAGCCCCTTCCACGGTCCTGGGGACCCCGCCTGCTTCCGTCTGCCCCCCTTGGGTCACACAGACACACGGCTCAGGCACGGACTGGCGTGGCACCGAGTCACCTCGGGAAGGTTAATGGAAGAACTCAAAATCATCCCTTCCCTGGACACACACGCACACACATGGGCATGTGTGTGTGCACATTTGCCTTACATGTGTGCACATGTATGTGTGCATGTGCATGCACACACGGGAATGCCCTTGTGTGGGGGACATATGTGCATGCACCGGCACATGAGCAGACGCATGTGAGTACATTTAGCACGCCCGTGCACACACAAGAACACCCGTGTATGCCTGGACACCCGTGCACACACAAGAACACCCGTGTGTGTAGCCACACGTGCACACATGAGCGCACACATGTGGATGCGCCTGGGCACGCACACGCACACATGCGCATGCACGCACACACACACGGGACTCCTGCAGGGTGGAAGTGGAACTTCGCCGTCTCCAGGCCTGAAAGCCCCGCTGAAGCCCCCGGGACCCCACAGCTTCTGCCGGAAATGCCGCCCCCACCCGGGCCCCCCGCGCCGCAGCGAGTCAGGGCCGTGGGCGCCTGCTGGCCCGTGCTCCTCCTGGCGTCTCCACACGCGTCCTGCGCCTGGAGCGGCACCGAATCCAACGCCGGCGGCATTTCGAAAGACAGAGCTCACTTCCTGCCACGCGCCACGTCGCGTGGCCACGTGCACCAGGTGTCATGGCAAACAGTGGCCTGCAGGGACTCTCAGCTACGGATTTATTTTTCTTATTAAAAAAGAAACCTGGATATTTGTTTTACAAAATCTTCTCCTCATCCTCCACATCGTCTTTTAAAATGGGAAATTCTGTTTTACTTAAGAAGCTGAGTTCACCCTTTAAAAATGCACGGAAACATAGCAAGAGTCAGAATGGACACAGAAACCATGTTCGGGCAGAATGTCCACTTTTCGCAGCCCCCCCCGGGGGCGGGGGTGGGGGGGGCGAGCGTGAGGGCATCCAAGGCCACCGCGTCGGGCACCAGCTGGAGAGGCGTCCCAGCCCTCGGCGCTGCGCCCTTGAGGGTGGGGGGGGCCCTCCGCGAAGCCTCGGCTGTCGGCAGGAAGCAAGCGGGGCAGCAGAGAGCCGGGACGCCCTGGAGGCTCCGGCGCAGACGGCGGGACTCGCTCCTCTGCCGACCGGGGCTCCGGCCCCCAGGGGGCGCAGCACCACGAGTCCCTGCTCCGCGGCTCCGGCGCCCCCGCGCCCCGGCGCCCGCCTCGCGGAGGCCCTGCGGCGCCGCTGGCCCTCCCTGCACGACGGGTGTTCGGCGCTCGGTGCTCATGTTCTCTCCTCTCCCAGGTCCTCCCCGCGCACACCCAGGCCTGGCACGGACGTGTTTTGGAAATGCGCGCCCTGCACGAGTTTGCAGGAAAACGACCTCGTGCTGCTTCCGCCGGGCCAGACTCGCTGCGAACCTCGGGAAGGCTCAGTTCGCGGTGAAGGGCGGCTCTCACGGAGCCCGGTTCTGTGCTGGGCTCTTCCAGACGCGCCGCCGCCTTCACGCGTGAGCTGTGACCGCCCCCCAGGAGGTGGGCGCCACCCCAGTCCCCGGACGCAGGCGGGCACGCGCAGCGCCGGAGCTGTCCCGCGACTCCAGGCGGCCCCGTGCGTGCAGGACCAGGCTGGGTGGGGCCCCGAGTCTTTTCCCAAGTGGGAGGGAGGGCTCCTCGTCCTGGAGACTCGGTTACCGGCTCAGGGAGGTGGGCTCCTTCCCAGTGCCCACCTGCGGTGAAGGTCAAGCGGCGGCCCATCACAGCGCCCCCAGTGGTGTGTTCGCGAGAGCGCACCCTGCTGGGCGGGCAGAGGCCAGCCAGGCGCCTGCCACAGCCGCCTGCAGCCGGAGGGTCGACTCTCTTCTCGGGGGCAGTCCGGCCTCCTGCAGAGCAGGGGCACCAGCGGGGCCCCGGCCTGGCTCCCCCTCACCGCCCTGCCTATCCCTCGCTGTGTGACACGAAAGCCTGTGACCGCCGTACGGCTGTTTCTTCCGCTGAGCATGGGGGCGTCCCCAGCTTCCCCACCTCCCTCCACGCTTGTGGTGGGGATTTTTTCAGCAGACGGTAGACAAATGGGTAGATGGCCGATGGGTGGATGGGTAGGTGGACGGCAGAGTCACGTGAAACCCCAGGGCAGCCATTCGCTGCGGCGCGGACAGAAGACCCTGCCCCCTGCGGTGGTCGCTCCCGGTGAACGTGCCCCTCGGCTCAGGTACGGGTTTCCCTTAGAGCCACACACGGCACCGGGGCCTGTTTCACAGCAGGAGCTGCCCGTGCTGCAGACGGATGAAGCGGAGTCTGAGAGCCCCTCGGCCACACAGGACCCCCCCGGATCCGGAGGAGCTCTTGACCCGGGAGGGGAGGCTGGAGAGCCCCGGACCCCGGTGGAGCCACCAGCGGGAGGAGCCCCAGGGGCCTCGGGGAGCCGTCCTGCTCCGGGACTCGGCAGTCGGCAGCGCCGTGCGGAGCCTCCGTCTGGCCCAGGGCAGCCACGCCTCTCACTGTCCGGGCAGAGCGAGGAACTCCTTAGCTCCGACCTCGCGCCGGAGTCATGGCGTGGGAGACAGAACACGGACGCCCATGAACCTGGCCAGAGCTGGAGGACGAGCAAGCGATGACCCTGGGGGTTTATTGTCTGCGAGGTGGCCTGCGACCCCAGGCTGATTCCGCGTCTCCGAGGAAACATAAAAACGAAGGCTGGGCTTCCCCCGCTCCTCACGGCTTCTCTGCCCCGTATATTACTCCCTCAGACGCCTCGTCCCAAACCTGGGCCCTGGTGCTCTCTCCGAGCAGCGGGGGTCACGCTTCAGCCTGACCGCACGGAGCAAAGTTTTACAACGCTCAAAAATACAGGAGCACGGTGACACCGCCGATGTCATTTATGGCACAATTCCGCTCAGGGGAGGAAGTGTCACCAGAGAGAGAAATAACTGCCATCGACTGCCCTAAAATGACTTATGTCATAAACAAGTCGGGTTTCTGAGAGGGAACCAATAAAGTCCCCGCAAATACAATTTTTCCCACTAAATAATCACCCTGACCTTTCCTGCACCATGAACCTTGTTTGAAAAAAAAACAAACCAGAAATGCTGGTCTCGAAGAAACAGTAAAATGAGTCCGTTCTGGAGGGTGCAGCGAAGCCTCTTTCTCAAGAGGGAGACCTTGGCCCACGGGGATGGCGGTCACGCTGTCGAGGCCGGTGAGGGGCCCTCACAACCGTGGGTTTTTCTCTTTTCCCCGCTGGGCGGCCACCAGGCGGCTGAGCCCGCCGCACGGGAACCTGTTCCCCACGGGAGGGTTCCTGGCCCTCACCCCCGGCCCCTGGCCAATTCCCATGCTCACTTGTCCTCGGTCACATGCACACAGGCACACCTGCACACGTGTGCTCGCCTGCACACACATGCCTGCACATACATGCACATGCATCGAGCAGCACGCCCAGGGCAGGAGCGGCCCAGACACGGCAGGTGTGCCAGCCCACACACCTGCTCTCCGACCTGCGGCCCCCACTGCGGCCCCCACACCTGCCCCCCACACCTGGATGTCTCTTTCTAGTTCTCCTCTGTCAAAACCGTGTGATTTCCTGACACCAGGCCTTGGTGTCTAAGGAGTCCTCCAAGGAGAGGGGCCGGGCCCCTGGAGAAGTGGCCGAGCGTGGGGCTGGGGCGGGAGGAGCCTGGCGTGCGGGGTCAACACCCAGGGCGCGGAGTCCCAGCCAGCGAGCGCCTCCCGACCCCACCTGACGCGGGTGGCGCTTCACCTCCGAGGGGCGGGACCGCCCCACTCCCGTCGTGGGGACCCCGGGAGGTCCGGCCCAGGAGCCGGGCGGCGTGCAAACTGCCCGTCCCTTCCCCAAAGCCACCCAAAGCACGGACAGGCCGAGGGCTGGGCAGCCGCCACCAGCTCAGCGGCTGAAGTGTGGGAACGTACACTTTAAACAGAAGTTTTACAAAGAAACGCGAGAGGAAAGTGTCGATGCTCTTCCCGTGAGCCCGTCGTCTGAAAAGAAAAACTAGGGCCACACCTGAGGCTGCTGCCCTTCGCTCCCGCACCCCCAAACTGCAGGGCCTCTGAGTCTGATGCGGGCGGGAGGCACGCCCGCCCACCGCCCCCCCCCCCCCCCGCCATGCTGAGCTCCGACAAAGGGCCCCGCCTGGGGCGGTCGAGTTACCCCACGTCAGGGTGAGTGAATTAATTATTCATCGTCGCAGAACTGACCAAACGCAGCACTCCAGCGGACGCCCCGGAACTCCAGCATCCTGCCGGGTGTGGGTTTCAGCCCCGCGCCTCGCGCCCTCGGTGCTGGCCGGCCCCCGAACCCCAAGCCGCCTGCCCGCCCGGCCGGAAGTCCCTGCTCCGCCCGCCGTGCCGGCTCCCCCGCCTGCTGACTGAGACGAACTCACTCTTCCCGGACATTAGCGCCGTCCCGTCCCCTAAATTGGAAGAGACTAAAGATCCCAAAATGCCCCAAAGTTATTCTCCAAAGACAGCGCTGCTGATGACTTACCCCCGATCAATCACCATTGAAGGTCGCCTGTCCTACTTGGCAATATCTGCTCCGTAACTAATAAAGATCCGCCTCCAGTTATTTATATTGGGTTATCATCTCTCCAGGGTGAAGCTTAATCCATTTTGCAATGTTTTCCCCAACAAGACAACACGAGTTTCTCCGTCTGAAAATGAATTAAGTGCCCCGTTTCTAAATATGGGATCTGACATTGTTCTTGTTACAAAAAGCAATTTATTCCCCAAAAGGCTTACACTTCAAAGGTTATATAAAAAGGTTCAAATATCAATGCTATCCATTTTTCAATTACTGGGCTTCCTAACACCACTAGCTTTCGGACAGATAAGCAGTGTATCAGTTTTCTTATTCAACATCTTATAGGTTTCCAATTCCACGGCCCAGAGAAAGCAAATTTATTGTAATACGTTTAGCTGCTTGGGAAACAGGAGTATCCCGCCTGCTTCCTGCAGGGCCGGCGAGGTATCGGGTAGCATCTCACAGGGCTATTTATGAAGCGCCCGATACCAGCGATCGCCAGGGCAGATACGGGGCCGCGTCTGCCCGGCAACGGGCGCGTCTGCGGAACCGGCGCGGCGGCTAGGGAAAACCGCTTCCAACTTATGGAAATGAAGGGGCGTGAAAACCGTCCGCGCACCTCCTGAGAGATGATCTGTCGACGTTGCTGATTTCCTAGGAGGGAAGGAAAAAAAAAAAACACGCTCCTGTCTTCCGTCGTACCAGCCAATCAAAGGAAGTCTCGCCATTCATATTTTCTCCCTGACGATGACAAAGACGTCTTCGGATTGTGTGTGAAGGAGTCTATGACAAGGAGAATTAATGTCTCCGCGCTCAGAAAAAGAGATACATTCTGCTGCGAACCCAGATGCGCCGTCGTCCAAGATCGCTCCTGATTGGGTAACGAAGACAGAGTGTTCCGATGTATGTATTTGTGCTAGTCCTCCTAGCAAAATAAAACGTTGAGCTCTTTAGGAGGAGTCAAGAGACAAGACTGGACACCCCCCAGCCACCGAGGACCCAGCAGGCACCTGACCCACGTATAATTCTGCCAGCCGGCCCCAGGCACGGACGGGGTCCCACGTGCAGGAAGCCGCTGCCTGCCAGGCCCCGGGAGGAGCAGGGAGCAGCCGCAGCCACGGACAGTGAGGGGACAGACAGGGAGACGAGGAGCGCGGCCAGAGCCAGCGGGAGCGGAGGGGGCCAGGCGGCAGCTCTGGGGTGGGGCGGGGGGCGAGCCCAGCTGTGGGGCAAGAAGGGGCACCGTCCACGCTCCCGGGCAGTGGTGGCCGGAGCAGAGCTGGGCCAGGGACGCCCCCGGAAGGAGGGGAGTCGGCACGCAGTCCCATTTGGATCCAGAAACGGCCCTTGTGGAACACGGTGGAGATGGTGACGGTCTGAGATGGTGACAGCCGACGCTGAGCCGAGTGGCCGGAATGGGCACCCTGGGCGTCTGCTGGGCACAGGGGGTGGCTGTCCCTCGCCCCCACCCACCTGCCCTGGCTCTCCCCCATGTCTCTCTGGAACAGGAACCATCTCTGCCACCAACAGAGTGTGGGGTCACTCCCCCAGAACACCCTTCCCGGGGCGGCCTGCTTCCCAGATACACGCCACCCCAGTTCACCTCGGCCGGCTCGTACCTCCCCAGAAAAGGGTGCATCACCGGCTTTGGTGACTTCGGCCGCTAGGCCAGCCGCAGCAGCCCACGGCCCCCACCCGGGGCTTAGCACGGGGCTCTCAGGAAAACACATGCGGGGGTGTTTTGCTTATGGGATGTTTCGGCCATTGATCTCCGAGCTAATCGCTGCTTTTCTGCCTGTTGCCAGTTGGGCTGTGCCCCCTAAGGAGACGCAGCGAAGTCCTGACCCCACCCCCAAGCCCAGAGGTGGCCTCGTGTGGACGCAGGGTGCTTGTGGGTGGAAGCGGTTGGGCTGGGGTCAGCAGGACGGGGGGGGAGGGGGTAGCTGAGCCCTGCTCCAACCCGGCCGGCACCCTGGGAGGACCCAGGGACAAGCCCGAGTGACCGCGAGGGCAGGCGCTGGCCCGAGCAGGGCTCGGGTCTGACCAGAAGACCTCTGGCAGCCACCCGGGAGCAGAGGACGGAGCTCTCACGGCCCGACACCCCCGAGCACCCGGCGGCCGCCCACACCCACAGCAGCCGCTCCTGCGCTCAGTCTGCTGGGGGGCGGCGGGCCTGCACGCAGGAACCTGACGTGAAGTCAGAGCCCGCTCCGCAGCGGGGACCCCGCCTCCTCCTGGTGGCCCCGACGTCGACAGGCGGCCTGTCGCTGCCAGAGCTCCGGGCCCTGGGCGCAGGGGCCCCGCCAGCCCCTCCTCCCCATCACCGCCCCCCGCCCCCGCACGCAGAGCGCTTGCCCAGCACCCCCCACACCCCCCACCGTGCGATCCTCACGAAATAACCAACCCCACGGCACGGCCGCTACCTGGGGCTCAGAGGGGCCACGGGACTTGGCACACCCCACGACTGGAGCCGGGTGGGGGGGTCAGGGGCACCCAGGGGAGCGAGACCAGGGCCCTGAGATCCATCAGCACGCCCCCGGGAGCCTGTATGTCTTCTCTTCACCTCCCCCCGTCCTGCCTCTGTCCCCCGCACTGAGGCAGAAACTCGGGGAACGGCGACACCCAGCTTCCGAGAGTGGGCCGGCCGGCTGGGCGCACAGACTGCAGGTGTGCGGGACGGACACCGGCCAGGTGAGCCCCCGGCCGGCGCGTGCGGCCCTCACTCAGCACGGGCAGGAGACCCCGGGCCCGCTCTGAGACGTCCCTGGACCTGCTTCCCACCTGACGTGCCGTGGGCCCCAGGCCCCGGGCCAGGCGGGGGTGCAGCTGCTCCTGCCTCCGCCCCACCGCCCAGCTCTGCTCAGAACGCGGTCGGAGCCCGGAGCTCAGCCCGCAGACGGCCTCCGGCCCGAGTCCCCAGAGGCCCTGCCTCCACGCCGTCCAGTTAAAGCGCATCTCCCCTGAGTGAGCCAGATGCCCTCCTGTGACGCGGCCGTGCAGGACGGAGTCCACGGCAGCCTGCACTGGAGCCGTCCCACCCGTGTGACGACCGAAGGAGACCCCGGGGGGGGCCTGGAGCGCCCCACCCTTCCCACCAAGTCCCTTCTCCCCTCAGGCTGCCTCGTGGCCACGGAAACCCCACGCTGGGGTGGGGGTGACACCCCGTGCCCGGGAGGGAGGGGCCCCCTGCCTTCTGCCCGCGGTTAGAGACGGGTCCCTGGCTACAGGGGCCGGCGCGGCCCCGCTGGGCCCGGCTGCTCTGGACGCTGGATCCCGCCGACCGATGCCTGGGGCAGCCCTGCGGGTGGGTCTGTGCACTCTGCCGACAGCAAAGAGGTCGCCTTCCGCTACTCGTCCTGTGCGCTGAGTGACCGGCACGCAGTCGGGGCGGATAAAGTCAGCCCGTTCTGTCCGCTGTCCGCACGGGCGCAGGCGGGGGCCCAGGAGCGGGTGCCCTCGGCAGCCCCAAGTGGGGGGCGCCGGGCTCGGCCGGGGCTGGGAGCTGCTCGGACGGCCTTCCAGCCGGGAGGGACGCACAGCCCTGAGGGGGGTCCTCCTCAGACCCTGTGTGGGGGGCGGCCCCCACGCCCTGGCACAAGCTCGTCTGGGGGCCCAGTGCCAGGGTTTCTGGTGCAGTGACGGAGGTGTGCGGTCCCCTCGCCACCCCCAGCCCCCACGCCAGCCCGGGCAGTCGGCCACTTTCGAAACTATGGAATGGCCCCACCCCTCAGCAGACCCCTGCGGGGGGCTGCAGGGGCTGTGTCCCCCCACAAGTGTGCACTGTCACCTCCAGGGACCGACCCGGGTGGGGGAGCCAGCTGCACCGGCCCACCTGCGGGGACCCGGGACCGGAGAGGGGCAGGGCCGGTGGGTCCCAGGAGCCCGGGTAAGGGACCGGCAATTCCTCTGATCACCGTGGTGACGTGAGGGCGGTGGGGGCGCCGAGTCCGGCCCCTGGGGGTCGCCTCGGGCTGCGGTGCTCACGTGATTTGCACAAACTCGGTGCTTCCTGAGGCGGGACTAACTTGACCCTATAAACAAGTCAAACCTGCACGGTTCCGCCCTCGGCTCTGTTTTCTGTCTCAACCTTAGAGACGGTTTAGAAAACGCTTCGTTCCTCAAAGGAAGTCCCCAGATTTATTAATTTAGGCCGACATTACGCTGGAGCGCCATCAACCCTCTACCTCCCCAAACCACCACCGCATTCTCCTCGTCTTTGAAAAGCCAAGTGCGTTCATCATAACTAATGCTATAGAGCGAACCCTGCGCAATAATAATTAACCACATATCGTTAAGTGCCATCAGAAATGCGTGCACGTAATTAGCCGGGAACAGCCTCCTCCGCGCGTCAGGGGCAGAGCCGATGCGATTGGCTCCGACCACCCTTCAGCAGGAGGCGCTTCTGCTAACGGTCTTTTAATGTATTTATTAGCGCTCCGATAATATTGCAGCCGCACACTGGCAATTCCGCTTAAATATGCCGTCTCAATTAAACATTTGACCTCCCCGAACTCTCTGGAATTCTCCAATTAGGGATCGGTTTGTAATCACGCCGTCCGCGGGTGCAGTATCATCTCATAGCCCCCGCGCCCGGGCGTGTCCTGGAGACCTTCTGCGGGAGGAACCCCTCCCCACGGACGGGCACCAGGTCCCCCAGGGCGGGGCCCAGCGTAACGTCGCTCGGGGTCACGAGAGGCCAGGCCGGCGTGAGGTCACCCACGAGGTGGGCGTCGGGCCTCCCTGGGGACCCCGGGCCCTGCTCCGGCAGCCCCGGGCCCCTCTCCGGGGAGGGTCTCCTTCTGGGACACGGGGCCCCAGTGCTGGACGCATCCGCCCCCCCCAGAGGCCCCAGGAGACGGCGCTGGTCCGAAATGCGTATGTGGGTGGCTTTCCGCTGGTGGGTGGCGAGAACCACGTTAGTCAAACGTGGGATTATGACACGCTCTTTCGTGGGAAGAACGATTGCGATCCTTGTTTTTATTCTGAAGGGAAAATGAAAGTTCGCAGAGATTCCTCGTGCTGGATTTGCATTTATATTGGTCTTTAAAAGTCAGGGTGGCAGCTCCTCCTTGCAGGTAAGTAATGTGGCCGTGTGTTTGCGCTCGACGCCCTGAATGAGCAAGTGGGGGGGGGGCGTCTCCTGGATGCCTGCCCGGTGCGGGCGGCCGCTCCCAACCACGTGCCGCTTGACCTTTTTCTGGAGCTCTGTGTCGGTTTCCGTCACGCGTCACCTCCGTCGGACACGGGCTGGGCACGGCCCACGCGGGGGGGAAGAGTATACACGTGTGTGCATGTATGTGCACGTGTGTGTGTGTGTGTGTGGGACCAGCTCATGTGGTGGTGGGGCCTGTAGCCCCGAGGCCTGCAGGGCGGGTCGCCCAGCCCCAGACGCAGGAGCCCGGGCTGCCGCCGGAGGAACAGGAGCTGCGGCCTGTGCCCTGACGGAGTCCAGCGGCCCCGGGTGAGGCCCTCAGCTCGCCGAGGGGCGTCGCCTTTGCGCAAACTCCGCTGACCGGAGACATCCGCCAGCCCCGCTGCCAAACCCCTGCTCCGCCCCTCCGGCTCCCGGGTCAGCCTCTGGGCGGGTCACCGGGGCTACGGCCCCGCCCGGCGGTCCTCACCCCGATTCTCAGCCCCACCCTCCCTTCCCGCAGGCCCCTCCACCCGCGCCCCAGGCTTCTTGGCCCCGCTCCCCGCAGGGACCACCTGGAGGAGAGACCTAAGAGACACCTGAGGCAGGTGTGGAGCAACCCGGAGTTCCAGGCGCTTTCTGGAGCTGCCCGTCCGACCCCTCACCTGTGCTCGCGTGTCTCCGCCCCTCCCCTCGGGCTCCTCCCTCGGCCACTGGGCTGATGTCCCTGCCTCGGATCCCGCGCCCAGTCCCCTCGGGGCCCTGCCATTCCCCGCGTGGTGCTGTGGTTGGGGGTCCGTCATCGCCCCCCCCAGCCCCTACGTGTCCTCTCTCTCCCTCGTTACTTCCTCCCCAACGGCTTGCTGCTTTCTTCTCTTCTCCTAAGTTTTACAAACTATCTTTGGCACCCCCACGGCTGCTCCCCGATTCCAACGGAAGGTGCCCAGTTTACGCTGCCCAGAGCCCTCTGCGACGCTCGCCAGCGACCCTGGGTGATGCCCTTGACCTCTGCCGTGCCCCGTCCTGGCAGCCCCGTGCGAGCCTGCGACAGCTTTGCTCCGGGCTCCTGGAGGCCCCGCTCTGAGCCTGACCTCTGACTGCCCCCGTCCTGGTCCTCTCTGCCCGCCCCCCCCAGCCCAGGCGAGCCCCACCCGTCCGGTCTCCACGCTTCCATCTCCGGTCAAACACAGCTGACGCTCGGGGACCCCTCCCCAGCACCACGGGCCACATGGCACCTCGCACAGGTTTCCTCACTGAGCCCACGGACGGACCCCTGAGGCGGGGGCTGCTTTTAGCCCGGCTTCACGGCCGAGGACGCGCAGGCTCCCGGGCTGGGGGGCGCACCCGGGGGTCCCGCGGACGCACAGCAGCCCCAGCGCCCACGCCGGGTCCTCGGACGGACGTGGAGGGTACAAGCAGGCTCCACCCACCCCCCCGAGCGACGTTGGGTCTCGGGTCCCACCGGCTCCGTCCCCGCCTGAGTGGTGTGTTCCTCCCCTCACGCTCGACTCCCCCCGCCCCTTCCTCGGCAACATTCCCTTTCCCTGCTTCTGGGCATCGGGCGTGTCCTCCGGAATCTAGTGAAGCGTCGCCTTCACAAAACCTCCCCGACTCTTCGATCGGGAAGGAACCGTTCTCTCCACCACGTTTCCGTGCCGCTCGCTCGGTGCCGCTCCCCGGCGCGGCTACAGTTTGCTACAATGTCTCGCTGCTGCTGTGTGTGCTACAATGTCTCACTCGCCCGCGCTCCGGCCGTGAACCCCTTCGGCCGGCTCGGCTCTTCCGCAAGGTTGCTGCTCCCCAGCGCACCCGGCGCGCGGCCCGGCCCGGCCTCCCCCTGTGCGTTGGAAGGAGCGACTGCAGGCGGGGCCAGCCGGAGCTCTGCTCCCCTCCGACACCCTCTCTGCTCCGGGAGAGTCGCGTATAATTTAGCTTTATTACATTTTAAAGAGCATAAAACAAGCGTATACACACATATAAACTAAACTAACCACACGCCCGGAATGATTATGAAGTCGATAAAGCACGCCGCGCCTGGAGAACACGTGTGAGTAACCCCGCGGGGCGGGGGCGGGCGTGGGCGGCGACCGGGCTGGGCGCGGGGAGGCCCTGCCCACGCCGGTGCGTCTGCATCATGGGCTGCGGCCATGGCCTGGCCGCGTCACCGTGTGCAGCGATTGCGGCAACAGATCCAGGGGCGGGCGGTGAAGGAGACAGAACCGCTACTTCAGATTCGATTTCCCCACGCCTTCGGGGGCGGCGGTGTGCCCCCCCCCGCCCCGGCCTCTCCCGTGGCCCGCGGGCAGCCACCAGGGCGGTGGGTCCTCGCCGGTGGTTCTGCCCGTGAGCGTGTGCGGTGCGTCCGCGTTTCCTGGGCCCAGGCCCTTGTGTGGGAAACTGTCCGTGCCAAGCCCGCAGGCCCCGGCGCGTGTTGCTGAGAACTGGCACAGCGTCTGCACCAGAGACGCCCCGTCTCGATGGGGGCGTGGGAGCGCACGAGGCCGGAGGGTGAACGCCAGGGCCACACCCAACGTCCCTGGTCCTTGGGGACGTGGCCTCACCCCCACTTTTGGTCTCCAGGGCTGACTGCGAAAAGGGGGTGTTCACCCCTTCTCCGGGGCTGCAGTGGGGCGCACGCGTGAAAACCTCCCAGAAACCCTCGTTTCCTCCCTCTGCTCTTCCTTTCTGTGTCTAAGTCTTTCCGTCTCTTCGATGGAGGCAAACCACTCAAACTCCCTGACCTCGGTGTCTTTGTGTGTGAAGCAGAAACAACCGTGATGTCATCTTCAGTTACAATGCACCGCTGCCGGGTTTACAGCTGCTCGGCCGTGAGGAGCGACGTGAACTGACCGTGGGCCGGTCCCCGCGGGCGTCCCCTGGTGTCCCTGACCCCCGGCCCGGCGCCCCCCCGCCCCGTGCACATCGCCGTGAAGTCCCCCACCAGCGGAGAATGAACACCGTTTGCATTCCCCAAACCCTGGACGCGGTCGGTCTCCTCACCTCGGCGTGTGTGTGCCAGAAGGGGAATGGGGAAGGTGCAGTCCCCCAGGAAACCTCCCCGTACAGACTCTCCCTCTTGGGGAACTCAGCACCAAGTGAAGAGGAAGACTCTCGGCTGCCTGCACCGCGCATGCCCGTGATCGCAGAATCAGGGACACGGAAACGACAAAAGCGAGAAAACACACACGCTGTATTTTTATGCGAACATCCGACTTTGAGTGAGCAGGTTTTTAAGGACGGTCGAGCAGCGTGATTCGGCCCCGGAAGCAGTACTTCCCCCTCCCGAAGACCCCGAAACCAGGCGGACAAGTCAGTCTGGCTTTAACCCCAGCACTGGTTCATCTTGCTCAAGTACGCGTGAAGGCTGGCTTCTGGGAGCCCTTCCCACCTGGACGAGTGCGTGTGCTGCGGGCTGTGCACTTTCCGGAGGGCGTCTCCCGAGAGCGGCGTTTGGTTTCCGCGCGCAGACGCTGAAACGGCAGGAGGGACCTTTCTGAGCCAAGACGACTGCTGGCCACCGCCCGGCCTGGGCACGCGGATAGCCTCCTCCTCCTGCGCGATCTCGACGCCCAGGGCGTACGTAGCGGGGGCGGTGCGGCTGCCCGGCTCAGAGTGACCCTGCACGCACAGGCGTGGGCGGGCGCAGTTCTGCGGAGCCAGCCGGCTGGTGTTCCAAAGGTGGGGCAGGGGCGCAGAGGTCGGGGCGCCCACAGTGGGAGGAGGGGATGCCACGCCCACAAGCCGCCTCCCACCCACCCCCACAGGCTGGGCCTTGGCCCACGGGGGAGCCACCGCTTCTGAGGTGCCTGGGGGAGCTTGCACCCAGCCGGGGAGGGGACGGCGGCCCTCACCACGGTGCTGGGCCTGAGGGTCTCAGGGGCCACACTCGGTCCATGGGGGACGCAGCCAGTCCAGGCCCCCAGCCGGGACTCGGAAGGTCCCGGCTTCACCTTCTCATCACGGCCACACGGAGACAGGGGCCTCCGATGTTGTGGGCAAAGTGGGGCATCTGCGGGTGACACGTGGGGACTCCTGGGGGGGCGGGGACAGGACCCCCTTTCCGTCCGGGGTCAACGTGCTTCTGTACTGCTTTTCTTGGCTTTTCTCCCAAGGCAGTTCAGTTCCACCGCGACGCCTCGCAGTCCTGAAGGGGCCGTGTCGCCTCCGAGAGCGGATTCCGGAGAACCGGCCAGCCGTTCATTTCAGACTCCCCGAGAAGAAGCAGGACGACACCGTGTCTCCCTGTGCAGGTGAGGGGGCAGGGAGAGAGCAAAGCGGAAAGAAAGAGAACAAGACTCCCAGGGCAGCCAAACACGCCATGAAGCATATTTTCCCCTTTTCAGAAAGATGAGGGAGAGGGTTTTGGTCTGCGCACCCCAGTGTTTACAAATATTCAGGCCCATAAATTTGGAGAGAAACTGAATACAGAAAATTCTTGTTAATGCGATGCATTTTCTGGCAATTTTATAGTCCAATTTCCAGTGATTCCCCACAGAAGGAACGCAGTTCAAAGGCAATTTTATAAAGTACTTTGCAGATAACTATTATCTGCTAATTATTAGAAATTGCATGTTGTTGTTAATTGCATAAATAAATTGTTTTATCTGAAAGCCATTAAAAAAATGTTTGGTGTTTGAAGCATATTTGGTTTTGATGTTCCTGTATTAAAACGTTTAACTGTTTAACTCTGAAGTAATGGCGGGCTGCTTTTCAGGCAATTTCTTAGTCTAATGGACAGTGGGGGGGGCGGTGCGAGCGAGACCCCGCTCACCACTCACTTTACTTTATTTCTGGGGCAAGCTCCAACCGATGATGAATCTGTGCAAAGACGATCGCTCACGTGCACCAAATTTGTCAGAATGATCTCCGTAGAATGCCGTATTTCTTTCCCAAGCCCTTACAAGAGATTTATGTGAATGTTTTCTTTTTTCCAAAATAGCCCCCATTTCTAATGTTCTGTTTTATTCACACGTTTTACTCACAATCAGCCACGAGAGACATGCAGGTCGGGGCAGAAGGAGGTTGGCAGTCGTGAGTACACAAAACACAGAGTTTGTTCTTGTGTTATGACGAGAATTGTTATTGTTGTTATTTTTTATTTTTATTAATCACCGTCTGATTTCCCCCGCGGACAGCCGGAGCGCCCCCTCGGCCCCACCCTGCACACTCACCTGCAAGAACAGCGTGCATGGCTCCCCGGGAAGCGACGGCGAGGAAGCGTCTGGCAGGAGATGCCGATGGACTTGTGGGGGGGGGCAGACCCCCAGGCCCACCTGGGGCTCTGGCAGGTGTCTCCTGTGTCGGGACATCCCTTCCTGCCTTCACACCCGGTCCCCAGGCCCCGCCCCGCCTACTGCCGCTGCCAGCCTTCCGGGCCCCCTCCTCTGGCCCAGCGGAGCTGCTAGACTCATGGCCGTTCAATGAATGAAACAATAAACAAATGGACAATTTACGAATGGACAATTTCAGTGCGTTTTCAGGGAGGGAGTGACACTCTCCGAAGGAGGGAAAGATAACATCAGAAGCCACTTCCCAGCAGAGCAGAGCCGCCGCTCTGCCCAATGACACAAGGTTGCCATTTGCGCTGCGCTGCTCTTCGCCGTGCAGACAGAAAACGGCTTCCCCACGGACGGACAGACGAGCACCTGCAGCGGCCGATGCACACGGTTTTCGACGTGCTCTAACAGTGTAGAGGCTGCAGATGCGTACTAGCGACCCGGCTGATGCTACAACACGCGGCCACACTGTCTGCGGGGAAACCTGAGAACGAAGCGAAAATTCTGAGAGGCCGGCTCTGGCCACACACCCGCTCCTCGGGCCGTCCCGGCCAGCGGGCCGGACAGAGGAGCCTGAGCCACGAGAAACGACCTGAAAACAATTTTTTAAGATGAGATTCTATCTCTCGCCACGTTGAGAAATATAATCATTGGTTATGTCCAATCGTTATCTGAAGCTCTGTGACTTGAGTTTCTTTTTCCTCCGGATTTGTCTGGAAGTTGTTACAAATTGGATCAAGTGCCCTGATGTAATCTTTACCTGCCATCGACTTTCTTTTCACACGACTGTGATTTTGTTTTCCTGGCCTGGAACTTTGGCATCTTTCTCTTGGCGAGGAAAGCATGTCCGTCTATAACCTTAATTATTTAGAAAACAAAAAGGAGGGGACGATAAAAAATAAAAGCAGCATTTCATAATATCAGGAAAATTTCATCAAATAAAATGAGCAAACATTTCACTTTTCTCCATTGCTTCTCTGCTCACAGTTCCTGGTCACTGGTTAACAGATGTTTATTACATATCACGGGCACCAGGCACCACACCTGTGGACACGGGAGCAAGTATGCCCATGCTGCAGAACACCCCAACTGCACACCCTCCCACCTGCACACCCTCCACCTGCACACCCTCCCACCTGCACACCCTCCACTGCACACCCTCCCACCTGCACACCCTCCACCTGCACACCCTCCACTGCACACCCTCCACCTGCACACCCTCCATCTGCACACCCCCACCTGCACACCCTCCCACCTGCACACCCTCCCACCTGCACACCCTCCACCTGCACACCCTCCCACCTGCACACCCTCCCACCTGCACACCCTCCCACCTGCACACCCTCCCACCTGCACACCCTCCCACCTGCACACCCTCCACCTGCACACCCTCCCACCTGCACACCCTCCCACCTGCACACCCTCCCACCTGCACACCCTCCCACCTGCACACCCTCCCACCTGCACACCCTCCCACCTGCACACCCTCCCACCTGCACACCCCTCCCACCTGCACACCCTCCCACCTGCACACCCCCCCACCTGCACACCCTCCCACCTGCACACCCTCCCACCTGCACACCCTCCCACCTGCACACCCTCCCACCTGCACACCCTCCCACCTGCACACCCTCCCACCTGCACACCCTCCCACCTGCACACCCTCCCACCTGCACACCCTCCCACCTGCACACCCTCCCACCTGCACACCCTCCACCTGCACACCCTCCACCTGCACACCCTCCCACCTGCACACCCTCCCACCTGCACACCCTCCACCTGCACACCCTGACACAGTGGGAGCGCTGTGCCCAGGTGCCCTGGCTCGCACACTCCCACTCAGTCGATCAACCACAGCATCCAGACCCTGGAAGGGCCCTGACGGGATCTGACCTCCACGCACTCGAGTGCAGGGGCGGCCCTGTAGTTGCTTCTGGGAGCAAGGGCACGCCCGCGGCATTGGCCCAGCCCGGACTCCGCGTTCCCGGAGATCTGTGGGGACCACATCCCAGGGGGTGTGCTGGGAGGCGTCAGTCAACTTGACGGGAGGAAGGACAGATTCGTTAATTAACTCACTGCGGAGCCAAGCGCACGCACCAGCCTGAGCTCCGAGTGGCTTCTACGGTCGAGTTGCAAAGCTCTCCCCTGAGGGGGTGGCGCACGCAGATGACCCGTCACAGGTCTGAATGCCACGCCGCCCACGGGTGCTGGGGCTGCCGGAGAGGGGTGTCTGCACGGTGCCTCCGGGCGGACTCGGGGGTGGGCCTCTGGCAGGTGTCCTGGGTGGTCGCGATTACGGTCGCCAGGCGACACCACCACGCCCCCCACAGCCCCGTGTGTCTGTGGGCGACGAGGGCCGATGCCAGCAGGGTGTGACATGCGGTTTATTCCACGTGACACTCCTCCCTGGGCGCGAGGCGGGTGCCCGGCAAGTGGGTGCCGGGACCAGGTGTGACGTGCAGGGAGTCTCGTGCTAACCCTTACGTGACCCTCAGGAGGACCGAGGCAGGGGAAGAAGATGAGGTGAGGCAGGTTTCGGAAATCAGGCGCTCCGGGCGCCCAGGCCCTCAGGCAGAGCTGCCGGCTGCTGCGGCCGCACCGGACTGTGGGGAGTGAGCGCCCACCCCAGCTCGCTGGCAGCCCCGGGAGGACCACTCGTGTGGCGTCGGGTGCGTCTGGGGGGACAAAGCGGGTGGGCGCTTGGCACCAGGGATGAGACTGGGTCAGGGGGCCCTGCAGGGAGTCCACACGGAGGGAGGGTCCCGGACCACGAGACCCGGGGTCGGCTGAACGGAGGCCCCCGGAGGATCTGGTCGGACCCTGGAACCCGCGTGTGTCACCGTCTGTGACAAAAGGCCGTTGAGGGTCTGACGAAAGGGAGAGTCTCAGAAGGGGGCCAGGGGGGTCATCTCGGTGGCCTGGTGGGTGCTGTGCCCCGGGAGTGTCCTGCTGGGGCGGGGGAGGGCAGACGGGCAGCAGCCTGACCCCAGGGGAATGTGGGGCGTGCGGCCGAGGGGACGACGTGAGACCAGCGTCCCGAGAGCCTCGGAGGCAGCCAGGCCCTGCCGGCACCGTGACCGCGGCCCCGGGGGGACGGGTCTCAGACTCGGGGCCTGGAGTCGCCCGAGCCGCGCGGGACGCCCTGGGAAAGCCAGTCCGCACGCTCACGGGAGAGCGGCGGCCGGGTTTTCTCCTTCCGCAGCCCCAGCTCCTGACAAGGGCGCGGGATCCAACCTCCTCCTGCAGGGGGCACCGGTGAGCGGGGGGAGGCGTCCCCTCTCCCTGTTCACAGCCCTCACGGCGTGGGGGGGGGGGGATTTCCCGCGCTGGGCCCCAGGCCTGCATTCCCGCCCTGCCCCCTCCCGCCCCGTTTCCCGCTCCCCGCACCTCGCTGCGCCCACACCGCCCGCCCCTGGGCCCTGCTCCCCGCTCCTGGGAAGCCCCCGTGTCCCGCCGGCTGAGATCCCATCGGAGCCGCGAGGAGCAGAGCCGGCCCCCGCGCTTCGCGCTGCGGCGGATGGGGAGCCTTCTCGCTGGAGCTGAAGCGATGGGCCACGGGAGGCCTCCCCAGGCACTGGAGGGAGCGCGCCCGCAGCCCGTGGGGGACGCTCCCGCGTGCGCGGAGCAGCTGGCCTTCCCGCGGCCTCACCGGCTGCGTCCTGCGCCTGCCTGTGCGCGGCTCCGATGGGGCCCCGGGGGCCGTCCACAGGCGCTGCGCGCTGCGCTGGGCTCCCCCGTGAGCTGTTCCTCCTCTTCTTCTTCTTCCAGAAAAGGAAACAGCGCTGCTGGGGGTCCCCTCCCCGCCCGCCCCTGGCCCGCTGTCCTCCCGGGACGGGGAACTGTGCCTGGGGCCTGTGCCCGCCGGCGTGGACGTGCAGCTGCCACGGAAGGTCACGCGGAGCGTCCACGTCCCAGGAAGAGGCTCCTGGGCGAAGCTGCAGCTTCTCCGGCCGGAGAAGGGGTGGTGGCCTCTCCCCAGTCTCTCCAGGTCTCCGGGGAGAGGACACGGGACGGCCCTCCGTCGGCAGCCTGTCTGCCCGGGACACAGGTCCAGCCTCGCCTGTGAAGGCTCCTAGAAGCTGCCGGCAACACCTCTGTGGGAGCTGGCCGCCCACAGCCAGGCTCCAGAGGTGCCGGGCGAACGTGGCCCTTTGCACTCGGCCTTCCGGTCACCAGGGATAATGCTGCCCCTCGGGCCGGGAGGGGAGTGTGGTTTCCAGGCCGCGGTGGTGCTGCAGCTGAGCCCGGGCCAGTCCCAGTCTGCGAAGGAGATGGGTGGCCCGACACCGGGTCCCCCCCCAAGGCCGGGGTGAGCCAGCGGAGCCCCCCGCCCCCCACGGCACACAGTGAAGCGTCAGCAGAACCGCAGGTCGGTGGCGCTGGAGGCGCGGGCATCGCCGTTCTGTCATGGCACCGGGACCTTCGCTCTCGTTGAAAAAGGCCGATGGCAGGCATCGCGCGTCACCGCGGTTACCAGCCAGCTCTCTGACAGCGCGGGGTCCGCACCTGGCCCAGGAGAGTCAGAGCTGGGGGGGCAGGTGTGCCGCCGGGGCCCCGCCCCCACGGCTGAGCCGGGCGACAGGGAGGGGCTGGGGGGGGCTGCGGTCACGCCCCCACCCTCCTGGGAGGCCCTGGGGGCGCAAACGGGGGCCCTGCCCTCCGACAGACCACGGTCACCGTGTCGCTTCCTCGCTGTCCCCCCCCCGCCAGGACCGCACTCTGCGGCGGGAAACGCTGACCCGCACGGTGGCAGGGCCTCCATCCCCGAGCCCCGGTCAGGCTGCGGGACCCCACAGGACGGCCCTCCCCAGCCCCCCTCCTCCGCTGCGGACTGCGGCTCCGTTTCCCTCCGAGTGCCGGGGGGGGGGGGTTTCTGTGCTCACCCCCCTTCCCGTCCCTCTGTCTCCCCAAACGACACGTGACCCACGACCAAGCAGACTCCCGGCGGCGTCGGGGGAGCAGAGACCGCCCTCCCCTCCCTGCTGTCTCCCGGTGTCTAGAGCCTCGCCTCCGGGGCTGTCACAGGAGATGCCCGCGTCCCCCGGGGGGCTGCCCGCAGCTGTCCCCGCAGGGCCGGGCCTGGGGACGGTGACCGCCCCTGGAGAGGACCCCGCCCCCACTGACCACGCCAGGGCCTCGGTGGCCCCATGGCCCCAGTTCCTGGAGGGGCCCCCACGAGGACGGTGCCTGCGTCCTCCCCACGTGCCGCGGCTGGGCCAGGCCCCCACGGCCCGTCACCCTGCGCCCGCCTCTTGCCACCCCCCGTCTTCTTTCTTCCCCTCGGCGTCCATGCTCTGCACCCCACCCCCAGCTCAGGCTGTGCCCCCCCGTGGGGCACCCCCACCCTGTCCCAACTCCCTCGGGCCCAAAGCCTGCTCCGGCCGGGTCCAGGCAGAAGCCCCCTCCTTACGCTGCCCCTTGCTGACCCCCTCACAGCGCACAAGGCCATCACACCGGTCTGCCTGCGGCAGGACGTGGCTGGCCGGCGTCGGAGGGCCCCGTGCGCTCAGTGAGGGCGGCAGCCCCCACGAGGTCGGGGACGCAGGACAGAGGGACGCGCACACGTCAGGGTCACGGCCATCTCAGGCCGGATATGAACACGCTTGCTCCCGAAGATCACTCTCTGGTGTCCTGGAAGCTTCCAGAAACCCCAGCTCTCCTCGCTGGGCCGGGCAAGACTCTCCGTGAGGGGGGGCCGCCGCTGCCGTCCCAGCCTGCAAGGCGTCAAGCTGAGTCGGGGGCCGGTGTGGCCCCCTCCCCGTGTGCTGGGGCCTCTCCGAGTTCTCAGCAAACCGACTGTTTTTCTATTGATATCGACACATCCTAACAGTCGGAAGGCATTCTTTCTAACAGAAAATGAGCAGATCAATGCATCAGCAAAAGGAACTAGGAATGGGTAGGCTGGGTTTGTGCGGGACGGGACTCGGAGGGTGAACGGCCGGAAGGAGGGACTGGGGGCACAGGGGTGCGGGGGTGCGTGAGCCCCGGGGACCGAGCGCCAGGAACGCGGAGGGATGGCGACAGGCCCCGCCCCCTGCCCCGCCCCTTCGGGCGCACCGCCCCCTGTGACCCGCCCGCCCAGCACCTGCCCGGGAGCCGACTGCAGGAGGACAGACCTCCCAACGGCGGGCGCTTCCTTCTCACCGAGTCATCCCCCAAGGCCGACGCTGCTCACGGAACTCCCGCAGAGAGGCCCGCCACCCGCACCCACGAGACAGGCTCGCGTGTGCAGATAGATCCACCTCCCGGCCCCGGCCTTCCCGCGACTGACCGCAGGCGCCCTGCTGGGGGCCGCGCTCCGCTGAGTCAGAAAGACGGTTTCCCCTGGTTTCCGCAGGGAACGGGCACCCCATTCTGGCTCCCTCGGGATCCGGTGCACGTGGCCACGGGACACGTTCCAGGTCCCAGTCCTAACGTGGCTGCTGCCCGTGGGGGACCCGGGGACTCGGGGGAAGGACACTTTGAAACGGAGCTTGTTGGAGCCGTGTCCTCTGCATAGCACCAGGGCCCCTCCCCTCTGGAGACCGCAGCTCAGCAGACCTGGGAAACTCCAGTTTGGGTGTTGGCCGTGGCCTTCACGCAGACGACCCCCCCCCCAGTGCCTGACTTGGGGCCCCAGTGTCCCTGCACGGTGGGGCTGGGGCGCAGGGGGACCCGGTGCGCGAGTGTTTACACAAAGTAACGGGAGGAAATGAGCCGCGAGGTCGCCGGCCTTCCTGAAGGTCAGGTTCTCACACTTGGAGGTAGGGTTTATCAGCGTGCTTTCTTTGGTCCGCGGCCACGTCGCTGCAGCTGGGCCTTGCCCCATGGGTCACCCGTGGGTCACCCACGGGTGGGCAGCTCCACCGTCAGTGGCCCTGTCGGGTCTTAGATGAGCTTCCGTGGCCGCCACGGGCTCTCCAGGGAAGCCGGGCCGGGGCCGCCGCGCTCACTGCCGACGCGGCGGGGCTTCTGCGGAGGAGACGCACCAGCCCACGCCACGGAACCACAGAACAAAGCCGGCGGCTCACTGCCCCCCAGCCGAGAGCGCCGAGGGACGGGCTTCTCCGGACTGGGGCCCAGAGACGTGCGTCCGTCCCTCCCGTGGGGCAGCAGCTGCTGTGCACAGAGAAGTACTTGCACCATCTCGGGCAGTCTGTGTTGTGATTCGAGTCAGCCCAGCACAGCGGTGCCCACCTTCCGACGCGCCCCAGGGCGTGGGCCGCCGGCCGGCCGGGCAGCAGTGGCAGAAATGACGGGCGGGGCTCCCACGCCAGGGACTTCCCGTCCCGGGTGAGGCCAGAGCGCAGCCGGGGCCCCGCGAGCCGCACTGGGCAGGACCAGGCGTGTCCCCGAGCGGCGGTGGCACCCGGCACCCCAGGAGCCTCGACCCAGTCCCATGGCTGGCGCTCTGCGGCCACACTGCCGGGACGGGGGGTGTCGTCCTCGGGTGCCGGTCACAGAAGAGACGTCAGAAGAGTGTCTCTCGCAGAGGGCCGCTGAGAAGCGAAGGGTCTGAAGCGTCGGCCGCAGGCTGGGCTCGCCCGACGGCACCGCCGTCCTCAGGGCCCCTCGGCGCCGTGCACCACAGGGTCTGCGCGGGCCGGGCTCCCCGTCCCCACTGGCGCGGCGCGCTCACGACTGCCGTCCCCTGCGAGCGTGTCCCTCAGGGGCCTGTGAGGTCCCGCAGCCTGAGATGGAGCAGGGGGTCCCACCGGGTCCCCACCAGGGAACCGAGGACGCGGGAGCCCTCGGGGTGAGCCCGGGAGACCCCCCCTCCCTGGGAGAGTGGGGGAGAGTCCCGATGTGGGGCCTGAGCAGTCGCTCCCGGGGGCCGGAGGGCGGAGGGCGCAGCGTGAGCGTGGCCGGGGGCGGGGTCCCGCGAGGACGGAGGACAGTCTCACGGTGGCACAAGCACGTGTCCCACCGACGCGCAGGCAGACACTCAGTCCAGGGGCTCCGCTGGGAAAGCGAAGCTGAGGGGATGGTCAGGGCGCAGCTTCGGCAGCAAATGTTTAAGCTCCAACGGAGTGAGACGGGCGTCGTGGCACCCGAGGGCGGCGTGGGGCTTCTGCTCGGGCCGTGGGCAGGCCGGCTGCAGCGGCCCCGGCCGGGTCCGCCAGGGTGTCGTGTCCGTGCTCACCAGTGACGGGGGACACACCGGCCACAGGCGGGGGCGGCGGGAAGCGGGGCTCAGGAGCTCACGCCACCCCCCTGACTGGCCGGCAGCCAGGGGCACAGTGAGCCCCAGTCACGGGGGACGGGTGGGTGGGGTGCCCATCGGGCTCCTGGGGGACCCGCCGTGGGTGCGGGGTGCATCGGTCTGGGGTCGGAGGGGCGTGGTGAACTGCGCAGTGGCGGTGGGAGCAGCGCCCTGGGTCAGGTGAACAGACATGACCAATCAAGTCAGGGCGGCGAGAGGAGGCGAGGGGGAGAGGAAGGGCAGGGGCAGAGGTGGCCCGGGGCCTGATGGGCAGGAGAAAAGCCCGTGTCCCCCTGCAGGGACCAGGCCTGCCCCCCGCCCCGCCACACCCTGCGGTCCCGGCCCCACCCCCGGGCTCCCTCCCTGCACCTTGCCCGGGTGACGGCAGGAGTCTCACGCCGACGAAGGGGACGGGGCAGAAGGAGACGCGCTCGGCGTGACGGGCAGGACGCAGGGGACCGAGGTGAGTCTGGGGGAGCTGGCACGCCGTCGGCAGGGACGGATGTGCGTCTGTCACGGGGAGGGGGCCGCAGGTCCCCGGCCGAGGCCACAGGGCCACGCTCTTCACGGTCACGGGGGACAGGGTCCCGCGCCTGGAAAACCCGGCACTCGGTCCCCCGAGGGGTTGCGAACTGCAAAGTGACGCAAGGAGGCCCCGGGTGAGAGCTGGGACACCAGCCTGGCCACCTGTCCGCCTGTGACCAGGGACCAGACACGCGACATGGGGGGGGGAGTCGCGCTGCGACGGCGTAGAACACGCGTGCACAGAGTCTGCTGTGCAGCGGGGCGCGCCGGGAGGAGAATTTTCTGCCTTGAAAGTCGCGTTCCACTCTCAGATGGGAAGCCTGCTTCATGAAGATATCGATTCCGCTGGAATTAATTTGAAAGTGCCACGCAACCCTGATAAAACTCCCCTAAGGGATAAACCATAAAATAATATCTATAAAATTGCTGCGGCGAAAAAAAAAAAAGCGGTGATAAGGAGGGAGCCTTCCCGCCGGACCGGGAAACAGCCCATAATGCGGACGTCAGGGCAGCCGGGCGGGTGGCAGATAAAGGCACGGCGAGGAACGGGGGTCCGGAATAGACCCGACACCCACCAGGGGCCCGGGGCGCAGCACAGGTGTCGTCTCTGGTCCCCGAGAAACTGCCGGGGGACAGGAGTGGCAGCCTGAGACCAGCACGGCGGGGGGAGGGGGCCCCCGTCGCCGCGGACACTGAGCCAAATGCTCAGCCAACGATGGTGAGGCCAAGCGCTGGAAGGAAGCGCTGGGGACGGTCCCCCTGGCTGAGGGGGGAAGGTCGAGTTCTGCAGGACTCACACCACACACCTCCCCCCGTTTCTGAGGGGTCAAAGACCATCCCACAGCGAGCAGCCCATGGGGTGTCCCAGAGCACCCTAAAACTGGGGTGGGGGCTGATCGTCACAAAGATCCGGGCCCCTGCGTCGGCTGAGCATTCGTTTAATACCTTCCTCTGTGGTTAAGAGGAAAACGTCTCACCCATCATAACCTGTTGTCTATAATCTAATTTCACCCTCAATTTACTTGTCTCTGCACCTGACTCAAGTGCTCGTGGTTATTAATAGATTTCCTAATTGCAACCAGCTTGTAACATGGGGGCACTCAGCTGGCAACTAATCAAGAGAGCCCGGGCGTATTGGTTCCCACCGGCTTTGGGATTGTAGATATTGACAGAACAGAGCGGCGTCCAGGCACGTGCGAGTGGAGGTGGCGCAGAGGCAGCGACGGAGGTGCCGTCGAGACAGGGAGAGACAGGGGGACAGAGGGACCCGGTGCAGGTGTGGGCGTAGGTCTGGGCACGCACACGGCGCAGAAACTCGGACCAGCGCGTGGACCGTGGCTGGGGTTGGGGTCGGCCTGGGTGTGCACGCCGGCGTGGGAGGTGCGGGCAAACGCAGACAGGAGTGTGGACACACCCGTGGCTGGGCTGCCTCGAGGGCCTGGCCTCCGCAGGGACGGTCACTTCGGCCACAGAACCGGGGCTCCTCGGCTGGCGAGAGCTCCAGGGATGGACTCTAAAACGCCGCGGAAGAAGGGACTGAAACGCGCTGACTGCCGCGACGAGACCTCGCACCACGGGGGCCTGAGCCGCCAGCCGCGTGTCGGAGCAGCACGGGCGCCGGCTGGAGTGCCGGGGCAGGCTCTGACCCCCCCCAGGGGAAGCGGGGCCACGGGCCCCCCCTCCGCCGTGTTTGCCCACCGGAGTTCACCGTCGGAGGTGAAGGAGTGTGCACTCGCCTGAAAATGTGTGCATGTGGTGTGGGTGTGAGCGTGGGTGTGAGCAGAGATGTGCCTGTGGACGGATGGGCGCACAGACACACGCAGATACACCGCCACACTCACACGTACACACACACGTGCACACGCACAGAAACACGCAAGCGTCCAGCGGCTTCTCTCCACGGTGTGAGACGCCTGTGCGGCGGCCGCCC
This sequence comes from Phyllostomus hastatus, assembly GCF_019186645.2. Classification (NCBI taxonomy): domain Eukaryota; kingdom Metazoa; phylum Chordata; class Mammalia; order Chiroptera; family Phyllostomidae; genus Phyllostomus; species Phyllostomus hastatus. The sequence continues at coordinate 56,857,039 of NW_025333960.1, forward strand.
CCGAACCTGCGAGTCCCGGGAAGGAAAGAGAAACTGGACGGGCGAGGTCGGTGCGCTTTTATTTTGCGACCGAGGGAACTCTTCAAACCCCACTGTCTCCCACGAAGTAAGGTGCGGCTTCAGTTTTATTTTCTGGACGTTTCCACCGTCACGGAGGTAACGTGGACAGAACAAGTGTGCCTATCCAGGTGTCAGCGTGGTGCTCGAACACAGGGGCACACCGTGAAATCGTCGCCGTAAGGAACCCGATCTAACCACCCCCTTCCCCCGTGGTTACATGTGCCCACGCGTGTGCATGCGCGTGTGCGTGCGGTGAGAGCACTCAGATCTCCTCTCTCTGCAGAGTCCGAGCGTCGTTACCGGCGGCCGCCCCGCTCCGCATCACGTCTGCGGAGCCCGGACATCTCAGGACGGCGAGCTGGGGCCCTGGGGCCAATGTCAAATATTAGTTTAAATTAAATACAAACTTGGCAACCCAAAATGAGGTTTGCTGTTGCCTTGAAGAGCAAAAGACCCCCTTTCTCCCAGTTGCTCTATGTTTGATGGAGGACAGGCATGTGTTTTGTATGTATCTATGGATAGATGGGATAAACGATAGATGATGGATCGCTTCACAGCCATAGCAATAAGTCTTTCTACAGGTTAGTTTCACTCACAATCTATGAACTGCCCAAGTCCTAGAGCGCACGCGGGCAAAGAGAAATGGAAATGATAAACCAGGGCATTTTGAGCAGCACCCCCCATCCCCCCCCCCCCGCCCCCGGCTTATTCCGGGAAGAAGTTACTTTCACAATAGCAGGAAAGCTCAGAGCGGGGATTGGCAACCAGCGTGAGTGATGGAAAACAAGTTGCAAATTAAATGCCAGGCAGATAAGCATCATCCAGGACAAACAGAATGTATCACAATCCGCGGCGCCTCCGGGGGAGGCCAGGCTGGCGGAGCCGAGTGAAACAGGGCTGTGAAGGCGTCTCGGCGGGACTTCCTCCTGCAGGCGGCGAGCGTGGCCGCCGTGGGCGTGTCTCGGCACAACCGTTGTGCGAGAGGCCTGCGGGGGCCGGAGACAGCTCTGTCGCAGCCCTACCACCCTGCCCATGCAGGAGGGGGCCGCCGCTCCGGCCGCGTGCAGCTGGGGACGCGGGTAACCTGCTGGTTCCCCGGAGCTCCGCACGAGGAAACAAGGTCCGTGCCTCTTCGTTAAACACAGATGGAACGGGATCGGCAAGTCGCTGTATGGAAAATATGCTCATCTTCACGCGTACGCGGTGAGCTGTGAAGACAGGACATGGTGTCGACTCTTTCTGTGGGTTTTTTCTTTTTCTTTTTTTTTTTAGAGGCTTCAGCCTTGGTTTCCATGCAAACCAGTTCAGCCAAGTTTGGCGACTTCCCGGAGAGAACCAAAAGCTGCCTTCTTGGGGGAAATGCGTGCACACACACAGGGCTGAATGTTTCAAGGAGATGGGTGCTACCAGACAGAAAGAAACTGCAGAAAGGTGTAAACAAATAAAGCCTCCATCCCCCGGGAACAGGCGGAGGACCGGAACTCCAACACCCAAGGAGAGAGATAAACAAGAAAAACTGTGACCCGAACAGGATTAGGTCTCGATTTCGGGGAGAAACGGGTTCAGACGTTCTCGACGAAGCTCTCAGTTCCTCAGACGCTGCCAGTCCCCACCTCCCCAAGTTCCATGAGCTGGCGGAGTGCGGCTCCAAGGCCAGAACTGGATACACGGCTGGTGGCAAGGGAAGAAGTTTCTAGAACTCTTGGACATGGGCTGGCTGGGCTGGGCTGAACCAGGAGCTGTGAGGCCAGGCGCGGGGGAGCCCGTTCTGCCTGACGGGGTGCGTGACCAGCCTCGTCGCCGACTGGAGACTGAGATTCTTCTCCTCTTGGTGTCGTGCTGGGCTGGCGCTTTCGGCACGAAGAGACGTCACCAGGACGACTCCAGGAGCAGCAGAGACTGCCCCGGGCCGTCGGACCTCTGGGGGCGTGACCCGCAGTGCGCCCAGCTTTGCGTCCCAGGGGAGCCTCCCAGACGCGTCACTGTCACGACACGCGTGAGCGGGGACACCCCTGGTCCCCACCGGACGGGAGCCCCGCGGGGGCCGCCATCCGATCCCACAGTTCAGTGCGAGAGTCAGACACGTCAGTAAAGGCATCGTAGCTCCAAAACTCGGGTTCCAGTTCCTCTCTCTGCGAATAAAGTGACTTATCGCTGACAGAACCATCTTTTCCATTTTTAAACAAAAACTTGAACGTTGACGACGACAGAAAGTTCAGTCGCAGGAGAGACACAAGAGAACATTCCGTCACCAGGGCGCACCACCAGCCGGCGCTGCGCCAGGGTTAATGAGACAGGCGCTCGTCCGTTCCAGTCGGTGTTCAGGAAGAGGAAAATTACCGACTCAACGGTTTTCCAGTATGTTCTCTCATAATTGCACAAATGTTTCTCGTGGCTGCTTGGCAGGAAACGGCACTCGGTTCCCGCAAAGCGGAGGGCGTGCGCGTGACGAGCCCTCGCTCGCCGGAGACAGAGGCGCGTGCGAACAGACGACACTCGCACGCGGGAGACGGAACTGGGAGGACGGACCGCGGAACAGAAGCAGAAGTCATGGCAGGCACGTGCCTTGCGCGGTCGACCGTGATTCAGAGCCGTGGGAATATGTATGTGGCCATCGTGCAGAAGGCGATGTAAAGCGTGAATCCCAAACGACAAAAAAATGAAATAAAACTCAAGCTGGAAGTGGTGAGCTGAGACTCCAGCCACCCCCACCCCCTAGCAGGGGGCCCGCCCCTGCCCGGGACCCTCGCCCGGCCAGGCGAGACCACAAACATCCTCCCCGGGACCCCGCCGAGACCCCGGCGGCACGCCCGCCCGCCCTCACCAGGTCCAGGGGACGTGCCCAGGGGCCTGCCGTGGAGCACCAGGGCGGTGACCGGACATTGAGGGGCCCGGCGGCCGGCGTGGGCTGCGGGACCGGGGCCCAACAGTGGCCCCGACAGCACAGGGCTCCCCAGGGTGCAGGGCTAGAGACGAAGCCGTTCTCCGCAGGGGGGCCGGGATGAAGAAGGAGCCGAGGGAACGCCCAGGACTGAAAAATAAAGTATCGGAAGCAACAGCTCACAGAGCGGACGCACAGCAGCTGGGGACTGTGGCGGGCAGGGTCCGCCCCCCCACCCCCACTCCCCCGAGACAGACCGCAGGGACGTCCCACGGAAGGGACAGAGACCTCGGGGCCGCCAGAGCCTGGCAGCGCTGCCCCCGGACTCCACCTGGGGGGACAACGAGACCGGGACATGAAATGATGTCGGGGACGGAATGTCTGCAGTCACGCCCGACTCAGGGACACGGTGGGCTCACAGACCCGGGAGGCCTGGCGAAGCCACACAGGGCCCCACGGCAGTAAAACTGCTGAAAGCCCGCCGCCCGGAAGAGTAACCGGGAAACAGCCAGACCAACCCCAAAGAGGACAATATCGGACGGCACCGTGTCCTCGTGAGCGGCCGCCGGGGCCGGGGCCCTGGGCAGCAGCCCTTTTAAACAGCTGTGATGAAAATGCGTTGACGCAGAACCTTCTATGTCGAGAAAAACCACCCAAGCAGGCATTCAAGCAGGCGTCCGCTGTAGGACAGGGCCGGCCGACTTCAAAACGGACCTGCAAACGTCCCCGGCCTGGGGTGAAAAAAGCGGTTTCCAAAGGGAAGCTGGAGCCTCCCTTGTCCCTTCCTCCACGTGTCACGGGGACGCGGCGGGAGTGAAGGCGGCGGCCTTGGTGAAAACACACACGCACACGCAGACCCACGGCACGGAGCAGGGGGCGGGCACGGAGCGGAGGGCGGAGGGTGGCGATTCGGGCCCAGACCGGAGGACAGCGCCCCCGTCCGCGCGCGAGAGGAAGGACTCGCGTCTGGACTGTGCAGGGCTGTCCGAGCGCCCCGCCCAGCGAGAACGGGGCGCCGGTTCGCGCAGGCGCGTCGTGGGAGGGGCCGCGTGAGGGGGGGGTTCCAGAGGGTGTGAAAGGGCATCCAGACGCTGCGCAGGCGCGGAAACGCTTCTGCTTTCTCACTGTGTCCCCGAGCTCTGAAGTAACACTGCGCACTGTTCATCTTTTCCCTGGTGGTTGTTGTTTTCGGAAACTGGCTTCTGACCCCCGACAGCTGCAAATCTGAAAGGTCAGCTGCATCTGGCTCCTCCGCCTCCCACGCGACGTTTATTCAGCGCCCAGGCCGTGGGCCTCGCGTGGCGTGGGGCTGGGACCCGGACGGGCGTGCAGGAAGTCGCAGACTCTGCACCGCGGAGCCTGTGGCCCCCGCGGCTTCCTCTGGCCCCCGCCCCCCGGGAGGGACGGGAGGCAGCCGGGAGGTGGGGGGGCCTCGGACCGCTGCCAGAGGCGGGAGTTCCCGCCCCCGCGTGGCCTCCACGAACACCCTGGGGGAGGATGCCCTCGGGCGAGCGCTGCAGGGGGCGAGGGCCCCGACTCCCCACCAGGCTGGGGAAAGGGGGCTCCTCATCGCCGCTCCCAAGTCGCCTCCACCGACCCTGCCGAGGGCTCGCTCCAGGCGGGCAGGGACCCAGTCTAGGTGCCCCCTGGCCTGCTGAGACCCCGCGGCTGGGCCGGGGCCTCCCTGCGGCCTGGAGAGGGTGGAGCCTAGGGCCCCTCTTTGCTAGCGGGCTGCAAGGGGCCCGTGTCCTCTGTGCCGTGGGCTGGAGCAGCGTGACTGCCGCGTGAGTGGGGGCTGGGCTGCCAGGCGCCCCTCCCCCGGTCCTCCCGCCATGCAGGCCGCCGTGGGTCTGCCGGGTGCGGTCTGCCCTGCCTGCGGGCGCCTCTGGGTGGGCGGCTCTCCTCTCCACGCGGGGGCTGGGGGGGACAAGGCAGGCCCGCCCGCCGTGCGCCCCACTAGGAGCTGGTTTCCGGCCGCTGACGAGGCATTCCGGTCCTACTGTGTGTGTTTTTGTGCTCTGTTTTGTTGGGGGGGGGGGCAGCATGGAAGAGGCACAGATGGCAGATGTTGGAGAATGTTTTCCTTACGTGCGGGTGACGGGGATGCTGCGTCTAGTGGGACAGACAGACAGACAGGGGGACAGAGGGACAGATGTCCTCCGACCCGGCCTGGCCCCTCCCCACTCCCTGTCCGCACACATTACAGAGCATCCTCCATGCGGGGGCTGGGCGAGGGGCGGGGGCGGAGCTGTGAGGCTTCTGGCTGCCCTTCCAGGGCCCCTGTCGTTTCCTCGGGGGGCTCGGGGGGGCGGTCAGTCTGGGCCGGGTCAGGACGTGCCAGCAAACTGCACCGCGTCTGCCCGGGTGACCGAGGACAATGACAGGCCGTATGCCGGTGGCAGGAAATGAACGGGGCTCATTTACTCTGCACCGGGCACCACGGCCGCCAGCGCTCGGGGGCCGCCTGGCAGACTGGAAGGCGGCAGGGACGTGGGGGCCACCCCGCCCCCGAGCCTCCTTGGGGGTGCAGGACTCGGGCCAGGCGGGGCGGGGGGCACCGGGAGGCGGCCTGCCTGGCGGTGAATGCCGGGACGTGCAGTTTCAGGACAGGAACCAAGGGCGCCCCCCCCCCACGGGGAGGAGGGCAGACACGCTGCTGAGCAGTCCAGCTGCAGGGACACGCAAAGTCCCTGTGGGCATGCACGCCCCACATTCAGTGCAGCTGCCGCTCACACAGGCGCCGAGACCGCCTGCCCTGCCGGCAACCCCGCCGCCTGGGCGCACCCAGCACCCTGGCCGCCCCCAGCTCTGATCTGACCCCTGAGCTCTGCGACGGCACCTCAGGTGCCTCCGTGGGTGGAAGCAGGGGGCGGCCGTCGTGACTGAAGAGCCGCCGTCCCGCTGAGCTGCGACGCTCCGGCATCGTCCCGGCCTGTGGTCCGGGGCGGCCGGGGGACAGGTGGCAGGCAGGAGTCTCCCCGCTCCCCCGTCACTGCGAGTCACATCACAGGGTGGCCGGCTTCGGGCGGCGTCCGTCCGGCACACGGGAGGGAGCACCTCTCACAGAGGAACGGTGCTGGCGGGCGTGTGTCCGGGCTGCTGAGCTGGTGTGAGGCGCCCAGGGGAGAAAGGCTGGTCCCGGGGACCCAGGAGCAGAGTTCCTGTGTCTCTGGGGACCCCATGAGTGACCCAAGGCTCAGACCCTAAGGTGACTCTGAAGACCAGTAATAACCTGGGCACATTCTTGCCACTTTTTAAAGTTTTATCTTTATTGTATTTTTTTTCATTACCATTCAGTCCCCTTGCACCTCCTCCCTCTGCAGTCCCCACACTGTGGTCCACGCCCAGGAGCCCTTCCTCCTCCTTGCTCAGCCCCACCCCTCCCCTCCCCCACCCCGGGGCTATCAGCCTGCCCCCATCTCTGAGTCGGTCCCATCTCCCTCGTCAGTGTCCTCCTCGAGCCTCGCTGGACTCAGCCAGCGGGCCAAGTTTGCTGCCCTGGCACCTGTGCTCCGAAGAGCTGTTTTGACAAGATTCAGAGTTTTCAGACACATGCTCAAAATGCACCTGAGTTTTATAAAGTTCTGTGTCCAGCCGCATAATTCTCGAGAAAAAGAATCTGCAGCTTTTCCTGGGCCTACCGTTTAAAAGTCACGACGAGCTAGAACTTCGCCCGAAGGCCACGTGTCTGGCCGCAGAAGCGCGGGGAGGTGCGCGCACACCCGTGACCTCAGAGCTGCCGACACGCCACACTCACCGTCACGCTTTCGGCCGCGTGTCAGTGTGCCCAGCTCGTCCAGTCACCTGCCCCGCGCAGGGCGCAGGGGGACACACACTGGGAACCTCCCCGGGGCCGGTCTGTGCCCGTCCTCTTAGATTTGCAAAACCTTTTACTTCGATCCTGAAAGCCAAGGCGAGTCAAACCCTAAAAAGCAAAGATTCCAAGGGCCAGTCGAGGCGGGCATCTCCCCGCGAAGAGGAGGGCAGTTCGTGACGGCTTCCGGAGCTGCCTGCGGGCCGCCGACTCCACTCCACTGGGGGGGTGGGGGGGGCGCTGGCAGCGGGCGGTGGGCCCGCGCCGGGGAGACTCGTGCGCCGCTGCGTGAGTGGCGGACCTCGTGGCGTCACCGGCTCCGCCAGGACTCGGCCGGGGTGCCAGCCTCGTGCGCTCTCGTTGCTAATCACGGCCCTGCGGGCGGTGGGGGCTCTCGGCCCTGCTCGCACCGCGGAGAGACACAGCGCGATCCCTCCTTCCATCTTGGGGCTGGACGCTGCTCGGGGGTGTCGGGCACCCTCTGCGTCCCGCATGGCGTGGCTCTTCCTCCGAATCGCGCGTGGCCCGGAGAGGAGCCCTGTCGGCCCACCACCCGCGCCCCCGGCCGGCGGCACACCCACGCTGGAGGCTGCCCGTCCTTTCTCTGCAGCGGCCGAGCCTGGACGGGCTGGACCCTCACCCCGTCCTCGTCACTCCAGGGCGTCACGCCAGGGCCTGGGAGTCTTCCGGCGGGACGGGCGTGTGTGACTGGGGGGCAGAGGCTGTGGGGCCGCCTCCGACTCGTCCGGGGAGCAGGCCTGGGATGGACTCACGTCGTCTTCAAAACAAGAAAGGCTGCGACCTGGACAGGTGCGTGGGCTCGCCCCGCACCGCGCCGGCCCGGCTGCTCAGCGCCTGACCGAGGCACCGGCAGGTGCGAAGACCACCTGAGCGGTCTCGGCTCGCACGGCCCGGCCGGCGCGCTGCTGACCCGGAGGCCAGGGGTCAGGTGTCAGGGTGACGCGCGCTTTGGTAAGTCCGGGTCGATGCTCACGACGGGGCGGGGGGGAGACAGGCACTCGGGGGGACGGACAGACTGAATGCGTCTGCCGCGCGGCAGCCCCGAGCCCGTGGTGCGGGCTCAGGCTCTCGCGGGGACAGCACCACCTGCGTGGGGTCAGGTGTTTCCCGTGCGGCTTGGATCCTCGGCCTTCTCTTCCGGTCTGTGCTTGGTCAGCTCCTCACTGGGTGACCTTGGGGCTGAAACTCACACTTCAACCAATAAAAATGTGTTAAAATAGTGAAGGCTAACTACCAACTTAATTTCAACAACTAAAACGTTCAGTGGGGATTGCCCTAAACTGGTAAGATACTCGGGAGACAAACAGCAAATCGGCAGGCGCACGTCCGAACGTACCAGTGATGGGGTCGCGCGTGAGTGGTCAGCGCCCCCCGGGGAAGGGCAGGGGCTGGCAGGGCAGGCTGAGAACCCGCACGCAGCCGTGCGCCGTCCGCAGGAGACACCCCCAGAGCAGAGACACAGACGCACTGCGCGCCGGGGATGGAAAGGGACGGAGTGAGCGCGCAGTGGACAGAGAGAGAAAGGTGAACAGCCCCACCGACAGCAGACACGACAGCCCCGAAGCAGTCATTGCTCCTAGAGACAAAGAAACACGCTTTATAGTGGTAGCTGCGGCAACCCGCAAACGGGCGTCACAGTTGTGAACACACACGCACACCTAACGGGTGAGTCCCGGAACTTAGGAAGCAAAGACTGGGAGAACTAGAGGGAGACACTTAAACCACGGAAGCTGGAGACCTCGCAGTCCGACACTCAGTGTGTGTGCGAGAGGAAGGAGACGGAAGACCCACAAGGACGTGGAAGGCGGGCCCAGACGCCGATCACACCCGACACACCCACCCACGGGACACCCGCCCCACGCAGGGTGCACACTGTTCTCGTGGTCACGGGAAACTCCTTCCTAGACAGCCCACGCGGGAGGCCACCACGCAGGCCTCCGTGAATGGAAAAGAGTTGAAATCATTCAGGTGTGTCCTTGGAGAAAAACGGAATAAAATCAGTAATCAAGAACAAGAAGTCTGGGAGATTTACAGTGCAAGGAAATGAAACAGCATCCTTGCAAATAACCGGTGGGCCAAAGAAGAAATCACAGTGTGCCCTGGGAAACCCTGTGAATGGAGGAAAAATAGAAACACGACGTCCCAAAGTTCACGAGATGCCATGGAAACGGTGGTAAGAAATGCACAGCCATAAATGCCTGCGTTAAAAACCACCCCAACGACTGAACCAGCCCCTTCAGAAACCACCTTAAGGAGAGTAAAGAGAACCTCAGGCAGGCCGAAGGAAGGACACAGTGAAGACAAGAGGGAAATAAATAAAACAGGGAGTAGAAGGACAAGAGAAAACCAAAACATGAAACAATTCTTTGAAGAGATCAACAGAGTTGACAAATGTTTAGCTGGTCTGGCCAAGAAGATGGAAAAAACTTAAACTCCTCAACTCAGGAACGAAGAGAAGGACATTACTGCTCACCTCCCGTGAATAAAGAAAGGAAATTCTGTGAACAAACGGTTTGTCCAAAAACGGTAACGACGTGACCTAGTGAGGTTTAAAAACTGACCAGCACAGTGGAGTCCTCATTGTTCTCGCACGTGCATTCCAGTCCGCTCTCCCGGGCCGCCAGTCACACCGATGTCACACAGACCGTTCCTGTCGTATCAACGACAGCCGGACTTTTTCCAGACAGACCTCGAATACGCCAAAGGAGAGATTACAATGTCGTGTGCTGAAATTCGTCTACTCTGGTGACGCGTGTATGCCGGCACCTGCCACGTGTCTGCACGCGTGCTCACGGTCCTGCCGCCTCCCCACGGACCTCGGCCGCGCCCCTGTCCCGTCCGGGAACCCGGTGCCTGTTCCTCGACCCGCCCTGTTCCTCCGTCCCGGCCTGCACACGCCGCACGCCGCACGCGGGCTAAGGAACGGATGGGAAGATCCGTCAAGACCGTCTCCGCCGATGAAAACGCGTGGTCCGCAAAAGCTCCGAGCCCGGAGAGCCCGAGGTTCGGCCCAGCGCGCCCACGCTGCCGGTCGTGCCCCCTGCTCTGAATCTCAGCACGGAGGGACAGCAGAGCCACCCGTCACCCGCACAGCGGGCCTTTCCTCCCCAGAGCGCTCCCAAGTGTCCTGGTCCCCGTCAGCCGATGGGGCACCCGGCTCCGGCTCCGAGGGTTCGAGTCACTTGCTCCAATCACCCAGCTCCTGAGAGGAGGAACCGGCCCCAAACCCGGCGCGTCCAGCTCCGGAGCTCCCCTGCTGCTCCTGCCGGGCCCACCGCGCCAGGCAGAGGGTACCCCCGGGGAACAGAGGACTCTGCCGCTGCCGCCCGGGCCGGCACGGGGACCCGGGGCTGGGGCGCCCTCCCGCCTCTGCCCAGCGACCTTGCTTCCCCAGGGGACCAGTAGTTTCGGGCTGCGCAGGTGGCAGTGTGACAGCCCCCAGCCCCACCCCCCTGCTCAGGCACCACCCACGGAGCTGCGGCCCGAGGCGCGTGGTGCGGCCTTGCGGAATTTTCCAGAAGCCCCTGGATGCAGGCGCCTGGCCACTTCCTGCCGAGTGCTTTCGGCGGATGAAAGAGCCCAACAGACACCTTCCCTCCGACGCACAAATGGGCTCCCACCTCATATCACAGGCCTGAATTTAATTTGTTCAATATTCGCAACACTAACGATGCCTATTTAAGACATCCTGTTAAAAGTTTGTAACATTAATTTAATGGAAAAATGCCAATATCACTCTCAGAACTCCATTAGGTTTTCTCCCTGTTAAATTAATGTCGCTAACTTTTAATGGATGTTGTAATTAGATGTTATTATTAACGGGAATATCACCCAAATTAAAGTCAGACCCTGGGAGAGACACAATGGGCACACACACAGAGGAGCACGAACGCCCAGCGTCTGGCGGTCACACGCCCACCTGTGTGGCCAGATGGCCCGGGCCTCGCGCGCCCGGACGGCCCCGGGGGCCAGGCACCGGTGTGGCGGGGCGCAGCCTGTCTGCGGGACCCGCAGCCCTCTCCCGGCCCGTCCCCACTTGGAAAAGGAAGCCCCGGCCCCCCAGGCCCCGGGGGGGACAGGCGGGGGGCCATCTCCCGATCTCCCACCCACCTGAAAGGGCCGCCCCGCACCGCCCGGTTGGGTCTGGCAGAGGGGAATGCTGTGGGAGGTGAAGCTCCCACCTTATCCGAAGGGAGGGAGGCTGCTAAGCCGCCCGCTGCTGTGAGTGGTAGAGCAGAGACAGAGGGGATGCCGCGAACTCGGGGCGGCCAGACCCGACCCCGGCAAAGACGGGGAAATGACCAAGCCCTGGTGCCTGTCACCTGTTGCCTAAGGACACGCCGCCCAACCCGAGAACCAGGGCGAAATGTAACCCCACGCCCTCAGCCGGCCGAGGCCCCCCGGGCGGCTGTAGCGGAGAGGCCATCTGGACCAAAGCCCACCGTCCTCCTCCCGGTGCCCTGCGTCCAAGAGCCCGCGGGGAGGCCTCAGAACGCCTGCGCACCCCCAGCCGCGTCTGAGAAGCACCCACAGCCGCTGGCGTGGAGCAGGCACAGGGTCAGGTTGGTGCACAGACTGGTGGAGACCGGATCGGAGACAGTCGTTTGCACCATCAGGACAAGGGATGTTTCCGGGCCTCCGTCGTCTGAAGGGCGCTGCTGCAGAAGGCGTCCTTGAATCGGGGTACTTCGGGAGGAGACAGTGAGTTTCTGGAACTGGAATCCCAGCGGCCACCCAGAGCCCGAGCGCGTCCCAGCCGGAGCGGCGGCCGCGAGAAGGCACGATGCCCGCACGCCCCGGGCCGGTGGCCGCCGCGTCTGAGACGGGCGTCAGCCCCCCGGGGAGGCCGGCCAGGTGTCCGGGGCTCCCGCTGCCCCCGCAGAGCGCCGGGGCCAGCACGTCCCGCCACGGGACGCTGCCGGGGAGTGGGGGTCGACGCCGTCCCGGCCCCGGGGCTGGCCCGTGTCCGGGGCATCCTGGCCCCTGTGCGGTGACGGCTCCGGGGCCGGCTCCCGGGTTCCTTCAGGCGAGAAAAACGCAATCACGAAAGGCGTCCACGCAAGAAAGAAAACCACGGGCGTCGGTAAGCAAGTTCAGCAGAGTTTCCGGGGAAAAGACGGTGAATGTGAAGGCGTCGAAGTGGGCGTGACCGGCGCTGGAGGGGCAGGCTCCTGTCGGGTGACGCCACTGGGCGGGCGGTGGGCGTGGCGGCGCCGGGGCGGCCCTGCTGCAAAGTCACGCGGCACCACTCGGGTCTGCGCGGGCTGCCTGCGCGGGCTGCCTGCGCGCACTCTGCGTCCCGGACACCACCCTCCGCTCCGCCCGCTCCCCGAGCGGCGCCCCTCCCGCGCCGCGCCGCCGGCCCGTCGAGGGGTCGGCCCTCCCAGCAGGCGGCTCGCTGGTGCCTCCGGTGCAGGGAGCGGTTCTCAGCCGTGAAGTGCTGGTAGCTGGGGTGCGCGCACTGCTCATTCAGACGTGCCGCCACCGCGCACTGGACAGACCGCGGCACACTGTGAACGTGCCTTTCACGCGCGGCAGGAAACGCGGAGATTCACGCAACTCCCTTCCCGGTGCTGCTGGCTGCGCTCCAGCCCGTGGTCGGGAACCAAACCCGCCGTGTCTCCGCGGGGCCGCCGTGTGTTCTGAGCAAACGGAAAAAAAAGCGGAGTTGACGATCGTCAGCTTCTGCCGCAGGGTGTCCACTCCCAGGCGCCGGGCAGCCGGGCCCGCGGGAAAAGGGACTGGAGTGGGCAGAAGGGTGTATTCACCCCGGGCAGCGATCTGCATCCCGCGGCCGAGGGAGGCCCCAGGAGAGCCAGCCGGGGCTCAGACAGGCTGACGCCCACGCGCTGTGACCGCCCCCTCCCGGGGCCTGTCTCCCGGCCACTGACGACGCTCGCATCCGAGGGGCTGAGGGAGGGGTTTCCTGGATTCACTCGTCTTCCTCGTCCCCTGCCGGGCGCTCCTGTGTCTCCCCGAGTCGGGGTTCTGTCTCCAAACAGAAATCGTGTTGAAAGTGACATCGAAGTGGCCGTGGTCTGTGGTGGGTCGTCCCGTCTAATGTTTTCATGTCTGAGCCGTGCACGCGTGTCCGTGCACTGACCCACTCCCCCGTGTTCACGGAGTGTGCTTACTGCACCGTCCCGGACACGTGAAAGTAATTGTCTCCGATGAGTGAGTGAGTGAGTGAGCGAACGAATGAGTGAGTGAACGATTGAGTGAGTCAGTGAGTGAATGAGTGAGTGAGTGAGTGAGTGAGTGAATGAGTGAGCGAACGAATGAGTGAGTGAATGAGTGAGTGAATGAATGAGTGAGTGACTGGCGTGGAGGCCTGGACCCCCGGCTCCGAGCTCACAGCAGGCCCACCTGGTCCTGCTTGACCCTGTCCGTCCAGCCGGGGCAGCGTGGGCACGCGGCCACTCGGGGCCCAGCTCTCACAGCCCGCCAGCATTGCCACTCAGAACGCAGGGACTCTCCTGGATGGTGGCCTGGCCTCGCCCCTCCCCCAGAACACCCCTCACCTGAGGGACACCTGCGGGACAGGACGGCAGGGCCCGGGCGGGTGCCCGCCGCCCCGCAGCCTTGCCCTCAGGCGGGACCCGAGGATACGGGTGCAAGCGCAGGGCTGGGGGGGAGACCAGGTGCACGTGGCCGGGTGTCCACAGTCCGGGAGACGGGACGTCCTCCTCAAACCCCCATGCCTGCCCCGGGGGGAAGGACGAGCATTTCTAAGCCCCCACGGCCTCTCCCTGTGACCGGCACTTTCCAGGGAAGTGCAGGAGCCCCACGGCGGAGATGAGGCTCCCTGTGGGCACGGCAGACGGTCACCAACTGCCCCCCACAGTGCCCGTCGTCGGCTCTCCGTGAGCAGCGGAAGGCGTGGCCAGCCGCTGTCAACGCGAACCCCCAGAAATTATTTCCACGTCCTCCCCACTAGGGCAAACCGCGGCACTGGACCTAGCGACGGGGTGGCCGAGGGCCAGGCAGGAGGGGCCGCGGGCAGACAGCCGGGCCCCACGGCTCGCGCATCTGGGCTCCGAGCCGCGTCGGCCAGGGTTACGGGGGGAGAGGGTGGGAGGAGGGGAGATACTCGGTTCCTGTCTCGGTGGCTAACATGTTTCTAAGCGGCTTGCGGGAAAGAACATAAAACCCTCGGCTCAGCCTCTGGAACTGCTGTCCCGGCGGCCGCAGGGTTGAGGAGAATTCTCCCAGAAACTCAAAGCCTGGCCCCCTCCACTCGGGAGCAGAGAGAGAATTGTTACCTGACCCTGGACGCCAACTCCGAAATGGAGAGAGAGGTGTTTACCCACAGAAGCTAAAGGAAGCTGCTCTCGTCGCAGCCACTCCTGCAGGACGTTTCTGAAATGCTGAAATCCAGCCGCAGATCGCGAGGCCCGGCCTGCCTCCCGACGAGGCCCCGGGCGACGACACCGGCGACTCGGCCGGGCTTCCTGTCCGCTCGGGGAGTGGCACCCACACCAGCTACCGCCTGGCCCTGCGGGCCTCAGGGCCTTGCCGGGTCGGACTGCCGGCCAGGAGGACACGGAGCACCTGGCTGTCACTGAAGGGCCGGAGGACAGAAAACGAGTGTGTGCTGCCCAGGCGTGTGGCAGCGGCCGAGGGGCTGGGGACAGGGGTGGCCCAGGGTCGGCCGGGTCGCCAGAATGGCCGGGCGGTGATGGTTCTTGAGGTGAGAAGTGTGGGCCACGCCCACAAGACCGGGCAGCAGCACACACACGTGGGCCGAGGCGTGGCTCCGCGGAGCCTGTCCGTGGGCACAGCGCGAGCTCCGGTTTCCAGCCCAGCACAGACCACGGCCCTGGAGGGAGGAGGGTCGCGGGGGTGGGCGGCCCCGGGGACGTGGGCGCTGAGACACGTCTTGAAATTCCTTCCCAAACGCTGATGTTCCCCGCACTGATGATTCATGGGCAGACACTCTGTCTGCGCCCCCCAAACGGCGCCCCCTCGTCTGTAGTTGGGTTTTGTTGGCATGCCTCCGCGGTTCAGCCAGAACAACGACTGAGCAGCAGAGGAAGCCGGCAGCCTGCGCGGGGACCCCTGTGTGGCGGCTAGCCGGGACAGGTGGGCGCACTGAACTATTTAGCGAGCTGCTTTGTCTGAGCTTGAATCTGAAAGTCTGTGAGGATCCCGCACATCTCCGGGAGGAGACCCACACCTCGGGCTTCCTGTGGGTTCCACCCGGCCAGGCGCTGTGACGGCGACCACGGCAGCCACGCGTGAGACGTGTTTGGGGTAGAGAGTCCAGGGGCTGGGGGCAGGGCCAGTCGGGCCACAAGGATGCGGCTGCGTCCGCCTGCGTCGGGCCGCGTCGGTGGGCGCCCTGGGCGAGAGCCGTGGCTCTGGGTGCCGACGGGCGGGGTCAGGGCCCTGGGAGGGAGCAGGAGCGGGAGCGGGACCGCGTGGGTGGTCCCGGCACGGGTTTCAGGTTACGACTCGAGGCTGGTGTGGAAGAGCCTCTCTCGGTCTCCCCTCAAGGCCCTGCTCACGGCGCCCTGAGTGGGGTCCACACTCGTTTCCTCGTTCCGAGCTGAAGCAGAGAACGTGGCGTTGCTCCTCCATCGCCACCGCCCGTCACCACCCGTCAACGTTCAGATGCCACGTTCAGTGGCATCCCCTCTGCTGCTGAAACCACAGACTAGCGCGGCCGGCACCTCCCCCACAGACACAGGTCAGTGCAACCAGAACGGCCGATCGGGCAGCCGGGAAACCAGCGCGCGGGAGCGCGGATTCGGCGACTCGGAATTTTAAAAGCGCTTCGAGGAGAGGGGCTCCGCCACGGAACGTGGCTCGGTGCGCGCACACAGCACGGGGATAACAACTCGGGTCCTACGCCAGGGTGCACACACCGCGCGTGTGAGCACAGCCGTGTGCCGGGCATGTCCCCGGAGAGGAGACGCCCCTGCCCCAGAGTTTCCGTGGGGCACGCCCAGAACGCACCTTCCAAAACCTCCTCCAAACGGCTCGCTTCCCGCGAGAAAAACACATGACCGCCGAGTGTCAAAGGTGAACATTTTTCAATGACACAAAAATTCTGATGCCGACCACTCATTATCAATGATGCGAATTTTGTTAATTAATTCTCCCTCCTGGGCCCGCGAGGAAAAGGAAGGCTACCCCCCCCCACCCCCCGCCCCGCATGGGCAGGGAGTCCCCGGGGCTGCAGTTCCCGCCCCGGCCTCTGGGGGCGCAACACGACTGGAAGTCCCCGTGCTCTCGAGAAGTCAAGTTCATGAGTACCTCCCTGGAAAGGGAAGCATGAGTTCCCCACTTTTTAACAGGCGCAGCTTAGAATGCAACATTTCCGTGTGTTCCAACAGTTTGAGTGACTTCATTTCAAAATTACGCAAACCGTCTGTCCTCGCTCTGTAATTCCAAAAGAGTGTTTCTGACGACGAGCAGCCGTTGAAGGGGGTCGGTCTCGCAGTGGCAGCGAGCGTCCGGCTGTAAACGCAGTGTTTAAACAGTTATGCTAACAGCGGACTTGTCACGCTGATGCAGCCGGGCGTCATAAAAACGGCTCAAAACTGTAAATTTAACTGTTAAAATTAGCAGTTGCGGGGTTGGCGGCCGAACCCCGGCGAAACAAAGGCTAATGAGCAGGCGCAGCCCACACGCTCGTGTCTTCCAGACGCCGGGTCTTGTCGTCGGCCGTCGCTCCCCCCGAGTGGAGGGCGGTCTGGGGCAGGGCCTGGGGAGGGGCCCCCTCGGGGAGTTCGCTGGGAAGCCGCGAGTCCCTTCCTTCCGTGAGGGCGGGAGAGGGAACGCCCCGGGCGGCCGGCCCCCGCCCGCCGACGCCTCCTTCCAGGGCGGCCACCACAGTGGCTGGCGGGTGGAGGTGACCTTGCTGCCCCGAGCCCAGTTTCCCCGTCTCTGAGGGGAGCTCTGGCATCTTCCGTGCAGCGGGGGGTGGTGGGGGGACGCTTCCGGAGCAGCCAGGACTGAGGGCTCCGCTCCCCCGGGGAAGCCGCCACGCCTGCTCATCACGTCGATGTGCCGCGGTGTGTGTGGTCCGTCCCCACTGCTTTGACATGGGGGGGGCTGGGAGGGGCCCAGTGGGAGGGGGACACCGTGACAGCAATTGACGGCCCACCGGCACCCCCCAAAGGGCCTCCCAGGCAGGATGACTCAACGCTTGCTCACCTGACTTTTAAAATATAACGATGCTGGTGGCAACACAGCCACGTCCTGCACTGCACACGCCAAGCACATGTGTGTGTCTCTCCCATGCACCCCAAAGCTGTGTTCAGAGTCTGGGGAAAGGGCGTCTTTGCTCTGCACAAGCGGGAGAGGGGGGGCATCCGCCACCGTAGCAACCGCAGGACGATGGAGAAGCGGGTCTGGAAAGACAAGGACCCTCACGGAGGCCGCGGGGCGCTGGGGGGCCCTGGCTGCGGCGGCCGACAGGAGACACGCGGGGAGTCTGGCGTGTGCGCCTGCTGGTGGGACAGCAGCACGGAGACCGGCGGGTGTGTGCCGGTTTGACGGGGAGCCCACCGGACGGGGCGGCAGGGTCTGCGCCCTGTGCTGGCTGCGCTCACGAGCCCTGGGGCCCTGGGGCTCCGGGTGCCGCCCGCCCCCGGGACGGGCAGGGTCCAGCCGCCCCGTGGACCCTCAGCGCCGGGCAGCCCTTCAACCAAACGGGCGTCGCACGGTGTCGTCGCGTGGCGACCGTCACAAAAGCGGCCCCGGGAGACTCAGTGCAGGGAAAGGACCCTGCCACGAAGCGTCATTCACGCTCACTGTCCCCCCGGTGTCAGCGTGGCCACCGTCACAACACGCGTGGGAGACCATGCTGAGGAGCCAGCAAACGTGCCCACGGCCGTGCGAGGCACCGAGCCGCATGCCCACCTCGGCCCCCGCCGGGCCGCGTGTCCCCTACACAGAAGCTCCGGACCCTGTGGCTCTGTGGCCGGCGCTCACGCAGCACCTGGACATCAGGGCAGGGGTGGAGGGGGCCGCAGTCATTGCCCGATGCACCGCCTCCGAAATCGCCTCCCCTCCCCCCCAAGGTCCCCTCCCTCTCACGGCCCACACACCCGTATTTGAGGTCCCCCTGGAAAGCACCGGGGTGGGGGGCTACAGGAGGCGCCCACCTTCCAGGCCCCCCCCCCGACCAAACCGAGGGTGTCCTGGAGCCCACACACCTGCCTTCGAGTCCCGCGGGTCAGCCCACTTGGCGTGGCACCGACGAGAGGCACCCCTTCCACCCTCCGCAGACGCGGCGCCCCCTCGAGGCGGTGCCAGGAGCTGCCCTGAGCGATGCTGACTGGGGGTCCGGGTGAGGCAAGGGGGGCCGGGAAACCGGAGGCCGGGTCCTTGGTCCACACACACACACGGAAGACGAGGGGCCCGGGCGGTCCCCGTTTCCCTTTCATCTCAGGGTCCGCACGAGGCCCCCAGCCCCGTCCTGCTGAAACGGTGGGACCTGTCAGCTCCTTTGTCAGCGCTGACTTGTGTGGTTGGGTGAGCAAAGGTGTCTCTGGGTGGGGGGGTCCCAGGCCTCCTTGCAGCGAGGGTGCTCGCCCACCCTGTCCTGCGCTCGGCTGTGTCTGGGGGCAGGGACCCCCGTCCCTGGTCCTGTCTGGTGGCCGTGCTGAGGCCCAGGCGGTTCAGGGACCCCTGGCAGCGCTCCCCGCCCCCCACCAGCCCTGGAACAGACGAACTGAGCAAATGGGGGAGACGTGGGAACACCTGACGAGCGCGGCGAGCAGGTGATGGGCAAGATGGATGGCTCAAATTTCCCGGCAGCCCGCGGGCCGCCCGGCGGAAGCATTGATTGATGAAGCATTTAAGCCTCCGGCCTCTCCAGCCTTCCCGCGGACAGCGGCGGCAGGGCCACCGTGCAGCCTGAGGAAGACCTCTCGTGCGCAGCCTGTCGTCTTCCACGGCGCCCGATAACCACTTTCGACGGCGGCTCGGGCTGCGGACATTTCACTTAAGGTGTCGGAGGTCCTGCCTCCAGCCGCCATCCGGATGGAAACCCCAGCCTCCGCCGGTTTTCCTGCAGCACCTCGCGCCGGGCGGCACTATTCCGGGGACGTTTTCTTTAATTTGGGGTCTTTTTAAACATGTGCAAAGTGTCTATCAAGCGTCCGAAATGCAGTCTGTCTGAAAATGCCACCGTAGTCAGAAGGAAGGTTCCCGAGACCTGCTCTCTGGGCCTGGGGCGGGGGACGGGGGGACTGTTTTCAAGGAAAAAGCAGGTGCCCAGCCCCTGCGGCTGCAGAGACGGGGCCCAGAGGGCTGTGACACGAGGGGACTCGGGGTCATGCTGGCGTGTCCTTGCTCACCAGCGACGCCCGTGTCCAGATGCCCCACAGGCCTGGACAAACAGGCAAGGGACAGAAGGAAGGGGACCGAGGGCACGGGTTCCAGAGCCCACTGGGCCCTGAGGGTGTGACGGCCCAGGAGTGCACAGGGAGGGACCCGAAGTGCAGTGGGGCTGCAGTGACCTCAGGTGCCCCCCTCCGGGTGTCCCCGAGCACACCCACAGACCCCTGACGCTGCAAAGTGCCGTTCGGCCCCCAGGGTCTCCGTCAGAAAGCGCAGGAGGACGCGGGCAGGAGCGTTTGTGACTTTGTAGCCAACCCCGGCTCCTGTCCCTCAGGCCCCCTTCCCCGGGAGCAGGTCCCCCGCACTCCGGCCCTCTCCTCTGAGCCCGGCCAGCCGGGCGGGATCCGGAATCAGGCCCACAGCAAATACCACCCAGCAGGCCCGGGCATGCGGGGGCAGGGGCGCCCCTCTCCACTCCGCGTCCATTACTGTTTTACGAGACCACACAGAGGGCGCCTGCCTTGCGCGGTGCTCTCTTTTTAATCACGGCATGTGCTGTAAAGCGTGATGTGTGGATGAGGAAGGGAGCCGGGGTTTGTTTAGCTGGGGGGCGGGGAGGCCAGGGGAGGGGACACTCCTGAAGCTCAGGACAGCTGCCCCCCAGTCCCTGGGTGGGGGGCGCTCTGCGGAGTCACGGGGACGGTTTTGACCAGGGAGCCTGTCCCCCAGTCCACAGACTGGGGGCTCGGGTGCCAGCCAGAGGGGAGGCCCCCCCAGAGTCGCAGCCCTGGACAAGGAGCCGGGCCTTCCCCACGGCGAGGGGTCCCAGACCCAGGGCCCGACTGGGGGTGCTCAGGCCTCCACGCACTCTCCCACACCCTCTCCTCCGTCTGTCCGTCCGCCCGCCCACACTCCCATCAGCACTCCCGTCAGCACCCGCCCTGGGCCCGTGCACGCGCTGTGCTCCGCACACCCGCGCTCCCCAGGTGTGCGCCTCGGTGGGGCGCCCTCGCTGAGGGTCCATGCTGGGTGGTCCCCCGGCTCTTCATCACCACCCGCCTTCGTGGGAGAGGAGGGAGGAATTACGGGGCCGGTCCCAGGGCCGGGCACGCCCAGCAGCGGGCCAGCAGCCCAGAGTCACTGCCATGGCCGTCGGCCCCATCTCACCCGGAGGTCGGGGCGGGCTGCTGGCGCACAGTGAGCTCTGCGAGGTGGGCAGGTGAGGTGGGCAGTGCTATAGGTGTTTTTCCCGTGAATGTATACACTACAGTGACAGCCACAAGTGAGAGGACTCGGGAATGTTCGGGATTCGAAAGCCAGACGGCAGGAAAAACAGCGCCCCTGGTGACACAGAGCACGCCCAGAGTGCACCCGGGGTTCGGCGCTGCCGGATGCTGCCAGACGTGCCCGAGTGGCTCCTCCCCCCCAGCCCCGCCCCCACCCCCCTCACGCAGGTTTCTGCGGCAGCAGGTCTGCTGTGCCAGGGCACCGCCCTGTGATCCCCCGGGGAGGCCGGGCCCCTGAGGTCCCAGAGGCAGCGCAGGCCCCCTTAGCCCTCAGGCAGGAGCCTCTGTGTCTGTCCCTCGACCGTCGACCGGACAGAGGTGGGTCAGCCCCGGCTCTCCAAGCCCCCTCCCCAACCCACGTGAGCGCTCGCAGATTTGTTTGGCGGGCTTGCGCTGCTCTGCTGCGGCAGAGAATGCTCCCTGCCCAGCCCGCGTCCACTCTCTCTTTCTCTCCTGCTTGTACTTGGCAGGGCAATGTGCCCAGCCTAGTATTTTATTTCCAGCCTCTCTTGCACCCAGGTAGGACTTTCCAAAACATATAATTTTCAGTCATTGGGTAGAATTTCTAGAAAAGAAAATTACTCAGCCGGGGTTTGTTCCTTTTCTGACTAACTCTACATCTTCCTCTTCTGAACTGGGATGTGAAAATAATGGCAGGAAATCAGCAGCCATCTTGTGAGCATGAGGCAACTTTGGGGATGGAAAATAAGCATGTGTTGAGGGTGGCAGAAGAAAAAGACAATAGGAGCCAGAGAGAGCACCAGGCTTAAACGTCCTGTCCCCAGATAAACAAACCTCCCACTTATGTAAGCCAGCGATATTGGGGGGCCTGCAACTCTACGACAAACACACAATTGCTAAATGACACGTGTTGTTTAATCTCATGAAAACAATGGACATAAACGCTTATACTCTGTCATAACCATCATAAAGCAGCAGCAAAACCACGCTGCAAGACCTGGTGGCCTCAGGGCCACTGCATGCTAATGTCCTAATAGACACCGGGAGAAGATGCGTCATTCCACCTGGTTGGCAGTTACGTGTGCACACAGGGTCCTCCAGGGCGGTGGCTTCACCTGCAGCAGTGGATGCTGATCGCTTGTCAGGCCGACGAGAGAGACTCGGGTGCGTGAGGATGAAGGCGTCCCTCAGTCACGGCCACCTCTGTCATCTACATGCTGGGCTAGCCTCGAAAGAGGCAACCTCCCCCAAAACAGTGTGTCCTGACTCGACGAGACTCCAAAGGGGCCCTGACCAGGGCGGCCGACAGGAAAGGGCCGAGCACAGGCAGACGTGTGGACGGGGCGGAGGCAGGCCCCCGGAAATGAAAACTGTGCTGCGTTCCCCAGAGTATCCCCGTGCGTCCGAGAGTTCTGACCACACGCCAATGGCGTTCCGTGGCGGTTGTCTCCCCAGTCGGGGCGAACAAACATCGGACGAGCCTAAAAATCCGAGCGTGGGACGGCCCAAGGGGACGCGTGACTCTCCGTCAGGAGGGGGTGCGGATGCGGGGCCTGGGGACTGCGGGCGGCTGACTGGGGACAGGAACGCCGCCGCAGCGAAGACCGACCGTCCGCCGTGCTGAGAAGCGCCTGCCGGCGGAGCGCCGCGGGGCCTGCCGACCCCACCCTCTGCGGGCTGTCCCACCCCAGCTGTCACCCCGAGTGGACATTCCCGTGGTCCCCGGGACCCCTCAGACCCCTCCACATGCCTGGCACCCACGTGGCAAACAGAAACGCCTCGTCGCTGAATTGGATTACAAGTTACGAGCGAGAAGGTGACGAAGTTTGCTGTGGCCCCGCGCAGCGTCCACCGCCGACAACAAAGGCTGGGAGGGCAGCCTATGATTTGAGAAGCCATTTAAAAACGGGGAGGGAGCACAAGGCCGACCCGAGGGGCCTGTCCTCCCGCTCTTTGAAGAAGCAGGTACTGGGTCTGCTCTTAATTTGAGGAGTAACCAGCTGACTCACCACGGAAACGTGATCCTGGCGTAAACACACGAGCATCGTAATCAACTGAGCGAGAAGTGCCCTCTGGAGGGGCCTTTGGGGGGGGGGGGGCGGGGGCGGCTGCTATGTGAGGAAATGCAGGATGTGGAGATGGAGTGATGCCACGGCCTCCGCATCCCAGTGGTCGCCACGGAGACCCCAGCTCCCTCCTGCACTTCAGAGAGAGCCACGTCTTCCCATTAAATGAGAGTGAAACCCATCACGCAGCCCCTGGGCTGAAGGGCGCGATTCCCTCCCGAGGCTGCACGACCCGGCGGAGGTCTCCTGCTGGAGGGGCCCCTGGAAAGGAGCAAAACCCGCGACGTGACAATGAGTGGAAGGAGAAATCCTAATAGTAAGTTTCTATTTTTCCATCTGTCTGAGAGGGTTGCTAACCACCGGGAGAAAGTGCAGTTGACCTTTGAGGACTGACAAAACAAGCGTGACATTTGACAGTAATAGCTGGCATGGAATCCACTTCCACTTGAGTTTTTAATAGCACTCTGCGGGCTGGAGCGCGCCCGGCGGCGTGCGCGCATGCGCGCGCAGCGACCGGGGGGGGGGGGGGCGGGGGGCCGCACGAGCCTCATTTCTTCCAGCAATCTCCACACAGCTGGATGTTGCCCAAGCCGTTCGAAGTGTTTTGATCGTTTAAAAAGATTTAAAGCATTATTTTGCTGCAAATTTTGACAAAATGATTCTACCAAATTAACCAGTTGCTCCAAGCGGCATGTTGTCATTAATTCCTAATTCACGTTATATTTTAAAGGCAATCACCTTTAGAAGCCTTTCACGTGACAACCTTTTGTTTCCAAAATCCTCGGCTCGTACGTCTTGCCAAAGAATCAATAGTATCTCCGCTCCTGAACTCCTCTGCTGGGATCTTCGTCCGCATAACTGTGAATTAATTAGAACGGTAACTTTACACCCATCTCTCCGTTAAGGTGAAGAACAGCTTTCGTGTCCCGATTCCAGCTGCACACGCGAGGGTTTGCTGTTCCCGGACACGCGGCAGCGGAGACACAGCGGGGCTCGGGGACCAGGCGGCACGAGGGCCCGTCGGAGCGGGGCAGGCGCTGGGAGTGGCCGCGGCCGTGGGTTAGGGAGGGCGAGCCGCTCAGGATACGTCCCCTGGGGCGGAAGGGGGACCTGCGGGGACGCCGCGGAGCTGCACCACGGACTCGTCCACGGATGGTCACTGGGCCCACGGGGGAAACCGCGTTCACTGCAAACAGCTCAGCTGCGATGCAGCGCGGCCGAGAGGCAGTGCTGGGACCGGGTGGCCCTGGGTGGAGGCCCCGTTCCAGCCGGACAGTTCCGCCCGGCTCTGCCCGGCTCTGCCAAGGGGTCTTCCACTAGGGGAGCAGTCTTCGGTGGGAGGGGACCTTGCCCTCCCAGAGTTTAAACAGAGAGAAGCCCCCGTCCCCAGTCCCTACTGGGTCTGTCCCCATGCTAACTGGGCTCCAAATCCTCGTGGTTTGATTGGTCCAAGAGGCACTATTCTGATTGGTTAGCATGGAGCCACTCTGATTGGTCAGTGAGATGCTGCTGGGCCTAGGGCTGCACAGCCCTGATTGGATGGGGGAGAGCCTCAGTCCTATTGGTTGAAGCAGGATCCCAGGCACCCAGGGCAGGGGCCACTCTGATGGCCGGAGCCCAGGGCAGGCGGGCGGTCCGTGCAGGCTCCTCCCTGTCCTGCAGTTTCCACGAGAGCCACCCCCCCGGCAGGAACGGCTGCTCGGCCCCAGGTAAGCCACCAGGAGCCCCTCTTGGCAGGCCCCTTCTTTCTCGGGGTCCACAGATCCTGAAAGGCTCATTGGAGTGGCGTCTGAGAAGCGGTCTCAGCATTGAGACTCCAGGGTCGTGGGGTCTGGGTTTGGGGACCAAGACTCCCGGTTGTCCAGAGACAAGGCTGGAGCCCATGTGAGACGGTGAGCAGGCGCCCCCACTGGGTTCCCTGGAAACCCGCCTCCAGACGTCATCACTGTCACGCGCTGCGCCTAGGACCTGGAAGAGGAGGGTACGGAGAGTCAGGGGGAGCCGGGGGCTGAGCCCACCCTCCGCACACAGGGTCTCGCGGCCAGGCAACAGGAATCAGGCGGCCCGGGAGCTGTGCGCAGCCCCTCTCCTGACCCCAGGCCCCTCGGGCTCAGCGCCCAGCCCTGCAGGGGCGGGGAGTGGGCGGGCAGAAGGTCCCAAGTCCCCCGATGGACCGAGCCGCAGCCACGAGACGGCGGGGGCCGGGACCAAGTGGAACCAGATGCGCAGAGGCGCAGGGCGCGGCGGAGACGCGGCGGAGGCCGACTCCGTGGATGTGAGCGAGCCGCCAGCGTGCGTGACCCCGGCGTGTATACCCCCTTTGAAATGCTACCCTTCCTCGTGGCCGTCCACGTGGGCGCGTCCCGTAAACAAGGACGGCTCTTCCCATAACAACGTGCCAATTAGACGTGAGGCCTGTAAATAACATAATATATTTTCTGGTAAGGTCTGGGAATCCTCCCTTTGGCTTAAAAAAAAAAAAGAAAACGAATTTCAAAATAACAGCGTTGGGTCTGGGTGGCCCCCGCTGGGTCAGGCTGCCTTGCCTCAAACAGAGCCAAAGCCCAGAGTTCCTGGAGGTGACGAGCCCAGAGTTCCTGGAGGTGACGAACCCCAGAGCCACCTGCACCCCTGCTGGAGGCTCCGCCCTGCTCACCTCCCCATGAGCTGCCATAGGCGGCTCTTACTGAGGAAAATACATCAGGAGGGGCCGAGTTGTTACTCTTTCAAAAAGCATGGACGACCAACAGCCTGGCACCGGGAGTCAGGGCCACGGCCTCTGCACGGCGTTCCCAGGAAAGCTGAGGTGGCTTGAGGTGGGCGACACTCCCATGGTTTGCATGGGGTGGGGGGTGGGCCTGGCCGTCCCAGCCCCCCCTCTGCAGCAGGAGCGACAGACAGGGAGACGTGGCCACAGCCCACGCTCAGGGCTCCTTCCCCGCAGACGTACGCCTTCTCACTGTTTGCGCCGCAGCCGAGACTGTCCCACCGTCGGTTCTTATGAAGGTGGGCTGTGGTCGTTTCCCCCAGCCCTGGGGTGCCCTGTGCAGCTGGGTCAGCCCCACACCCGAGCCGTCCGCCGCCCCAGGGGACGGGGCCACACGGGAGGTGAAGGTGCTCTCTGCGCCCCAGCTGCGGGCACCGGGGGCGAGTCCCCTGTGGTCCAGCAGTGGCCGCTGCGGTAGATATGCGTAAACACCGTGATGTCACAGCTCACACGGCCGGGCGGGGCCATGGACAGGAGACGGCAGGGTGTGTGGAGGGCCCGGCTGTCCCCAACCCAGGGACAAGGCAGACGGAGGGACACTGGGGTCAGGCTGTTGGAAATCTTTGGGTTTAATGTCCCCCTTTCTTCTCCACGCGCCCGACACCTCCTGGGGGAGGGGGTGTCTCCCCGTCCCTGAATCAGGGGGCTGATGCAGCTGCACCCCCATGGCTGTCACGCCCTACAGGTAAGGGGGTCCCAGGACACCCCCGGCCTGTGTAGCCCTCGGATGCACTCCCGAGCAGCGGGTGGCTCGTGACGCCACGTGGGGGTGGGGGACCCAGCTCGGGGCCACCGCGGGGAGACCAGATGTGACGATGCACAAGTGTCTCTGCGGTCCGGGGACCACGGGCCAGTGGGGCACGGCGCCCTCTCTCGATTCCCAGCGCGTCTCTCCCGGAACGAGCCGGCGGACAGGGAGGGGCCCCTCGGACCAGGGTCCCGGGACCGACCCCGGAGCCGGCCAGCAAGGGAGAGTGGGTGTCCCCGGCCGTCCCCTGGCCCGCGCCCCACGTTGCACTGCTCAGGAGAGCGTCTCGCGGCCTCACAAATCGTTCGCGTGGATTCCGGCCTCTGCTCTCGCCGGCTGAGAGCAGGGGTTTCTGCCCGCCTGCGCCCGTCTGCGCCTCGAGGCGAGGACACCGACCCGGCCCCTCGATAATTGACGAGAGCAGCCACGTCACTCCCCCTGGTTTCCTTCTGCCGCCGCGAGCGAGGCTCGGGTGACCGGCGTGCATGGGACACAAAATGACGGTAACCATCCTGATTAACAATTTATACCAATACAACCTCCCTTTCTTCTCTGAGTAGCTGAGCACACCAGGAATGCCCGCTCCTCCTGCAGGCAGCCGGGGGGAGGGGGGAAGGTCGCAGAGGCCGGGAGAAGTGGGGAGATGGCCTCCAGCCCCCTAGGGGAGAAGTGGGGAGATGGCCTTCAGCCCCTGAGGGCGTGGACACACGCTGCCCCGTGGGGGGTGCAGCTTCCCCGACGCCCTGACTCCCCGGGACAGCGGGGCCGGCCGGGAGGGGTCTGCTGCCTCGTGGGGCAGGGCAGGGCGGCTGTTGGCAGGAGAAGCCCCATGCTTCCGTGGGTCCCACCTGAGCCCAGGGCCCAGCCAGGCAGACCCAGGGCAGGGGGCCCTGGGCCCCATGCCACCCTCGGGAGGCCCGGCTCTCCGCAGGTGGCAGGGGGGGTCTGGCTCAGCTGAGTCCAGTCCAGCCTCTCACTGCACCATCCCCAGCACTGTCCAGAGAGCCGGCAGGTGCCCACCCCTCCGTGGAGGGCGATGACGACGACAGTCTCATGCCCTCGCACGCCCCTCGTCCACAGGGCAACGGCGAGGCCAGACCCCGGGTGTGGAGCCGGCGCAGTGCCTGTGTGGGCCTGGACCCGTGGCCCCCGGACAGCAGGCAACTCGGGCCCAGCCGCCCCCAGAGGCCATGGGGAGCGCGGGTTCTCCTGACCACGTCCTGCGTCAGGCCTGGCTTCTCCCGCGGCCCCCGACGGGCCTGCGTTCTGTCTCCGCGGGCCCAAGAGCCTTTCCCCAGGCCACCGCCACGCAGGCTGCCTGAGGACCTGCCGCACCGTCAGGGACCCCCGCCGACGGCCGTGGGCGCCCCTTTCTGAGAGCCTGCCCCCCCACCCCCCGCCAATGTCCTCCCTCCCATCCTGCCTGGGCGTGGCACCTCCCCACGTCACCAGACGCCCGTAGGAGGGTCTGGGCCAGCTGGGCAGCCGTCGGGGGAGGAGAGTGGGCTCGGACTGGCACACGTGCTGGGCCCTCCCTGGCCAGGTGGTGGCGCTGCTGCCCTTAGTCACCAGTCCCCGCGGCCGCCTCCTCGGAGGGGCCCTGCTGGGGAGCAGCCCCCCACACCCTGAGCCCCACCAGGTGCTGGGGAGTCTCTGGCCACTCACAGGGAGGCCCGTGCCGTTCCCACCCCTTCTTCTTCCACGACGGACGTTTTCGTAAACTGGAAAGTTCTGGGGCCCCTCTGCGGTCAGTGCAGCGTCCCGAAGTCCCTACGTCCAACGGTCTTGTTTCCAGTGCAGCCTGCACAGGCCCACCGGCGGGTGCCCGCACCTCTCGGCGCGCCGGCCCTGGCCCCCCACCCGGCCGGGAGCGGCCCACACCCTCCCCACCCGCCGCTCCTCCTGTGTCCTCAGCGTGCACCCTGACCCCGCCGCCCGCTTGTCCCCCCCAAGGTCCCCCGAGCCCCCGCCACCCACGGCGGCCCACTTGTGTCTCGGGCCACGCCCACGAGGGTCTTTTCCTCAAACCCCCGGCTTCTGGGTGTCGGCATCCGACGCCTCGGCGACGTCATTCCCCCGTGACCCACTCAGGTCCTTCCTGTCGGTGGGAGGGGCTGGAGGCCCTGCGGGTCCTCCTCTCTGTCGCCTGGGCCCTCAGGAGGTCCAAGCCGCTGAGCGGGAAGCGTGGTTTTGCCCCAGGAAACCGGGCGGTCGAGGGGGAGGGGGCCCAGGTGAGCTCGGCCTCAGACCCGGGGCCCAGAGACCGGTCCCCCCCGCCCCAGCACACTGGAACTCGCCAGAGGAACGCAGGGCCGGGCCCTGTGCCGAGGACCCCCGACCCCTGACCCCCGCACATGGTTCCTGGGCCCCCAAACTCCGCGCCGCACAGGCTGGGAGGCCGGTCCAGAGGAGGGTGAGGACAGCCGCCCAGCGGCCGCTCCTCTCCGCTGGAGACGGAGGGGAGGCCCGGGCCCCGGCCCCTCCGCCCCTGGGTGCAGGCCCGCGTCTCCCCAATGGGAGGAAGTCTAACCCAGTGACCACCACAGAGCTTAAACTCGGGGTGGTGGGGCCCTCTGAGCCCAGCAGGAGCTGATGAAGGCGTCGGGGCACACGGAACAGGTGTGGGCACCCCGTCCCCAAGGCGGTCTCATGGAAGAGGGACACAGGTCAGGGGCTGACAACCTCGCCCCCGCCCCCCAGTCCCATCCAGGACACGGTCGGTCCCAGCAGCAGACCCTACACGTGGCAGGGATTCACCACAGGGCGTCCTGCCCTCCTCCTCTGCCCACCGGGCACCTCTGCTCCCGCCCCCCACCCCGGCCGAGAAGCCTGCAGGTGGATGGAGACGGAATCACAGCCCCGGGCCACGCACGACCCTGCCACCGTCCCCACCACCACCCTGGGACAGAGCCTTTGAAAACCGACGTGGTCCCCCCGGGCCTCGGTGCGCCGGTGAACCGGGAGCGGACGAGGGTCCTGCACGCCCCCCGCAGCCGTCTGAGAGGAGGTGCGGGCCCACAGGGGAGAGAGACCTGGGAACCGGGTGCACCCCCTGCGTTCAGACTCTCGTCTCCAAACTGGGTCGGCAGCGTGAGGGGCTGTGAATCGGGGCTGCGTTCCCGTCGGACGTGATTGACAGCAGCAGTGCCTGGTCCTGGGGTCGCCGACCCCCGCTCCAGTGGTTCATGGGTCAGCGAGAGAGGATTGGGTGACAGTCTCGATTATAGCAAAATGAGTGATTTTTGTTCAGAGAACGGCCTGGAATGCAAATTTTAGGCATTAAACATATACATTATGAATCACGTCGCTCTTGTTTTACCGTCCACCCCCAAATCGCTGCCCCCCCAAACACCTGGCGTGCTCCCCCCGTGTGGGCGGTCCCGACGAGGGGCACGTGCACTCCTTTAAGCCCAGGAGCCGACAGACCGCGGAGGGAGGTGCGAGGTGCAGAAGACAGTGTGTTCAGGGTGGAGGCGTCCCGGCAGCCCGGGGGGGGGGCCCTGAGGCGGAGCGAGAGGAGACCCCTTAGGGGCACTCTCCTGCGACAGAGGGCGCACGCCTGGGGGGCGAGCCACCGCGTCTGCGGCGCGGCTGGGAGTCGGGTGGGCTGAGCGGCCGCCGCGTGGTGCGGCCCGAGGACAACCTCGGCGTGAGAGCAGTGAGGACGGGATGGAGCGTGCCCCCTGCGGGGTGGGGGAGGGGACGGGCACTCCGGGGCCAGCTGCTCACCGGGTTTCCTGCCGTGAAGGAGGCCCCGCAGAAGACCAGCCCCGCGGGAGCCCCGGTGGCCCCCGGCCTCTCACCTGGGGCTGGGCAGCAGGAGCCGCAAACATGAGACCAGGGGAAGGCCACTGTCGAGGATTCATTCACCTGACAGAGTGGGTTCGAGGGGGGACGGCTGCCAGGGACCCCAGGCCAGACCTGGTGCGGCTCAGGTGGAGGGGGCGCGGTTCGGGCCAGGGACAGCCCCCCACCGGAGGCCGCCGCGGAGCCTCGGGTGACCCCTTGGCTGTCGGAATCTTTGCGTCGGGACTCGGTGCCCCCACGGCTGTGCACAGGCCCCTGAAGTGTGCAAGTCGTGAAGACGCTGACACACTCCCCCCGGGGCGCGGCCTCCCGCCGGGGTCTTCCAGACGCGCGCACACGCCTGCCTTCTGCGGACTGGAGCCGCATGTCGGGTGTCATCCTGAGAGCCTGGGCGTGCTCAGCCCCGTGAAACGCGGAGCTCGGTCCCCGGCAGAGCGAGCAATTTCCTGTCACTCACGCTCTGACGGGAGCGCAGCCCGGAGCGGGCGCCGCACCCGGCCCCTCCGCCTGCGAGCAGGCTCACAAAGCTCGCTGTCAGGCGATTATTTCGGGCACTCACTCATCGGCAGCTCCCCGAAACCGCACGTGAAGACGCGCTTCCCAGCGCCGCTCTCCGGAAGTAATCGACGGCCACCCGGCCGGTCGGTCGGGCCCCGGGCACCAGCGGCGGCTGGGTCTCCTCCGGGCTGCGAGGCGGGTCTCGCCGGACGCTGGTGCGGACTGGGAAAGAGGCACGTTCGCACAGTCCGCTCAGCCGTGCAGCCGGCCAGACGGGTGTTTTTTCACGCCCCCCCCCCCGACAAATTTCGAGTTGTCTGCACGGTTCCACGTGCCGTGGGCTGGGGGGCTTCATGCGCTGGGCATGGCCGCTGGCGGCTCTCTCTGGGGTCGCGTCCACCCTGCGCTCTGCGGGGCGAGGGCGGCAACGTTTGGGCGTCGACGAAAAAGCGCTGTCACTTGAACTGCTTCTCTCTCTGTGTCGGATTTCCGGTGCCGCCCGAGACCTGCAGACGCAGCTCTTCCAGGTCTGGGGACGGGTGGGAGGCGGCGGAGACAGCGGGCGCGCACCCGGAGTGGGAGGTGCGGACACGGAGACGCTGCAGGTGGCCCCAGGGGCCCGAGCGAGCCTGGTCCCTGGCGGTGGCCGGCTGAGGCCCGGGGCACAGCCCTGGACAACGACCAGCTGTGCTTTGAGGGCTGCTGGTTCTCCGGTCACCTGGGAGACACGGACCCTCCCGCCGCCCCACCGGCCACGTGCATCCGGGCGTCACGTGGCCCCTCAGCTCCTGCCGTGGATGCTTGCTCTCTCGGCCTCAGTCCCCCGTGGCTGGGGCCACTGCCCCCTCAGCCACCAACAGCTTCTGCGGGGCCACCCCTGGGTCCTGTTCGCTCTCACAGGCTCCAGGCAGCCGCCTTCAGGGCTGAATCGTGTCCCCCGAAAGCTGTGTCCACGTCTGCCCCCCGGCACCTGTGAACGTGACCTCGTTTGGAAGGGAGGTCATCGCAAATGCAGGCGAGAGGAAGTCGCCCTGGAGTAGCGGCCCCCCCCACACAGCGCCGGTCCTCCAGAGACGAGGGGTGTTCGCACGCAGACCAGACCGAGGGGGGACTCCTGCGAGGACAGAGGCGGGGGTCGGCGTGGCTCCGCCGCAGCCGGGGGCTCCAGGCACCAGCAGAGGCAGGAGGACCCTCCCCTGGAGCCCCCTGAGGGGCCCCGGGCGGCCGACCCCCAGGGGACGGGTTTCTGTGGCTTTGAACCAGGGGGTGTGTGAAATGCCCCGGGGCGGCGGCCTCAGGACACTTCCACAGCCTCCCCAGTGCCCCCCGAGGGTCGCGTCGGCAGGGTCTGGGGAGCTTCAGCCTCTGGGCCCCCACCCCACTTACACCACCCTGGCGGCACCGACACAGGGTCCCCACAGGACCCAGACCTTCCGGTGACATCTGCCGTACTCTGCCCTCAGGCCTCACCCGTGACTGAGATGCTGGTGGTCCTGGGGGAGGGAAGTCCAGTCAGTCTGCAGGGGCCAGAGCCACCCCGGCCACAGAGAGGCCCCAGGGCCCCTGAGGCTCGGCCTGCAGCCCCACCCGCGCCGTGGGCCCCCCGCAAGGCCCACCCGAGGCCGCAGGGTGCCTGGCCCCGGGAGGCGGAGCTGAGCCACAGGCCTCAGCGGCCCGCAGGTCCGTGGTCATCATCCCCCTGTGTGGACGCCGAGGCTCAACGAGTGAAGCGACTTGTCCGTGAGGCCCTCCCAGAGAGGAACGGTGTCTTCGCCCTTCTTTGTGTCCTACCCGCCCCCAAAAGGGGGGGGGGGCCGTAAATGCTTCCTGGTGGACAGCCAGCTGGTCCCTTCCGTGGTGGCAGCTGCCCTCGCTCTACTGTTGCAACGGCCGGCAGAGCCGGTCTCGGGGGCCCGTCCATGCACCTGGACTCGGGACCTCCTGCTCCGAGGTCAGCTCCGCTCTCGGGGCTCACACAAACCGAGACGGGAGCCCTCGACGCCCACGGCCTGTGCCACGCCGTCACGGGGTCCTCCTCCTCTGGTGGACGGAGCTGCCCCTCAGTTCCAGCGTCCAGAGTGCAGCCGGGCAGGGGCCAAGCCGGCCTCGGCCCCACTCCCCCCACGACGCACTGCCCCACCCGGGGACCAGGAGTCTGAGGTCGGGTGTCCCAGGCCGCCCTCCCCCCGGAGGCTCCGGGGGGGCCCTCCCTGCCTCCCCTGCTCCCCCGAGTCCCGAGGCTCGTGGCTGCCGGGTCGCCCCATCACTCGGCCTTCCCGGGGCCTCTCTCCTGGGTCCCCAGGTCTTTCCTCTCTGGCGAGGACACCGAGAGTTAGACTCAGGGCCAAATGCCGGACAGTTTCATCTCGAGAATCAGATCTGCAGCGACCGTGTGCCCTGATGAGGTTCCGTTCTGCCACTCCCCGAGAACCTGGGCTCTGGGGGACCCCACCCACCTGCTCGGGGACGGGGCAGGTTATGCTCCCAAAGGCCCTCGTGCTGTGGGTGCGCCCTCTCTCGCACCCTGAGCGAGGGGACCCTCCCTGCTGGCTCCTGCTTCCCGGCCCGCCGAGGCCTGGGGCATTGGCCGGCACGCCAGCTCCCGGGCGGAGGCGTGCCCAAGGCAGGGTCGGGCAGCACCACACTGAGGGGTAGAGAAGCCAGGTGACCGGCGACAGCGGGCCGGGCCCGAACCCTGCACCAGGCGCAACCGCCCCCGGGGGACCGGACCCGGAGACCTGGAGGACCGCACCCTCCACCTCAGGCGCGGCCCGCCCGCCCCGGGCCTCCGGGGGCACGCCTGCCGCCCGTGTGCAGCGGAAGGGGGCCCGGCGCCCGGCCCGCGGGGCCGGAACCCGCGCCGCCCGCCCGAGGCGGCTGACGCAGCTCACAATCAAAAGCCAAAGGCAGGAGCCGAGCAGATGTTTCTGGTCTGGGAACGGCCGGACCTCTCTGGCCGCTCACTTACCCTCCGAGGGATCAGGCCGGGCGGCTATTGTGTGTTGTCACTGGAGCATCGCACAACTTCATCAAACTTTTCGTCCTGGAAACTGAATTAATTTTCTGCGAGGGGTTTTTGTGCCGCGCTTTAATCACATTTGCGGGGGGACTTGTGTCCCGGGAGCCGCAGAGCCGATTAGGGGCTCCGGAGTGGCCGCTTTCAAAGGGAGCTGGCCCTCGCTCCCGAGGCCTCCGTCTGCGGCCCCGGGGTTTTGTGGAGAGGAAAAAATTAATTACTATTTTAATAACGAAGCCAAGCCTGCTGAAAATCCTCTTAGAGAGGAGCCGCTGATGTCATGGCCGGCAGGGGGGATATGAGAACCCTGCCCCGCGGCCCCCGCCCCCCGCCCGCCTATTCTCCCTCCCAGAGATGGCGCGGCGCTGGGTCACACATCAGGGAATTAAAGTGTAATAATAACACTGTTTTCTCCGGGGAAGGGGAAAAGTTGCGGTCCTCGGATCGCCGGTCGGTGGGCACGCCCAGCGGCCTCTGGCCTCCCTCGCTGCTGGACGGGCGGAGCGGGGGCTGGAGCCCGGTGCCCCGTGGCTGGCTCGGCCCAGCCTCCCTGGACCCCGGGCCCAGCGGCTCCCGACGGAGCCCTCCGCGTGCGCGCAGCTCTGGGACGTGGGGGACCCGGGTCCGGAACGGCCGTCCCTGGGACGCGTTGATTTCCAGAGCTCAGTGGGGCACTGGGCTCCGATTCTAATCCCTAATCTTCCAAATGCATCTCCTCTTGGACTTCTGGAAGAAAAGGGTGGGCTCCGGCCTTTTTGTTTGCACATTTGTCTCGTTTTATTTGCCCTGAAAAGTAAAAAATGGGCACCAGAACGACGACTTGGTGGGGGTGGGGTATCATTACTCCCCCCCCCCGCCGTCAATCTGGCGGAGGCAGCGTCTGGGGGAGGAGGAGCTGGGGGCGTCGGGCCCGCGGTGGCTCCCCGCACAGAACCCCCACGGTCCGGGGACAGAGGGAGACCCTGAAGCGAAAAGGCAAACGCCGCGTCCGCCATCCAAGACGCCCCCTACAGCTCCTGCCGTGTCCCTCACCCACACTCGCTGTGGCCGTGCTACCTCTATGCCAGTAAAACGGGACAAAGTGACTGTCGCGGCAGAAACAGACACACAGACCAGCAGAACAGAAGGAGACCGCGGATACGTGGTCGGTGATTTTACGGCAAAGGAGCCCAAGGTGTTACGTGGGGGGAGGACCGTGTCCTCAGTAAGCGGTGCCGGGAAAATCCAGCAGCCCCATGCAAAAGGATGAAACGGGGCCCCAACCTCACGCCGCACCCCAACGGTACCTCAAAACGGGCTAAAGACCTGAACATGGGCCCTGCAACCATAATCCTCCCAGAAGGAAACAGAGGCGGCAAGCTCCCTGCCGTCGGTCTTGGTGGCGGTTTTTTTAAAATGCGGTGCCAAGAGCAATGGGGGGGATCACCAGGCTGAGACGTGTCTGCACGCCGAAGGCCACCAGCGCCAACTCGGAGAGGCTGCCACGGCAGTGGGAGGAGCTATTTGCACTTCTCACATCTGATAAGGGCGAATATCCAAAATCCGTGAAGAACTCGTACGACGCAGCAGGAAATGAAGACAGACGAGCCAACTGGAACACAGGCGGAGGAGCTGAGCAGACACTTCCCCAAAGAGGACACCCAGGCGGACCGAGACAGAGGGGCAGAGGCTCAGCAGCGCTGATGGTCAGACAGATGCAGGTGGCAACCACGACGAGACAGCACCGCCCCACTCCGGTCAGAGTGGCCGTCATCCACACATCAACAAACCAGTGCTGGCGGGGCTGCGGAGAAAGGGCCCCCCGCGCCCTGTGGGGGGGACGCAGGCTGGTGCAGCCACCGGGGAGAGCCGTGCGGAGGGTCCTCAGAGAACTACAGACAGCACTGCCTTGTGCCCAGCAACACCACGCGGGTTTATCCGTCGGAAGAAAACAGAAGCACTGACTCAAACAGACACACGCAGCCCTTGTCCCCTGCAGAATTACTCACCACCGCCCAGGTGTGCGGGACATCCTCCGAGCCCGGCAGGGGACGCGCGGACGAGGAGCCGCGGTCCCTCTACGACGGACCGCCGCTCGGCCGTGGGAAGGAGGAGGGCCCACCGCCTGCAGCAGCACGGGTGGGCCTGGAGGGCGAACCGCGTCAGAGAAGGACACAGACGTGTGCCTTCACTTGTGCGTGGACTCCAAAGTGTCTCTGCATCCAAGTTATAGTTTTCTTCTTATAACCCAAGCTCACAGATACAGAGAGCAGAGTGGGGGTTGACAAAGATTGGGTGGGGAGAGAAATGCATGACTTATTTTTTACAGCTTAAATAGATTCAATTTTATGAGAAAACAAACACACGGGCCCTGAAGGTGACCTGGCTCCCGCTGTGGATGGGCAGTGTGACCTTGCACAAGCCCCTGAGTTCTCTTCCGGCTCCCTGAGCCTCTCTGGAGACTCGTACGGTTGTATGGTTGTGTGCAATACCATCTTTTTGAGAAACGGGTCAGAATGCACTGTTCCCCCAGTCCCCAGCCAGAGGCCTCGCGCCGTGCGTGACCCCAGCTCTCGGGACGGTTGCCGACCAGCTCCCGGTCCAGGTGAGGGTGGTCCTGACCACGGGGCCGCCGGGCTCACCGACGTGCTCTGACTTCCCTCCTCACACGCCGGTTCCCTCCGAAGCATCACACTGCCCGACGTGTGGAAACAGCACAAATTCAGATGTCCGGCCCCGTA
The DNA here is from genome assembly GCF_019186645.2 of Phyllostomus hastatus. NCBI lineage: Eukaryota > Metazoa > Chordata > Mammalia > Chiroptera > Phyllostomidae > Phyllostomus > Phyllostomus hastatus. The sequence goes on from NW_025333960.1 coordinate 56,892,978, forward strand.
ACTGAGCTCTGCGGGAGCACAGACGACCCTGCTGCCCGACAACCACGGGGCTGAGCTGTTGCCACAGACGCCACCCGACCTGGGATGCCCAGACGCCCCGGCAGGCTGGCCGCACCCTCCCCCAAACCAGCCCGCGGGGCTGCCCGGGCGCCCGGCCGCCGGCCTGGGCACCGCCGGACCTCCGAGCACCAGACCTGCCCGAGGAAAGCCCGAGCCGGGCTGCTCCGCAAGCCCCCAGCGTGGGCGGACAAGCTGCCCCCAGGAACAGGTTTCTTCGGGGCCAACCCAAAGGCTCTGACCCACGGCCTGGAAATAAAATGCACCTGCCCTGGCTGGTGTGGCTCAGTGGTGAGCACGGCCTGTGAACCAAAGGGTCGCCGGTTCGATTCCCAGTCAGGGCACCGGCCTGGGTTGCGGGCCAGGTCCCCAGGAGGGGGCGCACGAGAGGCAACCACACACTGACATTTCTCTCCCTCTCTTGCTCCCTCCCTCCTCCTCTGTCTAAAAATAAATAAAAATAAAACCTTAAAAAAAAAAAAGAAAATGTGCCCGATGAACAAATGGGGGAAGTTTTATTTGCTGTTTACAACCCGTACTTCTCCTCCTGAATTGCCGGCGCGAGCGCGGCAGGGACGTGTCCCGGCAGCGGGAAGTCTCCCGGCCGGGATTATGCATTCTGCGGCCGCGCGGCTGCCTTCATATCAACATGTTTTTTCACGGATCGCGCAGAAAAGCAGGTGTATAAAAATAAAAACTCCCATAAAATATAAATTATCATGGTGCGAGTTAATTCCATCCCCCGAGGACACCATCGCTCACGCGCTTGAGATTTGCAAAAATGTTTGCGAGTCACTTTTTCGGACTTATTTATTTATTTCTGCGCACCGAGCGCCTCTCCCCCGTGCTGCGCGAGCCCTGCCAGCCAGACGCCTGATTTCCATAACCGTCGCTGGAGGACAGCCGTCAGGAACCGGGTCTGTGTCAGCCCCGAGGTCCCAGGCGACGCGACGCAGGGAGGTGCCTTCCAGCCGGAGCGCACGCGGCGCGAGGCGGGTCTTCGTGTCGGGGGGCTGCGCGGGAGGAGAGAGCGCGGGTGGGTCTGCTCATCCGAGCCGGGGCCTTGGCCGCGAGGTGGACACGGAAGCCGGGGCTCGTCCCAGCGACACGCCGGGGGCCGAGGGCCCAACGGTGAACGCGCCGAGTGCGTCTGCGACGCCGTGTCTTCCCGTCGTGAAAACCGGGCCAGGTCTAGGGTGCAGGCCATGTCTGCTAGCTCCGAGGAAAAGAGGAGAAGGGTGTGTGAGCTTTGGTGGGCGTTTTCCCTGGGGGGAGTGCAAGGGGTCTTGGAACTGTCCCCCCAGAGCTCCCACCTGCCCATCCTGTCTCGTCCCCTCCTGTCCCGTGTGCTCGTCAGGGGGCAGCCTCACCACCCCCCCACCCCCCGGGCCCTTCCCAGCGTCTGGGTCGGGGATGCCCAGGGTGGCCTCTGCGTTGGAGCTGCGCACCCGGGGTTCCGCTCTCGGGGTGGGAGCCCCGGCGTGGTGGCGGCGTCCCGGTAACAGACTTCTGTGACCGCCGATCTCTTGGGCTCCTCCGATGCCTGATCGGAGGGACCCAGGGGCCTGCAGAGGCCCCACGTCGAAGCTGCAGCCCACGGTGGGGGCCGCCGGCCCTGAGCCCCGCAGGCCGGACTCTGAGGAGGGTGCTGACCGGGCGGCACCACGTCTCGAGGACGTGGGGACGCCCCTCACAGCAGCGGGTCAGCGGTCAGCGGTCAGCAGCCACACTCCGCATCACGCTCCCTGGTCCCAGAAACCACTGTGTGCGCTTCCCCCAAATCCACCGGACCCCCGCCCCCGCTCCCGTTCCCGCTTTCAGATGGAGACCGTGGCGGCCGCTCTGCCGCCGTCCTAAGTAGCCCGAGAGGACGGGCTCTGTGCTCGCGAACAAGCAGCACGTTAGGAGACGACCTGGCTCCGACCCCGTAAACGACTCTCCTCCGGGCACGTCAGCTGGAGCGAAGTGCTCCTCGCGGAGACGGCTTCACTCGGGAGAGCCCCCGCCCGCCTGCCCGAGTGTCGGGCCCCCGCCCCCGTCCTGCCCACGGGGTGACCGCACCGGCGTCCTGCCCCCCGCCAGGCCGGTGCTCGCGCCCCCGCGGGAGCGGAAGTACCTCCTGCGCGGGCAGCAGCAGCCGGCACCACGCCCGCGCTCTGCTGACGCCGGGTGAATATTTAATCAGCCCGCACACTATCGGTCCTGCCGGAATATGCCACTCGTCAGTCTTTTTATCGGGAGGTCATTTCTTAATTATATTGATCACTCATATCGTGTGCACCATAATTGGGTCCTTTCTCCTGACAATATATTTTTAATGAAGGGCTTCTGGCCTCTCGGAAACTGCAGCGTGTGCGTTCCGGGCAGAGCGACCGCGTCCACCGGAAGGGTGGCCGCCCTTGCCCTCGGTCTGCAGCGTCAGGCCTGAGGTCGGAAGGGCGTTTGTCTGTTGCGGTACCGGGCAGAGCGTCCCCGCTGCCCTAACCGGCGGGGCGCCCCGTTCCCGGGCACAGCGACGGCGTAACGACCGCCATGATTTTCAGACGAGGGAGCTGCGGCCCACGGAGACCAGCCCCACGGCTCCAGGGGGGCAGCCTCTGCCCCTCGTCCGCCTTCCGGCTGCCGCTTGTGAGTGTCCCCTGCCCGGCAGGGCCTCGCAGCAGGGTGACCCCTCCCCGGTGCCCCCGAGGCCCGGACTCAGGACCCCTGGGGAGTGCTCTCCGAAAAACACTGCGACGTGTCTTCGGAAGCACCGTGGAGGGGTCTGGGCTTCCTGCCACGTGTCTCGGGGGCTGTGCACGGGGGAACAAGACAAAGATGCCTCGAGTGGCAGTGTCGGCGGCCGTCCCCTGAAGGTGAGACTTGGCCGGAGAAAGCATGGTTGCCCCACTCCCTGCCCTGCCGTGTAGTGTCTCCGCTGAAGGCCGATGCATGCCGAGGAAGGAACCGATGGTGTCAGCCACCGTCGGAGCAACTTTCAGGAGAGTGACAGGCATTGACGGTCTGGTTTTTTAAACCAATTTGATCGACCAGATCAGAATCACGGGGCGCCTCCCTCCTCACGCCCGGTCTGCTGACAGAGCGACCGGCGTCTCCCCCCGCCCACAAAGGGGGTCTGGGGCTTCCCCGGGGAGGAGCCGTGCTGAACGATAGCGTTTCGTTGCCCTTGCTAACCTTTCCACCGGGCTCCTGGGGTAACCACTCGCACCCTTCAAATTCTAAAGGGACAAGAGGCCGGGGGGTGGGGGACGCGACCCTCCCACCTGCTCACGGGCCCGAGAAAAAATCAGGGCCTCCGGTGTGGCCGTGAGACTCACGGAACCCTTCCCTGAGACACATTCCCAGAGGGGTCTGCGTCCAGCTGTGGTTTCCGTCCTGGCGGTTCCCTCTGTCCGTGGGTGACCGTTTCCTTTCCTTGGCATCCCCTCCCCCAGATCTGCGTGAAACACCCCCGCAGTCAAACTCGGCGCCACCCTGCCCCGGAGGCCTGCACTCACCCGCACCGCGGAGAGCTGGAACGCGGCACCTCGGGAGCGCTCCGTTGTTGACGGACATTAGGTTTTTGTGTTGTCGTCCCTTTCCACTCAGCCACCGGGACACTGGTTTTGGTGGGGAACTTGCATCCTGGGCAGCAGGCCCTCCGAGCCCTGAGCAGGCTGGCGGCGGGGGATGCGGGGAAAAGGCCAGGCTGTGGGGCCCCGGCCGCAGGGACAGGAAAGGGGAGGAGCCGCCTCGGCGGCATCTGCAGAATTCACGCCGGGCGGGCAGACGCATCCGAGAGGAAGGCGGGCAGCGAGGCCCCCGGAGAGCGTGTCCCCCACGGTCGTCACTCGAACACGAGAATCGACATGGAAATCGCCACGTGCACACAGGTGCAGCCCACGTGCTCAGCGCCACGGGGGTGTCCTCCCCCACGCCTGGTCCGTCTCAGCAGCCACGCCGCTGTCGGCTGCAGCCTGGACGCGACCCCTGCTCCCCCACCGAGGCCGCGGCTGCGTTGGAGGCCGGAGGCCCGCTGCTCCGAGGTGTGTCCTTCCGGGGCCCCTGCCCCCCAGAGCTGCCTGCAGGGGCTCTGGTCCACGTCCCCTACACGTGAAGGTTTCACTCGTGACACAGAGCAGAGAGAGAGGCTCCTGCCCCTTGGAGCTGTAGAAAAGCGTGATGAAACAGGGTGCACGCTGGTGCCCCCAGATGCCTCCCAGACCCCCAGGGGCCTCCCCAGCGTGAGCGGCTCCCCAGCTGCGCTGGGCATGCGGACCAGCGGGTCAGTGAGGAAGACCCGGGCTCCAGGCCTGACCCGGCATCAGATGCCGCGACCTGGGGACGGTTCAGGAACCGGCACAGAAACAGCGTCCTTGGTGGTTCGTGTGCAGCCAGCACCCGGCCTCGAGCCTCGGCCTCGCGCCCTGGTTCCCAGCAGAAGCCCCGGGTCTGTCTCCCACCCTCTGTCGCCCAGGACATAGCGAAGCGAGGCCCCTCCCTGTGAGGCGTCTCCCGGCTTCCTGAGCAGGGTGGGAGCGGGCAGGCTGGGAGCGGGCGGCTGAGATGGGAGGAGGAAGAGGAGGGCGGGCACCCAGGCGGCGCCGGCTCAATGCTGAGTCCTTCCTCTCGGCTGTTCAGGGACTCCCGCCTGCAGACGGGGGACAGACTCCCAGACGTGAAACCCTGCTCACAGCTGAGATGACAGAGCGTGGGCCCAGTCTGCGCCACGACGACAGAGAGGGGTGTTCTGCCTGCGACGGAGAGGCCCCAACAGCGCCGGCCGCCTGCCCGCAGCGTGGGGTCTGGCGCCGAGGGGAACACAGGAGCCGTCCCGGAGTCGGCTTCCCGGCCGCCCGGGCCAACGAGCTGCGTGGACCGTGTTTTGGAGACCTGGTCCAGGGTGCCCTTTGGATCCGTCCCAGGAACGCACTGGGCTCGAACAGAAGCGGACCGGAGACCATCTGTGGGCCAGGCCTTGGGGTCCCGCCCTGCCCGGCCGTGGGGTGGCGCACGAGAACGGGATGCAGTGGGTGCTCTCGCGGCGTCTGTCGGCAGGGCCCACGGCCCCGCCGTCCTGGCCGCGCACGGAGCCTCCCGCTGCACCGCTTCCGCCGAGAGGCGCGGCCGGGGCCGCCGCCAGGCCCCGGATCCGCAGAGTGCGGACAAGTTCAGACACCGCCGGGCAAGTTCTGACGGTGCCCTGGAAAGTTTCTCCTCCGCAGGCTGGGTAAACAGCACGCTGTCTCTTTAACGGATTCTGGTTTTTTTCTTTCCTTTTTTTTTTTTCAGTTTAAAGATTACATTTAATATCTATTTCCCAGCAGTGTACAAACTGACATCATCTACTCATAAAAGCGGAATGCTTTGCTTTTTTAAGCTTCAAGCTGAATAACAAATTGCCACCGATGACAGCATAACAGAATAACAGAATGGAATCAAAAGAACATCCATTGTCAACAGAAGCCCCCTGCTGAGGAATTTCTATTTCATATATCTAATTATCCCTGTCAGTTGGAAGGACTGACAAAAAGCATTCTTTGTTCTCGCGGTCTGCCTCCCGCATCTCACTCCCAATTAATTCCGGCATACAAATATGACTAATTGTCTTTGCCGCGCTCAAGAGCTCCGTGGATGGCTGCTCTCGCCGGAGAGGGACGGGGCGTGCTCGCGTGTGCCGGGCACGGTACGCGAGCACAATAGACATGCATAATTCAGGTGACCACGCCAGCACCTCCGCAGCCCCCGCCACGAGGACCAGGGCGGGGGCCCCCTTCCCGGCGTGGGGACCATGGCTCCCTTCGCACCTATTACAAGAGGAAGCGTGATGTGTCTGCCGTGGCTCTGGAGATGACCGTGAACCAGACTATCAGCATTCAAATACCGGAGGGGCCGGGAAGTGACCGGGGGGCGGGGCGGGGGCAGGAAATGCTGGGGAGTTTTCAGAAGCTCCGTGAGGTCGCTCTGGGAAGGTTGAAGTTGGGGCTCCTGGGTTCGGTGTGTTGGTGGTGGTTTGGGGAGATTTGCTTTGTTGTTTTTCTTTTTCTTTTTTTTTTCTTTGCCCCTCCGTCTTGATCACTTTGTCAAATGCTTTTCAATCGTTGCCGCCAGGGCTGCCATCTCCTCCCTTCGGGAAACCCACGTCCAGGCCCCTCTCACTCGTTCCGACTCCACGCGGCTTCGGCTTGGCGCTGCTCGGGGCAACGGCGCAACAGAACGCGAACGCGACTCGGCACACAGCGGCCAGGGAGCGGCGGCGAAGGGGACAAAGGCTTTGCTACCGGAGCGCAGAGGCCTCCGACAAAACCGTTTTTGCAATCGTAGCTGAAAGTTAACTCTAATTCAGAGACTGAAAGTTAGAGTTCTGCCCAAATTATGCCGTCCCGGTCGTCTGCCAAAATAAATCTGCAATATTGCGACATTTATGTAACTGTTGCCAGACACGTTTAATTGAATGCTTGATCTAAACATATATTTTATTATCATCTGTGCTTTTTGTTGCAAAAACATGGAAACGGGGAGCCCGCCCCGGTCATAGCTGGACGGGTTCCGGAGTGCAGGGAGTGGGAGCTGCCCCCCCCAACCAGGGGACATTTTTTGGAGCCCGGCCGCATTGTCTGGGTTACTAATCACGGGCCAATATGACAGTCTAAAGGGCTTAGTGTAAATTACAAAACAGGGCTTTTGAGCAGTGAAAGAGATTTTTTTTTTGTCATTTGCTTCTCCTGACTTTTTTTTTAGTGTGGGAACTTGAAAAAGTGTGCTTCCGGGCTCTTTTGTAAGGAAAGCGGCGGCGACTCAAGGGAGACGTCCTTCACCGAGACTGGCTTACCTGTTAGAGGTGGTCAGCGCCGACCCGGCTGACCGCTCTGCCGTCGATTAAAACCTTGTGAACCGGAACCCTGCCACGCGGCAGAAGACGCCTGACTCACCTCTGACCTCACCACACCGCGCCGCCCCCCCCAAGGGTGCTGGGCTGGTGGGCGTGCGCGCTTCCCGCTGTCTGGGTCTGCAGCGGGGCTCATGGGGGCTTGAGCTCCGAGCACAGAGCCCCGACCAGGGAGGGAGGGCGCATGGGAACCACCCTGAACGTGAGGCCACGGGGTCTTCGTGCGGCGACCTGGACAGGAGGCCGTGGGCCCCAGCCGGCCCCTGAGGGGCGGTCGGTCCAGTCTGTTCAGACTCCCGCTCTCTGGGCTCCTGACTTCCCACAAGGAAGACACGTGTGTGTGTGTGTGTGCGCGCGCGCGCGTGCGCATGTGTGTGCACATGTGTGCACGCGTGCAGGCGGGAGGGTGCCTGCAGCTGAGGTCACCACGGAAGGTGTTTGGAGATAGCATTGAAGCCTGTCCCTGCGTTTACTCCCTCATCCAAACGGCACCATGAGAGCAATGACCCATCCCAGGGTCTCACCGTGAGCAGCAGGCCCGCCCAGCAGTGGCCGCCCGTGCAGCAGGCCGGGGCGGGCAGGTGTGGGCCGGGGCGGGCAGGTGTGGGCAGGTGTGGGCAGGGGCGGGCAGGTGTGGGCAGGTGCGGGCCGGGGCGGGCAGGTGTGGGCAGGTGTGGGCCGGGGCGGGCAGGTGTGGGCCGGGGCGGGCAGGTGTGGGCAGGTGTGGGCCGGGGCGGGCAGGGGCGCCGTGTCTGTCTGGGTGTCCCTGCCGTGTTCACCCGAGGTTCTCAGCGTCGCCTTGAGGTGGAATCACTCTCCGTGTCCCCAGAACCACAAGCACCGTCATCAATGTGGAAGCGCCCACCTCCTCGTAGCACGACAAATATTCACAAACTTCGGAGAAACTTTCTGATACTTGGAGTCTTAAATTACCTGAACAAAATGTTAAAACAATACAGTAAATTAAAGCTCAATCAAGAGAAAATAGGTTTGTTTGTTCTCAAAACGTATTTAAAGTGATCACACTGAGTGGTGAGTTTGAGAGAGAGAATAAAAGTCTAACAAAAAAGCATAAAAAATAATAATAAAAGTGCTTCCCCAGGAGAGCTCAGCTCGGAGGGAGAACCGCGAGGGTCCGAGCAACGCCCGCTCCCTCGCGGTGGCCCTGAGCAGGTCACCGTGCCCCCTCCACACCTGAGCTGCCGCCCGCCCACCTGCCCCGCCTCCCTGACAGGCCAGCCCTGCGCCCCGCACGGGGCGGCCGCTGGAGGACTCAGGCCCCGGGTGGCCCCGGTGGCCGAGAGCTGAAGGTCCGGCAAGCCCGGAAAACTGTGGGGGAAGAAACAGGCGAGCAGTGTCCTCGAAGGCGGAGCCGGAGCCCCACCGGGGAGCGGCGGAGGCCAGGGGCAGTGCTGTGGGCCCGGGGCTCCTGGGGGCGGGGAGGTGGTTGGAGACCGGCGGCCCGAGAAAGGACGGGGCACAGAGGGAGGGCAGCATCGTCGGGAAGGGACCTTGAAGTCCCCAGGACACGTGCCTGCCGGGGGTGGGGGGCCTGGGACAATGGGGGGGGTCATTGCGCCGTCTTCCCGTAACGTCCGGCACGCAGCCTGTTCAGACCCTGCCGAGGGCCGGGTCTTTAAGGCGCACCTACGACGAACTCGCGTTCTGCCCGCTCTGCCCAGGACTGCTGGGCGGGGGGCGGTGTGGGGCGTGGTCCCGGGACGGGCACCTGGGAAAAGGCGAGGGGAGGAGGTCGGGCGACGCACTCCCATCTCCGAGCGTCGTTGGGAGGGAAGGCGGGCTCTCGCAGGCCGACGCTTGGGCACGGGCGAGGGGGCAGCCCACTTGCTCGCCAGGTGCCCACACGGCCTTCTCTCCGCGCTCCAGCGGGCCAGCCTGCCCGCGGGGAGCTGCCGCCGCGAGGGAGCGAGCCGGGGAGGGGGCAGTTCTACCGCGGGGAAACTGAAGTTACCGGACACCCGGTTTCCTCCCTGCGCCGAGGTTGGTGCTGGTAAGGGGGAACTCGCGAGAGCCCTGCTGGCCCTGAGGACGGTGTCAGGGGTGTGCAGGACCGTAGACTGTTCTGCCGGGGGCGCAGAGGCGGGCTCTCCGGGTGCAAGTCTTTAGTGTCACCGGCAGGAAGCTGAGCCCCAGAGAGCGGGGGGCTTTGCCCCAGGACACCCGGTCCCGGGCCCTGGGTCGCCAGCGCAGGAAGGCCCCGCGCTGAGAGTCGGCCTCACGTGCACCTGCCGGAAACCTGACAACCAAACCGCGCACGCCGTCCAAGCCTGAGAAACCCCCAGCCTCTGCGCCGCAAAGCTGCCTCACCACCTCCTCTGCCGGGACTCGCGGCGCCGCGTCCACACCCCAGCAGGCGCCGCGCCAAGCTGGACAGCCGGGCCGGGCTGGGGCTGGGTTTCATCAGCGCCCCCGCACTTCGAGTGACACGGGCTGCGTGGTGGACGGTGCACACAGATCACGTGGCCCTTCCGTGGGGGTGGCGGGCGGGGCCTCTTCACTGCAGAGACCCAGAAGCCCTGCCCGACGTCGGCCCTCGGAAGAACCGGCGTGTTTCATGGAGGAACAGCAGCGCGGCCCTGGGTCTGCAGAGGCCACGGAGGCGGCTGGGAGAGGGCGCCCAGGCCTCCTAGAGGCAGCACCCCCAGCCCAGCCAGCACCCCCAGCCCAGCCACCCCCCAGCTGCGCACCGGGGCAGCCCCTGCTTCTCCGCTGGAAGGAAGGGAGACGGACGTGGAGGCGCTGGAAGAAACAGAGAGAGGGCCAGAGCTTCCCTTACAGTTAGGACCTTCCAGACATTTCAGCTCCAAACATAAAAACTTGCTTTTCCTGAGAACGTTTACACGTCTAGGCTGAGATCGTGGTCAGCTCACGAGCTGTTGTGAGAAAGAGCGGCGGGCCACGCTGGACGCCCATCCCCCGCATTCATTCGCCCGGCGACGCCACGGTGTGCCTCGCTGCGTACCAGCGTCGCGGCCGGAAAATCGGCCTCGCCGGGATCCATCGGTTCTCGCGCACGCCCACCCCCTCGCTCCGCCCGCCTCGCGTGCGCGCGAACGTCCATCAGATGCGCCATCTGTGCGCGGCCACCAGCGCCGCCAGCAGAAGCTCCAGCCCCGGGCCCCTGAGAAATGCCCCCGCAGCTGCCGCGCCCCCGCCCCCGCCAGTCCCCCCGCCACGGCCGGCTGCTCCCCAGCGCTGCAGGTGGGTCCCCCCCAACGTGCGGTGCGAATGGGCTGCTACAGGGTGTGGCCTTTGGGGCCTGCCGGTCTCCGAGGACAGCTCCCTGGAGACGCGCGCAGGCAGCTGGGCGGACCCCCGTCTTCCTCCGCCTCGGGACGGCTGACTCGCGCGCTCCGTGCGCTGGACGTTGTCTCTGCGCGACCTTCGCCTCTGAAGGGCCCGGGGCTGCTTCTCGCGTTTGCCGCTGGAGAGAAGGCTGCTGCGAACAAGCACGCAGGTTTCCACGTGAACATGAACTTGCTTTTCCCCGGAGAGCGCTGGAGGGTGCAGGGCCGGGAGCGCATGGCAATCGCAGGTTTGGTTTTGCGGGAACCCTGCACCTTCTCCTTCGAGCCGCTCTGCGTTGGCGCGGCCGGGTCGTGTTTCCCGTAGTCAGACGATCGTCGGCTGATGTTTCTGTTTTTTTTTTTCACCCTCTCAGCCCGTCCAGGACTTCTCATTGCTGTGTTCAGGCCATTTACGCTTCACGTGGTTCTTGGTAGTTCCGGCTCTGAATGTGCTACTTCCCTTGCTTCCCCTTTGCTTCTGCTGTCCCTCATTTCTCCGTTTCCCTCTCTCACTTTTCCTGGGGGCTGGCTGGACCCTTGGAGGGGTTCATCGTGGCTGGCTTGTCTGCATTTCAGTGCATCATGGTCTGAGGTAGTTTCACTAGCTGTCCGGTATCACATCACGCACCCCTAGTCCGCCACGGTGCGCTGGTGCCAACCCCGCCCCAGTCTGAATTGGAACCTCAGACCTTGACTCCGTCCAGACCCCGTGGGTGTGGCCACGTCCTCTGCACCCCTGAGCACGCCTCGTATGGTGTCGTGGTTTTTGCTTTGATGATCGAGTGGGATTTGGGAGCTCACGGGCGCCGTGCGTCACATGCACCTGTATTTGCCCGTTCGGACCCTTTCTTCAGGAGCCTCCAGGCCTCCGGCCGTGAGCGCTTCTGAGCCTGGAGGACTCCGCGAGCCCTTCCTTCTCCCAGGTTCCGAGCGGCAAACCCTCCCAGCTTTCCTTCATCTGGGAACGTCTTGATTTTCCTCCGTTTCTGAAGAACAGTCTTGCTGGACATAGAATCCGGGGTTGACGTTACTTTCTCCCAGGACTCAGCTGTGCCGTGCCACTGCCTCCCGGCTCCCACGGTCTCGGGCGGGACGTCTGCTGTCCCTGGAACGGCTGTGACCCCCACGAGCAACGTCCTTTCTGTCCAGCTGCCTTCGAGGGATGCTCCTCCTCTCCAGTTTCAAAAGATGAATTACAGTATCTCTGTGCAGGTTTCTTTCGCTTTATCCAATTTCAGAATTGTTACCTTTTTGAACCTGTGAGCCTGTCTTTCAACAAATTCGGGAGGTTTTCAGCAGTTCTTTCTTCAAACCCTTGTTCAGCTCCGTTACCTCCCTTCTCTCCTTCAGGGCACCCAACGATACCGGTGTTACCGTCCCCGCGGGTCCTGGAGATTTCCTGAGGGTTCAGTTCATTCTCCTTCACTTCCGCTGGGGAAACACCGTCCGTCCATCTGCAGACCCGCCGATTCTCTCCTGCCCTCGCTGCCCCGACGCGAAGCCCGTTCGGCTGGCTGTTCGTTTGGTTTGGTTTGGTTTCATTGTTTGTTTTGGTTTGGCTTTGTGGTCGGCTTTTTTGTGATTGTAGTTCTCGGTTTTATTTCCACGCGGTTCTTTCTTGTAACTTCTACTTCTTTGCTGAGATCCTACTTTTCACTTTTATCGTGGGCACTGCGGTCCTTTGTCAGAGCGTGCGTGTGAGGGTGCTGTGAGCCCTCGTTCAGCCGTGCGCTGCCCACAGTCTCGGGGTGTCTGTTAACTGCCGTTCCCATGCACGTGGTGAGCGCCCGGTCCCTGTCACTGTGAGTGACATGGGCTCTCTCCTGGACATACGGTGACACTTTGGATCCTGCTGAGGCTTCTGTCTTCAGCCAGCAGTCCCCATGTCAGGCTGCAGCAAAGGAACCGGGGGCGGGCGTGTTTAGTCCGCTCTGGGCCACGCTGACCCCACCCCAGCCTTGCGGCCGATGTGTGGGGTGGAAGTTCAGTTGCTCCCGGGGTCACTGACACCATGCCCTCAGAAACAGGGCCCTGGGTCCCACCACCTGCTTTATTTGGGGTGGGGGTATGAGTCCCCCCACCCCAGGCTGGGCTCTGCTGACGCCAGAGCCCATTCACAGTGGATGGAGCGAATTCACAGTGCCGCTCTGGGCCAGAGGCTCAGGTCCCTGCTGAGGTCAACTGACACCGTTTTTTCCTCCTCGGGAACTGAAGGAGAGTGGGCGTGGGCTGCTGCTTCCTGCCTGCCCTCGCGAGTCGGGGGACGGCAGAGAATGACCCCGAGAGCCGCCTGCCCGGGCAGAACCCGACGCCCTGTAACCACGGGGACAGCAGCGGCTCCCACGCAGGGGCCCTCACTGTGTCTCGGGTGGGCGTCCAAGCGCCTTAACGAATTATCTCACTTAATTCCCCTGCTGTTCAGTAGCACACCCGTATTCTCATTTTACAGTCAAGGAAACGGAGAGAAATGCTGTGTTTTGGCCAGGGGTCACGCAGAGGTAGTTGACAAAGCAGGAACTTCTGTCCAAAGAGGCTGCCATTTCTGCCTGCATTCCATGCACACGCACACACACACCTGCACACACATGTGTACATGTGTGCTGGTCAAATTTTAAAAGGCGAGTACACCGGAGAATCGCCCGTCGCCAAGGGTGGGCAGGACTGAAAACTGCCTGGACCCCGGGCAGTTGGTGCAGACGCCCCTTCCTGGCTGGGCCCCCGGCCGCGACTGCATTGCTGTCCAAGGTCCTGGACAATCATTGCAAAACGGGCCTCGCCGGTTCCCACAACCCGGGATCCCGAGGGACCCTGTCCTACGCGCCCCCAGGAGTGCGGGCCCGGGTGACAGAAGAGACCCCGCTGAGAGGACGGGGGGGGGTGGCCAGCGAGCCTCCTGGGGCGGGCGGGGGGCGGGGGGGCAGTCACAGCCGTTCCACGAAAGGAGAGAGACGGGCCTTGTCTGCACATCACCACGGGTCACTCTGGTTTCTGGAACAGATGCCGGGCGTGTGTCTTCGCTCTTCAGTTGCTCCCTCTGAAAGAAAGGTGAGTCGCACGGCATCCGGGAGCTGCGTCTGCGTGACTTTTCCAGGTCTCACCGTCGGTCCTCGGCTCCACGCACCGCCTTCGGTGCAGCCTCGTCCGGGCAAATAAAGGCCCCGGGGACCGCCCGCCAGGCTCGCTGCAGCGGCTGACGGCAGTGTCCCTGCCCGCACCCCTCCATCGCGGGCGAGGTGAACTTTCCTGTCCGTGTCCTGGAGGCTCAAGTGGGCCGTCCCGTCCCTCCCAGGAGGCTCGCCGGGCAAACCCCAAGGTGAGGGGAGCCTCCCCAGGCGGCCGGGGCGCCAGGGCCCGGGCAGATGCACAGATAAAAGCGTCAGCGGGGGAAACACACAGAGAGAGATTGCTACTTCCTAGACCCGCATTCTTCCCGGGAGCTCCCGGCCCGGTTGCCATGGCGCGGCCCTGAGACTCCACAGCTCCCCTGCCTGCCGTGTGCCGGCCCAGCAGTGTGATGCGTGTCAGCCCGATGGTTGGTTGGGTTTTGTCCCTGTGCGCAGAATAAAACTTTCTCACCAGCTAAGCCCACGAAGTACCTAAAAGCCATAAACAGTCAGTAACTGGGCTGGCCTGCACCTGCCTGCATCATCTGACCAAGGCGGGGGACACAGGGCTCCCAAGGGCTGGCGGCTGCCCCCGGCCGCTGCGACCCGCATGGGTCGTCGGTGCAAAGTGGCCGGCTGGGGAAGAGAGGGACTGTTTCTGGAGGGCAAAAGTCACTCTTCTCCAAGCATCGTTGTCAACGGGAACGTTCTAACAGACCTCCTTTGCTCAGGGCATAGGAAGAGACCAGGGGGTGCAGAAATGAGGGGCAAGCCCACAGAGAGAGGATCTGGGACGTGGGGGCCAGAGCAGTGAATTCCACCCGCAGATCCCCAGAAGCGGAGAGAAAACTCGGGAGGCTCTCCCTCTCCTTCCGCGAAGGAGGCAGCCCCGGGCCCAGCCGGACGCAGGCCCAGGAAGGAGTGAGGTGGTCAGACCAGGAGCTTGTTGGAACTTCCCTTCGGAAAATAATCCGCCCTGCTTAGAAACATGTGACGTTGTCGTCGGGAGGAACTTTTTCCAAAAAACGCTAATCTGACATGTGCGTATCTTCCACATATGGGGTTGGGCTTACATTTACCCAGGTGGGTGTTCGGGTGTGCTTGTTTGCACCCCCATATTCTGAAACAGCGTTTTCAGTGTGAAAGAGGCGCCCTTTGTGGTCCAATGACCGTGAGGGTCTTCCGGCGGCTCCCGCGAACCGCAGTGCCCACGAGGGGCGACGAACGTGAGAGCCCCTTCTCGGGCCCGGCCCGGAGAGACAAGGCTGTAACGGACGACGGGTCTGCTGACCTGGCTTTCGCGTTAACGAGCGCGTTCGCCACGGCAGGCCGCCGGCCGCCGCTCCGCGTCCCAGCAAAGGAGCAGGAGGAGCGGCTGCCCGAGCGCTGCCTCAGGTCAGCTGAGGCTGAAGAACCGGACACAGACCACCGGGCGTTGGCGGGATCCATATGGAAGGTGGTCTGTACGCGCCTGGAAGGGAGGCAGTGGCCAGAGACAGGCTCACAGCTCCAAATATTTGAGGAAGTGACAGGAAAAATCAGGAGATGAGGACAGTTCATGCCGCCGTGTGCTGGTCTCCCTTCTTCCCCTGGACAATCGTCCCCTCCTGTCCCTTCCAACCTTCCACGTCACCGTTACCGGTTCACTGTTGGAGACATTAGTGGAAAATCCTGGCTTTGCAGCCCTGGCTGGTGCAGCTCAGTGGACTGAGCGCAGGCCTGCGAACCAAAGGGTCGCCGGTTCGATTCCCAGTCAGGGCACAGGCCTGGGTTGTGGGCCAGGTCCCCAGTAGGGGGCGTGCAAGAGGTAACCACACCTTGATGTTTGTCTCCCTCTCGTTCCTCCTCCCTTCCCTTCTCTAAAAATAAATAAGTGAAATCTTTAAGAAATAAAATTTAAAAAATCCCAGCTTTGAGTTGAGACCCTGCGCGCCATGTCTGTGCAGAGAGGGCGTCCCCAGCGCCCTGCCTGTGTGGAGTGTGGGCTGATGGACACGCCCCCTGTCGCCCGGGTTGGCTTGGACCCCCCTGGTCTGACTTGGGCGAGTGCCTCCCCAGGTAAAGGGGGGTCACGATACACTAAGGCTGACCCACTAGTTGAAGGAAAGGGAACCCCGGGAAGGAGCACCGGTGCGCCCTTCCAGGAGACCATGGGAAACGCTCCATCGCCTTGTGGGAACCGCGGTCCGTGAGGGAAAAGGGAGACCACACACTTACTCCCGGGCACAAGCGCGGCCTCGGTGTCAGCTCCGCCGTCCGCGCGGAGTTCCTTCGCGGAGGAAGAGCGCGGAGGCCGCTGCCCAGCCGGCTCTGCGCGCCACGCCCAGCTGCGCTAACGCAGAGAAGCGCGACCGGGCACGGCTGCCGCGTGTCCGGCGCGGGGTGGGCACGCAGCCCCCAGCATTTCCACTGCAACGGACCAGCTTTCGCAAGATAAGGAGGACACTGGTCCTTGTCTTGGCGCCATCACCTTGGCCCCGACCCTCGTGGGCAGGAAGCGGCGGAGGGGGCGAGGGCGGGACCGCCGGGAGCTGGGCCGCAGGTTCTCACCGAGCGACCTCGCCGGTTTGGAGAACGTGCATCGCTCTCGCTTGCAGAGGAGGAGCTGAGTCCAGACGGTTAGCAGGTGAAAAGAAGCAGCAAACACTCAACCAGACGGTCGAACCCGGCTCACGGTGAACTCGGGCTTGCTGCGCCCCCACGGCGGCTGCGGCCGTCCCAGGTCAGACCCCACCCCACGTGCTCCAGCAGCTCCGCGCGTCGCGGGTCCTCGGGTGCACGCGGCGCCTCGCTGCCTTCGGTCAGCCTCTCCGGCGTCTCCCCCAACGCTGGCGCTTTGGGGAGCTGAGTGGAGGCCCTGCTCCAGACCGCCGCCCGCCGGGGAGAAGCCGGCTCACGCCTCCCTGATTGGGGACTTCCGACACGGTGCGTGCGGGGCTCAGTTTGCGCGGGCCGCCGCCACACGCCGTCCCCACGGGGCGGCTCAGACACTGCGCCGGCCTCCCCGCCCTCTGGCGTTTGCTGCGGTCCTGGCTGGTGGACACCCCACCCCATGCCCCGAGCCCCTGAGCGTCCTCTCCCTGTGCACGTGGGTCTCTGTGTCCAGAGCTCTCTTTTCTCTAAGGACACTCCCACGGAACAAGGGGCCAGCTTCATGGCCTCGCAGTCATGTGATTGTCTGCAGACCCCTGTTTCCAAATAAGGTCAGGCCCACAGGTCCTAGGGGCAGGACTCCAAGTAGGAGGCGCGTCAGAGACGCCTCGGGTGAGGGGCGACTGGGGGAACCTGCGCACAGGTGCACAGGTGCACAGGTGGGGGTGGGCAGGGCCCCAGTCCCGGGTCAGAGCCCTCGGGAGGCGCTGTGGGGCACCCCGTGAGCTCGCTCACTCCGCACGCCGTGGCCTGGGGGTCCTGAACCCCGGCTGGGGCAGGAGACCCAGCGGGGACGCAGCAAACCGGACCCTGGTGTCAGGCGCTCCGAGCAGGAGACGAGGTGGGTCCGGAGCCCAGAGTCGGCCCTTCCCGTCTCCAGCACCGTCTCTGCGTCACATTCCGGCGTGAGAAGTGGGAAGGGCCTGTGAGAAAGGGAGCGGCAGCCCCTTCACTGGAGCTCCGCTCTGTTCTCACTGCTTCTGCCCCCCAGCCCCACCCCCACCCCGTCTAGATTTCACACCAGCCCGTTCATTCATGGGGGGGTCGCGCAGCCTGGGCACTGCCAGCCGCCACGGTGACAGCAGGGGGAGGGACGTCCACCCCTGCGGCCCAGGGTGCCGGTCGGTGGTCGGCCCCTGGCAGAGCCCAGGGCACCCTGCAAGCTGCCCTCCTGCGGGCCCAGCACGCAGGCAGATCCCTGGCTCCCTCGCAGGACTCGGAACGGGAGGGGGCAGAGGAAGCGCCCCCCCCCACCTCTGCCCGGGGGGCACTGTGACCGGGACCCTCGTGCACAGCCCGGGGACCTCCACAGCAGAGCCCCCGACGAAGGAACCCAGGTCTCCGGAAGGGCCGGCGGTTAGGACCCGGTGAGCCCGCTGCCAGGAGACCGTCCAGTGCCGGCCAGCCGGCCGGGACGACTTCCGCCCGCCGCCAGGAGACCGTCCAGCGCCAGCGGCCCGCTGTCACCGGGAGAGAGCCGCCGCCGCCGCCGCCGGAGAATGGATGCTCTGCATTTCATGCATAGCTCGTTCCGAGGCCAGGGCCGTAAAAGTTTTCTGTCAACATGGAAGCACTGAGACACTTTTTTTTTTAACTCGATAAATATACATCACTCGTGCACAATGGGGCCCTTGTGTTGCTAATGGGCGCCGTTAATGGGGAGTTATATTTCCAGGATTATATCTTTATTCAGTTGCAAATGATTTTTGGGGGGGCGTTCTAATGCTCCGCTCCCGTCGATGAATAATAGTATCGTTTGAATGCGGCGGACACCTGGCGGAGAGGGGACAGTGGGGCTCCCGAGTGACCTGGCAGCCGTGCCAGCGCCGCGTTTTCCCAGCCTCCCTCTCCGCCCATTCAGCGTCTGATTTCATTCTCCCTCCGCAGAACGCTAGACACTTGTAACTTTATTCTCCCTCGGCAAAAACTCGCCCTCTTGTAAGGGAAAAAATCCTGGAAGAAAAAAATTCCCCTTATCAATCTCTTCTTATGTGGAGTCTGGTAATTTGAAGGCTGGCTAGGGTTTCAGGAAAAACCTTCCAATTAAATACTGTAAAAAGATAAAATAACAGTGGCCTTGCTGCTGCCCAGTGGCTTTATTGAAGCTCTTTTGTTGATTTATTGTACATTAGCCACTGAGCCGTGCAAAGAACATTACGTTTCAGAAAGAGCTATTCGTATGCGGCCCGCATCCACTCCTCACACAATCGGGCCTGTATTGCGTTTTGCAAATTTATACCAGGATGTTGGTTTTGAGTGTTTCCCTGAAAAGTTTCTCAAGTAAGTGTCTGCTTTCATGGGCCAGAGTGATTGAGAGACACAAACAAACCTTTGTTTCAAAACTCACAGATGTATGGCCGGGACCGCGCTTTGTTTTCGCCTTAAGAAGTATTCTCAGATCTTTGTTTTGAGCACAACACAGGATTGTACCAAAAAAAAAAAAAAAAAAAAAAAAACCCAGCTCGAGGATGAATGTCTTGTATAATCTTCGGCTCTTCCAGATTTTCCCAGGGTTAATTTTTCTGCTCCCAACTTTTCCTGCGGGGCAGGCTGTGCAGGGTTGGGTTTGTGTTTGTGTTTGTGTTTTTCGCCTGTTTGTTTGTTTTGTTTCTGAGATTCTGGAGCACCGGGAAGAGGAATTCTGGCCACTTCAGCTTCCCCTGGCTTCGGGAAACCTCGTTTCAAAGCCCTTGGGGGTGGGGGGGTGGTCGCAGGCTCAGTAAATATACTTTTGTTCGCGGGGGATCTGCCTCCGGCTCTCCTCCCGGGGGCCGGCGGCGTGGTTCCGGGACACCCATGGGCACCGGCCCCGGGGGCAGCACCTGGGTCGTCCGGGAGGAACAGCCGAGTGGCAAAATATTTACCCTCCGAGCCAGGCATCTGCGGGGGCGCAAAAACAACCCCCCTCCCGAAGAGCCGATGAGACGCTCCGTGGTGTGGTCGCTCGTTCAAACAAAACTGCTTGAGAGGAAGTGGAGGTCAAGGGAGACCCACGTGGGGGCGAAACCCCAGAACCGCGGGCTGACCCGTCCACGGTCGCCCAGGAAGACCCCGAGGCTCCTGCCGCCGAGGTCGCCCTGGCCCAGGGCGAGGTGCGCGCCCCGTCCGTCCGAGTGCACCCCTGGACCTTTCCGCTAGCTGACCGGGTCGCGTCCGCGGGACAGGGCTGAGCGGGGACGGTGTGAGAGGCTGGTCTCCCTCACAGCGTCCCCTCCCCCCCGCCCACGAAACCCGGTGGCAAAGCAGCCTGCCCTCCCACGGAGGCAGTGTGGGCAGGGCCGGTCTGGGGGGCGCAGGCGGACGGAGAGGGCCGGGAGGCTGAGCTCGCCCTGACGGTCGTGACGGATATGGTCCAGCGACAGTTTACAGGACGCTCCCCACGCTCCCCCCCACTGCGCCGCCCTTTCCCTGTCCCCAGCCCCCACAGCCGCCCTGCACAGCGGCTGCTCATCTCCTCTGCAAGGAGAGCGAGCGGGGACCCCAGGGAACCAATGACCGGCCCAGGGTCGCCCACCTGGGACCTGGCAGGGTCAGGTGTCAAACTGAGGTCGTTCCGAGGGCAAGACCCGAGTCCAGGACCCGAGCCTCAGAGCCTCGCAGGCCTGAGGCAGGTGGGGACAGGGGTGTCCTCGGTCGGAGGGTGTCAGAGTGCTGCTGTCACCTGCGCAGCCTGGTCGTCGCCCTGTTCTGCCCCGGACCGCGGTGTCCCTCCCCAGCTCCCATCCCGGGCTCCACTCCCTCCGTTTGGGGACCCTGACTGGACCCAGGGCCTTTGGCTCTGCCCAGGGGGACTCCCTGATGCTGTTTCTCCAAAACTCACCTCCGTCAGGGAGTAGACGGAAAAGTCCTGCTAACGACGTGTGTGTGCAAAGGCAGCGTCCCCGCCCCGGGCGTCACCTGGGACGTGACTTTAATCTAGAAAGTGGGGCTGCGGGCGAGCTTCTCAGGCGAGGGAGGACACAGAAGCGGCCAGGAGGGCGGGCCAGCGGTCTGGCAGGGAGACGGTGGCTGCCAGGTGCACACAGGCGCTGAGAACCCGGGGCTCCCGGCCCAGGTCGGCCGGGGGGTGGGGGGGCAGGGTCTGCTCTTCGGGGCCAAGGGTTGTGCCGCTGTTTCCACGGGTCTCACACGCGGCTCCGTTCACCCTCCGTCTGTAGGTCTCACTGGGAACAACCGGGCGGCTGCCCCTGCAGATCGGCCGACGGCCTCCGACCAGACCCACGAGTCTGGGGAAATACCTGAAGCTGGGAACACACCTTCAGGAGCGCCAGGGCTTCTGGGAGGCACTGGCACCGTTCAGGGAGGGCCCCGCCTGCAGGGCTGGCTCAGAACCCCTTATCAGGCGTCACGGGTGGGTCTGCACACGCCTGCACACACACGTGTGCACATGCATGCACACAGGTACACGCACACCCGTGCACACACAAGACAAGTGCACACACAGAGACCACCGACACTGAAGCAGCTTTCCATAAGGAGACACGGCGGCCTGGGACCCCGCCCACGTGCCCGAGTGGCCACGGGTGGCACGACGTGGCCACGAGGCTGCTGACACCCGGCGGTCAGCAGCGGTCACCACGTGGCCGGGGCGGCTCCCCTCCTGCGGCAGTGCTGCGCGGGGCCTGCTGCCGTGCGGCGGGGGTGCCGCAAGCTCGGGGCTGAGAGCCCGCACCGCCACTGCAGGTTCCCGAGCGCGCTGGGGTGACGGATGGCCACCGGGCGCCGCGCAGAGCGGTGCCGCTCCTCCAGATGGACGGCGTGGCCTGTGGCTGTCAGCGCCCCGTGTTGAATTACTGGCTCCCCTCCCGATGCCTGTATTTTAGCCCACGGGAGTCCCAGGAAATTATTTTTGCTCAGGTGACATCTGTGATAAAGAACCCTCAGTAAATACTCGCCCCCGGAGGAGTGGGCCAAACCCGCCCTGGGGACAGAAATGCCGCCCTGGAGCCTGGCAGCACGGAGAGGCCCCTCCCCCACCATCCCCAGGACTCCTGGCTGCGGCGCGGGGCCCCCGTCGCCGTGGGTGCTGGCCAGCCACCGGCCACTGGTCCGCTGAGGACAGGCCAGCAGGATTGGTCTGCTGTGCCCCCAAGAGTCGCCGCTGTAGGGTGTGGGGGGGTCCCTTCCAGGGATCCCACCCTGCAGAGCTTCAGTGGGTGGCCGGCCCCTCGTCACAGTGGTTACACCGTGACGGTGCGGCCACTCGGCACTGGCCACGGCCCTGTTACCTCACAGGAAGGCGGCTGGATCAGGATACACATCAGGCAACGCTGGTCTCCCTCGGGATCACCAGAAAACTGAGCTCTTTTTTACATTAAAATCCCCAAGTCTCCCCAATGGAGAACCGCCTGTCCATACTGGCGCCGCCCCCACGAGCGGTCCACTGGCTCAGGAGGTGACCTCCAGGCGCGAGGGGCACACCGCCGACGTCCCCTGTGGCTCCGGTGGTGGACGGGCTCCGACTCCCCGTGTCCGCTCTGGCCCCGTCACCGGCACGGCACAGGCACAGCCCGGGCGGTGGCCTCGGTTTACCCCCCTTCTGGGAACTACGACGGAACACACTCCATCCTAGACTTGCCATCTCGGCCGCTCCGCGCACCGCCCGGGGGCACCGTTGTGTGGCCGTCACGCCATCCACCGTGAGCTCTCCCTCCCCCCACGCTGACACTGTGTCCCCATGAACACGAGTCCCCGAGCCCCGTGACCCGCAGCCCTGGGTCCCGCCGTCCACGCCCCGCGTCTGCGGATCTGACTCCTCCAGGGACCTCCCGGGAGCGGGTCAGGTGGGCACCAGCTTCCTTCCGCCGGCGTCGCCACGTCACAGCGCGGATCGGAACCTCCTTCCTCTTTGGGGCTGGAGGACGCTCCGCCGCCTGTGCCCCCGCCGCGTGCTGGGCGCCCGCCCATCCAGGATGTTGTCTCTGCTGCGTAGACGTGCACTCTTCTTCGCAACGTTATCAGCCAAGTTCTTCTTCAGGCCGCCTCGGGGGTCTGAGCCCTTTGTCCAGGCCCCGTGGAGGCCGAGGGGACCGCAGGAGGGCCTGGGACCCCACGGGGAGGGGAGTCTCGCTCCTGGGGTGGCAGGGCCCGGACCTGCGGGGGGCGGGGGGAGCCGCCTCACGCTAACCACCTCCGTGGGCAGAAACGACACTCTTCGGGCACCTGGACCTGCCCTTTCCCAGGTCTCCTACAAAGGAGTCAAATGAGCCAGGTGCCGCCCAGGGCCGGGGCAGTGGGCACACGCAGGCACCAGACCGCGGGCTGCTGACCGGCCTCCCTGCGGCCGAGCGGCCGTCCCTTCCGGCCCAAGTGCAGGAAGCAGCCGCCCGACTCCTCCCGCGGCCTCCAGCCTTTGGCGTCTCTGGGCCGCACGCACCTGAAGGACACAAACACGAACGAGAGCTGAGGCGCGAATAAAAGGTTTTAAGTAAATTCACGGTTTTGTGCCGAGTCACGTTCACAGCCATCCTGGGCCGCAGGTGGCCCGTGGGCCCCGAGCCGGGCTCCTTGGTGGCGGCAGCTGGGCCGTCCTACCCACCGCCCTGCCTACCCACCGCCCCACGCGGGCATCACCTGCACCGGGACCGACCCCGTCTCCCCTTCCCAGTCTGCTCTCTGCCCCCACCGTGCAGCCGGGCTCTCGTCCCCTCCCTCCCGTGCGCACGGCCCCTCGTAAAGCCTCCCTGTGGAGGAACCGTGAACCAATGGCAGGTTCCCCTGTCGGCGAACCCAGAGCAGACGGTCACTCAAGTCTCCACAGCGTTTCCTTCGTGACACTTTCATCAGCCAGAGGAACAGGGACGACCCGTCTGGGACCGGGTGCTGGGCGGGGGGGGACCTCCCTCCCCTCAGATCCCCATCCCCCCAGGCACACCAGGTTCAAGCGTCACCTGCGGAGAGGGGGCTGGAGAGTGCGCCCCCTGGGGGGGTGGGACCTCCAAGGGCGCGGAGCCCAAAGCCTCTCTTTCCGGTGAGTAGGCGGAGGGAGACGCTGTGCTCGCCCAGCGCCCAGGCCAGCGTGCCAGCGGGCACCCGTGTGTCCGTGGAGCCGGGGGACCCGGCTGCCGCTCCCCCTGCCCCCCGACACCACACACAGCTCACACGCAGATGACCCCACGCTGGCTCGCTCAGCACCGCGGTCAGAGGGCCCCGCCAGGCCCTCGGCCTCCGCGTGAGGCCAGGCTGCGCTGAGACTGCTTCCGACCAGACACACGGGCCTGGCCGGGGTGGGGCACCCTCGGGCCGCGGGCAATCTGGTGGAGGTCAGAATGAAAGACCCGCTTAACCTGGACGGGAAGCCGGAAAAACGGGGAAGCAGACACAGTGCCTCTTCGCCAGCCTCTCCGCCCAGCGAGCCCCTCCCCCCGCCTGCAACGCCCTCCGTGGAACCTCCGGGCACCGGGGCAGGACACGGGCAGCAGCGGGTGGAGCTCCCCGCCGCTCCGGGCTGGCACTGGCCTTCCACTGAGGGACAGGACCGCACCACACGCCCCACACCCTGACTGTGGGCACCGCTGGCTCCCGAGGGGCCGCGCCAGTGGCACCAACGTCGGCGGTGCCATCTGTCAGGCTCGGCCACCGCCTCACTCGACGCCCTGGGAATGACGGGAGGGCCGAGGCCCCAGCGAGGGGGGAACCTGGCCCACCGGAGGTGAGCGCGCAGAGCTGTGCGTCTCCTCCCGACCCCCCACAGCCTTTGACCCCGAGTCAAACCCAGTGTCGCTCGCGGGACGCTGACCGACGAGGACGTCAGGTCTCTCTCCCCCGCGAGAAGCGTGCAGAGCCCAGGTGGGCCACTGACATTCCCGATGCGACTCCATGAACCAGTGCCCCCCCGATGCTGCCACGAACCCACGGGGACAAATGGGGGGTGACTGTCCCCGTGTCCTCCCGCCCGCAGAACCCTACACCTCGCACTCACCGCTCGGGCCGTGTGTCCTAGTGCCCGCGGCTGGACCCCGACGGCTTGTGGCCGGCGTGGCTGGTACCTTAAAGGCAGTCCCATGGATGTCGCTCGGGACTGCCCGGCAGAGCTGGTGACTGCCCCACACTGAAGACTGGCGAGTGACACTCCCTACACGGCAAGGACGGTCGCTGTGGAGCCCCGACTCCCACGACCAGCACGGTTTGTCTCCCAGTATTTCTCCGCGAAGAACATTCTGGAGTTTTCTCCTTTTTTATGGGAAGTGAAGCGTTCTAAGTAGACTCGCGAAGGATGGGAGGTGAGCGGGCGGTTCGAGCCTTTCTCCAGGCGGCGCTAGGAGAGCGGAGGCATCGCGGCTCTGTCCTCGGAGAGCCGGCCCCGGGCGAAGCGCGCGGCTCCGGCGGAAGGAGACGAAGGGGCCCAGGACGCGCGCCAGGACCGCCAGGACCGCCAGGACCGCCAGGACCGCCAGGGGCCGCACCCCCGCGGGGGAGCTTCCGGCCGGCTCCGTGGTGTGCGCTGTGCGCGGAGACCCCCGAAGACCCCCGAAGGCCTCCGCGCAGCCGCGCCGTTTCCTGGTCTTGGGTGAAGCCCCGCTGCTCCGGCGGCCGGACCCCCGCCCTTCCCACGGAGGCTGCGCCCGGCCAGGCCGGGGAGCCTCTGCTCGCCGCCCCGAATCCGCAGCCGGACTCGTCGCGGGCAACTCCGGGGCCAAAGAGGACCGGCCCGCGCACGGTGACGGTCGGCCTCGCCTTTCAAACGGAAGCGCCTTCCCCCGGCCCTGGGCCCACCGCGGCCCACGGCCCGGGCCCACGACCAGCCGGCGTCCCGGCGCCGACCAGGCGCTGGCCCAAGGCCTGACGCTCTGCGGGCGTCTCCTCGGGGCCCTGCGGAACCCCAGGAGGGGCCCGCGCTGCCGGCCCTCGGGTTCCATACGCAGCGCTGGGGCTTGGCGGCCGGGACCGCAGCAGGGCGGGGCGGGGGACGGGGGACAGGGGCCCGGGTGTGACCCCACGCAGCACCGCAGTGGCCCGGCTCGGGGCCAGCCCTGCCTCTGCAGGCCGGGCCTCCACCGGGACGCCCACTGGACCCGCCCGGCGCCCCGCGCGCCTCGGCCCGGCAAACCGAAGGCTCCCCCGCCTCGGGAGCGCCTGCCGGGAATACCGTTCGGGACGAAGCTTTGTCAGCACACACGGAAAGTTTTGAAAACATTTTTTAACATGTTAAAAAGCCCAGCTTGCTGAGAGCGCCTTTGTGAACGCTCTACCCGCACGGAGTCCAGATACAGTTTAAAAGCCGCAGTTCCGGGCATTTTACACACGGCTTTTTGTCGTTGTTGATGTGTGTGCCTTTTTACGGCGGGGCGGTTCGCAGGCATGCGGCTCCCCCCATAGGGCCTTTCTGAATCCTGGCCCCTGAAGCTGCCAGAAATTAAAACAAAAAGACTGTGTGACTGTGTTGTTCTCACCGCTGAGGGTTAAGAAGGAAACTATTGTTGACGGCAATCACGCCGAATAACTCACTCGGTGTGGGTTTTCCACTCAGTCCTAATTATTAATAATTACCCTGAAGTTGCGGGGCCGGGTGTAAAAGGGGAATGAGCGTGCTCCTACACGGCAGAGGAGCCCCTGCCTCTCAGCCCCAGGGAACCTCGCCGAGGAAGGAGGGGGGAGGGGGCCGTTCCGAGCCCCGTTTTATGAAATAAATATACTCGTGGCCGCGGCACCCGCTGAGCCTCGTCTTTAACGAACCGGGGGACGTCACCACACCCCAGCGGCAAACCTTTTGACGCGGCGAACGCTCTTTGTAAATAACCACCCTTTAATTTATCTGGAAGTTTTAAAACATATTTTTGTGCGCTGGGTTCTCATAAGTGGAGCAAGTCAGTAATTCAGCGAGAATATAATTTCGTCCATTGTACAGTTCCACTTCGGAAATGGGGCTTCAAGCGGAGACGCGAGAGCAAGACCGAAGCCCTCCCAGCCCCCGCGAGGGAGGGGCCCTGGAACCGTGTGGCCGGGCGGCGTTGGGCTCCGAGGCCCGTGGAGGACGCCCTCTTGGGTGGGGGCAGCACTCCCCCACAGGGTGGGGTACCAGGAGCCCCGAGGACAGGTGGGTCGTGTCCCCAAAACCCCGCACAGGCC
This sequence comes from Phyllostomus hastatus, assembly GCF_019186645.2. Classification (NCBI taxonomy): domain Eukaryota; kingdom Metazoa; phylum Chordata; class Mammalia; order Chiroptera; family Phyllostomidae; genus Phyllostomus; species Phyllostomus hastatus. The sequence goes on from NW_025333960.1 coordinate 56,919,035, forward strand.
TGGGCGGCCAGCACAGGCCAGGGTCCCGACACACTCGGCAGCGGCCCGCCCCTCCGGACACCCTGCCCCTCCCAGCGTGTGGCGGCCACACCCCCTATGTCATCTCATTTCCGACCCAGATCCCATAAAAGTATTTAAAAAGATAGAAGATAGAACGGGTGCAAAATATTCTAAGTTTTAAAATTGCATTTCCAAAGGGAAAATAGGTAGGTTTGTATTGATGGGATGTCACCGATTTTTGGCTTTTTGCGTCTCTGTGGTTTCTCTTCCTCCTCCTCCTCCTCCTCCTCCTTCTCTGGAGACAGGGGCCGAAGCAGAGGACAGAGGCGCAGAGCCAGTCGTCACCAGTCGCGACGCCAGGAAAGAAGCGGCCGAGGGGCCGCGTGCTGTAGGGACACGGACAGGCGTGCCCAAGAGCGTCCTGTCCTGAGACCCCTGGGGTGGGCGCAGGCGGGACCCCCTCTGTGCTGGCTCCAGGACTGGCGGTGAGAAGGGACCCCACCTCTGAGGGGCGGCGAGGGAGTTTAGGAAATTGGTGAGCTCGTCCAGCAACCAGACTGGGGTGTGTGGGGGGGGGGGGCGGCCGGGGGAAGTGGCCAGGACTCCCCGCCCCTCCCGCCCAGGTGCGGCCACCCTGCCTGCCGGTGACCCACGACTCTCCCCAGTGTCGCTCTTTGCGAGACCCGCCTGCGGCCTGCAGCGGCGCGCCCAGCGCCCAGACCCGGGCCAGCGCGAGCACGAGGGCCGGCCTCATTTGTTCCCGTAGATTGTGCCTAATTAACACTAACTTGTGTGTGCGCCGAACGTGCAGTAGGCTGTCCCTTCCCGTTCCGTGCCGACAGTTTAATCGAATCTGTATTCTTTCAAAAATAATTAGATCATTTACACTTCATTAACATGTAATGCAATGTGGAGACATTCATCATAATGATTTCTTATTTTTCTTGGGCGATATTATCTCCTCTAATGAAACAGCGATTGCCGAGCACGCCTTAATGAGCTGGATCGTAGCGGCGGCGACTTCTGCACAGGCCCACGTCCTCGCAGAGGAGACGGCACGGTCTCGGGAGGCGTGTTTTCAGCAGAGTCTGCTCTTCCCGGGTCGAGAAGCACCTCCCCGCCCCCCGGCCTCTGGGCGGCAGGCGCCGCCCGGCGGCCTCACGCAGCCCAGCCGGGGTACAGGAAAGGGCCCCACGGCCCCCCCCCTGCCGAACACGCAGAGCGGGGGGCCCCGCGCCGGGCAGCCAGAGCAGAACCTGGCAGCCCACTGAGGCCGCGTGGCCGTGGCTCAGGGCGCAGAGGTGCAGCTGCCGGACACAGGCCTGGGCACAAAGGTGCCGCTCCGGTCCCACCTGGATCCGGCGTGCAGGGCAGGACAGCTGCACCCTCGCATGGAGCAGGTGGGCAAGACAAGGGGCCTGCACCCCACCGTCTCGGGGAAGCAGGAGTCGGCCGCCTCCCAGGGCGTGGTCCCCGTCACTCCCTGTGGCTGTCACGCCGAGTTCCACGACGGTGCCTCAGACATGGGGGCGGTGGAGGGGGGGCCACTTGGTGCGGAGTCAAGGGCTCGAGGGGGAGCCGGCGGCGGGGCCGGTGAGAGGGCGGGAGGGGGCGGGAGGGGCCCGCAGACGTTCAGGGCCTGAGTCTGTTTGCTCGGGAGGAGGCGGCCAGCTGAGGAGCTGGGGGAGGGCAGGCGGGTGAGGCGGCCAAACCCCCAGGGAGGAGCAGCCGCTGGAGAACCGGGGCGTCCGTGCGGCTCCCCAACGTGCGCGCTTTCCCAAGAGACCTCGCGCAGATCCGGAGCTCTCGCTGCCCTGAGGAGCGCCCCCAGCACTCCTCCCACGCCCAGCCTCCCCCCACCACGGGTGCAGGACAGCTGGCTCCTCGCGTGTGGCCGTGCGGCGGGCCCGAGACCCGAGCGTCCCTGTCGCAAAGCAGAAACCGCGGGCCTCGGCCACACGGCAAGGAGCCGCCAGCCACGGCCTCACCGGGAAGACTCTGGTCTGTGACCCAAGGCCATCCCCGCCCTCGCTGTTCACGTGGCTCCTGATGTCGAGACAGGAAAGCGAGAACATTCTTGAGGGGGGGCTGTGCAGACCTGCTGCATCCGCTCTGGCGCCGGCGCCGGTCCCCAGGCAGGACTGCGCTGCCCCCAGCTCCTTGCCCGCGGGAGGTGTGAAAGCACCTCTCCGCTGGGCGACCGACGCCGGGAAGGAGTAAAACGCAACCCCCGAGAGACAGCCCTACGGCGTGTCCCGAGAACCACGTCCTGCCTGCAAGTGGGACACGTCTGCACACCTCAGCCCCACGGGGCCCTGTCACCGGCTCTGGAGTCCCGGCCCCAGGCCGGAGGGACGGGGCTGCACGGGCTGGAGGCACCTGCGTGGAGCCCAGGGGCCCGAGCACCTGGCGTCTGCCCCTAGGTGTCGTGCGTCCAAGCCCGGCGGTCCCTGACCTCGGTCGACTCTGTTTTCTGCCCACCGTTCCACAAACAGAACCTTAAAGAGAGTTGTTCTCGGGTGAAGAAAACAGAGGCGCCTGCGGACTACGACAGCGTCAGCATCGTTTAGGCTCCTTCTGTTTACCTTCCCCGCCCCGGAGACGCCGGAGGGGCCAGCTGGGAGGCCGCGGGACGGCGAGCAGAGGTGGACAAATACCGCCCCGAGACCCCGCGCCTTTCCGAGCAGCTCCGCGTAATTGTCCTGCGAAACGTGTGGGGATTCCAGGCTACTAATTACCCGCTAGTGCATCAATTAGCTGTAATAGCGGCAATAATGCACAGACAATGGACAGAGCTGCGTGCCGCCGGGCCCGCGCTCCGTGCGGGGAGCTTTTCTCTCTTTCAGCGTTTGCTTTGAAGATTTAAGTTAATAATTTATCGCTAATGAATTTAGTCTTTTTGTTTCTGCAATACTTAGGGCATTTCAATGACTGAAAGAAATGATGTTATTAACAGAATTTTGCTTTAAAAAAAAAAAAACGTCCACCGGGAAGGACGGCATTTTCCTACGAGCGTTTCCGTCCTGGTGGGCTTCGCTGGCTTGGCAATGGCCTTGGAAGGAGGTCGGGGTGGATGGGATTAACCCAAGTGTGTTTCTCTTTGGCTGGTGAGTTCACAACATTCCATGAAAATTTAGTTCATCTTCTGTGAGATGCATGCGCATGTGCCACAGACACACAATCTATGAATAAAAGTAATTCACAATAAAGCAAAATTATTTATAACCCTAACTTCTTTTCTTTTCTGATGGCAGAAAATAACACGCAGAAGTCAATCTATGTGCCAAAACAAATTCCAAGGAGTGAAAAAACCTTCCAAGATGCATCCCCAGCTGTCCACGCCCCAGACAGATGTTCCCACAAAGCCGGAGCTCTGAGCCACCTGCCCCCTCGCCTCCCCACCCCCACCCCCACCCCGGGCAGAACTAGGCACTGCTTCCTGCCAGCCCCTCCGGGTGCTGGAGTCTGCGGGCCGAGCCGACTCGCACCCTTGCTTCTCCCTTGATGGGTCCCACGTCAAGGTAGCACCTTCTTGCCCTGGCCGGTGTGGCTGAGTGGATTGAGCACCAGCCTGAGAACCAAAGGGTCGAGGGTTCAATTCCCAGTCAGGGCACGAGCCTGGGTTACAGTCCAGGCCCCCGGTAGGGGGTGCGAGAGAGGCAACCACACACTGACGTTTCTCTCCCTCGTTTTCTCCCTTCCTTCCCCCTCTCTAAAAATAAATTATTTTTTTTAAAGTAGGACCTCCTGGCATCACAGGTGGCCCACACACTCGAATTCTCAGCACACCACAGCTGGCTCATGGCAGAAGCCAGAGGGGTCACAGGGCCGCCGGACTGGAGTGTCCGCATTTAGAACAAGACGCTGTAGCTTGAAGATGCGTCCCTGACCGAGTTATTTCCGTTGAGACGCAGCAATGAAGGCAGGGGGCCCAGGGACGTGTGGACGGTGCGTGGTGTTCTGAGGCGCAGTGACAGTGGAAAGGAACCCCGTGTGCACGGTCGGGTCAAGGCTCCCCCAAACTCTGGACCCCACAAAACCGCTCCAGCTGGAGGCTCTGCCTTGATAAGCAGACATAAGCAAGCAGAACAAACACATCCCAGGTGGGGAGGCTTTCTTGGTTCACTTGTTGTTTCTTAACATTTTATTTGGGAATAATCACTGATCCTCAGGAAATTACAGAAACAGGAGGTGTCCACCCCGCCGTCCCAGCTTCACTGAGAGAGCGTTGTCATGGGATGGAAAACCTGCTGATGTAACGGTTCTTCGAATCATCTGCTTCCCTATTTGACCGGCTTCTTTCGCTCGCGACGGGTTAGCTTTCGGAGGGCCCCTTGCTGACCACGCCTCAGGTCTAAGTCTGTCTTTGCAGAGGGGGAAGGAACGTGGTGACAGGCGAGGCCCGAGCCCACTGAGTGGCGTAGGATCCGGGGGAGGAGGTGGCACCGGGCTCCACCGGGAAGCAGGGTGCGCACAGTGGGGAGAGGGTGCCCACGGCAGGCCGGCGAGGCTCCCACTGCGTGCACACGGGCGCGTGGAAACTGGCCAAATCAGAAGCGTCATCTGGGTATTTAAGTTCCTCTTTTTTAAGTAATAAACACGAAGCAGTGCAAATGTGCCTTCCTAATTAGTCATTATCAGCTAAAACTTAACAAGGCTACGCCGGCTCTTCCTCGTTTACGGAGTTCTGAAAACGAGCAGAGTCGGACGTGGTCTGGGCTCGCGAGCCGACGCCGGGTCCCCGGGGACCTGGAGCCCGTTGACCCGGACCAAGCCCAGAGCCTTGGGGTCTCCCCGCGGCCGTGGGTCTGCAGGGCCAGCCGGCCATCTCCCGGGGGAGCGTGCGCAGGGCGGCGTCCCCCCCCAGCACTGGCTGCGCCGCGGCACATCCGAGGGGAGGCCTGCCCTTTAAACTCGCCGCCAAGTAAGAGCGGCGGCTGCTCCCTCTCGTCTCGGAGCTGCTGGCTGGCGCCACACTCACCGCTGTGCGTGAGGTTTTCTCCAGCACACACGTGCCGGGGTCGTGTATTCCGAAAGCTAGAAAAGACCCCATTTGGCCATGTCGCCGCAGGTGTCGTGAAGAACGTCTCCGGTGATTGCGTGTCATTTGGTTAAGTCGCCATCGGCCTCCTCGCCCTCTGAAAGCAGCCAGCGCCACAACAAGTAACTGCAGCCCGGAATTAGTGATCGCGGGCTTTGTTTTGTTGTTTTTTCCTTCGAGTTAATTGAAACTGATGTGTTTCGAAATCGTCGTGGGGGTTTCTCGAGAAAAGTGCCCTTCAGTCAGCGAGCAAACAGGGGCCGAGGTCGGCAAGGTGCATGCAGGGGGTCCGTCCACGTGGGCCCCGCCCAGCGGGTAAGTGTTTAAATTACAGGCTCGTCGGGGGCAGAGCAACCTGAAGGGAACCTGTTCCTCCTCCTCCGGTCACCGGGCTGTGCGTTCCGAATATAACACTCCAGGTTGCACGGACGCCCGTCCGGGCACCACAGAGCTAAGGGAGCTGCGGGTACGGCGTCCAGGACTCGGTCTCCCCGGGGCACGGGGGGGGGCGTGCTTTCCAACAAGGGCAGCGTGGCTGGGGTCCCGGCGTCGCCCAGGTCCACGGCTGAGAGGTAAAGACCGGCTCCTCCGGGGCAGTAACTCATCAGCCCCGGGAAGGGGCAGGCAGGCGCGCCTTGTGGGGCTGGTTGGAGCCAGTCCCGTTTTACAGAATCCCACGCCAGCTACCCTCCATAAATTTTTCACAACGATCGTAAAATTCCTTTTTATTTTGCTCTGGGTCTTCCGCCCCTTCCGTGGCTTCCGGAGTCTGTTGGGGGCACGGGGGGACGTGGGAGGCGTCTCTGCGCAGCCACTTCCGCCGGGCGAGGGCGGCAGACCCCCGGGCGCTGGCCGTGGAGCTGAGTGGGGCGCCCCGGCCTGCTCGTGGGAACGCACCCGAGTCTGTCAAGCACCACAGTGGCCTGGTCGCGCCTCTGGCTCCGCTCAGGTAAGCGGGTCACCTGGCGAGCTTGGCCGTCTTGGGGGGGGGGGGGCCGGTCCTTCCGGGGCTGAGCGCCCGGCAGTGTGGGGGAGGGGAGGTTTGGTTCTCGGAGCCCCCCCCCCCCGCCAAACACCCAGTGAGCGGACAGGGCGGGAAGCCCCCCGGAGGGTGGGGGAGGGGCGGTGCTGGAGAGACACTGCTGTCTGGGTGAGCAGACCCGGATGTGGGTGGGGGAGGACCCGCGGTTGGGCGGGACCTGCCCTCCTCCGCGCTGGGCGGGGCGTGGGCGCACGGGCCGGACCCAGAACACGGGACCTCCCTCCGCAGCCGCGCACCGCGCACCGCGCAGACTCCCTGAGCCTGCCCGCTCCTGGGAAACTGCGTGGGCTTCTCCGCGAAGGTAGCAGAGCTGGCTCCCCCTCCACGCGGACGAGGGGGAAGTCGGAGGCAGGAGAGGACAGGCGGGCGGAGTCGGTTGTCCTCTCGCGTCAACCGGACGGAGGTGCCTTTGGCGCTGACGTCTCTGGCTTTAAAAACGCTGAGGCCGTGGGTCCGGAGGACGTTGTCGGGAACTTGTCCCCAGGGCCATTTTCAGCAGAGAACCTGGTGCCACCCGTCTGGCCACCAGCCGGGACAGGCGAGCCGTGCGACTGTGACGGCGGAGTGTGACTCGGTGGGGGGTGCGGAGGGTGCAGGTCTCCCTCTGCAGTCCCCTCCCCGGCTCTGCCCCTGGGGCCTCCTGGGGACTCAAGGGGATGTAGCTGAGTGCTGGGAGCTGTGACGCGATCGGCCGTGGGCCGGCCACCGGGGACGGGGGCCACACCGGACGGGACGGTGGGCAGCAGCACCACTCGGGCGCTGGTCTGGGTCTCGGGGCTTCCTCACAGCCACGTGACGCAGGCAGCCGTGGCCGTGGGAGTGTCCGGCTCGCCAGCGCAACGGGGCACCGTGTGTGGCCCGGTCCCAGGCGTGGGCTCTCCCATCTGATCCCCGCAGTGTCCTCGCGGCCGACTCGCTTTCCCTCGGCACCGGCGTGACCAGCGGTCTCATCAGCGGCCGTGGCCCCAGGGCACACGAGCGGGGCCGAGAGGCAGGAGCGTTTTCCCAGAGCCCCCACCGGCCTGGAGGAGTCGGTGCGCCGCTCCGCTGCCGGCGGCACAGTGACCTCTGGAGAGGGGCTGAGCTGGGTGGCTGGAGGGAATACTGGGTGATCTGCGCAGCCACACTCATGGGGACGTTAGTGACGTGTGAAACCGCTCACGGCACGGTGCCGTCTAGAACAGTGGGCGGAGCTCCGTCCCTTGTGACTCCGAGCGCCCTTCACCAAGTGTCTTACGTTTGAAGTGACACTGCCGCCTTAGGTGTGCACATGCGTGGGGACAGACGCACACACACACAGACATGGGTGCGGGTGCAGGTGTGCCGGTGCAGGTGCAGATGCAGGTCCAGGTGCAGATGCAGGTGTGGGTCCAGGTGCAGGTGCAGATGCAGGTGTGGGTCCAGGGGCAGGTGCAGATGCAGGTGCAGGTCCAGGTGCGGGTGCAGGTGCAGGTGCCGGTAGAGACACACACAGGCACAGACAGGAGCAGATGTAACAGGGACAGAGTCACCGCTGCAGGCGAGGCCTGAGTTGGACACGAGGCGGCCGTGGACAGACTCGCTGACGTGGGGCTGAGCGTGGACACGGGTGCAGAAAGGGTTTCTGTTCACAGGTGGCCGAAAACTTTACCAGTTGTGCCCAGGGTAATATCAATTCAAGAGATTCTCTGTCTTTTTTTATGTGTCTCTTTAATCTGCAACTTTTCTAAAATGGCTTTATAATTTTAAATTCGGGGAAAAGTGCTATTTTAGAGAAGGCGAGGGTTGCTTGTGGTGCCGGGTTTGTTATCAGCGAGCTGCAAGCCCTCCCCCGCGGGGTCGCCCCTCCGCCCCGCCCTTCCAAGAGCGCGTCGTCCGTCCCAGGGACGGGGTTGGTGCCACAGAAAACAGCATTTTGGAAAGAAAGGGGGAGCAGAGCCGTCAGAAACAGGAGAGAGGACCGGTGCCCTGTGGGGGGTCCCGGCCCGCACCCTCACTGGTGCAGACGCGCACGGAGCCCCCCCCCCCACGTCTGCACTGGGCGTCCGAGCCGCTCAGTGAGATGACGCCCGAGACCAGCATCTTCGCCCCCTCCCCCCCCAGAACCGCTGGACGTGCACCCGAAAACCCGGCAGCTGAGCGCGTCTCAGGACGGTCCGGATCGGGACGTGTTCCTTCCCGCGGACACACTAGGGGACCCCGTGTCATCAGTAACGACCTCCGCCCTGGTGGGGGCGGCCCGCACTCCGCTCAGGGGCAAGCGGGCGTGTGTCCACAGGAGAGAGAAACTCCTCCCAAGTCCCAGCTGGGCCGCGTTCTTCCGGAGACGCGAGGGCCCCAGGACCCGCCCCGCCCGCCGCGGACAAGGGCGCAGGCGCAGGGGCGGGCGCGGGCGGCTCCCCGCCGCACCGGTGTTTGATGTTGGGGCTCGGGCAAACAAACCCGCTGACAGCCACTTCCTGGCTGCCCGAGCCCGTGACACCTTTACTGCTTCCCGCACCTGTGTAACCGGAGGACAAAGGGTGACCCGGGCTTGCACCGAACACAGAGCCCAAGGCGCCGATTCCCGCGGACGCATTCCTCCGCCGGCCGGAAGCCCCGCCCCTCGCGGATCCGTTCCTTCCTTAGTGATGCGTGTGCGCGCGCGCGTGCGTGTGTGTGTATGCATGTGTGTGCTGTGTGGGGGTGCCTGCATGCAGTGCGTGTGTGGCGTACACATGTGTGTTGTGTGGGGGTGCCTGCATGCAGTGGGGGGGTACACGTGTGTGTGTGGATGCATGTGTGTGCTGTGTTCTGGTGCATACGTGTAGCGTGTGCAGCGTGTGTTGTGTGCGCGGTACATGTGTGGACGCACGCATGTGCTTTCTGTAGATATGTGTATGTGGTAGGTGTGGATGTATGTGGGTACACGCACGTGCTGTGCGTGTGTTCCTGGGTCTACAGATGAGCCCCCCTCATACTCTCTCGGCCCCCAGCACCCGCCCGTCCGCTCTGCGGCCCCTCGCCCACGTCACTTTCCCTGGTGTCGGCACCGCAGGAAGGGGAACCGCCCGACCCCTCCCGTTCCCCCCACGTCCAGATGCGCCTTCCTGCAGGAGGCATTGCCACGACCTTTTCAAGACAAACATCAGATGGGCCGGCTGTGCCACGACCCTGCAGAGGCCTCCCAGTGCCCCGTGCCATCGCCCACCCCTCTCGTGGGACATGACGCCCATGCCACCCGCCCCCTGGGCCCCGGCCCCTTGACTCTGACCCCACTTCAGCCCCAGGGCCGGAGATACACACACCGTCGCCGACACCCCTCGAAGGCCCTCCACTGCCCTCGGTCCTTCATCACACCTCTCGTCCTCAGGCCCCCTCTCCACTGGGCCCTCGGGTCCCTGGTCCGTGTTCCCAGAGGCCCTGTGTCCCTCCGTGTGGCCTCCCTGCTGAGCACATGTCCCTGGCTGCCCCCAGGCCAGGCAGTGCCACCTGGCCCCCCCTCCCCCCCGCACTGGGCCCTGGCTGCCTTCTGAGCCGTCAGCACCCCTAAACGTCAGCAGAAAAGACAAGCACCCTGGACGGTGAGACGAGCAACATGGAGGACCCGGGGACCGGGAGGGCGTCAGCCGGCCCCCTCGGAGCCATCACTGTCTCCGCCGTTTCCGTCGGGGGCTGCCCCCCAGCTCCACGCCCTGCTGCTCTGCGCCACCTCCAGGGAACAGGGTCACGGTCCCTCCACACGGAGGCCGGACACACCGGGGACGTGGGGCGCCGAGCACAGCCCGTCCCCAGACTTCCCGCCAGTCCCCTCGGGGGTGGGGGGGGTAGGTCCTCTTCTCGGCTCCGAGACAGACGGGCGTCCTGGTCCCCTCCGGCCCCACCAGCCCTGGAGCTGTCCGTGGTCCTCGGCCGCTCCGGACGCGTCCCCAGAAGCAGGGCCGGCATTTCGGTTTGCATGGGGGGGGGCCCCCACGCCCCGATGCAGGGCGCCGGGAGGACACGGCCCGAGGGGCCCTTCCGGGGGCTCGTGTGCTGTTTGCCGAGCCGGCAACAGGAAGCGGGGACGTCCCAACCGTCCCGACGGCCGGTTCCCGGAGGCTCGGAGACGTGAGGCTGGGCGGCGTGGACGCCGGCAGAGCTAGGTCACCGGGGGGGGCCGGGCCAGGGGTGGGTGTGCAGGCGGGAGTTTTCTCGTTTTTCAAAAGATGGATTTGATCCCCGCCCCCAGTTTCAGTCACAACTCGCCAAGGCAGCCTGTTGACGCCTGGAAGAGGAGCGAGCGGTCACCGGTTCCGAACAGGACACTTGGGGACATTCGGAACACTGCAGCCCTGCTCCCTCTGTCCATCTGAGGCTGGGCTCCCCGGACGCCAGCCTGTGAGATGCAAGGAGGGGGTGGGGCAGTGGGTCTGGGAGCAGCCGAGGTGGGGAGCAGCTGGGACCCCAGAAGGTCACTGCGCCGTGGCTACAACAGACACCCCAGCCTACAGGGGCTCCAGAGCGAGGCTGGCGCTGCAGGGCTGTCCCCGCGGGCGGTGGTGGCTGGGAGCCGCTCCTCACCGCCTCTGGCTCCAGCCCCGCTGAGCGGGTGCCACTTCCAGCCACCCTCTGCTGCCTCGGCTGCCCCCTCTGCTGGAACGACCTCCCGGCAGGGTTCCCCCCCGGAGCCCCCACCCGCCCCCCCAGGGCCCATCCCTGAAGGGTCCCTGCGGCCCCCGCCCGGGCGGCAAGGGGTGCAGCCCCCCGACAAAGAGTTGTGTTTGGTTCAAGTTCTTCACGATTGTTTTCCGTCAGATTAATGGAGAATGAAAGTGCAAAACTTTATCTTCTTCTTTTAATGTGATATTTTATGTACAGAATTATGTCATAATAAAAAATTCTCTGTGCTCTATAAAACTACTGATTTAAATCTGAGAAAGAAATATCTCGGTTTCTTGGCTCACGCCAGCTGCTGAAGGGTAGTAAAATGTTTGCATGCACAAGAACACACATTCGAGTCGCCCAGTCTTGCAAAAATATTCCTCGGTGCCCCAGCCTCATCTCTGTGGAGAGGATGCAGGGCGAACCCGCCCCGGCCTGTGAGCACGGCGTTTCCCAGAGTTCCTGCTTCCCCCACCGCGTTCGCCTCGGCCGCTTGCCTCCGTCGGTTTGCATCTTTAACAAGGACCCCCAGGGGACCCCGCTTTGAAAGTGTAGCGACCGGGCGCCATCTCCATGTAAACGTGTGGCCTCAGAACAGCACTCCGTGTGGGCGAATCCCATGGCAGTTTTGTCAGTCGACAGAAGTTCTTAAAGAGCCCATTTAACGGACACGCGTCTGTCTCGTGACTGAGGGCCAGAGGCACCAAACAGTGCGAGAGAAAGACGTCGTGAAGTTGAGTAAAAAATAAAACGACCCCCGACGTCAGAGCGCTTCCCGAATAAGGAGACGACGTTCCCGTTGGCCGAGCTCGGGCTGGCTGGGCCCGTGCGGATGCGCGGCAGGACCGGCCGAAGACCCGTCACACCCACCGGGGAACTGAGCATGCTGGAACCACGACGGGGGGTGGGGGGGGGACGGAACTTCCTTGAGGAGAAACCCCAGCGGGTGCAGGCGGGAAAAGCTACAGAAAGCTGAAGTTGCCGTCACAACCACATGCCAATCGTCGGGGGCAGGGTGTGACCAACGGTGTGAGGAGAAGCTGAGTTTCTCGCACGATTTCAAGTGTCACCGCCTCCCGGGGTCTGTCGGTGACCCCGACCGTGGGGAAATCGGGCCAACGCCACCGCAACCCCGTGACCGAGGGGCCCCCCCAGGCGTGAGACGGGCCCGCGCCCTGTGCCTCAGACACGAGTCCCGAAAACCACACGGCCTCGCTGGTGCCACTCTCTGGCTGGAAACCGGGAGAGGGACACACCAGGGAGGACACGTCAGGCCCACACAGGCCGGCGGAGACCCTGGGCCGGGCCTGGGGCAGGGGGACGGTGGCGGAAAGAGGGCGGCAGGGGCGTGGGCGGCCCTGGGCCTTGTCCGTCCCATCTGCGCTGGCGCCACTGTCCCCGACGGGCCCAGGAGAACGGCGTGCCCCGAGCCCCTCGCCCGCCCACCAGGACAGCAGGGCTGCCGCTGACGGCCAGAAACCTGCCCTGCCCACCGCCGGGTGGCAGTGCCTGAACCAACTCGCCCAACCCAAGGTCGCCCCCTGCCCAACCCCACCTGGAGCGCAGCTGAGCAAGGGGCACCCGGCCTGCAGGGACGCCCAGGCCCTGAACCCCGTCTCTGGCCCTTGACCCCTGCCACCAGTGACCCTGGTGCTCTGGGGTCACACCCTGAGCTTGGCTCTCAGTCCTGCCTCTGCCGGCTTCACCTCAGACCTCCCCCCACCAGCGGTCAGAGGTCTTCAACGCCCCCTCCCACCTGTGCTCCCCGAGGTGGGCTGTCCCAGGAAGGGCATGACCTGTGGGTGGTTCCCATTCTGGGGGCCGGGCCAGCCTCGCCTGGTCCGCAGATCCCCTGGAATATGGGTGACAGTGAGCACTGCCCACACGCAGGACCCTGGGGGTCCCCGGACAGAGTGTGCCTGGACGTCCTGGATGCAGCCTGACCGCCACACGGGACAGACGCAGGGGCGGCCGGGGCGCCGGGCCCTTGTGGGAAACTCCAGCCGAGACCCGTTCAACCTGAAGCTAAACCACTGTAGGCTGAAATCAAAGTGGCTCTGGGGACAAAGGGGCAGCGGGTGCTCCAGGGGAGCCTGAGGGTGGGAGGGAGGAGCGGGCGAGTCAGGACAGCCCAGGGCCATCGCCTGCTCGGTGGTGACCCGGCCAAGGGTCCCAGGGCAGCGGTGGGCAGAGACGTTGGCCGAGGCCGCTGTGTGGGCCGGCGGTCCCCTCGTACCCCAGCCCGAGGAGCACCCAGACCCTGCGCAGAGCCGAGGAGACGGGGCTGAGGGTGACACGTGTGTCTCCCAGGCTGGCACTGAGGAGCGGTGAGGCCTCCGCCATCCGGCTTCGCCTGAGCAGACGGAACACGGACACGGCGGAGAGGGGGAGCTCGCCCCACCGGGAAGAGTCAGGGAGGGTCATCTGGCTGACTCGCTGCTTCTGACGCCATTTACTGATGGCGCCCCCAAAGGTCACAGTGACCCCAAAGGTCACGGGGGCAGGAAGGCTTGTCCTTCGGGTGCTGGCTGAGTCCGACCTCTCCTGCGGAGCGGCTGGCGCGGAGCGGCCGGGCAGTGGGGCTTTTGCTTCTCGGCTGCTGAAGAAGAGCCCCGTGTCCCTGGCAGTGAACCCCACTTCTCGGGGCAGGCAGGGACGGTCTGGCAGGGGGGGCCCTGCGGGACAAAGTGCCACTGGACTCGGCCCGAGGAGCACGGGCCCGGGCCCCCCGCGTGGGGACCCTCTGCACCGAGGACACGAGCACCTGAGACGCGTCAGAGCAAACTCGGCACCAGAGGCCTCGGCGTCCCCGAAAGACCCCCGGCCAGAGCAGGCTCGTCTGAAAGGCACGCTGCACAGCACGAGGCCGGTTTCCGGCAGCCAGTGAAGCACAGACGGCAGCGGAGAGCGGAGGCTGAGCCCCCCCTGGAGTGGGAAGGGGCGCCACTGTCCGTCAGGGGCTGTTCACCACGGGCCGGCGGCGGGTCGGGGAAATGCCCCCCCAGGTCAGCATCGCTGCGCACATGCGTGTGCACGCACCCAGGCTCACCGTGGGCACACCGTGCGCACAGACACTGTCCCGAGCTGCCGCGTGGGCCCCCTGGGGGGTTCGCTGCCTCTGTCGAAAGAGGCTCATTGTGCTTCTGAGCGCCGTCACCTAGAGCCTGGCAAGTGGCACAGTGTAGCCCGTGACTGACACACAGCGTCCTTCCTGCGGAACGTCACAGAACCTTTCCGGGCCAGAACGCCCAGCCGGCCGGACCTGCCTCCCCGGCGACGGGGAGGCCCCAGCGTGACCCAGAGAGGCAGCACCCTGTCCTACCTGCCCACTTCCGTCCGGGCCCACGTGCCCTTAAACGGACCCGAAACACACACCTGTCGGAGCCCGCGGGGACCCGAGCACAGGTGCAGGACCTCGCGGACGGCCCACACCCGCGGGGCCCAGCCAGGAGCTGCGTCCCTCCCCTCCCCCGCCGGCCACCGCCCCCCCCCACCAACGGCGCTTCCCGGCTGCGGCGGCGTCGCCAGGCTCCGCGGGAACGCGGGCGGAGCTGCCGTGCTATGTATTCCGAGCGGCAGACCAGATTAATTTTACTGCAGTTGAAAATCATGCAAATATAGTTGAGGGAGAGGCATTTAATTCTTTATGGCTCCCGCGCACGCCCCCCACCCCCCAGCGCCGCCCGCGCGAGCGCGCCCCGCTTTAGTGCCGCTCCGCCAGCCAGCGCATCGCGATGCTAATTTCCCACGTCGCCCTCCTCCTCCTCCGACCGTATTTCACGACGGGAAAACAAACGGCTTGTAATTACACTGCGTGCCGGGACAGGCTCAGCGAACACGCGTGTTTGGAGTGCTCCGGGCTGTGGGGGCGCCGAACAAAGGGCTGCGGCGAAGGTCAACGCCGCGGTGGCGCGGCCGCCCGGGGACGGGGACGCACGCCCGGCCCGGGCCGCCCCCTGGCGGAGCGCGCAGGAGGCGTCCCTCCGCGCGCAGAAGGCGCCCCTCCGCGCGCAGAGCCCGGCTCCGGAAACGAGGTCCGGCCGGCGAGGCCGGGACTTCCTCCCTGTTCTGTGTCCGCGTTCCTGGAGGCAGTGCTAGGGCCGGTGATAGAAAATAGTAACAAACGCACAGGAACACCCGCTGCGTCCTTCCTTAGCGGGGACGGGAGTCGGCGGGAAGCAGGTGGGCCCGCCTCTGAGCTCGCCCCGGACCTCGGCGTGGGCGGGGCCGGCGGGCCCTGCGGACGCGGACGGGGTTCCGGTTGGTCCCTTCCCCGCAAACACGCGCGGCGCTGCACCACCGGTGCAGAGCTGAGGGGGCGCGGCAGGGAGACGGGGTGCGGGCAGGCTGGCGTGTGCAGAGCGCCGAGGCCGTGACCGGGGACGGCGCGAGGCCGGCGAGGGCAGACAGAAGCGCCTCTGCAGCCCCAGGCCGCCGGCGGCAGCCCCGCGGAGTGGGGGAGGGGTGGCCCTGCTGGGAGGCGCGGAGACGCGGGGCCCGCTGGAGCGTCTGCTGTGCGGGCGGCCGTGGGGGGCCCGCGGGCCCACCCTGCCTGGCAGAGACGCGCTGTGGTTCCCCCGAGACCAATGTTTGGCTTCGCCTCCCCCCCTCCCCTAGACCCGTCCAAATGCGGTCAGACGCAGTCGATTGTCATCATGCGAGGGATTCGCGTCTGCGGCTCTTCCCGCTCACTGGGCCTCGTCCCCGCAGAATCCACGCGGTGCTCCTGTGGTCGCCCCCCGCCGCCCGCGGCCCGAGGCCCCGGCGCCCTGGCGCCCTCCCTGCCTCCTCGCTCCAGCTCTGTGCACGCCTGTGCCCTGCACGGTCCACCCAGCGCCGCGCTCTTCCTGTCTCTGTGCGTGTGGTTGGTGGCCCTGCTGTTGAGCGGCCCCAGCGCTGGGGGGCGGCCTCCCGACCCCGAGCTGCAGGGGGCTGGGCGGTGGCTCCCAAGGAAACACCGGTCAGCTGCGTGCTGTGCGGTGGGAGCCCGCTCACTGCTTGCGTGGGGTCGAGGTCACCAAGTCCTCAGTGTGCACCAATGGCCTCGCTGCGTTCACCACGGACGCGGCCTGAGCACTTGCACCCGAACTCCCGGCGTGCCTGGAGCAGAGGGACACTGAGGGGCAAGTGGTGTCGGGTGGGGGAGCATTGCAGGGGGGCCCAGCTCTCCACAGCCATTCTGACCTCCGAGCTGCAGGGGGGTGGGGGGGCAGCAGAGTCCACCTCACGGTCAGGGCCGCATCTCCCTGGACCGCAGGGCCCGGCGTGGGGTCCCGCGGACCCGGCTGTACGTGCATGCCAGCCATCAGAGCCCAGGGTTTCAGGATGTATGAACCGAGGGGTCTTTCATTCTCTCAGGAGAGACCCCTCCCCGGGAGGCAGCTTCCCCCTGAAATCCCCTGGGGAGTCAGCACCGTCTTGCTTGGCTGCCCCCGACGGCCTGCGCGGCTGGACGGCCGACTCTGTCTTCAGCCCCGGACAGTCGCTGCGTCTCGGTGCAGCAAGTGAGCGAGTGGCGTGGAGGCGGAGCTCGTCGGGGACCCCGGGGCCCCGAGGGCCCGGCCTGGGCCGCCCGAGCCCAGTGCTGGGTCCCGCGACCTTTCCACGCAGGACGGGTGCCCGCCCTCCCGTGGGAAGTGGCCCCAGAGTGGGCCCGGGAGCTGGGTGTCCCCCCCCGCCCCCCGTGCTCAGCATTGGTGTCTGGCTACAAACGAACCCTGGTCTGTTTCCAGGCGGCCTCTTCCCGTTAATAACACCATCGTCAATAAGAATAAGAAAACGCAAGAAATGTAAAACTCAAACGTCCAGTTGTGGCTGCAAGACAGTGATGACGTTTCTGATTGTAACCGTTTCTCACCCATAATCCTGCCTCCCTCGGTCATCAGTGCCGCGGTTCCTGTCGGCGCCCGGTCTGAGACCAGGGGACGGCGGGTTTCCGTCCACCACGTCACGCCCCCTGGACCGGGCACGAGTGCAGGAAGGGGCCCCACTCAGGGTTCTCGGGGGTGCGCACACCCAGAGCCCGGGACGGGCCGCATGGGAGAGGGCCTCAGCCACGCCCCACCCGGGAGTACGTGCCCCTGGGGAGGGTGTGGCAGTGGGTGGCTCTCGGACGGCCCCTGGGAGAGAGCCGGCCCTCGCTGCCGAGAATGACTGTCACCAAGGTACCTGGAGGAACCACAGGTTCCGCTCGGTGCAGACGTCCTCCCGGCCCCACAGGTGGGGGCGAGGGTCCCCAGGTCGGCACTGGGAGCAGCCCTGCCTGCAGAGCTGGGGCCGCACATGAGCTCATCGGCGGGCCCGGCCCTCCGAGTGCCCCCCGCCCCAGGTCCTGCGCCCCGGCCCAGCAGCTGATGACAATTAAATCTACGGGTGGGAGGGGTTCACCTCGCGCCCCTCCACTGTAATTACAGCCGGGCAGCCGCCTCCCCGCTCCGACCGGCTCCGTCTCGTCTGCCCCTCTGCGCGGTGGTGGCGTTTATTTACAGTCGGCAGGCGGGCTCACAGGCGGCGGAGCCCACGGGTGCCGTGGGGGGGATGGATATACGGCGCAGAGCAGCAGGGGCGAGCGTTGAGAGGCAGAGGCTGCAGCCGTGGACACGCACGTAAATTTCCCAGGGAGCTTTGCAGCGGCCTGGGTGCAGGAGGCCGAGACAGCCAGACACGGGGGAGGACCGGAGGGCGCTCCATGGGGCCGCCCGGACGTCCCGAGGCCGGGAGAGGCCGCACCCGGTGGCTGGCAGACTGTGTGTGTCACCCTCCCCGAGTGCTCCCCTCCTCCCCCCATCGCCGCGTCTCTGTGGCTTACCCGCCCGAGCCCCGCACCTGAGCCCCAGGACAGTCGTGACCTGGGAATACCGACGCAGACACTAACCCTCAGGCACACGGCATCTGACTCGCGCCCTCTCTCGGGTTTTGCACGCACAGCAGCATGGGCCTCTGACATGTCACGGCTCCTCCACCCTCCCCCGTGAGGCCACGGGGCCCCGCCACGGGGGTGCCACCACATCGTGGAGAAGTGGCCCGGGATGAGGCATCGGCGCAGGCAGGACACGGAAGCTGGGACGAGCGTCAGAGACCAAGGACGTGACTGTTGCCACCTCCACCCGGAAGCCGGGGACGGGGGGGGGCAGGGGGACAGGGTCGAGGGGTGCCAGGGGCTGGCCCTGAATACATCCCGAGCAGTGCAATAGCTCCATCAGGTATCTGAGGGCTTGATCCCTGGGTCAATTCCAAGGAAATCTGCAGCTTACATACCCTGTCCCACGTTGAGGAATTGTCGTTCGAGTTTTGTGCCCGCACTTCGTCAGGTGGTGCATCGCCCGTGTGGCAGCCACGCCTGCCGCAGCCAAAGGACACGTCTGCAGCACGAGAAATGGGACGTAGCCGTGGGGAGATCTGTGGACCTGCGGGGGAGGTCGCGCCCCTGTGAGGCGGGCTCAGCAACCCCTGTCGATGGCACCCTACAGCGGCCGCTGCACCGGGCGGTGCCAGGCGGTCCCGGGAAGGGGCTGGCCTGTGTCCACTCCGAGGCCAGCCGTCTGTGTCAGCGGACAGGTTTAGGGGCTGTGGATGTGGGCGAGAGGCCGCCTCTGCACCCTGTGCCGTGACGTCCCCGCCGCCCCCGAATGTCCAGTGATGGGGAGTGGGCACGAGGCCTCGAAGGCTGGAGGAGGAAACTTTGTCCCTGAAAGAGGCAAAGACACGGCAGAGGCTGGGGAGCCCGCCCGACTCTCCAGGGCTCTGGGCTGGGCCCACCCTGGCCCTTTGTGGGGCCCCGGGGAGACAGGCCCAGCCCGAGGGAGGCGAGACCAGCGCAGCTGGGCTTGAGTTGTCAGGGGCCTCTCGCCCTCCAGCCTGGGAAAACCCTCAGGGTCACCTAGGAGCACCCGGGTCCGGGCTCCGTTGCTGGAGGAAAGTCGAGACGAGGCAGAGTCCCCTTCCCAGCGGGGACAGGAACCAATGGCGCCTCACGGTCATCCCAGGGCTCAGGGCGTGGGGTCGGGAGGTGACACTTGGAGGTGTCTGGTGCGTGGGGACCCCGGAGGGCACGGCCCGCATCCAGGGAGCCTGGCCCCGTCCTGCAGCCTGTTCCACAGCGGCACCCACCCCCGAGCCGGCCCCCGGCATGGCAGCAGCAGGTGACTCGGGGTCAGCCCGGGGAAGACCCCGCTGGGGGCCCGCCGGCCCGGGCTTCCGGCTCAGCACGGGAGTCTCGGCAGCCGCTGGAGAGGGAATGGACACGGAAGACGCTCCGCCCCCGACCAGCATGCGGCGTCCCCCCCCACGCCACCCCGGGTCTGCAGGGCGGGGACACGGGGGCGTCCTCCGAGGGGCCCCGGGTCCCTGGGCTGGGGGCGGGGAGCGGAGGGCCAGTTGGCATCGGGCTGCAATCTGTGCCAGGCCTGCCGGGGCCGAGAAAGGGACTCCTGAGACACCAGACCGGTGCTGGCTGCTGGGAAAGCCGGCAGGGTCCTGAGGACGGTCCCCGCCTTCGGGGACCTGAGTGCCGACGGCTGTCGGGGCTCCTGACTGGGGCAGCGGAGCCATGGCTGCTGACCGTCTCCGGCTGCTCGACGCTCCGGTCAGCCTGAACTGTCTGTTTCCGAGGGCGGTGACCGCACGGGCCCCGCGTGTGGCTGCGCCCGGGGCCGAGTGGCAGGTGTGCTGGGGGCGAGACCGTTTCACGGGCGAGTGTTCACCTGACTCGTAAGTGCAGGCTGACCCGCCGGGGTTTTGAACGGGCCCCGCCGAACACGGGACTTCTCTCGGCTCCTGTGACTTTTTCTTCTCGTCGTTTCTTGTCACAGTCACTTGTCATCACTTTGCAACCAAGTTCCAAGGGGACTGTGGCTTCCCTGGCGTTGGAGAGGCGGTCTGGTGACAGTGGGCGTGGGCAGAGAGGGTCCTGGCCCTGCGGACACCGGGCCTCGCGAGCTGACGCCGCCTCACTCGCTGCGCCCGGCGTGCGCCAGGCGTGGCCTGTGCCTCCCGGGCAGCGCGGACCCCCCCCCCAGAAGCACCTGCTTGGAGAGACCACACTCTGGCCCCCGCTTAGCCCCCTGTGGGTTTCTGCTCTCACGTGACTGTTCATCAGGAGCCAGGAGGTGGGGGGGCTGGAGGGGGGAGAGAAGCGGGGCGGGGGAGGGGGAATCGGAGGCGCGGTCTCTGCCGAGTCACAGCCCAGGCTTGTCGGAGCCCCCAGCCCAGGGCGACCTCCCGCCCACTCCGCCTCCGGTCCACTCCCGCCCAGACGCCCGAGGGCCAGCACGCACGGAAGGGAAGCGATGGGGTGAGACTGGGAGACGGTCCAGAGCGGGCCGGAAGGCATCTGGCCCGTGCACGTCAAGGCGCTGCGGTCACTGTGCAGGCCCCGCGTGGCCCGTGGCCGAGCCCCCGGCTCTGAGCCCGGCAGGATGCCAGGCCTTACTACGGCCGATCCGTGGTCCACCGTGCACTGGGCTCACGTCTCGTCTGCTCACCCGGCGGCAGGTGGACTCCTCCTTCGGGCTGCGCCTCCTCTCCGGCCCCTCTGCACAATGTCGCCGAGAACACACGCGCGCAGCTGTGTGGGGATGCCCGTGCTCAGCTCCCTGGGCAGCGGGAGTGCAGGGCCCTCACGGCTGCCTGGGGAACGTTTCGACTTGCACACCTGTTGCACTGCAGGACCTCCAGAGCGGCTCGCTCCCTCGCTCCCTCGCTCTCCCCTCCCCCGCCCCCACCAGGCAGAGCGGAGCCGCCACCTGCAGCTGCCGCCCGTCTGCGGCCGCCGGCACAGCCGCGCTCTCCAGCCCGCCCCGCGCCGCATCCCCGGCCGCGAGGAGCACCGGTCTCAATTAACCCGCGCTAGCACAAGTGCGGCCACAATGGGCCGGGACAATGGGTGTTGTTTTACTTCCTAATCCGCCCGGGGCCCCAAGAACGGGCCGCGGTCTGAAATGACCTAAGAGGCACTTGTCCCCGAGGCCACCCCGAAGCGTCCCGGGGGCCGGGAGCTTTTCCCCCGGCGCTTTGTGCGCCCCTTTCATGCGTAATCTGCCCCTAACGAGCTACCTGCTTCGGCTCGCTCTTTTCTCCTGGAGAATCAATGGGACAGAGTGGGTGTTGTACAACTCCTGTTTGCAAGCCGAGAATGAAATGGTTTTCCAACGAGCGGGAGAAGAAAGGGAATGGGCCGGCTCTGCCCGGCCTTGCGGCCTGTGCAACCGGGAGCTCGGCGTCCGAGGACGCAGCCACGGCCTCTTCCAGGGCCTCTGCCCGCTCTCGGCCGCGCCAACACGGCTCCGGCTCCACGGGTTTCAGAGCGAGTCCCCGCCGGTCCCGCTGGGTGGCCCTGCCCGCCGTGCGGGGGTGGGGGTGGGGGTGGGGGCAGGCAGCTGCTCCCGCGTGGGTGCGGCTCGGCTCGGCTCGGCTCGGCTCGGCGACCGGATGTCAGGTGTTTTTTCCACCACCTCGAGCGAGCGAGTGAACAAAATCACTGCCTGAATAAAGGCCGCCAGTCTTGCGATGTCCCCTGTCGGAGCCGACAAGGGAAGGCCGCCCACACACGGAGTCTGCCCCCGGAGCCAACTGGAGAGGGGTCCCGGCTTCCCGAGAGCTGACCTGTCCCCCCGGGGCCAGGGCTCCCTGGAAAGCCAGGGGCCCCCGGTGCGGCTGGCCCGCTGCAGGCGACGCACACCCCGCGCCCCAGGTCCAGAACCTCCACAGATGCCACCCCCACCCCGGGAAGAGCCGGCAGGGGACCTCGGGATCGGGGTGCCGGCCTCGCCCCGAGCCGGAAAGCCAGGACGCGACGTGACTAGCTCAGCGAGCGGGGTCCCCACGCGCCCTCTGGGGCTGGGCTCCCGGGGCTGGCCCGTCGAGATCGGAAGCACTTCCTGGGCCCCTGGAGCTTGTATTTTGGTGGGTCCGTCCGTCCCATTCCTACAGCGGATTCCCGGAGCGTCCTGGGCTCCTGGAGACAGAATGACCAGGACGGGAAGCTGCCCCCCACGGAGCTGACGGGGGTGGGGGGCAGCGGGGCAGCGGGGCAGTTCCGGGCGTGAGCTGTGCTGGAGGAGCAGGAGGGAGGGCAGCCTGGAGAGCACAGGCCCTGCCCCACGCAGGAGAGACCCGTGGACCCCACGGCCACGAGGGCCCTGAGGCCCTAAGGTCGACGTGTGGGTCTCGTCCCGTCCTCGAGAAATCAGAGAAGTTTGAGAAAGTTTGCTAAATAGCTTAATTTTATTTTAATTACTTTTTTAACCCTCACCTGGGGGTATATTTATTGATTTTAGAGAGAGAAGGGGGGGGAGAGAGAGAAACAGTGATCGGTTGCCTCCCGTATGCAGCGGGACCGAGGATTGAACCCACAACCTTTGGTCTACAGGACGACACTCCAACCAACTGACCACACGGCCGATGCTGAATGGGTTACTTTTCTAGAATGATTCAGTAACTGGGATATAGAAGAAATAAAGATCAACGTTAATCAGAAAAATATTTTTAAAATTAGACTGAAATTTAAATTGTGTGGAAAAGTTTCAACCATTTTTAGAGGAAATTAAAACAGCGGTGACCAAGCCCCAGGTCCTTGGAGAGAGTGTCCGTCCTCGCTGTCCATGGATGTGAGGTCACGTGTGTGTGAGGTCACATGTGTGAGAGGTCATGTGGGTGTGTGGTCACATGTGTGGTCGTGATGTGTGTCATCACATGTGGGGTCATATGTGTGAGGTCCTGCGGGTGTGAAGTCGTGTGAGGTCATATGTGTGCGGCCCTGTGGGTGTGGGGTCACATGCATGTGTGAGTTCACGTGTCTGTGTCCAGGGCCACGCGGGTGTGAGCCTTGGCCTGTCCCGGGTCCACCTAGGCTGCGTGCTGTGTGGACGACACGCGGGTTTGGGAGCAGGGCTGCCGAGTGCGGCACGGTCCGGAGCTCAGCACCAGACGCGCAGAGACCGAGGGACAGAGCACGGCGGCCAGGGGAGCACGCGCCTGTGCAGGGGACACGGCCGCAGCAGCGGCGGGGCCCCTCTTGTCCGCAGGTTCCAGCAGGACGTCGCCCCCCGGGGCCGTCACCCACGTGCGGAGGAGGGAGCAGAGTGGGGTGCACTTCCGGCAGGCCCCGCGCCGCCAGGGCCGCCCATCCTGCACCACGGACCCCCTCCCCCGCTCACCGTCTCCCCGTCCGGGCGGGGGCTCGTCTGCCTCGGGAATCAGCGGCCTCCTTTCAGGGAGAAGCCACGAGTGCCCACGAAGAGAGCCTCCCGCCGGCCCCCACAGCCCCTGCGGGACTGCGCGTCACGTGGACTTCCCCGCGGTGGGGCCCCGCCCGAGCCCAGGTCCAGACCCGCCCGGACCGCTCCGACCTCCGGCCCGACGGAACGCCTGCGGCCCTGAGGCCGAAACTCACCCGGCGAACTGCCGAGGCCTCCTCCCTGTCCCCCGAGGGGGCCCTCGGGGCCACCGACACCCCCCGCCTCCTCCTGCCGCGACCGCCACCCCCCACGCCTGCAGACTCGCCCCCACGCCCCTCACACGGCGGTGACGGTGTCCCGGCCCCGTCCACGGAGAGCACAGGTCCCGTGCGGAGGGACCTGGTGCCAGACACGCCCTCCTCCTGGAGGCGAGAAGCCAGGGGGGGCTGACGGTCAGACCCCGGCAGTCGAGGTAAAGGGGAGACAGCAAGTTGTTCTTCATTTTTTAAAGATTTTATATTTACTTATTTAGTGCATTCAAGGGAAATAAGAGTCCCTGAGGAAAGACGCCCACCTCTGGCCCAGCCCCAGACCTGGGTCTCTTGAAGTCCCCGTGTCCTCGTCTGTGACACGGGACGCCCTCGCTCGCCTCACAGGGGTGTCCCGGGTCAGGTGGCGTCCCAGAGCACCGACCCCAAGGGCACACAAAACTGACCCATGCGGTCGAAGGTGACTCGTCTGCAAAACACAAGGACAAACTGTGTCACCAAGCGCTCTCGGTACTTGCCTGCTGGAAGGCTGTGCATGTCTGTACACGTGTGTCTGTACATGCCCACGTGTGTCTGCATGTGTGTGCTGTGTGCGTATACTTGTCTGCAGGGGCTGTGCGTGTGTGTGTGTGTGTGTGCACATACTTGAGAGCTATGTCCATGATGTGCGTCTGGGGGGGTGTGTTCTGGGGGCTCGGCCGCAGCCCCTCACTCAGCCTGGCCACGTCTGTTGCCCCCAGCGTGCCCGGGAGCTGGGGTGGGCTCGCCTGGCCTCCCCCGGAGTGGAGAGGGGCCTTGGTCAGGGACAGGCGGCCGGGCATGGTCAGCACCCTGTGGGGCTCCCGGACCTGCTGGGGGGCTCGGCTAGCAAGTGGCGTGCGGGCCTGCGAGGGCACCCTGTCCTCCCCGAGTGGGGGACACGCTTCCTAGCCGAGGCCCTCACATCTGAGAGATCTCAAAAGATAATTAAGGAAAATAAAAACGGAACGGACGGTTAAGGAAAGCAAATTGGAGGGTATGGACAAATTTAATTATTCTAATAAGATGTCTCTTTGAGACTTCTTTTCTTCATCAGGCCTGAACCCAGCTACTAATTAAGCTACCCCACTAAAAAGCAGAAAAGGAGTCACCTCTAACTTTTTTGAGGGCCACTTGGTAACCTTGGGCCCCTCCCTTCCTCCTCTGGCTGCAGGGGCATGAACCTGTAATTAACAACCCCTTCACGGCTGGCGGTGGTAATTGCCGTGTCTAGCCTCAAGGTAGGGAAAGAAAGGCCCTTCTCTCCGTCCACCCCCCTCCTCCCACAGGCCACCAGGCGCTGGCCGTCCCGGGCCTCGCCAAGGTCGCGCCGCCCAGCAAACCCGAGTGACCAGGCCCCCTCCCCCGTCCTCGGACGGTCCACAGAGCAGCTGGAAGGGAAAGAGAGAACCGGAACCGCGCGGGCCGGGCCGAGATTAGATTATCAGCTCTGCCAGCACTGTCTGCCGCTTCAAAGGGCTGGGTGCTGGGGGGACCGATCGTCGGGCTGGGGAGCCCTGCCGTGGTCTCCACGCCCCCAGACGCGGAGCAGCAGGGCCGCCGGCCCCCTCGGGGCGAGTCCACGAGCCACGCAGCGTCTCCTCTGGGGCCCTGGCCGTGCTGACGGCCGGCGCCTGCCCCGGCGAGCTCCCGTCCACGGGTGCCCTCCCGAAACCCCCGCGCTCACACAGGTCCTCCGACGGCTGCTGGCGCGGCAGCACGAGGCCCGTGGGCGGCCGTGAGCCGCACGGTGCCGGGCCCCCTGCACCCAGGGGGACTCGCATCTGCAGACACACAGACGCACCAGACAGCTCACCAGTTTGGAAGCAAGACTTCAGTGACTGACCTCACTTCCTGATTAGACCTCATGGATTTCGGGGGGTTTTGCTTATTTTGGGATTTTTCCAGTGGGATTAATGAGACTTGAATTTGGCCCACAGTAGCTTAGAACTCACCGGAACCATGGAAAATTAACGTCATGTTTATCGATACGGAGAAAAGTCCTCTGGCGAAAAAGATATCAAATAGAAAACCATTACATTCTCCTGTGGTCACAGGACTCGTTAATGTGTAACTCCCCGGCTGCGCCAGGGCTCCCGGAGGGAATTCCGCAGGGACCCCTCCCCCGCTGCTCTCGGCCAGCCCGGTCCCCAAACCCAGCGACGCTCCGACGCGCCCCCCCGTGCAGAGTCGGGGCCCACGGGGACCCCACGGAGCCATCCGGGCCCCTGCACCCCTCAGGGGCACCTTCTCTCACGGTTTCCTCCCGTGAGAGGGCCGTGCCGGCCACCTTCACCCACCCTGCGTCCCACTCTAAGTCCAAGGTAAATTCCTGAATTATTTTTATCAGCCCAGCCTGCAGGACGGGGCGGCCGCATGTTCTCCATCCACCGTGCGTCCGGCCCTCACATGCACGGCGCAGTGTCGATGTCCCTGAACAAGCGACACACGTACGAGTTTCCTCTCTCGCTCCGTGCCTGAGGCTGGGGAAGGGCCTCTGCTCTTATGGTGAACACAGCCCAGTGACTCCAAAACACTGAGCAAGGACCACTCAGTACGCTTCCCAGGAGCACCCAGAACCCCGACATCCAGAGGCCATGAGCGTTAATAGTTCCGTCTTCTTTCTATATACTTCTACATTCTGAGACCGTATGAGTACTGCCATTTGAATTCGACCTTTTCCAGGAACTTTTCTTAGCGCGTGCGGTTTTCCGTGTCCTTGAACTCTGCAGGTAACTGTAAAGTCTAACGGTCTGCCGTGTAGGAAGTCGCCGTGTGAGCCCAGGAGGCTGAGCCGCGTGGCCCAGCACACGGAGCGGCCACTGGGCTGCACACCTACTGCGGCCGGCGGGCTCTCTCCGAGGACCGACGAGTGGGGTGCTGTGACCCCCGATAACGGATGGAAGACTGTGGGGCAAGGGGGTGGGCACCTCGTCCACCATCTCAGGTGAGTCTGGCAGCACTGGGCCCCCCCCGCCCCCCCGCAGAGTGGACTCCACCCCTTGGCCCTCAGCGAAGAGCAACACTGTTTCCAGTTCTGCCCTGACCCTCAGGCTTCCCTGGAACGAATCCGGTTTGTTTCCTCCGCCAGACTGGTATCCAGAGCTGTGAAGATGTAGCAAAGCTGAGATACTGTGTTTCCTTTCTCATTTGCATGGCAACAGTGAACCCCCTGCGGGGCGGCCAGAGGCAGGAGGGACGCAGGAGGAGGCACAGAGCCCAGATGGTCTACGGAACCAGGAAAGGACAAAACAAAAAAATGAGAACACGGATGAACAGAGACTGGAGACAGCCCCCCGGTCTTCCTCTGGGAGAGGCCATTTCAAACGACGCCGTCTCCTCTCAGAAGGTCTGAGAGACCCGCGTGCACAAGGGCCGGCCACCCCGGGCACCGCCGCCCCCCAAAGTCCCTTCTGGAGGTGGCGGGGGGGGGGCGGTGTCCACATCATAACAACCACAACTCAGTGGCTCCTAATCGGCATGGTAGCTAGCATTTTAAGAAAAAATATTCGGACGAATGCATTTCCCGCCACACTTTAAAAATAGTGACACCACAGCCAGAAGATGGACGGCCTTTGCTGACCAGACACGGTGACCGTTCCCTCTCCAGCCCGGCCGCCATCCGCTGTCTTTGCCCTCCAAACTGTTCGAAGATTCTCTAAGAACTGAAGCCAGTTCTCTCTTTTGCCATGTTTCCCTGCCTATGACTGAGCCCAGCGGCTAGTCCAGACACGCTGGGGAAGGGACCAGGGCTGGGGGGCGGTGGGCAGCCCTCGGCTTGCACGCGTCTGTGTTTGGAGATAAAATGCAGCGACACGCAGTCTGGGATTGTGTCACGATGCACGGGGCTGTTGGTTCCTGGAAAATGTGGACCTACTCTGCGGTTCATTCAGGAACGAACTGTGGCAGCACCCAGCAGGTTTAATGCCTTTGAAACTCTCCGTGTGTCCTCTCTCGGCGTTAACACCCTCGGTATACTGAGCCCTTTGTGTGTGTGTTTAAGCAGGAAAGAGGAGACGGCTTTCTCCCGTGCCAAACGGAAAAGAAAACAAAAGTATCCTTTGCTGCCTTGTCAGGCCCACACTTGGTGGTTTGCCACCGGGGCCCGGGCTCTCACAGCCGCAGAAACAAACTTGGCCACCTGCGTGTCCAAGGGGCAGGACCGTCAATGGCTGCGAACTTCCCAGGAGGCTGACGTCACCGGGGCAGCGGGCGCTCGGCCCCCGTGGCGCCCCGGCCGGGCGTGCGGCCGCACACCCGCCTCCCCCGCACACTCGCCCCCGAGCCGCAGAGACCGTCTCCTGGTGGGTGACGCCGCTGCTTCCAAGGCGGCAAACCTTAGCCGGCATTTATTTTTTTAGGCATGTAATCTAGAAAAGACAACGGATCACACTACTGATTTTTGGCCGAGACGTTATAGTTTTCCACCGTCCCGTGCCCAGTCGCTCTGCGCACGCAGGTCGTGTTACACCGCCCCCCCGGTGTGCGTGTCGGCCACGGGGCGTGCCGTGCCGCTTCTCCCGTGTCTGGGTGTGGCCTGGCCACCGGGGCGCAGCAGGTGCGCGGCCGGGGGTGGGGTTCAGCGCGGGGGGGCCCTGCCCGATGGTGCCGCCCAGGCTGCCCCAGCGGAGGGGGAGGGAAGGGCATCTGTGGCTGTGGTGGTGGTTAACTTCACGACTTCGCACATGCCCGAGAACCGTGGATAAAAACTTTAACGCAGAGACGATGTGTAAGGCTGCTGGAAGCATTCCAGGAGTTCCCGAGTGTTCGCTCCCTCCCCCCCACGTTCCCTTCGGGGGTTTCAGGACTGTGCGGCGTCCCTCACGCTGCGCGCAGATGCTCCCAGGAATGTCTCCCCAGCTCCCCGAGCCTCTGGAGGGGCGTCTGCCCCCCCCAAGGCCCCTTGTCTGCGCGAGTCCCCCTGGGCCCACGGGAGGCCCGGCGCGGCCGGCGAGGAGCCCGCGACGGCTGAGATGCGCTGCGGGAGCAGCGTCCGAGCCAGGGGTTTCCTCTGGGAGTGTTTCTCGCACCGAGTAACTCGCACCTGCTGGGGGGCGGCGGGGCCGGGACAGCTGTCGCTGCCGCACAGGGGCCAGGACTCGGGGCCGGAGCTCCCGCGCACGTCACCCCGGGCGCCCAGCCCCCAGGACAGGCGTGGCGGCCAAGGTCAGGCTCGGCACCTGTCGCCTCCCCCGACCCTCCAAGGGCCCCCACTCTGCCCACCTTCACGCAGCTCGCGCTCCGGGGGCAGGCCCGCAGTCCTGGCGTCTGGGCTCGGGCGCCCCTGTCACCACGCGTCTGTGCCTCACCCGCGTCCCCTCGGTCCCCTGTGATGTGCATCGTCACCACGCGCCAGAGCCCCGGACGAGACAGAGTCCTCGCTGCCCGGGACATCGACCCCAGAACGGCTCCGCGCCGTGCCCTCCGCTCTGACCCCGTACCCCCCTGCTCCCCAGACCCTGCCCCGCTCCGCCTGTTTGTGACAGAGTCCCCGTGGGCTGTGGCCCGACTGCCGACCTGGCTCCCACTTCTCAGGCGCGGCGTCGGCCTGGGGCTCGGCCCTTCCCCCGGAGGTGCCCCGTCCTTAGAGACACCGCAGGGGCCCCAGGGAGAGCGGAACGGGGGCGGGGTGCCGGGGCCGCGGGGCGAAGACCAGGGCGCCCGGCGCTCCGGTGCCACTGACGGACACAGGGCAGACCCCGGGTCTGAGACTGCGCGTCGTTTCCATCCAGGTTCGCGGGTTCTACGCCTCACGGAGCCTGGGGCAGGAATCCCATAGCGGCCTGGTCTGCGGCGGGCAGCGCGTGGAGACGGCCCACCGGCCCCCGCTCGCCGGCCGGTGCGTGGACACGCACACACACACACACACACACACACACACAGGAGGCGGAATGCCGTTCTGCCCAAGACAAAGGGGGCGGCGTGTGGAGCACGAACGCCGAAACCCGGCAAACCGGGACAACACCGTGCCGGCCGGTGAGAGCAGGCGGAAGAGACCGCAGACTCCGTGACTCTGTGGCTGGGAGCCGTCCGGAACCTTCCAGAACAGGCTGAGTGGACGGGGTGCCCAGGGGCTGGGGGCTGGGGCTTGGGGGACAGTCAAGGGCACAGGGCGTCTTTTCGGGGGACGGGCGGGCTGTGAACGCGACCGAGGAGACAGTCCCGCACACCTGGGAACCGGCTGAGACCGCGGCCCGGGCGCGTCCGCCGGGGCCGGGCGGAGTGTGGACCGCGTCGCAGTGAAGCTGCCGGGAAACAAAGACGAGCCCCGAGTCCGCTTGCGGCCTCCTGGGGCGGCCGCTCTCCACCGACCCCGGTCTCGGGGCGTGGCCCTGGGGGCTGTTGGGCGAGCAAACCGCTCGTGCGTGCGCGGCACTCACCACCCGCAGCGGTTCTGCGGGGCTGGGTTTCTGTCTCCCCGGGCGGGGGAGGGGCGCACGCTGGGAACTCGCAGCCCGAGGGTCTGCTGGAGCCGATAACGGGTCCCTCCGCCAGCGAAGAGGTCCTCGTGGGCCCGGGGCCGCGCCTGCGTCCCGCTGGCTGATGGGGGCTCTTTCGGGCAGCGGGAACGTGCGTTCAGGGACCCGGCAGCCCGGGCGCAGCCGGGGCGCAGCCGCCCGCCCGGCCGTGCGGGAGCGAGGACGCCGAGGAGCTCTGGGCGGCCCACGTCTCCCGGGGTTGAACCCGCATCCGGCGCAGCCAGTGCTCGCCCCGCCCCGGCCGTGTGGGAGTGAGTGTGAGTGGGGCCGGGTGCACACAGGGGCACGCGCGTTCCTGCGTGCACGCGTGGGCACGCGTGTCTGTGGCGGGCGGGCTGTCTGGCCGCCTCTCCTCGGCCCACACCCGCGTCCCCTCCGCGTGGTTCCTGGCGGTGCTCCCCAGCGGGGAACAGCGGGGAGGGAGAGCCGTCCGCCCGCCCGGAGCGGGGGCCAGGGCGTGGGCGAGGCGCCTGAGCAGACACAGGGCCCGAGGGGTCAGACGGCCCGGCCTTGTTTTCCACGGACCAGTTCTCGAGGGCCACCGTCGGGCTGGGCTCGCAGGACCCCGGGGCCATGTCAGCCCAAACGCTGGCGCCGCCCCACTGCAGCGCGGGGTCCGACTGGGCGGTCAGCCAGTGGGCTGAGCTAGACCCTCTCAGCACCCCCCCCCAAACACCACATCAGCAGGGAGCAGCCTCACCGTGCCCTTTGCTAACTGCCAGCCGGGGTGACCGCCCATGGGGGCGAGCACCTGTGTGCGGACCGGCTGTGGATGCTCAGCCTCGTCAGACCCTTTCCTGATCGGGACCCTCTTCCCGGGACACCCTTGGGTCACCCCCGGGTGGTCAGCTCTGGCAGAGCCCAGCTGCGCAGAGGCCACACCCGCCCACCCGGCTGCTCAGACTGGTCAAAGACGGCCTTATCCGTCCATGGTTGTGTCTGCTCTAGAGCAGGTTTATTTCAAGATTTCGCACAGTCCGTGCAGCCCTCTGCACCGTGACATCAGCCAGCCGGCAGCTGCCCCAGATCACCCCCCCGCGCCCCCCCCCCCAGGCTGCACGTTTCTGGGCCCCAGGCTCGCGCCGGGCGCCCCCGCCCTGTGGTTGCTGGGGGCTGGGGAGCGGGAGCAAAATGGTTCCCTTTCATTTCCGAGTCTTTAATTTCATGTTTGATTTCTGCATAAAAATAGCTTGTAATTGCTTTGTGACAGTAATAAGCCTAAGATTATAACTCAAAAATATGAGATATTATGTTCTTTTGTCATCGTGTTCAATGAGAATGTGGCGCAATGTGGGCCTGCACAACACGTTCCCCAGTTTGCGCTGCGAGCCCTGGCTGCTGACAGCGACCGAGTCACAGCTGAGGCCGGCGCCGGGGCCGGGCGGGACCACCCTCGCTCCCCAAGGGCTCGTCTCTGCCAAGGGGGCCGCCCTCTCCCCGCAAGCTGCCGTGGGAAGGGGGAACTGGAACATTCCATCACTCCATGCGCCCGGCTGCGTCTTGCAGGACGCAGAGCCGGCCGGCAACCGTCCAGACGGCAGGCCTCTGGCGTGGGGCCGGAGTCAGACTGGCCGGCCGGGTCATGGGTAGCAGGTCACGGGTGGCACCGAGGCACCCGGTGCGCTGGGGAACCAGAAGCCGCACTCACAGGCACACACACGCCCATGAGGCCCCGGGCAGCGGGGACCCGGCCCCAGGTGGTGTGAGGGCAGGCCCACACGTTTTCCAGGGAAGCTGACATCAGAGAGAATGTTCTAGAAACGCGAGGGAAATCTCTGATTGAAGTCCCACCAGCATCGAGCCTGCACAGGCTTCTCGTCTACACTTTGGCCGTGGCCCTCAAACCTCCTCCCTGAACCAGGGCGCAAGGACGACGGACGTCGGTCAGGTGGAAGGGCCGGCTCTCCCGCTGGGCTCCTCCCGGAGGGAGGTCTTTGGGCCGCCATCGATGCCCCCGGGGCCCCCAGGGCACAGACGGTGCCGCCGCCCGCCTGCACCCAACACAGTGAGATCTGCCGAGACCCGCCGCCGCCCGCTCGCCGCACAGAGGTGGGTGGAAAACCGGGGAACGTGCTGCGTAGAAAACTGGGGAACGAGAGAACGTGCGTCTCTCTCTCTGCTGGGCCGCCCGACGGGCCGGGCGGTGAGTTTCATCGTCTCTGAGCTGCCAACGGGCGCCGCCCCGCAGGTGCTCAGAGTTTGCCTAGGGTTGCTTTTGTTACCAAAAAATGAGGGTTTTTTTTTACTAAAATGCACAACTTTGATTTGTGATGGATGATGTATCCGCTGACCTGTCTGTCTGTCTCTCGGTGTCAGCGGTGCGTCCCCAGGGCCCCGTCCCACCCCCTCAGTCTGGGTGCCCCGCACGGGGTGCCCGTGAGCAGACGCCCAGCAGTGGCTCGGGCTCACGACCTAACTAGGGGAACCCCCCCATAAAACTTTACAAACGTCACTGCAGACACTTCCCTTGGGTTTCTTGGGGGTCGAGCAGGAAATGCGGTTTCTGCTCCTGCCAGGACCTGCGGCTGCCCCCGCCCACATGGGGCTTTTAACGCCCAAATCGGACGCCGAGTCCCGGCTGCCGGTCTCCCCTGGGGCGGCCGGCCGAGGGACCAAGGGGGCCCTGCGTGGGAAGGAGCTCGGTGGGCGTCTGCGAATGAGGCGAGAGCAAATGCAGAACACAGCGTTCGCCGAGTCGACCCGTCCCCAGGAAACACCCCTCCGGCGGGAGTGTGGGGCCTGCACTCCGTGGTCCGCACCCACCCGGGAGCGAGCGTGGCCTCTGGGGCCCACTCTGCTGCGGCGTTGCCTTTGGAGTGAAAGTTCCCGGGGCCTTACAGAGAAATGTATGTCAGATTAACTTCTGGGGCGCAACGAAGCTGAAAATGAATTTGTAATGACGCGCATTTAAGGCATGCAGGGCGGGGGGTGGTGAGCAGAGGGGTCCCCTTCCTGCCGCTAACTGCAGTTCCGCCACGAGGACACGCTTCGCCCAGGCGCCGTGGCACAGGCCTCCGACACGGAGCGCGTGGCCCGGTGGAGGTGGGACGTTGCTACGCTGTTGCTGCGTCGTTGCCGCCGTGAGCTCACTGAGTGCCGACATTGTGCACACTCCGATGAGACAGGACGCAGAGGGGTTCCCGCGCTGCAGACCTCTACTTTAGTTTAGAACTGCCGTCGCTCCGCCGCAACCCCCACAGCCTCGGGAACCGAGGGCGGGGCTTCCCAGACACGGGTGCTCGGGCCTCTGGTGACGTTGCCGTGCTTCTGAGGGGGCGTGGACGGAGAGTGACGTCTAAGAGTCTGTGCCTCTGCGTAAAGTAGGGCATTTCCGTTCTTCGTGTGCGAATGCTAAAAGCTTCAGATGCACATATTAAGTTTCATTTCTTCGGCAGACAAGCGTGGAGGGTATGGTGTCAAGGTCCTGAAAACACGTGGATTTCCCAGCCCACCCACCCGGGTTTCTAATCAGTGCGTGTGGCCTGAGGCGCTCAAAACGGGATGCAGTGACCCACCGAGGTCCCATGGGATTCCTGATGCAGGCCCCAGGCCTGCACCCCTGGGGGCACCTTCCTAAACGGCACACTCGCCACCGGAAGCAAACGGAAGTGGCTGCGGTGGCCGGGGCGTGGCCCCATGGACGGGCTGTTCTGTCACTGTGGTGGGGAAACGGCCGTGAGGACGGCGAGGTCCCTGCGACCCCTGCACCAGGAGCCACCCGGCTCGGCGCTGAGCCACCCTGGCCAAGGAACAGGCCGCCCCCCCGGAGTCAGCTGGGCCGCACCCGCAGGCCCCCCCCCCCGGAAACACGGGGAGGGAAATGGTTACTGGGGCTCAGGCTTTGGGCGGAGACTACATGCTGGACCAGAAACACAAGGTCCTCTTCACGGGCCGAGGCCCTGTCCCTCCTGTGTCAACACCACGCTCACTGGACGGCTGGAATGTTGTGCGTCCTGTGGGCGGCAGGTGCCACGTGTGTTCATACATGTACATGCACTGCTCACTGCCACATGGTTAGAAAGACGAGTAGATAACCCTCTAACCCCGCAGATGACCCCTACTAGACAGATGGGGCCGTGGCAGTGACCAGCTGCCCTGCACGCCGACCCCTGGGAGGCACCCAGCAGCCCTCCCGGGGCCTCAGACGCACCTGGGGCTTCGCGGCTCGGCTTCGGGGCCACCCTTCCCCCACGTCGCACCGTCCACGGCTGCCCTTTCTCCCTCTGCACTGACGGTTTGGTTTTGTTTTTAATGTTTTGTTGTTTCAGACAGAAGCTCAGGCCCTTCTGTGCAAGGAGTCACGGCAAGAACGAGTGACTGCCCGACTGCAGAGGAAAGCGCCCACGGCGCACCTCCGCCGCGGACGCGCGCGCGCCCAGGCCGAGCTGCCACGCGCACCGGCCGGTGAGTCCAGCGGCTGTCCCCGCCCCGCCCGGCACTCGGGGTCTGCACCGGTGAGTACGCGGCGGCGCGCCTGTCGAGAGACATCAGTGCAGCCCAGCGGTTCCGCCCAGCGGTTCCGCCCAGCGGTTCCGCCGGGCACTACACAGCCTCAGTGCGCGTGCGTGAGGTCGGGTCCCCGACCCCCGAAACAGGCGCCCGCGTTTCGAAAACGGATAGACCCTTGCACGTTCGCAGATGAACACATCCTCCTTTCTAGACACGGGCGGGGGCGGGGGGAGCTGTGGCCCAGTGAGATACTTATTGCACCCGCAGAATCGGTGAGTCCGGGCGTGAAGTACTTACGCGCCCAGCAGCGGCCGTGAGAGAGCTGTCGGGGCCGCGCCTCCTCACCCTCCCGGGGCCGCCCTGGATTCCTGTCCCCCCCGGCCCCCCGCCCCGTCCTGCCCCCGGCCCCCCGACTTGAGCAGGACCCTTATCTGTAACAGTTCTTCACTGCTGCACGACAGACACTTGCCCAAAACATCCTCAAAACGGAAGCCAGTAAAAACGTCTCCAAAACGACCGCGCCGCCGCGATAAGCAGCAACAAACCGGCCGGAAAGCCCGTGTCTGACGCCGCAGGTCGCCGGTGTGCGGGTCCTGGCCCCTGCTGGAAGCTGCGGAAGCTGCTCTCCCCTGGAGAAGGCCACGCGGCTGCACCCTCCACCCCCCCCCCCCGCTCGCTGGGGCCAGGAGGAAGGGCCGAGGGGGCCAGCGTCCCTGCGGGCGAGGGGCGGGGCCTGCCCCCCTGCGTCCGGGGAACGCGGCACACAGAGGGGCCGGCGCCGTGCAGGTCGGAGTCGGGGCCCGGAGCTGCCTGCGCGCAGCACCTGTCCCCGCGCTCCCAGCCTGGGGGCGTGGCGGGCCCTAGACCCCGCCGTCCAGCCTGCCCACTGCCCCTGTCTCCCGCCTGTCGCGATGTCCCCCCAGTAGAGGTTCTGGGTTCAGGTGGCCCAGTGACACGGACGGTCCGGCGCCTCTTCGTGCTCGCCGGCCCCCGCTGGGATCCCGCACGTCCCCGGGGGGCCGGGAGGCCGTGGGCACAGGGCCCCGCCCCCGCCCGCCCCCAGGCTGCGCGGGGGACCCGGAGAGCTGCCCACACCCCTGAAGCTGGGGCGGCTGCGAGGCTGGGGCTCGTTGCACAACCACGAGTTGGACGCACACATGGGCTCTCAGTTTTCCTTTCTTTAAAGCATGTTATGTGTTTCTCACAGGGAAGGGAGGTTCCATGAACCCCACGTTTATCCTTCTCTCATTTCAAGTCAAAGAGCCACGTGAATATTTGTATTCTCTTCCCTCCTGTAATTCACCTCTGACACTTCACCAAGGAAGGTTTCACCCTGGCCGGTGCGGCTCAGCGCACTGAGACCCAGCCTGCGAACCGGAGGGCCACCGGTTCGATTCCCAGTCGGGGCTCACGCCTGGGTTGCGGGCCAGGTCCCTGGTTGGGGCCATGCGGGAGGCAGCGGGTCCGTGGTCCTCTCGCATGTCAGCTCGCAGGACAGTGCCCGACGCCCGGAGCCACAGCAGCCGGGGCCCAGCCTTCACGTGAGGTGTTGCGGACACCAGCCTGCTTCTGCCGTCGCGACAACTGGTTTCCGTGCAACTTGTTTCCTTTGTGCGCCCTCGGGTCTCATTCTGTGCCGAAAGGGCGAAACCGTGGGGAACGGGCGGTGCGGCTGCGCGGGGAGGCAGGAAAGCGGTTCCCTTGATCCTTCGAGGGCGGGGGCAGGTGCTCGGGCAGAAGCGAGTGGCCAGGACGCGCGGTCAGCACCCGGCTGGGCCGCTGGCACCGGCCGGTGTCCACCAGGTGACGGGCACCTGGTCCAGAACCCCCTGGGCCTCGCCTCCCGTCCGGCACGCAGGGGTCCGGCACTGCCTCCGCGTCCGGCACTGCGGGGGGCGGGGGGGCATGTTTCAGGCAGTGTCTGCAGGTGACACCGGCACCTGTTTGCGGCTGGGTTTACCACCGACAGTCGGAATGGGGGCTGCTCCCCCAGGGGGCACCCCACGCAGCGGCGAGCAGGCCCCCAGCGAGCAGGCCCCCGGCACCCAGGCCTTGCGGGCAGAACCCAGCTGCCCGGGTGCGCGGGAATCTGCCGACCAGGCTGCGCAGGCGAGGCCTCCGCCGGTGCGGGGGCCGCGGGTGAGGAGCCACCCCCGCCGTCGGCCGCCCCCGGCGACAGGCGCGGCGTCTCCGAGGCGCGCAGCTGGGAAGGTTACACGAAACCGCCCCCGAGTCCGGGGAGGTCGCCGCGCGCGCGTCAGGTTAGCGCCGAGGCCACGCAGCGAACGGTCGTCGGAGTCGGTGCTGCGCGCGCCCCCGGAGCCCGGGCCGGCGTTCCCTCTAAAGACGCGGGAGAGGAGAGGGAAGCCGCGTGACGGCCCAGCTATTCGCGTGTGTCTTCCACGCAGACCGGCGTCCGCGGGAACAAGGTCAAGCGTCTCCTTTCTCCCCGAAGGGCGGAGAAGTTGAAGGAAAACCAAGAGGCGCCCGGTAGCCCCCGCCCACACCTGCAGACCGCGCCCACTCGAGTTCCTGCCCCCGGAGAGGACCGGGAACGCTTTCCCGCGGTCGGACGTCCGTGAAGTCGTCTCAAAACCGCGATTCTAACGGTCGTAGCCGCCGTCAGAGACGAGGGCTCCCGGTCCGCACTTTCCGAAACCGCGCACTGACGTCACTCGGCCTCCGCCGTGACGTCACTCGGCCTCCGCCGTGACGTCACTCGGCCTCCGCGGCGGCGCCGCGTGGGGGGCGGGTGGTGACGCCCACTGTGGAAGCCCGCTCTCCCCACGGCCGCGCTCCGGTTCCGCCTGACGGGAGGGGGCGGGAGCGCCCCGAGGCCGGGCCCCTCTCCGGCAAAGGAGTTCTCGGGTTCGTGCGGTTCAACTGCGAGAGTCGGGAGCTGCTGCAGAGTCCGCCCCGGAGCCGCCGACCCGGGTTAATTAATGATTCTGGTTAAACTGTGACTGTTCCCCCAATCTCCCTCTTTATCGCAAACTTCTCCCAAACCTGGCTGGCGGGGTGAGCTTGGGGGGGGGGGCACAGGCGTGCGCCTGGATGCGTGCAAGTGCACTTGCGCGCGCATGGACCTGAGGGGCCGGCGAGGGCGGGGGTCCTTGAGATTTTCGTTTCGCGTCACATTCAAATGCGACGCCCCCACCCCCCAACCCCTGGCCGACACTGTGGATGAGCGGGCGGGACCCAGCTCTGGGTCCTCAGCCCTGATGCCACGACCCTCCTGCAAGGTCAAAGGGCACCTCAGAGCCCCCTCCCGCTCCTCTCCCGTCCCTGAGCCACAGGCCGTCTGCCCGGCCTGGACCACAGCCTCAGCCACACTGGGGGTGGGGGGGGACCCCGCCCCTCCTCCGCCTTCCACCTCCGCCTCCAGTCTGGGGTCCCCATCCGTCCTCCTCTGACCGCCCAGCTCCCTCCACCCTCCGCGTTCATCCGAACGTGGGGACCCCCTGGACTGAAGCCTCTGGCGCAGTCTCCCCCCCCCCACCGCGCTGCACACAGCCCTCCGTGACCTCCGTGACCTCCGTGCCCCCAGGGCTCAGCCGCTGCCGCCGCTCAACAGTGGTCCGTCCTGCGCTCGCGGCTGTCACACCGGATGCGGATGCGGCTCGGGGCCGTGGCTGGTCCCTTCCAGCCGGCAAGGCCCGAGGCCGGTGTGGGGCAGGGGCTCTGGCCTTGGTGCCGGCCGCCGGAGCTCGCCGGGCGCCCCCACCTTCCTGCCTGTCCCTCAGCGCAGCGAAGGGCGTCCAGTGAGCCAATCCTCAAAGCAGCCAAAGCCCATCGTCCCCGGGGTCTCGGGAGGAGAGAACAGAAGACCCAAGGCGGTTGCGTTTTGGGGGACAGCGCAGACCGGGAGACGGGGCCTCCAAGAGCGTGGAGTCGGGTGCTGCGCCGGGTCCCTCCGGCCCAGAGCCTGCGTTCCTCTCAGACGCCGGCCGCAGACCCAGCCTCGCAGCCGGGCCCGCGGGGCTCCTGGTCACCGTGCACTCCACTTCTGTTTCTGAGAAAAGCTCGTGGGCTTTGCCGAAGTGACTGTTCACGTGACCCCTTCTCCAAAGAGCCGGGCCTCCCTGCCGCCCGGGCCTCCCTGCCGCCCGGGCCTCGGGGACTCAGCCCCGAATCACAGGAGCACGAATCGGGAACCGGGCTGAGAATCCTTCCCTTCCGTCCGCGGGAACGCTTGGAACGCCCGTGATGTGCGCACCCCCAATCCCACGCGCGTGGCCACCTGGAAGCGGTGGTGGTGTGAAGAACTTCTGGTTCCATGGAGACGGGGGTGGAGGTGGAGACAGACAGACAGAGAGCCCGGGGGAGGGCGGAGCCGGGGGCGGGGACGGCGCAGGCCTGCTGGTCCCGCCGAAGGTCCCTGTGTCTCAAAGCCTCCTCCTCCTCCTCCTCCCCCTCATCCCCGTGTAGATACCGGGCGGACAGCCCACGCCACCCACGGCCCCAAAGAAAGCTCTGAGGCGACTGGAAGCAACCAGCCAAGGATGCGCGGCGCGCACCTGCCGCCCGGAGCCACCGGCTCCCGCACCGGGCCCGGCGCCGGCTCGCGCCCTTATTTACCCTTAAGGCACTCGGCAGCTGCCGCGCGGCTGTCTGTGGCAGTTTGGCGGAGACAATAATAATACATTATAAATCAATGAAAATGAAGTTTTTGCTGTGATAATCTGATATAGATTTGCCAGCATTTGTATGAAATTCAATTCTGTGTGACTCCATCAGCACATGTTTCATTTCTCCCAGCGCTATTGATGCTGAAGGTTCTTATCCATATGTCTAAATTATTTCCATCACACCGCTGCGTGGCTGCTCAGAAATAACCTCGGTGAAGGGAAGCCGTTTCTTCCATTTTCAGTGGGTCCCCCCCGCACTCGTCCTGGGGTGAACGCTCGGGTCTGCGTTTTCAGCGGAAAGAAACGCCTTTCGGAAAACAGTCTTCCTCTCTGCGCCCACGGTCCGCGCGCAGCGGGCATCGCAGCGCGTCGTCTCTCCCACCGCGGCGTCCGGCGTCACCTTTGTGCGCATTTCCCGGCCGCCAGCTTCTGACGGCGTCCGCCGGGGTCGGGCGTGCAGGGTCCGACGGCCAGCGAGGACCTTAACGACCCCGGAGTCCGGGCCACACCTCAACCCTCCCGGGAAGCGCTGAATGCGTGCGGGTGCACGCACCGCGGGCCGGCGGATGAGCGAGCACGCGGGGTTCCCGCCGCGGGGGCAGAGAGAAGCGGGGGCCACAGGCAGGAGGTCGCGCGATGTCTGGACGGCGCGTGGACGTTTTCGAAGCCCCTTTGCAAACGCGGCCCGTCGGGCGCCGCCTTCGCCGCAGGCAGAGCGCGGGCTCGAGCGTTTGGGGGAGAGGCGGGGGAGGTTGCTGCTGGGGTGAGAGCCCCCCTGTGCCTCCCGCCCGGGAGACGCCCCAGCTCCGCTCCCCACCCCCACTGCAACCACTCGGTCCCGGGGACGTCACCCGGCGCGAGCCAGGGGCGTGTGGGACAGGGCGGAGGGGTATGGTCACCTCGTGAGGCTCTTCCGCTTTGAAATGAAGTGGACTCCTAGGTAGTGGCACCGGGAACATCGCCCGCCGTGCGACCTTCAAGCGCAGCCGCATCTCCCCTTTCGGGAAGGGCTCCTGACGGCTCCCCCAAGGAGTGGTGCCTCCCACTCGCACCAAACCTGTCTCTTACCAGGCAGCCGCACGCTGTAGTAAAGCGGTTTACTCTGACTGTGACGACAGCCTGTTGGAGTCGCGGGGGTGAACCACAGAGTCAGAAGCGCACACCCAGGGCCCCCCCCCCCGCAGCCCCGGGTGGAAAGGGTGTCTCTGCCTCCCGAGATCCTTCCGCCAACCCCCGCGCACGCGTCAACGCCGCGTTCCTGTCCGAGACGGCGTCACCAGCGCGCCCCCCAGTCCTCGCCGAGCGCGGAGCGCCGCGCGTCTCCCCGAGACTCGTCCGCCTGCAGAGAGAGCGGCACGCGGCTGTTTCCCACGAGACGCAACACGGAGAGGCCTCGTGCTGTTCTGCTGCGACGTCGCCTTCTCCCTCTGACTCTTCTATCAACACACACACACGCGCCCCGCTCACCCTCAGCTGGGGCTCTGGGCCTCTGCGCCCCGCTGAGCCGAGAAACCCGGGCAAACGGGCAGAGGGCGGAGCAGAGCTGAGGAACCCGGGGGGCCGGGCCCACCCGCCCCACGCCCGTCGGCGGGGCCAGTCCAGCCCATGGCCACCCCTGCTGCGGGCGCACGCACGCCTCTGGGGACAGAGCCCACCAGCGCCCTCCCAGCGTGTAAACAGGATCAGGGGACCCGTCTTCACCCAGGCTGCCTGGACCCCGAGTCCAAGCTGAAAGAGCCCGGAGCGCGGGCGAGGCCCTGAGGCCGCAGCTGCCCAGGGAGCCGCTCCCTCCGCCCGCCGGGTGCACAGTTCCCAACGGAGTCGGGCCGGGGCGGCCGGCCTTCGGGTCACCGGGTGACAGGGCCTTGCGCTCTTTGCAGAATACACGGACCGCTGGGGCTGACGGCATTTCTAAGCCGTACACGCGCTCCAGGTAACGGAAGCTTCAGCCCAGCGAGGCCCTGCTCGAAGCAAAGAAACGCAGCTTTCAGGCGAAAGAAACGTGTGTTTTACAACCTCAGGTTCCTCGGTCGGATTTAAAGTCGGACGTGTTTGACGCCACACCCGCGGCGGCAGCGCTCTGCAGCCGACCGCGGCTGTGACCCTGAGGACGCTGGCGTCCGTCTAGTTGCAGGGCCGATCCCACGCCCTTGGACCCCACCGCACCGCCTGCCGGAACCCTTGTGTCAGGGCGTCCCGCGCCACGACCTCGCAGACCCTGCCCGCCTCCACCCCTCGCTCACTGAGGCGGCGAGCACTGCGCGACGCCGGGCCCCGGGGCTGCGCCCCGCTGCTCCACTGCGTGCGGCCTGCGCACGGGAGCGGCACTGCCGGCCCCTCCCTCCAGAGCGCGACCGCAGACGCTGAAAGCCAGAGCGTGCAGGGCTGGGAAACCAACGGGGTCTGCACGCCAGGCCCCCGGCGGGAGGGGGGGGTGTGCCCACGTGTGGGCACATGTGCACAAGTGTGGGTGCGTGTGTGCATATCATTGTGTACATGTGTGCATGTCGGTGTGCATCCGTGTGTGCATGCCAATGTGCATCCGTGTGTGCATGTCAATGTGCATCCGTGTGTGCATGTGTGGACATCCATGTGGACAACTGTGTGTGTGTGCACGTGTGAGTGTGCGTGTCTGCACACCTGCACTGGCACCGTGCAAACACTACTCCCTGGGGACAACGTCCGTTTCACGTCCTGAAATTAAGTGCAGCCTTCGGGCGGGTGCGCGCTGAGAGAGCATGTGGGCAGCCCTCATCCCGGCCGGGCGGTGTCTGGCAGTGACAGGCGGCAGCCCCCAGCATCCCAGGCGGCTCCCTGTGGGTCCGCCTCCCGAGGGGCCGCAGCGTGGGAAGTGCCGGGACCGCACCTGCACCCCCAAGCCGCACCCCCGGTCTGCTCTCACGGGCCCCTGTGCACTGGCCTGTGCTCTCCTGTTGGGCATAGTGGGCGCGGGGGGCATTCTCTGGTCCATTTCAGAAGGAAAATAATAATACTAATGGGACAAAGGCTTCTTCAACTCCGTGCGGTTTGCTGGGACCCGCCACGCTGGGCCTCAGCGGCCGGCACTGAGGACGCTTTTTCCTCCAACTCTGTGACCCCCGGCTTCCCAGGTGGGCCGCCTCCCCCTCTCTGCCGCCCCCCTCTCCCGTTTCAATCTTCCCCGTCCGGCCCTTCCATTGTTATTCACCCCGTTTATTGCCTCAAGCAACCC
The DNA here is from genome assembly GCF_019186645.2 of Phyllostomus hastatus. Lineage (NCBI taxonomy): Eukaryota > Metazoa > Chordata > Mammalia > Chiroptera > Phyllostomidae > Phyllostomus > Phyllostomus hastatus. Next base: position 56,960,950 of record NW_025333960.1, read on the forward strand.
TGACACGCCGGACGTCATCTGAAACCACAAACGACAGGAAGCAATAAGCCCGAGAAGCAGCAATCTGAGGAAAGTTCTTCATTCACTCTTGCTCCTAACTCTCTGTCTTCTTATCCTACATAGAAAATAAAAAAATCAATACCGCCTCACAGGGCTTGATAAAAGGGGCTGCCGAGTGCAGCCGCACGCTGGATACAGTAAATTAAAGTGATCAAAATTTTCCAGCCGGCTCCGCCTGGGCCCCGCGTAAACTAACAGCCCTGTCTGCCGGGTGTCCGTCAGCCGGAGCTTTATTTTATCGGGGCCTCTGATTATCTGGAAAATGAACACGTACCTGCCGCTCCGGGACTCTGCGGGCCTGGGTGTGAGCGCCCGGGCCGGGGAGGCCGCCCGGGGCTGAGACGGGCCAGGCTCGGGCGCTCGGGGGTGGCAGGCTCCACGCCCGGGGTGCACGGGGTGAGTCTCAGCGTCGCAGAGCAGAGCGGCGCCCGAGTCGTGGGTGGGCCCTGGAAACAGATGTGGGGGGAGAGGGGGCAGGGCAGGCTCAGCAGCCGCCCGGCCCTGCCCCCGTCCGCTGGGCGGCCTCAGACGAGGGTGGCGGCCTGAGGAAGACAAGTGTTGCGTCTGCACAGGACGAACGGTTGCAGCAGGAGCAGTGACATCACAGGACGGGACCACAGACGCTAGGTGGTCGTCGAGAATTCTAACAACAGTGTGTGTGAAATGCCCGGAACATCGCAGGTGCTGCCAAGTGTTGGCGTTCTTCCTCTGCCTGTTCAGGCGCGCACACGTGCACACACGTGGGTGCACACAGCACATGCCCATGTGCAAGTACATGCGTGCATGTGCCCTGAGGAACCCTCATGATTTCTTCTCACCAGCAGACAGTTTCCCCCCCAGACAGGTAAACGTTCAGTGTAGTTGTTCCCAAGAGACCGAATTATGGAAAAGCATTGATATTGATGGGACGGCAGCTTTGCACGGAACTCGCCGACACGGGCTCCAGCACCCCACTGAGCCGGGAGCGCGGTCCCTATTAACCCTGCGAACCGCGGGGTGCCGGCGAGAGGCTCGATGTCGGTGTCACCCACGAAGACAGCTGGGACACCGCCACCATTAGCCCAACTCGCCCATCAAAACGTGTGACCCTTGTTAAGAAACTGACATCCGTCCGGCGCGGCAAAGGGACTAATGGCTTCCATCGACCGCCAGAGAGATGGAGGGGGAATCAGGGAGCGAGCGCGTCGGCACGCCCCGGCCAGCCGCAGACGCCGCGGCCGGCGGCCCCCGGCCCGGAGGACAGGTGCGGCTAATGGGGCAAATTCCACCTGCCGGCTCACACGCACGTCCGCACGTCTGCAGCCGGGACCGCGGCCCCGACGCCCGGACGGACGGGGGACCAGGCTGGGCCCCACCTGCGCCGGCTGCTCCTGCCAGGGGTGTCTGTGCTGCGCGCACAGCTCAGATCTGGGGGCGGGCCCCCCTCTGCGGGGGTCCTGACAGGCCCGGCGCTGGCAGCACGCCGGAGGGCTGGCCACGAGGAGCCGCGGGTCCCATGGTCAGGCTCGGGGGTCAGGGGGGTGCTCACCGCGCACCCTCAGCCGCCACCCGACGTCTCCGCCCCGAGACCTGCCGCCCGAGCCCCTCTCCCTGGGGGTCCTCCTCTGAGTCGGCGGCTGACCCCACGGGCCCCGGCTGCCCAGCCTCCGTCCCTCAGACGTTCGGACCTTCTCCCCGAAACCCCGGCCGCCACTCAGTCGCCCACTGGCCCTGCTCTCGGCCACACTCGGCCTCCGGACCAGAACCGTCCGGCAGAAGACAACCGGGCCAGCGGCGCTCCGCACTCGGCGGCCCCAACAGCGCGCCCGGGCCTTCTGTCTCACTGACTGTCCCCCAGCCGCCACCTCGCTCCGGCCCCTCCTGGGAAAAGGGAGAGTCCCCCCGGGGCCCACCGAAGGCTGGACACAAGCCCCTCAGGCCCCTCCCCCACCTCGTGTGCCCGTCTTCGTCCTCTCCCTCCACGGACCAGCCTCCCGAGCCCGCTGTGCGGCTCCTGAGCGCGGCTCAGGCTCGTCCGCACAAATGTCAGTGCGAGGCCAGGACAACTGTCCCCGGAAACCCGGGGTCCACCACGGGGTCCCCCCTTTTCACAGCCGGCCTTGAAATACGTCCAGTCGCCCAGTCTCCAATGACTGACCAGTGTGACGGCCCCAGAGGCCTCGGTCTCCCCACACTGCGGACCCCCCCCCCCGGGGGGCTTCCCTCAGCACAGCCGCTCCAGCCAGTTATCAGGGGCGGCTGACCATTGACACTTCCGACAGTTCCAATCTTCTCCTCTAACACCTATTTCTGGGAGCGCTTTCTAGTCTAGAGGGAGACCTGATTTTAAATGCCCGCACTGGGCAGGGGTGAACGCGGCCGGCTCGCAGCTCTGCTCCGGCGCCTTCCAGGACGGCGCCCGCAGCGGTCGAGGTGGGCAGGCAGAGGAGAACAGAAGATAACGTGTGTCCCACACACACACACCTGGCTCCAGTCCTCCGGGAGACAAGGGAGGAGAAGCCCGTGCCCCCCCCAGCACGCTGACAGACCCACCGGCTGTGGCGCTGGGGGCCAGCCCTCCGCTGGGGCGACCGCCCTCCGTGCGTCTCACGGTGCACAGGCTGCTCTTCTGTCTTACAGACATGTCGCCTCTGCCCCTCGCTTCACCGTGAAGACGACATCTCACTCCGGCTGCTACACGGGCGTTGTTTTAACCTGCTCGGCGCAGAACGCCACCTCCGACACAGACGGGAGGTCACCCTTTCGCACACCCCCGTGGTGACCAGCGACAAAGGCCCTCACTTCCCGTCACCCTTTGTTTTGCATTTGAGGAGAGAGAACTCACGGGAGACACACGGAAGCGTGGTCGTGCGTGCAGAGGCGACTGCAGAACACTGTCGGTGTTCAACTCCGCTGTGCGTGAGCTCGGTGTGCACCCCGGCCCGCCAGCCGCACCCGGCTGGGGCGCCCGTCCGAGTGAGTGACGTCGCTGGCCCCCGGGACCGTTCACACCAACGAGGGGAAGGCAGTCGCCGGGTGGCATGAGCCCCAGGGATTCCCGAGGCTCCGGAAAACTCGGACGTGGCACCCCCCCCCCATTCTCCCGTTCTGACAGAATCGCGACGTGCTCCTTGCTGCCGGGAGGGGTCCTTGGGGGCCGTCCCCCCAGGGACCCTGGGAGCACGCCACCTGGGGGGGCCCTTTCCTGGTCACACATTTGGTCGTCCCCAGGTGACGAGGGCCCTGACGGGCGGTGGGGACCCTGGCTGCCCTGCAGCTGGCACCCCGAGACGTGAATGTCACATTTATGTGACCGTGACCTCAGGATAAAGTCCCAGCGGTGGGACTTTTAGGTCGAAATTGGGTTGTTTCTAGCCCCTGATACCACATGGTTCTAATCAGTGAAGACCCTCGTTGCCCCCTGAATTCCTCCGTGACCAGCGTTTCCCCCGTGACTGTGGCATCTGGTGGCCACCCCCTTCCTCGGTGGCCCATCCGGCTGTGTCCCTGTCAGGAGCAGAGTCCCACCTGGAGCTCCGGCAGCCCCCCCGAGGGAGGGCCCGGAGCCCCCAGTTTCCCCACCAGTCCCCCCAGGCAGCAGTCCCTTGCACTTCTGGCCCCAGGGAATTCATTTGTGGCCACGCCCACGGCTATCGGCCACCACGTAGGGCCCCTCAGTTCCCAAAATGAGGCCCACGGGGTCATAACTCCTGGGGCCCCCCGAGTGCGTCGAGGTGCCCTCTTTCTCCAGCACAACCGCCCCTCGAAGTGGCCGTCACAGACACCGCCCAGCACCCCAGCACGGCCTCCCTTGGCCTTGGCCTTGGCCTTGGCTGGCACCAAAGTCAACGCACAAACCGCTGGTCTCAAGGAATCATGGGAAAGAGGAAACCCAGCCCCAAACCAGGAGCCGGCTTCCCTGGGGACCCCTGGGGCTGCCCACGGGGACACGACACCCGCCACCTGGGGTCTGGGTTCGGCCACTCGGAGCCCAGCCCGCACCACGGCCACGGGCCCCCTCGGACCGCCCCCTCGGACCAGCCCCTCGGCCGCTCCGCCCTCCCCAGGCTGAGCCGGCAGCTCCCCGGGCGGACACGTGGCCACAGGCCCCGGCTCAGTCTGTCTCGCCCTCTCCTCGGACGCCTCCCAGGGCCGTAATCACCGCGCCACAGCTTGATCGATGACAGATAGGAGCCGCAACTCGGCCTGCGTGGGGCGCCGGGCTTTTTATCTGCGATAATATTTCTCTCTTAAGAAGCCTCCGCACGGCTATGTATTAATTAAAATCTAAATACTAAATATTGATTGATGCGTTATCAGGCCATAGCAGTTGGGCCCTGCCACATTGATTTTTTGCTGTGATTTATTATCATATTTAAGAAAAATCATTTTCTCAGAGTACACACGGAAATGGACTTCAGCGCGGGTTTAATTCTTTTGTATCACTTTTGCGGGGGCTGCCGGGCCGACTCCCCACCGGCAGCCCGGGTTGCCGACAGCCTCCCCGTGGCCGCCGCCGCGGGCACGTCCAGCCTGCCTGGTCTGGTCCTTGGGGAGGACGGGCACCGACCTGCCTCCTCAGTCACTCGGAGGAGATCACCGAGGGGCAAGGCCCCGTTCTTAAAATTACCTGCAAGTTAGTAACAAGTACCCCTTGTCGTCACACTAATAGCACCGTTGTGAAGGGGGTATTTTTGTGTTGTTTTGTTTGGTTTGGTTTGGTTTTTAACGGCCGGGACTGAAGCAAAGCCCAGAACACTGTCCCGGGGACCCGATGGGGGGGCATTCGCCACTACTCTGCTCGCTCTCTCTCGCTCGCTCGTTCTCTCTCTCTCCGTCTCGGCGGAAAAGCCACGGCCACAGTCACAGAAGCTCACGGCAGGACAGACAGGACGGCGCGTCTGTGTGGGGCCCCACCGGGGCGGGCGTCAGAGGCGGCACCTTGGACGTGAACCCCGGCCCCCGAACAGCGGTGAGGGGACCCGCCCAGAACGCACCGAGTTCGAGCTCCAGGCGGAGGCAGCGGTGGAAACACGGCCCCCCTGCGCCGTTGGAAGTGTCGTTGCCGGGTGCTCCCTGCCTGTCGCTTCCTTCTCCCTCCCGGCCTGTGTCCGTCGAGAGCGAGTGAAACTGCTCGCGTGTTGGTGGGATGCCAGGATGACTCACGGTTCTTCCTGCGGGCCACCTCTTCCTGCCGTGGAAGCAGGGACGGAAGAGAAGAAATGTGCCGTCTCTCACTTCGTGTTGGTGAGCTTTTGTCACACCCAGTGGAATTTCCGCGGGGGACTCTCCTTTGCACTCTCAGTCTGCACACGGCCGGCCATGGCTCTCGGGCCACAGACTTGTGGCCCCGGCCGAGCTCAGGCCCCAGGCGGCCGGGCGGGGTGCGGACCCAGCGGTGGGCCACAGGCACTGGGCATTTCCAGAGGTCCGAAACCAGATGAAGTCTGAACCTGGTCTCCCGCGTCAGAAAGACCACGGAGCCTGGAGCTACCTCTGCAGAGACGGCTTCGTGCGGAAACCGTGGACCCCAGCCCCACCCACAAAGGCCCAGGGCCCCTTGCTGGCCGTCGGAGGCTGCGTTACAGGACAGAGTGCGGCACCCGCTGTGCCTGGGGCGGCAGGCATGCAGACCAGGCCCGCGGGGGCGGGGGGGGGCGGGGGGGCGGGGGCCCAGACAGCACCCGGAGCCTCAGCGTCCCTGGAGCGGGCAGGAGGGGCCGGGCCCTTCCAGGCGGTGAGACGCCTGGATTCCTGCCGCGCTCACTCGGCAAAGCTGTCGGCAGGAACACCTTTCTCCTCGGCGACACTTCTGGTCACTCGCAGCCCTGCGCACGCACCCTTTCCCGATAAAACCGAACGTAACTCGGGTTTTGCCAGCAGCCTCGCCGCCCTGGAGAGCAAATGCTCAGTCTCTGAAGAATGTCGCACGCAGACTGACACGGGCTTGTCCGCTTAGCCACATGCAGACGGACAGTCCGTGTGCACAGGGTAACACAGCCACGGACTCCTGTTCCCTTCCCCTCGGGTGGGGTGCTGGGGGCGGGAGGCCAGGGCCACAGCCACGGCGTCGCGAGCACGGGGACGCCCACTTGTGTTTAAACACCACCGAGGGCAGCCCGCCCTGTCCGGACGTGCGTACCAGAGGGCAGAGCCCCCGTGAGTGGCCGAACCTTCTCTCCGGGTTGGAGTGAGGTTCTCCCCAAAGAGAGTTCGCTGCCAGGTTGCGTGAGAACCAATCGGGCCTCCACGCCCGCTGTCGGGGGGCACTGATGTGACTCGGGGACGCTTCGGTCCAGCCCACAGCTTCACCGTCCAGGTGCAGAGGACGCAGGCCCCGGGCCTGTAGCTCCGCCCCTGGGAGGTCGTCCTCCTCGCGTCTCTCGGCCAGAGAAACTCCGGGAGTCATAGTGCCTGCGTCCACCCCCTGGTGCCTGCGTCCACCCCCAACCGCAGCCTCCCCCGGGCCTCTCCGGGGGGCAGGGGTCACTCAGGACAGGACAGGCAGACCAGGCAGGCGGACAGACAGTGGACAGGGCAGCAGCCCGGCTGGCAGCCACGATGACACTCTTCAAAGTGGGACGCACCGGAGCCCCCAGCTCACGCTGGGCTCACACGCAGGGACGGTCCATCGAGTCCACTTCCTGGGAGCAGACGTGGGTGCTGGCGCCCACAGGGTGCAGCGCAGGAGCAGCGACAGAGGCTCCAGAAAGTGCACACACGGGCGGGTCCCCCGCACACGCACACACCGGGTTGGGTGGGGTTCGGTGAAAACCACATCGGGGTGTCGTTTTAATTCTCTTTGAACTCAGAGCATTGCCACAAAATACTGGCCCCTGCATCACCTCCCAGCGCGGCTGTGACTGACGTGTGTGCGTGGCGTGTTTGCGCGTGTGGGGCCTGCGTGCAGCCCGAGCTGAAGACAGTCCCACTGAGTCCATGTGAGTTAGCGCCCCGGTTCTGGGCGGGAAGCGAGAGTTCCGCGCCGCCGGGTGTTCGGACGGCCTCGCGCGCCACCGGTCCGCACGGCCGACAGGTGGCGCTGCAGACCAGACCCGCGGAGAGGCGGGGCCCAGAGATTAGCAGGCGCTCCGCTTCTTTTTAACGCAATCGCCCAAAGACGCCAGGGTTTTTTCTCTTTTTTTATTGATTCTAGAGAGAGGAGAAGGGAGGAAGAGACACGTGGGTGTGAGAGAGGAACATCGATCGGTTGCCTCCTGCACGCGCCCGGACTGGGGACCGAACCCGAAACTCCGGCGCGCGCCCTGGACCCAGACCGGAACTTGCAGGCTTCCGGTTTGCAGACGAGGCCCACCCAGCCGAGCCGCCCGGCCAGTCCCGCCGACTCTCTCTGACGGCGCAGTTCTTAAACACGCACACGCAAACACCCGCAAGTGCCCGTGTAATCTATGTTATACAAGTTTTAGGTTACACAGTCTACGTTGAAGTTCTTCAGCCAAAATCTGGTACTAAAAAAAAAAAAGAAGAAACAGACAGTACAAGCAAAATGAAAGAACAAATAAAGTCAACCCGGTAGAAGATTCCAGGGAAACACGCTTTGCTTTTTGTTTTTTTTTTTTAAATAAATATGGGCGTGCGCCCTCACGACGGGAACGGCTGTGTCTGCACCTCGGCCGGCGCGGCCTGGCGCTCTGAAGACGCTTCCCGCTGCTCTCGGCCGCGAGGGTGGGGTCCGTGCGCCGGGTCGGAGTCAATTAGCAATTCTTCACTTAGCGGCCTCATCTAGCGGCTCCCCTTGTGTAAAAGACTAATTACTCGCCTTTCAAAAGTTCAAAGACTAAAGAAATCGACCAAAAAGTGAGCGCAAGGGCCTGGCCCCTGCAGGAAACATTAGCATACGGAGTCTGCTCTTCACGGCACGGGCCCCGCCGGCCTGGCGGACGGGAGGGATGCACCGGCACCCTCCGTCTGAAGGGCCCGCCCTGGCCTGGCCGGGAAGAGGTTCGGTGACGCCGCGGGACAGACCCGAGGGGTCATCTCACGTCCCGGTCGCGTCCTCCCCACTCCTCCTCGAGGCTGGGCGTCTGTGTGTCTGTGTGTCGGTGCCGCGCACACCCTCCCCCGCCCCCACCCACCCCACACACGCGTGCGTGCGCTCTGCCCCTGGCCAGTCCCCACAAAGGAGCTGGCTCGTGCTTTTGGCACCTACCTCTAAATTCACCGGGGCCGCGGCCTCGGTTCTGTGCCCCTGGCCTTTGGGTGGCCTGCCGCCACCTGCGAGTCACCTAGCAACTGACGACGGTGGGAACTTACCTCAAACGCCGCGGCAGGAGCTCCGAGGCTGACCACACTCTCGCTGATAACGCGGATGGAAGCGTCGCGTGCAGGGCCTCATTTATTTTTAAAACCATATTACTGGGTACAGCCATTAAGGGAAACAGGGTGGGGGCTCCTCAGTAATTAAAACTAGAACATCAGGAGACCCAGCAATCCCACTTCCGGCGTCTGTCCGACGGGAGTGAAACCCGGGTCTGGAAGAGCCGCCCGCAACCCCCGCCCCCCGCGCTCACTGCAGCTCGGCCCACGCCAGCCGGGACACGGGACAGCCACGCGTGTGCCGACGGGTGAGCGGACACGGCGCACGTGCTGGGTACATACAGGAGACGTGGGTGCAAAGACACCGACGTAAACGTGGGCAGAGAGGCAGCGGCAGAGGCGCAGAGAGAGACGTAGATACAGTGGATTACTAGTCAGCCATTGAAAAGGAAGAACTCTGGCCCTGGCTGGCATAGCTCAGTGGATTGAGCATCAGCCTGCCAACCAAAGGGTCGCCGGTTCGATTCCCAGTCGCGGCACATGCCGGGTTGCAGGCCAGGTCCCCAGGAGGGGGCATGCAAGAGGCAACCACACACTGATGTTTCCCTCTCTCTCTTCCTGCTCCTCCCTCTAAAAATTAGATAAATAAATAAATACATAATAGAAGAAATCTTGCCATCTGCAACACCATGGGTGCCCAGAGGGCCTCGTGCTAAGTGGAAAAGGCAGGTGTGGAGGGACAGACACTACCTGGTAGAACCAGTGATTGTATGTGAGATCCTTCCACGAGACTGAGAGAGAGAGAAATCAGACCCACCAGGACGGAGGAGAATGGCCGCCGCCAGGGGCAGGGGAGCCAGCGATGCTGGTCAGAGGGCGCAGGCCCCTTGGGGATAAACGCTGAGGGTCTGAGAGCGGCACAGCGGCTGCACGAACCGCGGGGGCCTGCGGCCCTCGGACGCTGGGAGCGCGGGTCTGGAGCCGGCTCGGCGCGGAGGCTGAAGGCGGACCACGAGGGCGGGCGGTGCGGGCCGACCTGAGGGAGCGGTCACGCCGCACGCAGTGTGCGCGGGCAGCAGGCGTCCACCGTGCGCGCGGGACCTGCCCCTGTCAGCCCTGCGTCGGTAACGCTGGGGGCAGGGCAGGCCTCCTGCGAGCCAGAAAGTGAGTTTCCTGTGCAAGATGGAGACATATATAAATGTCTTTAAAATGTCCAGAATTCGATCGGCAGTTTCACTGGCAAAAAAAAAAAAAAGGAAGATCACGCAAGAACTCCACGCAGGGCAAAACTGAATAAAACCTGCAGGAAAACGGCACTTCTGAATCCCACAGTGGGGAGGGGACACGTCACTGAATAAACGTCTGTGCACGTGCTCGCGGCTCTGAGCGCGCGGCAGTGCGGCCCCCCCCCCCCCCCCCGGGGCCCTGCCCGGAGCTCCAGCTTGACCGCAGCGCCCAAGCATGTGCCCAGGTTTCCCAACACGGCCGCGAGACCATGGGTCCTCAGAGGGCACCTCCCCATCCCCACAGCCACCAGCCCCTCCCCAGGCCCAGGAGCTGCGCCCCGCCCTCGAAGGTCGCGGGCCAGACCGGCTCACGCACTCAGGGCCCCCTCCCTGCGGGTGTCAGGGCCCCGCCTTCCCTCCCGCGTCCCTCCGCAGGGAAAAGGCGAATAAGGACTTGGGGCTGGGAGACCTCAGCCTGACTCCAGATACTACGGCTTCGTGTCCACACATGAACAAAGAACGGGGGAGACCCTCCACTTCCTTCTGTGCGGTCACCAGCCACGGGCGTCGGAAACCTCCTCCATGTGCACCTTGAGTGAGGGAGCGACAGGAGAGAGGGCGGTGGCCACGCTGTCAGGCCACCAGGTGGGTGGGTGTTCTCCTCCCCGGGGTCCGGCGTTCGCAACAACCTGCGCCCCTGGGCTCCGTTGGTAGGGGTGCCCCTTCGGACAGCTGTGCGGCAGCTTCCCCCTGTGACTCCAGGGTTCCCCTGGGAGCCGTGCCACACACACTCATACACCCCCACACACACACTCACATTCACACTCATTCGCACGCCCACATTTACAAACCCTGTGCACTCACATTCACACTCACACACACTCATCGTGGCCCCTCTGCTCTGCCGGGCCAGGGCCCCCACGGTCTCCCCGCTGGCGCCTCGGCAGCCAGCCCATCGCCTGGGGCGTCGTTCCTGCGACTTCAGCCCGCCACGCTGGTCATCACGGCGGTCACACCGCAGGTCGTCTAAACTCTTTTATGTCCTAAGCTCCGTCACACGGACACTGTGTCTTCAGTCATTTCCTCGGAAACAACGACCCAGGAGTAAAACGGAACCACGTGCAGCCATGCCCTCCGTCAGGCCGGGTCGAGGGCTGGTGACACACACACACACACACACACACACGCACACGCACGGGAGCATCTGGACGGGGCTGGCGGTGGCCTGGCCCCGGGCCGCAGGCCGTTCTGTGTGGAACCAGAAGCAAGAGGAGTCGCCGGGCCCTGCAGCACCACATGGCGACGAGATAAAGCCGCTGGGACAGGCCCGCACCTCTTCCCCAGGGCCCGCCGGACCGGTCTCGCGGGGTCTGTCCCTCGGGGCCGGCACCGAGGTGTGTGCGGGGGGGATTCCCGTGGGCCAGCCAGTTCCGCGAGGAGACCGTCCCGGCCAGCTGCCCGACCCCTCCGGGCAAAACCACGGGCCGCGCCCCATCCCGTGAGTCCCCTCGGCAGTGACGCCGCGTCAGAGAAGGGGACCCCAAGTCTCCGCGGGGCGACAGGCGCCCTCAAACTCCAGGCAGAGGGACTTCGGGCCCCTCTCCTGGGGGCACTTCCAGAGCATTCTGGCAGCAACGTGACATGCATGTGGTCCACCTCCCCCTATTTTAATGGTGCTTTAAACAGACGATTAGCTATAAATGTCCCTTCTCGCAGGAACTCCCATCCTCAGGGAGCAGGGGGTGGGGGGTGCGTTAGTGCCCCCTGCTCCCGTAACCGCAGGGGCGGCTAGGGAAACGCGCACTGAGTGACAGGAAGCGTCGTGACCGCGTGACCGTCCGGGACAGTGCAGGGCCTCTGCATGTGCAGGCCGCGCGTGCTGGGTGCTCGTGCGCCCGTCAGAGCCCTCGCAGCAGGAGAAGGGCACTCCCCCACACGAACGCACACAGAGCCTCACGCGAACTCGCCACGGGCCGGCAGTGTGCGCGTGGTCCGCACACGTGAGCAGCCGATCTGAGCCGTGTGCCGGTCGCTGCCCCTTCCTGGCAGTTTCGTCCTCGGGGGACGGACATGGCCCGGCTGACGGGTGCTGGACCGGGACGGCGCCGGGCACGGGCGGTGCCTTGACAGCCAGCCCCACTGCCGTGACCCTGGCGAGCATGCTGAGCACCACGGGTGACAGCAACCCCATTCATTTCTCCGACGGGAGCACCACCGGCCACCGCGAGGGCTGCCCTGGGCCCGAGTCTGTTGGGACCTCGAGGACAGAGGACGCCCAGCCCAGCGCTCACGGGGCCCCGCACTCTGGTGGCTGCTACAGGGCCATGGACACTTCCTGCCCTGCCCACTGAAAAGCTGGGAAAGGCCACGCCCGGGTCAGCACTGGGTGGCAGGCAGTTCGTGCCCCACAGGCCCGGCAGCAGGGGCAGGTCTTTGCGGATGGCCAGGGTGGGGGTGGGGGACAAGGGCAGGAGTAACTCAGAGTGGCTGTGACTCGTGGGAGGTCACCGACCCTGCGGTGTGTCCCCAGGTGGTCCCCACGACCCTCCCACCCGCACAGCGGGCAGTGGCCTGGGTGCTGCATGGTTCAACTGCGTCTCCGGCCACCGGTGTGGACGTTGTCAGAGCCCTGCGCACAGTAGGCAGACACTCCCTCCTAGGTCGCCACCTCCCTGACGCCCGCAGTGCGGCCTGCGGCTCCCACATGCCTGGGCCCCTCCCCGTTTGCTGCCTGGGAGGTGCTACCCTGAGGCCGCGGCTGTGTGGGACAGACCCCTGGGCCGGCGGGGGCGGCCTGTGGCCTCCTCCTGGGGAGGGGCCGGAAACAAAACAAGCACAGCCCTTGCGGGACCTCCTTGAAGGTCACCTTCCAAAACGTCCCTATTCCGGACAGCCACTGGCCACTGACGTGAGGAGCCCCCTTCAGAAGGCAAACGAGGCGCCTTCACCTGTTTCGTGACCCCTCGCCCAGGGAGGGGAACAGGGTGCGTTCCAGGGTTCGGGCAAGTCCACCTCCTACCGATGACCCAATGACCCAATGACCCAATGACCCACGCGTGCAGGACGGGCTCCTTTCTGACCCGGCGCCCCTGGGGCCGGCGTGTCCCCGTCCCCTGCAGGGCAGGTCCTTGAACAAAGCTGCACGTGGCCGCGGGTCTGATCTCCGACAGCCAGGTGGGACGAGCCCACCCCCCAGGCCCCGGTGCAGGGTGTGCTGGGGGCAGAGAGGCCACCGAGAGGCTGTGTCCACGTAGATCTGACCGCGTCCGGGCCAGGCCGGCTCCTCGGCCCGGAGCGTCCCCTGTGGAGGCGGCTTCCCTGAGGTGGACCAGTGCCGGCCTCCTGGCCGTTCCCTCTCCCTGGCCAAGCCTGGCCATTAGCAAGCAGGTGCCCTCGGCTGGACACCTGCTGGTTAATGTCACTGACCAGTCCTGCCTCCCGGAGTGAGTGTGGGACTGTCCCCTCCGCCCCACGATCTCGTTTCCCGGAAACTGTGGCTCTCCTCGGCCGGTCTCTGTCCCCTCCGCGCCCGGCCCGCCTGGCCTGTGCATGACTGCTCCATCAGCAGCCCAGTGCAGGAGGTCACGAGGAGGGGCAGGGGGGGTCCGGTGTGGACCGAGGGCACCATCCTGCCCAGGATCGTCTTTGTCCCGTCGCCACGGCTCAAGGTCCCCGGGTGAGCGCGCCCACAGACCGGCCTTCTGCGCGGTTTCAGCTCCGCGCTTCTGCAGAGCTCGGCGCCAAAGAAACGACGTTTGTGATAAGGAGAAGCCGAGAGCCTCGGGACCGGCCACATCAGGGCTGCGCCCGCTCCCCTCGAACTCCTTTGAACGCGTCCTGAGGGGCGAGGCGGCCTGGAGGAGGCTGACCGGAACCGCGCCCGGGCTGGCTTCCTGCCTGCCCCCCGCCCCCCGCCCCCACTCTGGGGACCAGGCTGGACCCACCGCCCGCAGGCCCTCATCCACGAACTTGCGGGCGGCGCAGGGCGACGAAACTACTCGTGGGTTTCACCCCGGGCCGTCCTCCTCGGCCACCCGCTGAGTGGCCCGCGCTCGGGGCGGCCCAGCCGACTCCAAGGAGTTAGGAGCCCGGGGGAGGGGGAGGGGGCCCGCTGGGCGGCGGGGAGGGGCTCAGCGGGGACCAGCCTGGGCCCAGCCTGGACTGCTCTCAGGCCCGCCGCACCCTCTGGAGAGCCACCCCCCCCCCCCCGCGCCGTGGGTCACTCCAGCCGGGCCGCGACTGCCCCGGGGGCGGGACCCAGGAGGGTGGAACGGCGTGGAGTCCGGGCCACAGAAGGCCGCGAGCCCCCAGCCCAGCCCCCCTCCCCCACCCCGTCGCGCTGATTAGGAAACGGGGGGCGACCCCACGCGACAGCCACAGTCGTGCCTCCCCCCCCCCCGCGCTGGTCCTGGACCTCTGAGGCCGCCGAAATGAGGGTGGGGAGAGACTCGGGGTGTCACTGAGGGGGCTGTAGGCCCCGGGGCACGAGGGTCGCCTCCAGCCGCTGTGGTCGGTGCGGACGTGAGAGGAGGTGGACTGGGGGGGTCCCTCGGCTTCCCTCCCCTGCGCACCCCTAGACCTCGTTCCTGCCATAACGCGCCCAAAATTTGGTCTCGACGGGGACCGGGCGCCCACGCGCAGACCCCCCCCCGGGCGCGCTCGCGGGTGACGCCGGTCCCCGCGCCCAGGCCGCCCCGGCTGGCGCAGGGGGCGGGGCGGGCAGGAAGTGCCATTTAATTGGGGAAATGCGCGCCGCGGGCCGGGCCGCCTTTGATGTGCGCCGGGGGCGGTGCTGCCCCTCGGCGCCCGCGAGCCCACCCGCGTGCCCCCCGCCGCCGCCCCCCCCCCGAGCGCGGCCGCGTAGCTCCAAGGACGCGTGACATTGATTTCCACCGGGGTGGGAGGCCGTGGGTCTCATTCTGCGTCCAATGTCAGGCAGCTCACGCGGATCCCTTTTCGTCTCTCTCCGACCCCCCGGGCCTCCCGGCTCCCCGCGCTCCCTGGGGCGGGGGCGGGGGCGGGGGCGGGGGCGAGCACCGAGGCGGCGGGCGCGCGGCCGGAGCACCCCAGCCCGGAGCGCCTCGCCTCGCCTCGCCTCGCCTGGCCTCGGCCCAGCATACGTACACATAGAAATATAGTCCTCGTCCGAATGACATTCCGCTCGCTCTGCCTGCCCCCCCCCTCTTTCCATCATCAGCAAATAAAGATCAGCTGGGCAGATTATAGAAAGCGTTTTCGGGCTGCTGCTGATCTTTATTCCAGAGGCTTTGTGATGATATTGATGATGATGATGGTCAAGTGGACAGTTTGATTTTTGTGTTTGGAGCTAGTTATAAAGAATCAATATTATATCAAGGGGTAACTTTCGTGATAAAGGACTTTAACCACTCCGGCTATTCATCATAAGTCTGTAGCAAGCAGATAGGTCAAAAGAAATTATATTGCACTAAAGAGTGAGTCTTCTTATCTCGCCCATACCAGGGGAATAGGGACAAGCCGATCGATACAGTAGCTGCTGTATACTTCTTGCAATTATCAATAGCTGATTTCGCCTTTTGAGGCCTGCATCTAATAATGCAAGCTAATAATAATCGTTTGAGCCCCCCTGCAGGGGAGGGGGCCCAAGTTTGAGCTGGCCAGCACCGTCCCTGCCGCCCTGCGTCCCTGCCCCTCAGCCTGGACACGCAGTGGGAGGGTCACGGAGAAGCACCTCCACGCCACGTGCACCCCTCCGTGTGAAGGGGCGTGTGCCCCCGTGCGTGACATGGGAAGCCACGGGGCGTGCTTGCATGTGATGCACACGAGGGTCCTGGCACACGGCTGTGGATGGATACGTGCCCCCGGCCCTCTGCTCCCTGTTAAAAAATATTTACACGTGTAAGTGGGCTGAAAAGCCAGAGTGGGCGGCAGAAGTGTGGGAGGGCAGTTAGCTCTGTGCCGGTTCATTTAAATACAGCGTTTCATTCTGGCAGGGCCGTAGCCCTCCAGTGGGGGGGGCAGGAAGCCTGGGAAAAGTGCCTGCAGTAAAGCCGCAGACACGGTTTTGGGCTCCGTGTTTCCTGGTGCCCCCCCACCCCCCGCGTACGAGAAAGGCAACATCTTTGTAATTGGCACTTGACATGCTGTTTGGGCTGGGCGCCGGTGCGCCGAGCACAGATTTCATGTTGATGGAAACATTTATCATTGTGATTGCTCCAGAGTGGCAGGTGGTGTTATCAATTACCCCTTCTTACCAATAATAATATTAGTATGGTAATATCTTCGCTCAAGTAAGAACCAATTAGCGGTCACTTGTCACAGCAGTGAAGACACACAATCAGCCTGGATGCAAACATACGGACCTAAAGCGCAAGTGAGGGGAGGGGGCTGAGCCAGAGAGGGGGAGAGGCCCGGGAGCAGAAGGGAACTTTGATCTGGGGGCACAGCGCAATGAAAGGCGACAGAAAACGAAGCCCTAATATCTGTACGCTCGTTCTGCGCGAAGCGGCCGGGCGGGCAGGCGCGCGGGAGCGAAGTGCCAAGTGCACCGGATGTAAGCCGTCTTGCGGCCGCAGAGGCCCGAGCGTCAACCAGCGGGGGCCGGAGCACAGAACCAACTTCCAGCCTCCAGCGGCGGATCAGTCCCGCAGACAGGCCGTTTTGTCTGAATAAATGACACAAACTAAATCCAACACCTAATTGTACGTTCCACTAATGCAAAATGTACAGTATTAATTTATAAATAATATTATTAAGCAGACAAAATAATAACGTGTCACCTCTTAAGATGAAAACATTGCAAGAGGAAAGACAATTAACAAATTAGATTTAATTATAGGGAAGAAAAACAACTTTTGTTGTTGCCGCGGTGTTTAGGTATCCCGACACTGTAACAGACGGCGGTCAGGGCGCGGGGCGCTGGCGCGCGGCGGTCCCAGCCGGCCGCAGCCCGGGCCACCTCCGCGAGCCCTGACCGGGGCGGGCGTCCTGTCCTCCTCCGCAGCAGTGTCCTGTTCGCGCGTTTTCACCTTGAAATAAAGCTACTGTAGCGCTCAGGCTCACGTCGCATATATTTTCACTGAAACTTGCTACATTGAGTAAAAACAAAGAAAAGTTTCAGATCTGAGTGGAAGGAGGCCTGGGAGGAAGAACAGGTGAGTCAGGAGGGAACGCGACTTTTGTTTCACTTTTACCTTTACTTTTTTCCTGTTGCTCACCCCGGTTTAGGAAAAGGGCGTGCCCGCAGAAGTGCCGGCCCGCACCATTTCAGCAGCGGGGGGCGGGCGGGGCGATTTGTCCGGGTTTCTGTCTCACAGCCTTCCTGACCCTTTCGCTCAACTCTCTGCTCCATCTTCTCAACGAAATCCCAGCGCAGCGCTCGCGCCGGGCGCCACGGAGCCTGCGCCTGCACCCACCGGCCCACCCGCGGCCCCTGCGAGGGGGCCCCACCCGGGGCAGGCCGGCCCGCGCGCTCCGCGTCCGGTACTCGCGCCGCTCTCTCGGTGCGAGCCGCGGTGTCGGGCGCAGCGCCGAGCAGCCAGCGGGACTTTCTCCCTGGCAAAGCGCATCCCGACTTGCGCGACCCCTCTGCGAGCTGAAGGCTTGCTCCTCGCAGAGAAAAGGGCCGGGGTCTCGGGTTCGCCCTCATTGGAGGCCGAGGACCACCCCTCGTGGAAAACGCAAAGCAAGTCGACGCAACTAAACATCTGCGTCTGGAAGTCCCAGAAAGACCCTGAGAAATCGTGCAGGGTGGTAGAGAGTGGGCAGGGGGCATGGGGGGCGGCGAACGGCCTTGGGAACAACAAAGGTGGGGACCGGGGCGCACGGAGTGACCGGGATAGGAGGGGTCACGCCCCGGGGGCCAGGAGGCTGCAGGGAGGCAGGCCCAGGCTTCCTCCGAAAGCTTCGGACGCCGCAGGAGCCACTTGCTTCTTTTCCCCAAAGAGTGGGGGGGGAGGGGAGAGAGAGAGAGAGAGAGAGAGGAGAAGAGAAGAAGAAAAGGGAAAAAAAGAGAAAATTAACCAGGTCACATAAGCAGCGCACCTCCAACGGGGGAGGGGGGTGACCCACCGAAGATCCTTCTGCCGTCTCTCTCTCCTAGAAAGCAGTCACCTCACGACGTCTGCCTCTCCCCTGCGGCGCTGCCGCTCCCCCAAACTCTAGGCTGTCCTGTAAATTATGCAGAAACCTCCACTCTCCGTAGCCGCCCCCACCCTCTGCCCCCCTTTCCCCGGGAAGTGCCTGGCCCCGTGAGCCCCAGAGCCTGACTGCAAACTTTCCACCGCCGCGCGCTTCCGCGCCCGAGGCAGGGGCGTCCCCTGGATGCTCCCCACTTCTGCACAGCTCACAGCGCAGTAGCGCAGTGAGGTGGTTCCCCCCGTGGCTGAGCCGCACGAGCACCGTCGCGGTGTGGGGGGCACAGCTGTAGCCTTTGGACATCTTGTTTCGGTCATTTTCCTCTTTGCAAAAACAAAATCACTGAAATGAATACGCCTGCCACCAAAACGTAAATCAAAAACATTAAGGGATTTTTTTTTTTTTTTTGGTAAAAGTGGCAGCGGGGACTGGAGACAGTTCCAACCCGGACGCCCCCTTCCTCGGTATGATTTCCCTGCGCTGCCCTGGAGCCCAAAGCTGTTGCTTCGTGAAACTTACACAATTACAGGCGGGCGGGAGCAGCAGGGCTGGGAAGCGGGAAGGTTCTAGAATGGGAAAACAGCCTGCGGTGAGCCCGGCGAGCGGCGCAGGATCGGGGTCCGTGCTGGGGGGCGGGTGTCCCACAGCCAAGCAGAACACCGCCGCCAGCCGCGCCAGGAGCTCGCAGCCCTCTGGGTGCCCGGGGCTGCCTGGTCACCGCCGGTTTCCCCTCCTGCGCACGACACTGGGGAAAGCGCCAGGAGGCCATCCGTGCCAAAGCTACGAACTAGACAGGGCCACTTGCAAGGACAAAAAATCAGAAATTTAGTAAATTAAAGAGGCACACTGGGGCGCGGGAAGCGGGCACGGTTACGGCGGGGCCTCGGCACATCCTGACTGCCGCTGGGGTATGGAGGACACGCGCGGGAGTGAGCGCGGGAGTGGGCGAGGGCGCGTGTGCACGACTGCGGGTGGGGGTGCGCGCGCGGCTGCGAGGGCGCGTGCCTGTGACCGCCGGGGAAGAGTGGGTGCGCGAGCGGGGAGCGCGCGGCGCTGGCCGCCCACCCGAGGGTGCCAGTCCAGACGTGCGCGACCCCCTCACCTGCCCCGCCCCCACCAAGTCACCCCCCAAAGCCCTATAACACCGTGGGCTGCGCTCGGACTTTCGTGGACTTAGAACTTTCAGTCTCGCGGCCTGGGGGCACCCTGTGCCCCTGCCCACGCTGCAGGTGCCGCGACCCCGCACGCGACGGGAAAGGGAAGTGGGGGAGGAACATCGGGCCCCGCGGTCCCCTCCCTTCCCCCCGGATCCAAGGAGCCCTGGCGGTAGCGAGGCCCAGCGGGCGGGCGAGGGGGCCGCGGCTGCCCGGGTGGTGGCGGCGGGCGGGGCGAGCGCTCCGCAGTCGAAAGGGCCCGGGGTGGGGGGGCGGGGAGAAGGGGGGAGCGGAGGGGAGGGGGGACTGAGGGTGGGGAGGGGAGGAGCCGGGAGGCCCGCGCCGCTTCCGAACCGGAAAGTTGGTCTTGCCGAAGTCCCGCCACCCCGGCGTGCGCACTCCGCTCCGCTCCGGCTGCGAGCCTCCGAGCCGCGCCGGCCGCCGGAGGAGCCCGCGGAAGGGACCGAAGCCGGGAGAGAAGGTCCGGAGAGAGGGGTCACCTGAGCCGGAGCGGGGCCGGCGCGCCGAGCTACGCCGCGACCGGCCACCGAGGATCGAAGGCGACTGGCCGGCCCTCCGCGCTCCGGAGCGCAGGAGGCGCGGCGCCCCAGCGGCCGGGGAGACAAAGGCGCCGGCCGGAGCCCTGCCCGCGGCCGCTCGCTCCGGGAGGGGCGGCCGGGCGGCGGCGGCGGGGGGGGCGGGCGGCGGCGCAGACACTCTATAAAGGGGTGAGCCCGGCGCGCCGGCGGAGACGGCGCCGCGCGGACGCCGCCAAAGTTTGCTGCCTGCGCCCTGGGCAGGGGCAGCCGCCGCGCCCGCCCGCTCCCGGCCGCCGAACGGTACCTGGGCGCCGGGGAGCGCAGAGCTCGCGATGTAGGCGGTGCCGGGCCGCGCGCTCCCAGGTCCCCGGGCGCCGGCCGCCTCCCAGCCCGCGCGGTCGCTAATTGCGAGCGCGGCCTCATTTGCATAGGCCGCCAGAGTCCGCTGGAGGCCGGCCAATCCGCGCGGCCCTCCGCTAATGGACATGCATTATTCACCAGCCTAATTGCTCAGCCCCATGCGCGGCCCGCGCAGCCGCCGCCGCCGCCGCCCGCGCCCCGCGCCCCGCGCCCGCCCGGCCGCCCCGCGCCGTCCTCGCCGGCCGTCCCGCTGATGCCGCTGCCCCGCGTGGGGCCCGCGCGCCGCTAGCAGCATGTCTCGGCGCAAGCAGGCCAAGCCTCAGCACCTCAAGTCGGACGAGGAGCTGCCGCCGCCAGAAGGGGCTCCGGAGCACGGTGAGGGGCCGCGGAGTGGCGGGGGCCTGGGGACAGCAGGGCGGCGGGGTCGACCGCGTGCGGAGGACGGGGTCGGGTCCCTGGACCCAGCGAGCCAGGGTCTGCCGCGCGGCGCCTGGCCGGAGCAGGCGGGCCGCGGCGACTGGTCCTCCGCCAGAGCGCACGGCGAGGAGAGTTGCGGACGAAGTAAACTTGGCTCAGCCGCTGGGAGTTGGGGAGCAACGCGCGGCACTGGGCGGGGGCGGGAGGGGTCCGCGCCGCCTCTTCCACGCCGCCCCCCGGGCTCTCCGCGCCCGGACCTGGAGCTGGCCTCCGCGACCCCGCGTCCCTCTGGCGGGCTCAGCGGCGGTTGCGCGTCCGAGGCTCACCTACCGCTGTACGAGGGCCGAGCAGCTTTGTTCCGCGCCGGTCGCCTCGGGCGATCCGCGGTCTAAGCCGGGCCGCCGCGCGGACCCGGGCCTGCCCCCGCCCGGCACAGTCCGCCTTGGGCGCCCCGAGGCCGCAGAGCTGCGAGTCCCGGCGCGCTGACAAACCAGCGATCCGGTTCCGAAGCGAGCAGGCACTGTCGCCAGGCCTTGCCTAATGGCCGCCTGGGGACCTAACCTGGGATGAGCTCGGCCGCGGCGCTGGGGGGTGTTCTGCGCACGCGGCGGGCCCGGCACGTCCTGGCGGCTCCAAGTTTCCTCGGCCTGCTCGTGTTCCCGCGGCGCCGCGGGGACCTCCTCCTCGCCCCCGAGTGCAGGCCGCCGCCGCGCTGGCGAGTCCCGCGCCCGCGGCCCGGCCTCGTCCCGGGAAGTTTTGGGCCCGAGTCCGCGCGGAGCTGCCCAGGGCCCTCGGGGTCCCCGGAGTGCGACACTGGGACGCCGGGCGGGGGGGCGCGGGGGGGCCACGGCTGCACCGCAGCGCGGACATCGGGTAGCTCGTGCCTTAAAAAAGACGCCGGCCAACTTTGGGGTTGACCGGTTATGAATTGTTCGGAGGCCGATACGCATCTTATTTTACCAGGAGGATTAGGCTTCCTGCAGAAAATCACAGGAATGCGCGGTGACCACACGGTGCGGTGAAGTTTGACAAAGCAGGTACCCAGTGCGCCAGGACGCGGCCGGGAACTCGTTAAATAAAATCCGTGAGCTGGGCCTTTCTGCCGCTCGGAGGCGAGGCCGCCGAGGCTGTGCGGCCCTCGGCCCTCGTCACCCAAGATTGGAACCGGAGATATGCTAAAAAGAAACGCCTGCATATGGTGGGTGGATTAGGGACAAAGAATCTTTTTGTCATGGAAATGGATTTTTTTGTTTTGTTTACTTCATCACATAGAATTTCTCACACTTGGTTTGTTTTGTATTGCCCTCAATGACTACATGATCAAATGAATGGATTTATTTCTGCCGAATGAGAAAGACCGTCTTCCCTTCAAAAGAGCTACATTGCATCCCAGCGAGGAATTTTAAAGCTTTATTATTGCGGCTCCTGAATAGCTCAGAATCGGCTTTCACAGGCGCCCCAAAACGCAACAATGTAAATACTTCTCGGCTTTGTAGGGTCGTTATCAAAATGTGCAATGTCTCCTTTTATTAAAGCATATTTTAATTAATAGAGTAAAACCCCTGGTATTTAACAGTTACCATGCTGAGGCTCTGCTATTCATTTTTAATTTCGCTCCAGAAGTGTGAGCTCGGTGAGCCTAATAGTGAAATCATGTTAGCGGTGTATCGCCCCTATTTGGAGACCTCGGGTGGAATAAATTATTTACAAGTTCTCTTTTGAATTCCCCTCGTTGTCACCGAATTGACTGAGAGGCGAACCATCCGGGTTTTTGTACCGACAGGAGGGCTGAAGTTTCTGCCGAACCCGTGCTGTTCCGCCATGCCGGGCTGCGACCCAGGCGCTAGGTAGTTAACACGGGTTCTGGTCCTGTTTTGCAACAGGCCGAAGACAGCCTGTCAGGCCCAGGCCGGGTCCAGCCGAGGGCTCCCTGGGTTGGGGTAGGGGTGGTTTGGGCAAACGATGTGAAAAACAGTTCTTTTCGGATTTAATTATTCTGAGGCTGATTGTCCGGCGAGCATAAAAGATACCCTGTTCTGGGGCCCGGGGAGGGGTGCTGGCGTGGCGGTGGCTGTGTGTGCTGCTCGTGTTCGGGAGGTGACTAAAATATGTTTCCCAGATAAGTGGCGGTGAAAGCTAAATCACTCCAACGGGAGGGAGATCCTCTCCACGCTGTAACTCGGTTGAGCACAGGGGAAACAGGCAGACGGGCGTGAAGTGGCCAGCGAACCGAGTTTCCAGTGTTTTAGAAACAAAGTAGATCATTCTTTTGTATCACTTTGGGTGTGACATTAATTAAAGCAGTAGATGCATGTGCACGGCAAACTTGAGGGCTGTTCCCAATGCCACAAAAAAACCAGGACTCTGTGTAAAATTGTAGTGTTGCATGGGGTGGCAGAGATTCACTGCCACAGCAATTTACAGTAAAAAAAAAAAAAAAGACTTTATTTCTTAAAAACAGAAACATGACCTTTTTTTCAGGCTTTAGTTTTTAGGCAAGCAATGAGAAAAGGTAACTATCCAAAAATAGCTTCGGTGCCATCCGAACCTTATCTTTGCAGGAGTGAAAGGCGGTGATGTGTTTAAAATGAGAAAAAGTAGCAGCGATTTTTGTGAAGTTGCAGAGTAATCCTGCTGCTAAATGTAAGAACGGAAGAGAGTTACGTTCCCAGTGGGAGCAGCCTTCAACTGTTTCTGGAAATTCAGAAATAAGTGTTGCAGTTTGAGCATTCAGTTACATGGATGTCATCGATGATGAGATCCTCTGAACCAGCTGAATATTTTTGTTCTGAGCAAAAGTAATTAAAACTTCTAATGACAGAGGCGCAGCTAGCACTCCTAAGAACTTTAAAAGGTGTAACAGTGCTGTCCTTTATCGTAGAAAATACAGCTCCGTGAAGATGTAGTTTATTGTCGTCAGAGAGAAAACGTGTCTAAGGAAGAACAAAAGGATATTATAATTTAAAACAATTTGCCATCCTGCGTTTTGTTTGTGGGCACTTAATTGCTTCAAAGTGTGTTTTTATTTTCAGTCACATGGCTACCTTAAAAAACCCTTTTAAATGTGGTGAGCATGTGATCGCAGAGTCGAGCGGGGGTCTTCACGGGCTGTGTTTCAGTTCGGGGGAGGGAGGCCGCCAGGCAAGGCTTGGGGCCGAGGTCCGTTCTCTTTTATCTGTGTATGCATGGTTTGCCTTGAGGGCCGCCCCCCCCCCAGGACACATTTACAATTCAGCATTCGAAAGGACGCCGCACAAGCCACTCTGCAGCGCTGGCAGGCGGATTGTTTTCTCGGAGACGTGGAAGGTGAAGAGTGAGGAAGGGGGAGAGGGGAAAGGAGGGATGGGCAAACATTTATTTTAAAAATAACACTTAAAAAGCCGGACCCGGGCTGAAAGGCATCCCTGGGCGGCCACCAGAAGGCCTGCCAATTAATCCCCACCTCTCGGGGGAAGACCTGATTAGGTCGCAGTGGGGGTTTGTGTGGACCTGCTAAACTTCCACGACGCCCGATCCCCCAGCATTTTCAGATCTTTTCAGGGCCGGAGAAGGAGGAAGGTACGGACCCACAGCAGGAATTGCTTAGCAAGCTGATTATTTCTTGTATACAGGACGATGGCCAGAGTGGGTCAGGTTTCATCTCCAACTGCAATCTCCCAGGCCTTCCCCTGCTCCTCAACGGAGCTCTCAGACAGAGCCTCCTCCTCTGGGGGGGGGTTCGGAGCGAGACCCAGCTCTCCCCCTGCACACGGAACCCCAGCGGGGATCTGGCGTGCTTACATGGAAGTCCTGGCACAGGCTTTTATTCAAGTAACACTAAAATCTTCTTAGCTGCGTAATGAGGTTACGCACCCTCTTTCCGCTGCAGAGGAGTTGGGGAAGGGCAGGTTCGGAGGGTCTGTGCCCGGGTCCGTGTGCTCCTACACGGTGCCCTCTGCCGCGCCAGGAACGGGCCGGCGCGCCCTGGTCTCGTGAGCGAGAGCAGCCCCGCCGCCGCGGCCTCTGCCACCTGGCCGTGTGCCTCGTAGGAGACCAGACGCAGGCAGGCAGAGTCTGGGAAGCCGAAGGTTCTCCCGTCGCCTTAGATAAACTTCTGTGTTTGGAAAACCCCCTCGTGGGGCGTCCTCTGCTCGTCCGAACACCTTCAGGGGTTCACATGCAGAGAGCAGGCAGTGAGCTGTCCGTCCCCAGCACACACGCACGGCGAGTTGCATTACAGGAGGCATAAAATATTCATCGGGATAATGAAATGGCGTGGCAGGCTCTCCTTAGGTGAGGGTTAGGGCTGATCTGTCTGCCATCAAAGGAAGGGCCCTGCCGGCTGAGGGGACGCCCAGCGGAGAGACCCGGCGACGGGTGGGCCCTGACCGCGTGTTCAGTGGGCCCGGTGCCTCCCCCCGCCCCGGCGTGGCTGCTCGCCGCGCTCGCCCCCGAGGACCCCCACCCCTCCGTGTGCTGGAACGCCTCCCGCCTCCCGGCAGCAGCCTCTGCCCTGCCGCCTGCCGCCTGGGAGCAGGGGGCCGCGGAGCCGGCCAGCCCCGTGGCGCCCTGAAGGTGGTCGTCCAAGGAGCCGAGACCAGCCTTGCTGACTTAACCTTCCCTGCCCTGCCTGCCAGGGGCGGCCACTAGGTGTCAAGCTCGTCACGCAATTAGTGCATCTGTGCAGCTGACCTTGGCGGCCGGGCCGGTCGCCGTGCGTGCGAGGAAGTGTCAACGCCGAGCCCGGGTGCTAACGGGAGGCCCCGCGCTGGCCCTGCGCGGCCGGCCTGTCGGGTGCCCGTCTCGTGCGGCACAAGTGTTTCTGGTCCTCCGAGGACGGAGGACAGTCTCCCCGTGTGTGGCCGGGACCTCTGGAACCGTGTCGTGAACCCCGCGGGCACGGTGCCCCCGGGTCCTCGCTCCTCGGCAGCCCTGGTCCCCTGCGCCGGGGGGCCTCGGGTGCCGCGTGCTGACCCCACTGTGTGACCGGTGGGCGGGCAGGCCCCAGCCTCGGTGCCGGGCAGGGGCCCCTGTAGGACGGTTTGCTGCACCGGAGCAGACTCTGCCTGTGGACGCGGAGCAGTGATGGCGGGCAGGGACGGTTGGGTGGTGTCCCCCCCCGCCAGGGCAGGACGTCCAGTGGGGACAGTGGCTGTGCCCTGTCCCTGGACTCTGGGCCGTCCCTGTGTCTCCAGGACTGCGTGGACTCAGACGTTTGCGCCTCGAGGTGGCCTTGCCTGTTTCTGCGGTCTGAGGACAGTGGGTGTGCGAAGCAGCCGGGCCGGTGCACCTTCCAGCAGGCAGGCAGCAGCACGTGTGAGCCCACGTGTCGACCCTGAGTTGCAACCCTCTGCCTCCGGCCCGCCGAGGCCCACACACCTGGGGTTCACCCCCAGGGCCCCACGACACCATCCTCACCGCGGACGGGCCTCAGGCCTGTGCCGTCCTCCCTCAGGGACCTCGGGGGGTGCGTGCCTGTGGGAAGTGTGAGCACGGCGTGCCACCCCGAGCAGAGGCTCCTGTGCAACCACGAGGCACCACACACCCCTCTCGCCCTCCGACCCGGCGTCCGGGCCGACTGACCATCAGGGCCGGCAAGGCGCGTGCGTCCCACCGGCAGCCAGAGAGGGAGGCACGCACGCCTGTTGCAGCCTCACCCCATGGGGGGGGGGACCTGCCGGCGTCCCCAACCCCAGACGTTTGGTGGCGGAGCCACAGGTGGCCGTCGCTTAACAAATCTGAGCTGCGGACCACCGAGCGGCGCGGGGCCGGCACGCGGGGCAGTGCCGCGCTCGGCAGGGCGACAGTGCCCTCCACCGTCGGCGCCCGGCTCTCCAGCCTGGAGGTCTGGGGAGGAGGACACGGCTTCTCTGTTGCGTCTGGAGTTCCTTCTACATTGTTAGACACAGCGGGGGTCTCTATTTGTCCCCTCCTGTGTCGCAGCGTGGGCTCAGTGTGTGATAATTCATCTTTCTTTATGGGATTCCGAGCTATCATAAGGAGTTAAAAAGAATTAATTTGCAAGAAAATACGTGTCTCCTAACGACTGGGGAAAACTTGAAAAATGCTCCGTAGATTTTTCCGGGGTGGCGGAGGCAAAGGAGAGTCCGTTCTCCCTCCTGAAGGACCCTCGAGGCCTTTCAGAGCCATGCGTGAAGGTGGAGGGTCCCCGCCCTCCCCCGCCCCGGCGGGCAGGCCTGTGCAGCGGGCAGTGCGGACCTGCAGGTGGGCAGCGGCCGTGGAGCAGGGGGAGGGCCCCGGAGGCCCAGGGACGTGACCGGGAAAGGCCTGCTTGTCACTTCTCTGTGACCGGTCCGCGAGCTCAGGAGGCCCTGCTCCCCTCCCTGCAAACGGGAAGCTGGAAAGCCTGGTGGGAACCCTGCAGCTGAAACGTGTAAAGGAAGCTTGATACCTGCGATGTTTTTATGGGATGTGTGTTGCCACCGTGCTGTTCCCTGGTGGCGTCAAGAAAGACCCTCGTGTGTGCGGGCAGCGTGCCTTCTGCGGGGGACAGGGAGGACACGATGGGGGTGGGGGGCTGGGAGGGCTGTGGGACAGTCGGGGGGGTTGGTTTTTTGTGTTTGGGGGGGCTTGAGGGAGGAGACCCCTTCACACTGGGAGGGTCGATCCTAAGAAGAGGGACGTTTTGTTGGACATTCTCCGTGTGCTGTCAGTGAGAAGAGATGAAACCCCTGCGTCTGAGAGACGGTCCCCAAGGCCACCCCGCTGTCGGGGACTTTCTCTGTGAGGCCTCAGGCCCCCTTTCTCCCCTCCAAGGACGGGGGGACTCGGGGCTGCATGGGGGCAGCGGGGAAAAGCTCGGGTGCAAGGAGGCGGTGAGGGCCGCTGTGAGCTGACTCTGCGTTTCCTCTGCGGCCGAGGGGGCCTCCCCGCAGCTGCGACCCCCCTCCCGAGGCTCTCAGGAGACAGAGACGGCGCGAAGCCCAGTGCCCAACGTGGGTGGGGCGGGGGGGCACGCAGATTGGACATTCGCAAGGCAGACTGCCCCCCCCCACCACCCCCGGGCAGCCTCTCTCACACCGATGCCCAGAGAGGGGTGAGTCACCTGGACAGCATCTTCCTGCCCCCCCACCCCCCACCACAGAGGCTGGGGGCGGGGCGGGGGGCTGGCGGTTTTGGGGGGCACGTTCTGATGTAGCGCTCACACACTGTGAGCTCCCACCTCAGCCCTGCCTGCTGACGGTGTGAGATCTTAGTCGCCGGAGTCCATGTGTGAGAAATAAACTGCTGTGGCTGCAATGATGATGTTCGCCGTGCTTGTTTCTCAACGCCCCCCCCCCCCCCCCCGCGGAAAGTAAGAACCTCCAGCTGCATCAGAAATAAATCTCTCAGACTCCCACCCTTGTGGCAGGGGTCCATGGACCCCCTTACACGCTGAGATAAAAAAGTTAAGCCATATTAACTAATGGAGGTAATAACTTCTATTTTTGGAGCACAGAGGCCAGTGACAATGTAAATTTAATTAGAAGACGGTTGGCTGCGTCTGAGTCTGACTCAATATCAGCCTAAAACAACGGCAGGGCGCGAGGGCTTGGGGAGGGTGTGCCCACGGCGCAAGCTGTAGTCGGGTTTCTCCCACATGTGCGTGTGTCTCCTCGCGGCAGGAAGCGTTTTCTGAGACGGTTCAGTCCTGCCCTGGTGAGCACATACTCGCGGTAACACGAGCCACCTCGTCCCTGTAACGAGAAGAGCCATCGGGTTACGACGACTCGTGTTATGTCCCCTCCCCAAGCGCGGCAGATGCCGGCCGGCTCCCTGCTCTGGAGTGCCACCCCTCCACGGGGCCGCATCCCCGGGACCGCGGGCTCGTCTGCGCGGTTCCTGGCGGTCAGCTCCGTGGACGTGCTCGTTGCCCAACAGCACGCCTCCCACATGCGTGCTGCTCTGCGACTTTGAGGGGCGCTGGGACACGCGGCTTTCGAGGGGAGACGGTCGCAGCTCCGGCACGTGTGAGAGCAAGTGTGCTGAGCTGGCCACGCTCTGGGGTGCCATGCAGAGCCCAGCACACGGAAGCATGTGAGGGGTGACCCTAAATTATTCGTCCAAACTAAGAAATCTAGATTGTAGTGAAGGAGTCTTTCCTTCACCAATTGTGAAGGTTTTCTGCGTGTGTTTTAAGCAAAAGGCAAATTTCTTCTGGAACTTTGCTCGTGCAACCTGGCGATCCTCTGTCTCCTACGGTGCGTCAAGCCCTGGCCGCTGGCAGGTCCAGACGGTGGGGGTGCCATTGCCGTTTTCACACGAGTTGCTCGCTTCGGTTCTGCTTGCTTCAGTTTTAAAGGGACGTGAGTGGAAGGAGTGTTACCTCGGCAAGAACACCTTCTTCATGACGTCTGGGTGGCCGTCGCCTATCATTGCATCAAGCAAAGTGACTTGTTTGGTAGGAAGTTTCTCCAGTTGAGAACCTGCCACGGGAAAAAAGGAACCCGCCCATGGGCACAGTTCCCAGTTCCACGAACCCGGAGGCGAACCCTAAAAACACCCAACCCGTGAAAAACAGTGGGAACGGGAAGATGCGCCTTCCTGTAGATTTGTGGGGGCCGGCGACAAGAGCTTGGGGGGAAGGACAGTGTGGGGTGCACGTCCCCACCCTGTTTCCTGCCCTGGTTCCCCACAGAGAAAACCGGGGAAACGCCCGTTGTGAACCTGCGGTCCGCCTGCCGTTGAGGGAGTCGTGCTCCGACACTCCGCGCCCCGAAAACGACCCAGAACTCAGGCTGGTGTCTGAGCCCTTGCTCAGGGACCTGTCCCCAACACACGCTCCCCATGACGGGGTCCCTGAGCGGGACGTCTGCGGCGGAGGGGCCTGCCGTGCCGGTGTGCCCGTCACGCCAAAGGTGGAGCACGCCGTCCCCGCCTAGGAGTTCAAGGGACAAAGCATCTCAGAACGGATTTCTTCGTCTTTGTCTGCTACAAAGTAGTGCAGTAAAACTCTGCGCGGGGCTGGCGGCAGGCCTTGATGTCACAGCTCTGACGCGCTGCAGAGGAACTGTTAGAAATCCGGCTCCCTGTGGAGTGACAGCCTCAGCGGCGCAGGACGCCGACCTGTGCGGCAGGTGGGCTCCCCGGGCCGGCGCGTGCAGGCCCGGCTGCCGGTCAGCCACAGCGCCCCCCGCGCACGTCAGAAGTGCACACGGTGCGATTGTGCGCCTCGCGTGACGGCCTCTTTTTGAATGCACCCCTGGAGGCCGAGGCGGCCCTTACGTGTGGGCCCTGAAGAAATCGTTCACCTGAGGAGTGCGTGTTGGGGGTTCGGCCCTGCCGCGTGACCTTCGCAGGTGTACGGCTGGATGTCGCGTACCTGGAGCGAAGTCCAGCACGGGGGTGTTTGTTCTGTGAGCGTGCCCACTGTCTGCGGGGTGGTGACCCGGCTGTCTTGGCCCCCGGCGACACTCGGCCTCGTTACGGCCCGTGGCGCATTCCTGCGCCTGCAGTAATGAGACTCCTCCACGCCGGCCGCCGGCCCTGACTCTGGGTTAGGAGTCCAGCAGGCCTTTATGGGCTGCGAGCTCTGACTTCCCCCACTTCGGATGCCTCAGCCGGTTAAGAAAATGCTAATTGAACACCGCTAATAATTTTTTAAAGGCATGTATAAATTACCCGGCAGTAATGGCCTCATGGAGAGCCGCAGGCAGGCCGGCCTCGGAAGATATTTTTATTTTCTTGTCCGGCGGAGGGACGCATGCTTTCACAGGATGCTTTTTTAAACATCCGATTTTTTTTTCTACTGGAACCAGGCCGGATCCATCCTTCTCCCAAACCCGACAAGACGACGCGGGGAGGCGTCTCCGCAGCGAGGGCACTTGGGGAGGAAATGGCAGTGGACGGTTTCGGGGGCACAGACCTGGGGGCAGTGCTCGTACGCTCAGTGCCGCGGGGGCGGGGGGCAAGGGGGGACAAAGGGCTGGCCCCTGGCTGCCGGTTCCTTCCGCGGAGACGAGTGCCGCTGCCACGCGTCTGGGTGTTGACAGAGAGCGGTCGCGCGTCAGCGCCGGCCAGGCCGTCACCGAGTGTGACCTTCCACCCCCACTGTCCAGAGCACGGGGGCCAGGAGTGTCAGCGTGCATCGCCGGCTCCTTGTTCCTGTCCGGCCCTTTATTTGATCAGGTGTGAATTAGGATTGTTCATTAAACGCGGTTGTTATTCGGCACAAGAGGGCTCGGGAGTCAGGAAGTAGCTGCCTGCAACAGTAATTAAACATGTGTAACCAATTAGAGGGCTTCCCACTATGGCGCAAGCATGTAATTTGCTAAGTCTTTCCGTGCGAACGGATGAAAATAGGTGCACGGAGTGTGTCGGACGGCCGCGTCCTCGCGTTACACGCGTCAGCGTAAATGAACTTTAAGTGTGTAATTTCTAGTTCGCTGGCAGGCCGCCGCACGCTATTGGCTGATAACAGTGACATGTAATTTTGGTTCATTTCACCAAGCAACATCGCGTCTGATAGAGCCCGTTCGTTGTGTGAAACCCAGTTGACCTCAGGCCCGGCCACACGGGGGGCACTCACCGGCAGACCCTGACTGTGGGCCTGTGCCCGGTCCCTGACGGCCTCTCCAAGGGCCGACTGGAAGCGGGGTCGGTCGGCACGTTACCAAGGGGCCGGGGAGGCTGTGGTTTCGAGCAGAGAGGACACCAGCGCTGTGTTCTCTTTGTCACACTTACAAATGCAGGTATTTAGCTGAGGTTTCCTGCGTGAACTAAGCGCCCGTGGGTCTGAAAGGTGCTCTGGAATCACATTAAATCTGGGGTGCCTCCCGCGGCATAAAGAGGATGAATCTCCGCGGCCCGGCCGGCAGGGGCGGCGGCCGGCTCGCCGGCAGGGGCTGACGCGAGCTTGAGAGGCTACAGATCAGCGAAGCTCTGTTGGGCAAACTGGCGAAGGCGCCCCTGGTTTTGCTGGGAGCGCGGAGGCCGGCCGGCCGGGCGGGCGGGCGGTTGGGAGAATCCTAATGAGCCCATCGAAAGCCGGCTTTGCACCCGCAGACAGGGCGGCCGCGATGGTATGAAAGTATTGGAAATCAATGGCTTCTATGGAATTTCATTAAGAAGCAGTATCCACAATTGATAGGGCCTCATAATTTGATGGATTGCGCTAAGAAAATGATTAGCTGGCGAGCAGGGCCCACGGAGCCCGTGCGCCGGGTGTCAGAAGCGCTGAAGTGGGGTAATTTGTACCGAGTAAAAGACATCGATTTTGTGTGTGGGCAGAACTTCGCGGGGGGGGGGGGGCTGGGACGGGGGGCTGGAGGGCGGGCGGGGTGGCCGGCCCGCGGCTGATGCAGCCTCTCGTCTCCGCAGCGGCCCCCGGGGACGGCGCCGAGGACGGCGACAGCGGCCCGGACAGCAGGAGCGGCGGCGAGGACACCAGCGTGTGCGACAGGTGCTGTGCCGAGTTCTTCCGGTGGACGGACTTCCTGCGGCACAAGAAGATCTGCACCAAGAACCCGCTGGTGCTGATCGTCCACGAGGATGAGCCGGCCCCGGCCTCGGAGGAGTTTCCAGAACCTTCCCCGGCCAGCTCGCCCGGGGAGCAGACGGAGGGCGAGGCTCCCGAGGAGGCGGCGGCCCCCGCAGAGGGCGGGGAGGGTGGCGAGGTGAGGGCCCCCGAGAAGGAGGAGGAGCCCATGGAGGTGGAGGCCCCGGCCGCCACGGACAAGGGCTTCCAGAGCCCAGGCCCCCCGCTCCCCGGGAAGCCGCCTCTGCCGCAGGCCCCCGAGCCGGCGCCGGTGGCCGCCTACGGCATGCCCAGCACCAACGTGACGCTGGAGACCCTGCTGAGCACCAAGGTGGCGGTGGCGCAGTTCTCCCAGAGCGCGCGGGCCGCGGGCGCGGCGGGCCCCGGCGGCGGGGTCGCGGCGGCCGCCATCCCCATGATCCTGGAGCAGCTGATGGCGCTGCAGCAGCAGCAGATCCACCAGCTGCAGCTCATCGAGCAGATCCGCAGCCAGGTGGCCATGATGAGCCGCCAGCCCCTGCGGCCACCGCTGAACCCGGGCGCCCCCGCCGCCGCCGCCGCGGGGGCCCAGGGCACCCCGGGGCCCGCCCCCAGCCAGCTCCCGGGGCTGGCCGCACACTCCGCCCCTGCAGCTGCCCTCCGGGGCCGTCCCCGTGCCCACGCCGCCGGGCGCCGCCGCCCAGACCACGGCCTACGAGGGCCCCCAGCCGCTGTCGCAGCCGGCGTCCGGGGCCAGCACCCCGCACGTCCCCGGCGGGGGCCCCGCGGCCCCCGAGTCCAGTGGGCCCGCGTCCTCCGGCGGGGCCACGGCCGGCACCGCCCCGGCCTCCTTGGCCGGCGCCTCCCAGACCCCACAGAAAGCTCCCACGCCGCCCACCCTGGGGCCCAGCCCGCTGCTCGGCCCGGCGCCCAGCCTGCCAAACCCTCTGCTACCTCAGACCTCCGCCAGCAGCGTCATCTTCCCCAACCCGCTGGCCAGCATCGCGGCCACGGCCAGCGCGCTGGACCCGCTGTCGGCCCTCCTGAAGCACCGCAAGGGCAAGCCGCCCAACGTGTCGGCGTTCGAGCCCAAGGCCGGCGCCGAGGACCCCTTCTTCAAGCACAAGTGCAGGTTCTGCGCCAAGGTCTTCGGCAGCGACAGCGCCCTGCAGATCCACCTGCGCTCCCACACGGGCGAGCGCCCCTTCAAGTGCAACGTCTGCGGCAACCGCTTCTCCACCAAGGGCAACCTGAAGGTGCACTTCCAGAGGCACAAGGAGAAGTACCCCCACATCCAGATGAACCCCTACCCCGTGCCCGAGTACCTGGACAACGTGCCCACCTGCTCCGGCATCCCCTACGGCATGTCCCTGCCCCCAGAGAAGCCGGTCACCACCTGGCTGGACAGCAAGCCCGTGCTGCCCACGGTGCCCACGTCGGTGGGGCTGCAGCTGCCGCCCACCGTCCCCGGCGTCGGCGGCTATGCGGACTCCCCCAGCCTCACCCCGGCCGGCCGCTCCCCGCAGCGGCCCTCGCCCGCCTCCAGCGAGTGCCCCTCCCTGTCCCCCGGCCTCAGCAGCTCCGAGCCGGGCGCCCTGGTGGCCGCCGAGTCGCCGCAGCCCGCCCTCGCCCTCGGCGTGTCTTCCCTGAGCAAAGCCGAGCCCCTGAGCCTGCCCTATGCCAGCGCCAGGGCCGGGGACGTCCCCGCCGGCGGGCAGGTCTCCGCCACGGCCACGGCGGACGGCGGCGTCTCCGCGGGCCTCTGCAGCCCGGTCCTCGCGGCCGGCTCCGAGCAGTTCAAGGCCAAGTTCCCCTTCGGGGGGCTGCTCGACTCCATGCAGACGTCGGAGACGTCCAAGCTGCAGCAGCTGGTGGAGAACATCGACAAGAAGATGACGGACCCCAACCAGTGTGTCATCTGCCACCGGGTGCTGAGCTGCCAGAGCGCCCTGAAGATGCACTACCGCACGCACACCGGGGAGCGGCCCTTCAAGTGCAAGATCTGCGGGCGCGCCTTCACCACCAAGGGCAACCTGAAGACGCACTTCGGGGTGCACCGGGCGAAGCCGCCGCTGCGGGTGCAGCACTCCTGCCCCATCTGCCAGAAGAAGTTCACCAACGCCGTGGTCCTGCAGCAGCACATCCGCATGCACATGGGCGGCCAGATCCCCAACACGCCGCTGCCCGACGGCCTGCAGGACGCCATGGACGCCGAGCTCCCCTACGACGACAAGGCGGCCGAGGCCCTGAGCAGCTTCGAGGACGACGCGGACGAGAACTCCGTGGAGGAGGACGCGGAGCCCAAGGACCCGGCCAAAGCGCTGCTGCCCTGCCCGGCCTCCCGCCCGCCCTCGCCCCCCTCCGTCATCTCCAGCATCGCCGCGCTGGAGAACCAGATGAAGATGATGGACTCGGTCATGAGCCGCCCGCCGCTGGCCGCTGCCAAGGCCGCGGAGAGCGGGTCCGGGGACAGCGACCGCCTCAGCAACGACTCCTCCTCGTCCGCCGCGGGCGACCTGGAGAGCCGCAGTGCGGGCAGCCCGGCCCTGTCCGAGTCGTCCTCCTCCTCCGTGCAGGCGCCGTCGCCCGCCAACAGCCACAGCGAGAGCCTGCTCTCCAAGTCGCCGGGCCTCAGCGGCCACGAGGAGCCGCCGGAGCTGCCGCTCAAGACCGAGAGGCCGGACAGCCCGCCCCCCGGCCCCGAGAACGGCGGCGCGCTGGACCTCACGGCCGCCCACCCCGGCCGGCCGCCCGTCAAGGAGGAGGCCCCCTTTAGCCTGCTGTTCCTGAGCCGGGATCGCGGTAAGTGTGAGCGCGCCGTGTGTCCGGTCTGCGGCAAGCCCTTCGCGTGCAGGAGTGCGCTGCAGATCCACCACCGCAGCCACACCAAGGAGCGCCCGTTCGTGTGCGCGGTCTGCGGGCGCGGGTGCTCCACTGTGGGCAACTTAAAGCAGCACGTGCTGACCCACAGGCTGAAAGAGCTGCCCCCTCCGTTATCTGGCCCCGACTCTGCTCCAGGTCCCAGCCAGAGCGCCCCCAGCCTGGTCTCCGGCCCCGCGCCCGCCCTGATCAAAATGGAGATGAACGGCCACGGCAAGGCGGTCACGCTGGGCGAGGGCCCGCCGCTGCCGGCCGCCGTGCAGGTGCCGGCCGGGCCGCAGGCAGTGCTGAGCCCGGGCCTCGCGCCCATGCTGGCCCCCCCGCCGCGCCGGACCCCCAAACAGCACAACTGCCAGTCGTGCGGGAAGACCTTCTCCTCGGCCAGCGCCCTGCAGATCCACGAGCGCACGCACACCGGGGAGAAGCCCTTCGGCTGCACCGTCTGCGGGAGAGCCTTCACCACCAAGGGCAACCTCAAGGTGAGGGGGCCCGGGAGGCCGCCGCCAGCCCTGGGGCGCGGTGGGGGTGTGGGGGTGGCCAGCTGCCGGGGAGCCCGCACAACACAGTGCGCGAGGACCTGTGGTGGGTGTGTACACGAGCAGAGCGTGACTGTGTGCCCGTGTGGATGAGTGTGCACGTGTGGGTGTGCACACGTGGATGAGTGCACATGCGGGGTGGGTCTGGGTATGCACGTGTGAGGTGTGCACGTGTGTGCACACGTGCAGCTGGACGTGTGGGTGTGCGCACATGGTTCTTCATGCACACGTGGTGTGTGCACACACACAGAGTGTGCACGTGTGGCTGGGTGTGTGCGTGTGCACACGTGGGTGAGTGCACATGTGGGTGTGCACATGTAGGTGTGTGTGCACAGGAAAGCACGATGCATGTTCACATCTGTAGTGTGTGCCGGGCTCGTGTATGCACTGTATGTGAATGAGTGTGTGTGTGTGTACTGTGTGTGGCCTGTACATAGTCTGTGGTGTGTGTGTGCCCTGTGTCCGCTCACGTGCATGTGCTCACGTTCACTGGGGTGCGTGCCATTTGCTCACACTCATGATGTGTGTGTTCTCTGGCTGTAGGGGACCTCCCCTCCCCTCGGGGTTTGTGCTGTGCCGGCTGCCAGTCGGGGTGCTGGGCCCCCCTTGGGTGGTCTGGACCCTGAGGCGGGAGGGCTGGGCCTGGACACCGCTGCACGCGGCCCACACAGAGCACGCGCTGCCGTCCCGGCCGGGCTGGTCCTGCCTTCTGCCCTGTGGCTGCCGAGAGGCTGCGGGTGTCGGGGGGGGCACCGCCCAGCCACGGGCCCGAGCGCACTGCGGGGGGCTGTGTCCACAGTGAGGGTCCGGCCTGCCGACCCCGTGCCCAGGGTGGGGGGAGCGTGCAGCAGGTGCTGGGTGACACGTGTGGGCCGGGGTCCCACCCAGCCCCAGGCCAGGTGCCTGCCGGGGTCTCCGCGGCCTCTTTAGAGTGACAAGGTCAAAGCTGTGGCTTCCACAACCACAGAGACACAGAGGAGGTGACCTCCGGGGGCGGGAGAGGCCCGGGGCCCGAGCTGGGGGCCGCCCCCCGAGGGCTCCCGTGAGCCTCACGCCTCGAGGGGAGGAGGGTCCGGCCGCGTTCATCAGCTGGAAGGAACACTCACGCCTTGACGGGCTCTGCTTCCTGCGTTCCGTTGAAAGGCACGTGGCACGTCTGTGTGCAAGCTCAGGAAAGTTCGGTTCCCCGTGGCCCGTGGCCCCCCGCACCGAGGACGGGCCCGGGTGGGGACGCCGTGCGGTGCCCCCTTGCGTGTGCGTCCGGGCACCACGCCTCGCGCTTGCTCACCCTGCGTGTCTCCGTGTCCCCCACGCAGGTGCACATGGGCACGCACATGTGGAACAACGCCCCCGCGAGGCGCGGCCGCCGCCTGTCGGTGGAGAACCCCATGGCCCTGCTGGGCGGCGACGCCCTCAAGTTCTCGGAGATGTTCCAGAAGGACCTGGCGGCGCGGGCCATGAACGTGGACCCCGGGTTCTGGAACCAGTACGCGGCGGCCCTCACCAACGGCCTGGCCATGAAGAACAACGAGATCTCCGTCATCCAGAACGGGGGCCTCCCCCCGCTGCCCGTGAGCCTGGGCGGCAGCGCCCTGCCCCCGCTGGGCTCCCTGGCCGCCGGCATGGACAAGGCGCACACGGGCAGCAGCCCGCCCGCGGGGGGCCTGGACAAAGCCGGCTCCGACGCGGCGGCCGGCCGGCCCTTCACGAGGTTCATCGAGGACAACAAGGAGATCGGGATCAACTAGCCCGGCCCCCGGCGGCCCGTCCGCCCCCTCCGTCCCTCCTGCCCGCGGCGACGTGCGGCCCTCGGGATGTGCACTGCTGCCGCCGCGCCGGGGCCTCCTGCACGCCGTCCCGGCGGAACCCGCGCCGACCGCGCGGCCGCTGCAGGGCCGTCCCGAGGGCGCTGCATGGTCCTGTGTCTCGGTGAGCCCGGGTGGTCTTGAGAACCCTGCAGCCTTTCAGACAGACGGGAGTGCACGCGGGAGGAGCCCCTGGAAAGCTGCCCTGGACACCGAAGGGCTCAGTGCGCGCCCGCTCTGCTTGCCCCGACACCCCAGGGTGCGGGGGGAGGGGGGCCGGGGGCCCCCGCGGTGTTCCAGGGACACTCCCGTGAAGCAGTGAGACCCTGGACTCGTGCTGGAGACGCAGCCCCGCCCGCTGTGTGCCGTGCCCCCCGACCGTACCCTTGTCTGTAGTATTTATAACGCGACGATTATGCGGGTAACCGACGATACAGCCCCAACTTCAGAGGTAGCTTTTGTACCGCAGCACACCGCTGGCTGTGTGGTTTTTTTTTTTTTTTTAAAGCAAGATTCGTTTTACTATAAATAAGTGGGTTCCTCCGATGCAGGCGACTTGTGAAGCTCTGTTGGGAAAGATAGCATGCTTCCTGTGTTCAAGTACCTGTCCGTAACAAGCCTTTGGTTCTGGTTTTGGTTTTCATTTCTTTAATTTAAATGTTCGTAGCTGCTATGTGGACGGTTGTTCTCTCGTGTGGTCTGGGAGCCCGTGGCGGGCGGCAGCGCTGCCCGCTAGCCACCGCATCATACACCGTTGTGAGTCGATGTTTTGCGCATCAAAGCTGTACAATAAAGAGGAGATGTTTGTATGCTGTGGTTGCAAACTCTTAATTTATACTGCTGCACTTTTAGCATTTTGTATTAGGACGTTTGTCTATAATCTGAAGATTTAAAAAGATGTAAAGTATTTTATACATAGTCCTGATTTAAGGAAAATGAAAGAGAAAAAAAAAAAAACCCTGTTACCGTTTCTTGTCTTGTCTCAAGGTCAGGCCACAGGAGA
The DNA here is from genome assembly GCF_019186645.2 of Phyllostomus hastatus. Classification (NCBI taxonomy): domain Eukaryota; kingdom Metazoa; phylum Chordata; class Mammalia; order Chiroptera; family Phyllostomidae; genus Phyllostomus; species Phyllostomus hastatus. The sequence continues at coordinate 56,998,735 of NW_025333960.1, forward strand.
AATCTTTGCTCCTTAAACAGAAAAGCCACCGGGACGTGTCGGTCCCTCAGCCCCCGAGGGCCTGCTGTTCTGCCGTCAGAATGACCTAGGTAACTTGTCTACGACGCTCGTTTAGGAACCCGACCCCCTCTCACGCAACCTTGATGCCTCGCGTCCCGGGAGTCCGACGCCGGCGGGAGCGGGGGCCACCTCCCTGCCCCCGTGTCTGGTGAACTGGGGAGAAATATCGGTGTCTGCCGGGAAAGTCAGCCGTACCTGGGAAATTCGCTCCCTTCCCGGTTTATTTATTATTTTCTCAGATGAAAACAAAGCACAATGTCGTCCGAGTATTTGAAACGCCGACGTGAACAGTGACTCTCCCACCGGAGGGAGGCTGGCCCGAGATCGGGCAGGCAGGCGGGCGGCACGGGCGGGCTGTGTGTTCTACCTCATTTGGTGCGTGGCGGGCGCGGGGCCGTCTGGGACGGCGGGCTTCCCCCAGCACCTCTGTCCCAGAGACCCGGTCACCGCGCGGGCCTGGGTGCCCCGAAGAAGGAGTCGGACTGCAGAGTCTTCCCTGAGGAAACACGAAGACAGGACAATCTTTCCAACACGACCCCGAGTGCAGCACCCTGGAGCCGTGTGGGAGCCTCGTGGAGCCGCGTGGAGAGGGTTTCCATCGGAAACGGACACCGAGCTCACTCCATGGCCGTCTCCCCGCAGGGGGCGAGGTGGCGCACCCCCCCACGGGCTGCCTGCCCTCCTCTGGGGGTCGCGAGGGGCGCCCCAGCCTCGGGAAGAGGAAACGGCGCCTCCTGCTGCTGAGTCTCAGCAGTTGAATGTCTTTCTTATTTATGTGCCCTTTTTTGGTGCGAGGTGTTTTTTTTGTTGTTGTTAGTACTTGGTGCCCTGTAGTGTTGTTCTGTCTTCTCCCGAAAGGATGTGTAAATAGCTCCAGGAAGATGTACAGTGTGTAAATTAGACGGCTCGTGAGACCGACCGCCCCTCCGCGTGGCGAAGAGAGACACTATTTTTGTACCGCGATGCCGTGCGGGGCCCGGGCCTCCCCGGACCGGCAGGGAGTCGCTGCCCAGATCCCTATTTTTTATGACAAGACCCGTGGCTCAACACACCTGCTGGTCGAAACGGAGGTTTCAGTCCAGGTCCCTACGTTGTCATACGGAGCTGAATAAAATGCAGGGTGCAGAACTGTGTCTGGATTGCGTCCCTTGGTCATCCGGATGGACGCGATGGGATTCGAGGTCGCAGCCAGTGCTGGCGGGCGCTCGTCTGTGGCGTTGCCCGCAGGAAGGTCCGTGTGGGCTGGCCACTCAGATTTAAGCAGTAGCTCCAGGTATCTCAGTGGGTCTTGAAATCGCTGGGTTTCACTTTCTTCTAAAATAAAAATGCAGCTTCCTGGACTTTCTCCACCTGCGGTGGAAGAGGCTGTAGCAGAACACGGCCATCAGGGGCCGTCGGCAGCATGCCCAAAACTGACCACACTCGGCGTCGGCGGCCTTCAGCGGAAACTCCATCTCTCCCGGTCACTCAGCAGGTCGCCGGATGGGAAGGACGCAGAAGGGGGGTGCCGCTGTGACCCTCAGGGCACCTGTCCTGCCGTTCTCGGTGGACACTGGTCTCAAAGCAGCTTTGCCTCCCCACAGCATTTGATAAGACTCACGACTTTAAATATAACTTAATAGCTCCTGGATTTCAACATGTATCACCCATTTCTTCTGTTCTCTAGTGACTACTGATACCTCGCAGCCACAGTGACTTTTACCTGGAAAGTGCCAGGCGATGTCCAGAGGCTGACCACTAGCCGACCACCCACAGCACCTTCCCGCCCACGTGCTCAGCCTGAGGGGTTCAACCGTGTCCATTTTGCGGCTAGACTAGAAGTTACTGGACAGAAAGGGACTTCATCAGGAGGGTCCATTTTTCTGAGGAAGGAGATAGCAAAGATCCCTACAACCACTTACAATGTTTAATATGTGTTAAAAGGCAGGGAAAGGGGGGTACACTTCTTCTCGCGAAACTGTGTCCCTCGTAAAACCAGAGGTGTTTTGGCTTAGCAAGCCCAGGTGTTTGCTGCTTTGTGACACCAGAATCAGAAGTGCCAACAGCCCCCACGTATGATTTAGTTAAGTATGTTTCTATTCTAAGTGCACTGCAGCAACCTCTCACATTTAACACCAGTTACAAAGTGTCGCTAAAGGGCTAAAAAGTCACGGTCTTTAAACTCTCCACTGGCCAACTCCAGCCCTGGCCGCCGCAGGGAGGTGCAGTGGGTCCCGGCCTCTCCTGCCCGCTCGGCCGACGGGTGGCTCCTGCCTGAGCTTCGCAGGGCTGGGAATCCCAGCTGCTGGCGTCTCCTTCCCAAGGCTGCGGGGTCGTCTCCACCCCCCACCCCCCAGGCCACCTTCAGACCCGTGCGCCCACCTGCTGTCTGCCTGACATCACGATGCTCCGCCCCCTGTAAGCTCGCAGCTGGCGACTGGACCGTCACCCACATGGGACCCCGTGTCCGGTGGCCTGGGGGCCTCCAGGGGCAGTCCCGTGTGTTGAGACCCCGTGTGCACTTGCTAGCTGTGGGGGCCGAGGCGGGGGAGCATGGGTCCTCCTCCTGACAAGCTGCTGATGACGCAAGGTGGACACAGGCCTTGTCGGCTGAGCGTTAGCCGTGGTCAGACCTGGTTCGCAAAGTACTTTACACAACACTGGGAAGGAAACTCAAGTCCCCTTTTCCGTGCAAGTGGGAAGTAGGAAGCATTATGTCGGCGCTCTCTAGGGAAGGAAAACTGGGAAGTGAAACCAAACAGGGATGTGCCTGCCATTCTGTCCTCGCACTCGTACCAAGGTGCCGGGCTCGCTGCTGCCCCCACGGGTGGGCCGCCAGGCCCCCCTGACCCCCAGCCTCACTCGTGGGACTCGAGAGCTCAGCCCCCTCCCTCCACTCCACCTCCTCATCTGTGAGAACCGGGCGAGATTTGTTATTCAAACCCTTCCCAGTTCGAGAACTCTAGGTGTTTTTTAACCAGAACTACCACTAATGTACCCCTCCCCTTCCCGCCCCCAAATTCACTAGACAGATGGACGGACAGTATTTACAGAGGAAGTGCAGAGGGTCACCTGAGAACATATGTGTGAGAACTCTGTCACCAATGACTTTGCTAAAGGAAGCGTGTGGAGTCGTTTTCGGACCATGAGAAATGTGCTGGTATCTTTGTTTTTTTTTGTTTTTTTTTAAATCATGGAATTTATTGAAGCTTTTAAAATGCAACTATATTTAAAGCAAAATAAAATCAAGCTCTGTGAACATCATGCCTGCTGCGTGTTCTGTCAGAAAAGAGTCATGTAAAGGGACCTGCTTGCGTCACGGGTTTCTCACACACGCGTGCAACATGGCTTCTTGTTAAGGTGAGAGATTCATGTTCCAGAGAGTTCGCAATGTGAAGCAATGGTTATTTTAAAAAATTGTTTTAAAGATTTTTACTTATTTATTTTTAGAGAGAGGGAAAGGGAGGGAGAGAAACATCCATGTGTGGTTGCCTCTCATGCGCCCCCTACTGGGGACCTGGCCCACAACCCAGGCATGTGCCCTGACTGGGAATCGAACCGGCAACCCTTTGGTTTGCAGGCCGGCACTCAGTCCACTGAGCTGGGCAGGGCAATGGCTACTTCTTATTGTTCGTTTCGGTGCCAGAGAGCCTGAGCTGCTGACCCCGGCTTTCCTGCCCTCCTGGGTGACCGTCTGCATGGTTTGGTCTAGCAGCACCGGCAGCCTCACAGCCAGTCTGGGGGCCAGGCCGCCATAGTTGCCCACGTTCGGCTGCGCCCGGTGCCTCGCTGAGCCGGGACTAACCCGGTGGGAGAAGAGCCGCGTCGGTGAGACAGGAGGGATGTTAATGCAGGGACACCTGTGCTCTGTGACATCCGAAGGTCTCGGCATCGTTGAATGAGAGCGGGGTCCCCCGGCCCAGCCCGGGGGGCAGGGGCACGGGGACCGGGCACTCGGGGATGCCCTCCCTGCATGGGACCTGCGTGGAGACAAGAGTTCTGCCGACAGCAGCTCCACGTGGGGTGCTCTGTAAGGGTGGGACTCGCCCCCAGTACTTCCTGGGGCGGCACGAGACACGCATCCTTAAATTAGGGTGAGATCTTACAAACTAGAGTCTCCCCGGAGACGTGAGTTACTTCCCCCCGCTCCATCCAGGGTGTGGCGTACCCACTGATTCCACGTGTAAATTTTCTTTCTCGCTTAACTTAAAACACCCCGACTTTTTCACGGGTACCAAGGAGGGACTCACACGTCTAAGTGACAGAAGCCATCCCGTCTCTTTTGCGACGGGCGGGTCCTTTAATTACGTGCATGACACAACACAGTTCTTCCTTACTTTTCCTTTTTGCTGCAGGAAAAATTCAAAAGTTCTTGAACTAGGACCTGATTCTTGAAGTAGGACCTTAGCTCTTGCTAGAACCTAAGACTACCCGGAGGAAATAGGTCAGGGCCTCCCACAGAAACCCCCGGATGGGAAACGTTTGGGGGATGAATAATGGAAAACGATCTAGAAACGTCCCACTCAGTCAAACAGTTCCAGGTAAATGAGGTTTTGAGTTTTAAGTCTGTCTTCTTGTACAAAGAAGCCATTTTCCTAGGAAGCCCTCTGGCCCCAACGTGGTTCTTCGGGGAGTGTGTGTGCAGAGAGCAAGACCCACGGCCATTTCCCTGAAATCCCCGCCCTCGGGCTCTGCGTCCTCTAGTCAGGTCTCGCCGGGGACTCGGTTTTGCTGTGTCGGAGAGTTTCGTCACGGCGCTAGGCGTGGGTGTGCGGCTCAGCTGTCGGCGACCCCGATGCTGGCTGCGGGCTCACGGGCACAGGCCTGGGACCCAGCCGGCCCCTCCCCGGGCCCGTAGCTCAAGGGGGAGGGGCTCACACACTCCCTGGGACAGGCCAGCAGCTGGGACGGTGACGTTCGTCTGCAGGCTCGTGGGCTCGCGGAGAGGCTGAGCTGCCCACCGCCCCCCACCCCCCGCCACCCCGGGAAAGGGCGAGACTGTGGCTGCCTCGCGTCCAGAGGGGCAGCCCCACCTACAGAAGCAGCCGGTCGGGAAGTTGCGCCCGCAGAGGCGGGAAGAATGGAAAACCCACCAGCCCCTCACAGGCTCACGGCTGCAGGAACCTCCGAGATTCTCGGTTGGGAGCCACGGGCAATGTGGGGAGATGGACTTTGCCGATCAATGTTTGTGAGTGACTCGCTCGACCCGAGGAACGCCCCAGACATTGTTCCTCGGCTCGGACACCTCGTGGCACGGTGCGCTGGCTCATTCCCTCCCTCCCCACCGACCCCTGGCGGGCGCACAGCCACCTTCCTACCTGCCCTCACCTGCATGGCCGTCGTCCCCTGGATTTACCTCCTGGCTTGGTGTTTCTGATTTGTCAGCTTCGGTTTGACCTCGATCGTATGTACCAGCTGTGCCCCGTCTCTGCTGGAGAGGACAAGGAGAACAGCCTCACTTCGTAATCGTCGTTTGGTGGTTGTCCAGGGTGGTCCCTGGAGCTCAGCCCTGAACCCAGAAGTCTCTCTCTCCAGGGGCCTGAGTCAGAAGCCCAGTTTTAGAAACGGAGTCTGCGGTCGTTGAAGAAGTGTATCCAGCTGAAGACAATTCACGGATTTCCTTCCAGCCCTGGAAAGGGAAACAGATGATGGGTCATCGCCTGGACACCCTCCCCGACAGGTGGCTTCAGCTCGAGTCTCGCAGGCGACCTCCGCGGTGCTCAGGCAGCGGGCGGGGCCCCCGTGAGTGCCCAAGCCTTGCCCGCTGAGCCTCGGGAGCCACCAGGGTGCCCATGTCTGTGTGGGGCATGTGTGCCTGTGTGGGGTGTGCGCACCTGTGTGGGGCACATATGCCTGTGTGGGGTGTGTGCATCTGTGGCTGTGTGGGGCGTGTGCACCTGTCCGGGGTGTACACACCTGTGGACTCCTCAGGAGGTCTGGCGAGGCTCCTGCACGTCTCACCCCCACCTGCCGGCACCAAAATGGGGGCTCCTGCCCCACAGTCCACAGTCAACCTGACGGCCGTCAACCTCGGCAGCCCCCACCTCCCACCCCATCGGTGGGTGCCCGTCGAGCTGGGCAGGGGGTCTGGAGCTCTGCCGTCCGTCAGGGTCCCCAGCGGCTGCTCAGCCCTCAGCCCCCACCCTCGCCCACCGAGAGGCCCTGCCCCAGCAGGTCCGGGTTGGGGCTGGAGAGTGTGTCTCTAAAGGGTTCCCAGGGGCCCAGCTCCGCCAGCCCCCAACAGACGCGGTGGCCAGAGCAGGGTCCTCAGCCCCGGCTCACGGGGGTCCCTGCAGAGACCACCTTCCATTTGCACACCCAGCGGCTTCTCGGAAGACCAGAAAGGGCAGCCCCGCGGGGGGCTCAGCGGGATCTGGAATCCCACCAGGCTCTGCAAATCTGCAACCGCCAGGCCCCCTGGACACCTCGGCAAAACTCGAACTCGGGCTCAGCGGGTCGGGGGTGGGCCTGGGCCTCTGCATTGCCAGCAGGATCCCGGGGGCTGTGGGTGCCGCTGGTTGGTCTCGGGACCACGGTCAGAAGTAGAGAAGCCATGGAGACAGCCCAGAGATGGCCCAGAGATGGCGTCGCTGCTGTGAGACAGGAGAAGCCCTCTGCGCTGCCCTCGGCGCCCGGGCCTCTGCCCTCCTTTCCCTGCCTTTCCCCAAGACCCCTCCTCTGTCAGTTAGGTGTGCGTCTGACCACAAATAACAGAAACCCCACCTAACAGCTTAACCAGAGGCTTATTTTCCTCGGGACACCCCAAGTCCAGAGTTCTCTCAGCGGCCCCCGCCCGCCCGCAGAGCCAGCCCCAAACCCGGGCACTGAGCACACCCAGCAGGCGTGTGCTGATGGGCAGAGACCGGTGTCACGTGTGCAGGCACACCCTCAGAGCTCTAAAGAAGCCGGGGGAACGCAGAGGCAAGCCAGGTGGCAGAGACCTCGACTACTTTCCAGGCCTCCCCTTCCTCCGGCATCCACGGCGCCCTGCAGCCGCCTCTCTGTGTCTGGCTCCGTGACGTGGGCAGCTGCAGGCGGGGTGGGGGGGCGGTGAGGAGAACGTGAGGAAAGGGTATCATTGGTAAACGCGCTGGACGCCTGGCAAGTTTGAGAGGATAAATTGAAATTTTACAGGACTAATGAGTTTCTGAAAACTGTTAGCCAGGCTTGTCCAAACAGTTCTCTCCCCACTTAAGATTTTCTAAATTGGACTCACAGAAATTTCAGGAGCTACTTTCGTCCTGGAATGAATAAACAGCCGAAGTAGATGGTGTGTTTCCAGCTGTCAAGCTTACACTGTGTCTTGCTCCCACTGTAACCCTAGTGTTTAGAGCTGCTTGAGCAAACATCCAGATACTTTGTAACCGTCACTGGACTCAGCTGTCAAAAAAGTGCATCCTAGGTATTTGTTTTTCTTTTTTTTTATGGACAGTGGGTGCTGGGCCCTTCCACACAAGCCTAAAATTAAATGCTGGGGTTAGTAACAGTATTTTTGAAATTGTCCTTGGTTTAAAGAATTTATAACCCAGTGGATGTTCGAGTCTTGGAGCTGATTCTTGGGCTTAAAACTTCGTGTCAACTTTGAATGTGCACCATCAGTGACAAGTGTAGTGGACCTTTGAGGGGCAACCCACCCACATGCTTCGAACAGTGCGAGGCACCCTCCGTCTTACGGCAGTGACCGTGGAGCTCGCCTGCCCCCACTGCCGGCTGCCTCAGTGCCGTTTGCCTCCCTGTGCTCCCGTCCTTTCCCCGGGACGGACGCCCACTCCTGGGCCGAGACTGTGTCTGCTTTGAGTTCACGTGCTTCCGTTCGGTAACATCATGCGTTTGCACGTGAGGCACATGCTGTGTGCGCTTCGATGTCATTTTCCTTCCCACTCAGGTCACAGGGAACTATGTCTTTTGCAGCAACAACAACAACAACAATAATCTACAATATAGTTTATCTTTGTTGTCTAGAAATATTCTTAGGTGCAATATAGGAAAGTCAAAGACAAAGTTGCTCACAAGTTGAACTGACCAGAATTTGAGAAATAATTATAAATTATAAGTTGCCAGTTTTCTTTTTCTGTTTGTCTGTCTGTCTGTGTTTCTTTTTTGGCCCACAACAACAATGTAATAGAAGTGCTTTGGTAACCTGTTGGGCCTGTCCAGACCTCGAGTGGGACCTACGCCAGTGTTTCACACCGACTCCAGCGCTGGAATCACCGATTCCGAAAGTTCTAGTCTGTCGCCTTCCGAATCAGCCGTTTGTGGAGATGTCTCCTTTTCACCTGGGGCCGCGTCCTCGTTGGGCCCCCTCTGCGGCTAAAAGACCTAAGGATTTCCAGCGGTGGTTTCCCGCGTGCGAGTCGCAGCCGCTGTGGGTCGTGAAGCCGAGTCCGTGGGCCGAACCACCTCTTCTGGGTGGAAGGGAGCGGGGTGGAACACGCCGGCCAGCGGCCGGCGCAGGTGGAGACGGTGAGCTCCGTGCGCTCCCCGCCCAGCCCGCGGGCAGCGTCGGTGGGAGCGAGCGCGGCTAATGCCTGGTGTGGAGAGAGGTCTCCCCCGTTTCCCTCGACTTTCTCTCTCCACTCCTCCCTCCCTGCCTTCCCCCTCCCCCCCCCTTTGAGTCCCCAGCTCACTTGTCAGGGTCAAAAGCCCAGACCACGAACCCAAAGCCCCCCAAGCCTTCCAGGCGGGCGCCGTCTTTCACCAGCACGACTGTGGGCGAGTTGCTCGCCGTCCCCCCTCCCGCCAGCGCAGGCCGGCACCGGCACCGGCTCCCCAGCCCCTCAAGACCCTGCGTAAGCTCCGCACAGGTGAGTGCCGGGCCCAGGTTCGCCCCGCAGGCCCCCCAGAGCCGCCGCCGCCGCTGCTCAGCTCCCGGGTGAGCTTCCGCGCCAGTGTTCACCGAGTTGCTTACCTCGCTTACCAGTGTCAGCGTGTCTGCGACCCTTCTTGTGCGTCAGTGTTCCAGCATGTCGTGTCTCGGGTGTGGTGTCTGAACACAGGTGTCTGTCCCTTCTTATTAGAATTGTTTGTATGTTGATTAAGATTTTCTGCGGTCCGCGAGACGGGAACTGTCCGCCGTTACGACGGGTGATTCCTGCTTGAGCTGAAACGTGTCGGAACAAACCCGCCGAGGTTCCCGGTGACGGCAGCAAAGGCGCACGTCCCGGGGAGGAGGGCGCAGGCTGCAGGCACACGGGTCTTGGGCTGTGGATACACGGGGAGGAAGGGCCATGAGCTACTTGGTGACGAAATGACGAAATGCAGCAATGCTGAAGGGGAGACAGTTAGGAGTAAGCCCTAGGATCCTTTCTCGAGGTCTTGGAAGATTATCGATAAATCATCTAGGAAATCAAGAAGAAGGTCGAGCTGCACCAAAATGTGGAAGGACGAGATGTAACTGTCCAACCAGGGCTGGTGCAAGATCCAGAAATAAATCATGAACTTTGAAGAAAGCTGAAATAAAAGACGATTATTATTTACAACAGTTCTGTCTTGCAGAAATGTCTGAGCTTTTACGTAGGTAACAACCATCAGAACCTTGACTCGGGGGCTGCGGCCGGACTGGGTTCCGTGAGGCGGCGCGTGGTGCCGACAGGCAAGGGTCCCGTCCTGGTCGACTGTGTCTTTCCAGGCACAAGGGGGAGGGGGCGTGACCCAGTGACCACAGAATGACCAACCCGAAACTCCAGAGGAGATGTAAGCTTGATGAATCACCTTAGCTAGCCAGACGAGGGACAGCCCCAGACTAAACGGTTGTCTCGGCGAACCCACACTCTCTCCGTTTCTGAGAAGCCAGAAGGACCACCGGCTTCTCATGTGCGGTGGCAGGCGTGGGTGCCGAGTCCCTTTGCGAAGGGAGTCCCCCCACCAGCTCTCTTCCTCGGGGCAAATTCAGCCCAGCGGTGACAACGTCTCCCGCGCCATCGAAGGAGCTTTGTCTTCGTAGGATGGGCACAGTCGGTCGCTGAGAAAAATAGAAAGTGAGTTTTGTGAATGTGGGCATCTCTGGAGGAGAACGGTCCCAGCAGGAGTGGTCCCGCCTCTCCGCCGGTGAACCGGTGAACCGTGTCTCCCACCCTGGAGCTAGCGGGCGTGCTCTTGTCGTGGGGGTGGTGGGGGCGGGAGGGGGGGCTGTCCAGACAGACCGGATGCTCTTCCGAGGCAGGCGAACGGGATTCAAAGCGGGGCCCCCGGGGGCCGTGTGCACAGACTCGAGCATTCCCTGAAGCTCTCTCCCGAGCAACGCGAGTGCAGGGCTGGTGCAGGGGCGGCAGCTCGCAGGCCACGGGCCGTCGAGGAGAGGGGCCAGGCCAGGGGAGCCGCTGATAAAAGACGAGTTTCGATGGCTGAACATGCCCACGTTAAGCCAGCCCGGGAGGGAGGGTCTGTGAGCACCAGCGTGCAGGGGTTCTGGAATGTGGACCTCGGCGGGGGCCCCCCGCGGTCCCCAGGGCGTCCCCGGCACGCCCATGCCTCCGCCCCCCGCAGCCCTCAGCGAGGAGGCCGGTGGGCAGCAGGTCCGGACTCAGGGTCTGGACGCGATGCTTTCACAAGGCGAGAACGGAGGGGCTCTCTCCTTCACAACGAAGCTGAAGTGGAAGGCTCTCCCAGGCACCCGGGTCGAGAGGCCGAATCCGTATGGTCCTTGGCAGAGCCCCGGGGACCCTGGGGACCGACCCTGCAAGTCCCGGGATCCGGCCCGGGCTCAGTGGTTCCCAGAAAGGTTCTGCTGAGGGCAAACCAGCCGCCCGTCTCTCCCCTGGCACCGGGCTGCCGGTTCTCGGCGTTGTCGCCGTGCAGAGTAAAACACGGAGGGCCTCACGAGCTGCTGTTAACTACATCGCCAAGGTTCCCATTGGGGGTTGTCTGAAAATCATGCTGCTCCCTTCTTCATGCGGAATGAGCGTTGCTCAGGGGGAGGCGCCGTGAAATCCGGGACTCGGTGAGAGAGCCTGCTGGGCCGTGAGTCACGGTCGTTCCGCTGGCTGAGGTGCTGAGCTCATGACAGCGCGGACGGGCCACCGAGCAGGTGGGGTCCGCCGTCCTCGGGGTGGCCGGGCCACGTGGAGACTGCAGGCGGCCACCCTGTCCCCGCAGCCCGGGGTGGCGGGAGGGCAGGGCCGCTGCCTGCTGTGGTCAGCAGTCCCTCGTGCTCTGAGAGCCCGAAGCCGCGCCGCCCCCTCCAGGACGGCACACCTGACCTGACCCAAAGCAAAGCCGCAATATTCACAGGATGCGACGTGCGTGCGAGCACTCGCACGCCCATCCGTCCGCGTGTGCCCTGGTGTGACGGTCCCACGGGCCCATCGGGAGGCGGGTGGGTGAACAACGGCGGGACGTCACACGAGGCAGCGCTGCCGGGCCGGGCCGGGACGAAGAAGGAACCCTTGCCCTTTGCGGCCGTGCGGACGGCCCCGGGGAGCACGGTGCTCAGTGACGCAGGCCCGTCAGAGAAAGGCAGACGCCATGTGAGCGCACTGGCGTGTGGAACCTCACAAACAAACTGAACTAACAGGCAAACAGTGGGACTCGTGCATGGAGGGTGGGCTGACTGCTCTGGTGGGGGGCGGGGGCAGCAGAGGATGAGCCAAAATAAAAAGGAACAGGAACAGGAAAAGGAGGGGAGAGAGAAGGACTCCGGGACTCAGAGAACAGCGCGGGGATTGCATGGGGGGAGGGGCAGGGCGGGGGAAGAGGGGGGAGGCGGACAGCGGCGAGGGGAAAAGTGCGATAAAAAACTCGCCGCTGTGGCTCCCACGGGGCCGGCCAGGAGACACGATGAAACGGCGTGAGGGGCTTCTCCGAAGGTCCTTGCGCCGCTCTGGCCACTCTCGGAGGAAAAGTACGGCGGTCTAAGTACTTGCTAGGAAGCCGCACCTGTGGCCATAGGTGCACTTTCTCAACTCTCCCAAACGTGTTTAACGACAGTTGTTCTGTGCACGCGTGTCCGCGTCGATGCTCGCACGCAGGGGCTGGGAGGGGCCCGCCGGGTGCTGACTGCAAGGGAGGCCGTGGACACGGTGCCGCCTCCCCCAGCACACGCGGTTGGCGCAGCCTTCCCGGGGCCCGCGGTTCGCGTGTTCCCCTTGATCGTCTCCCGCCTTCAGTCCTTTCCTCTTGGGAAGGAGAGAGCCGCTGAGGTGCGGTCGTGTGTCTGCATCGCCCCGACACATCTCTGGGTGCCACAGCTGACCCGGCTGGGGCGGAGGACAGGTGAGTCTTCTTGGGGGGGTCGGGGGGGCGCTGAGGGCTGGACCAGCTCAGCCCGGTGGGAGGGGCGGGGGCCAGCTGGGAGCCACACCCCCAGCCTGCACCCCCTGTGGAATGGGGCAGCCTTTCATTCATTTCAGTGGACAGAATCAAAGGCTAATGTGGATTTATTCCAGGCAATTGCTCCCTTTGTTTTTCTTAATTCATGAGTATTAATATTCTTTAATGAGGGATGTTTTATCGTGTATTTTTTTGAGGGAGCCCCACCTTCCTCCTTTCTGGAGTGTCGGGCACTCGGACGAACTCCAGGTCACGGAATGCGCCCGAGGTGCACGCACGACCCTCTGCAAGGGGAAGAGGAGGGGAGGCTGGGTGAGGGCATTCGGAAGAGGGGGTGTTCCTGTCGTTCACAGGCTCTGCGAACGTCAACACGGTCCCGTGATCACAACGTCGGTCTGAGGCCCGTCTTGCGACCCCTGTGTCTCCTGAGGCAGACCCGGTGCGTCGCACGGTTCGCAGGCTCCGGTGTCTGAGCCGAAGGAAGGGAAGGCAAGCAGGGGCACCAGCTCTAGGGCTGAGGCGACGCTGTGAAAATCTGCTCTGAGTACTTTGTAGGTTCTCTGACGTGACTCTCACGTAATCTTTCGGCAGTCATGCTACGATCCTGAGTCCCCTTCCTCAGGCAGGGAAACGGACACTCAGACTTGAGAACTTGCCCCAGATGACAGGTCGTGACAGGGAGGTGACGGAGAGAAGACGTCACAGCCCCAACAGCCTGGGCCGGAGCACCAGCTCCCGGGCACCGGGCTGTTCTTGCTGCTAAAATGCAATGAAGGTTCACCAGACCTGAACGTACGCCGCAAAGGAGTGTTGTCCTGCTCTAGGACGGGTGTTGAGTTTCGACAGTTAAAAAACGTTGCCAAATAGTTGCAGAAGGAAGAGACATCGACGAAACGTAACAGACGGGGTAACAATGACACACGTCGGTATAGGACGCTTTTACCAGACCAGGCTGACGTGGCTGGAAACGCTGGAGTCCCCGGCACGTCTCCCAGCAGGGGGTGGGGAGGGGCGGGGGAGGGGAGAAGGACGAGGCTGCGGGGTTTGAAGGGCTTGCCACCACGCAGGGAGCCTCGGACCCGCCCTGAGCTCCACGGAGACAGGAGGGGCCTGCTCAGCTCTGCTCTCGCTGGTCACAATGCCGACAGTGGCCCGGGCCCCAGGCCGTAGCTGAGCAAGGCATGGACCATGGCCGTGACTCCAGACCTGAGCAAGCGCTGGGCCCCAAGGCAGCCCGCCTGCCAACCAAGCTGTGGCTCTGCTCACCCCCAGGGTCCAGGGCTCTGGCTTTGTCCCCCTGCACAGCCCAGACGAAACAGGAGAACCAGCTCCCAGAGGGACCCGAGGGTCCTCGCTGCTGTCTCCCTAGAGACTGAAGGTGAGACGCAGTCACAGCGGAAAGTTAGACTCCAGGCTGTGTTTTCCTTACGCTGGTGGGGTGCAGTCGGTCAGCCTCTGGAGCACTCTCTCACGAAGTCCCCCAAGGTGACGCGCCAGACCTTTCGGTTCCAGGCATGAGAGCCCGTGAAACATGTCTGCATTCTGGCATGCCGGCGGTGTTCGTGTGTGTGTGTGTGTGTGTGCATTCTTGTGCACACTTAATACCAGCACGTGACGTCTCCCGTAAACTTGCTCGGCGGGGAGCAAACAAGCCGTCAGGGAGGCTGCACAAATGCCCTGCTCGCTGGCCGGCCGCTCGGTAAACAATGACGTCAAAGGAAACCGGAGGAGCCACAGATGGCCGGCAGAAGGGAGGCTGCTTCCCCATCTTCGCTGGGGTGTGCGTTACACACCAAAGAATTCACTCGTCGCAAGTGCACACAGTTCAGGGGTTTAAATAGAGTCTCAGGGTCAGGCAGCATCACCCCAACCTAGTCTGAGGAGATACTCTTCGCCCCCCAGAAGCCCTGTCCCTCCGCACCCCCACTGCAGCCCCGGGCTGGCACCGAGGGACTCGTGCCGCCCACGGATTCGCTGGTTCCGGGCGTTTCGCACAAGTGGAAGCGTAAGACACGTGGTCGGAGGAAGATCATTCTGCCTTGGGATGTCAATAGCTATGTGCCCACGATGAACTTACAGACACTGCGACCCAAGTTGCCATTCCCCGCGTGGGGCGATGGGGAGGAAGCCCCGTGGGAAGTGTCCTCCCACGGGGGGCGCCTCAGCGAGGGTCTGGGAGGAGCTCCTGGGGCCGCTGGGGCAGAAGCACCCAGACCCCGCGCCAGGACGCTCCCTGGCCACCGCCCCCACGCTCTCAGGATGCCCGGGGGACACCCTCTCGCTCGTCACAGAGCTATTAGAGTCTCCGCCGGCCTGCAGCCAAGGTCGCCTGGCACATCCTAAGTGTGCATTTTCTAAACAAAGGCTGGCACTTTCCACTTGGTGTGTGCGGCAGGCACGCACACACACGACTTTGGGGCCATGGTTCCCACCACAGAGCGACCCCGGGTCTGCCAAAGTGCCGCTCGCACGGAACTCACTGCATCGGTCTCACTCCAAAGACACCCTGTGTCTTTTATCACGTGACATTTAAGCTCCAAGAATTAACCAAGATTTTGCGGGGGGGGGATATCAAGGAAATCGTGTTTTCAGCCAGGGCTGGTGTGGCTCAGTGGGTTGAGGGCCAAATATTTTATACACACACCATATATGTAATTCTCCATACATGCACACACATATGTACATACATATTCTGTACGTAAACTCTTTCAGATATAGAAATTTCTGCACAGAATTTTCTGAAGATAAAGTTTTGATATGGTGGTACTTGGTATTATATCCTCTCAGGAATTTTTAAGGGGTATTTTTAAATCACTATTGAAAATATCCCACATTATGACTTGTGGATTTCCACAGTTTGCAACAAATGTAGTCAGTACGAACAGTTTTCTTTTAGGAATTTTGAAGTGATTAGCTTCACCCCCCTAGAGTGGGAGATGCAAAATGAGACGTCGCAGCAGAACACACGTCCTCTGGGGCTTTGTCAGCAGAGGCTGGCTCCGGTCACCACGGGGACCACGGTGCTGTGCCTGGAAAGGGCTTCTCGGAGGTTAAAACGACCGGCGGAAGGACTTGTCAGCCACACAGCTGTTGGCAGAACAGCCTTACCGGTTCCAAACCCCGTCCAACCATGAGGAGACTCCACCGCGGGCAGTTTGATTCCAGCTTAATTAGTCTTTAGGTGACCCCCTGCACCTCTGCGTGAGAAGCTATTAATTACGTGTTTCCTGTTCTGATAGAAGAGTTGCAATGTCCATGGTTCAATACAAAGCAGTGATTGAATGAATGGTTTAAAGAAAATTTTGAATTCTCCACATACGTTGCTCTAAATGACTTTCAGCCTGATCCTAAGCAACAGAAAACTCTTTTTCAAGTTCTTGGGCTTTCTAGGGGTGTGACTTAGGTTGCACACATCACATAGATTCCATGCGTTCACACGCCCACTCACGGCAGACGCATGCACAGATGCTCACATGCACACGGAAGTTTGTATTTGACCTAAATTCACAAAATGAGAGGATAGAATGAATTACTGCACAAATTTGGAAATTATGAACGTACTGTAACAAATGTGAGAATAGTGTGTCATCAGTTGAACAAATATCTTTTTCTATTGCAGTTACATTTTTCTCCTTTATAAACAATCCAGGCACCATAAATCTGGAAGGTACTTCATCTTTCCCTTTTTATGATTATTTTTAAAGATCTTCACCCAAAGATCGTTTAGTGATTTGAGAGAGAGAACTAGAAACATCAGCTGGTTGCTTCTCATATGCACCCTGACCAGGGGTCAAACTACAGCCTGGGCATGCGCCCCGACTGGACATCCAACCCACAACCTTTTGGGGTACCGGACGATGCTCCAACCAACTGAGCCACCCAGCCAGCGCAATCTCTCCCCTTTTAAATGTACTTCCATTCAAGGAGTACAATGTGATGTTGGAAATCTTGTATTTGGTCTAGGCTGAGGCGCTTTGAGTTCAGATGTATGGCAGAGAGCGGTACGGATAAAGATCACTTCTGGTTAACAACTTACAACAAAGACACAGCACTCGCCCTGTGGGAGGTGTTACCAGGGTGGGGAGACACGCTTGCACACTGCTGTCTTTGTCGTGTTCATATCCCTCACCCAGGTACAAAACTGGAATGAAGAGTCTTTGCTAAACTAAGTTAGTAATGCACAAAAGAAGAGGTCAGAATTTGGAAAAGACTTTAAGGTTGTGTGTGTGTGTGTGTGTGCGTGCGTGTGTTGTAAGTGGAGAGACTATGAAAGAGAGTTGTCCAACCACCAGCCAAACCCTGTTGCTCACAGCTGCCTGGGGCTGCAGGTGCTGCCGGCAGTCCCTGGTTGGTCGAAGGGGGCAGGTGAGCAGTCCGGGGACATTCCACACAATCCAGGTGAGGGGTGGCAGCTCCCTAGAACAGGATGGGGTGGCTGCAGGCTCTTGGAGCCCCTCAGGGGACACGACGACATGCCACGCAGTGTCTCAAAACAGACCACACTTCCTCCCAAGTCCCCATGGAACATTTGGAAAACGACCAGCCACTGGGTGTGGGCGGCAGGAAAACTCACAAGCACTACTGACTGAATCTTTAGCATTTTGGATCTTGGAATATAAAACCTGTTCACAGAACATACAGTTTGGAAATCTGACCACATATTTGGCCAGGAAATAAAACCTCAAATTTTTAAAAATGTTATACGTACAGACCAAATTCCTGGGCTATAAACCAATAATCCTTAAATTAATATGATAGCAAAGTTCAGAACTCCCTGAATACTAGACCCTCTTTGGAGGCAACTTACATTAATAAAATCTTAAGAAATAATACAATCTAGGGAAAATGTCTTAAGTGTAGGAGAAACCTGAACATATTTGCACGCAGAAGACTGAGTGAGGAAGTGGGGATTAAAACTATCAGAAACTGGAAGTACGGCGGAGCACGGAATTAGCCTTGGGGATTGATTGCTTCACTGCCTGAGGTCGGGGTGAAGGGAGAGGACTCTGCCCCGGGAGGAAAGCGAGAGCTACCGACACAAATGTAAGAAATGAAATAAATGCATGTGTGCAGCAGCTCTGCAGCACTGCACGGATCCCGGCGCACTCGGGACGAGGCCAGGTTTTCTTAACCCAGCTGCTCGGGCCGGAGCAGCCAGCGGCGCGGAAGGGCGGCTGTTTTCGCCCAGCAGGCGAGAGGGGCCAGCGTCTCGGAGATCCGCAGGTTGCCATCGGCTTCCCCACCCGCGCGCACTCCGACCGTGGAGCCCCGCACGGGCGCCGGCGCGGAGCCGGGTCTGCGGGCCCCCTGCGGGGCAAACCCGCCCAGGCCGCAGCCACAGCTGCACGCCGGCCGCTGGGCCTCCACTTCCTGGAGGCGGGGCGCACGTGCGGAGCGCGCGTCGCACGGGGACTCCCGGCGACCCCGCACGACTCCTGGGCCAAGCGGGCGGGGGCCCCACGTGACGCCCCCACCGGCTTTAGGGGAGGCCTCCGGGTCCCGCGCGCGCGGCCCCGCCGACAGTACCCGCGCCCAGCGCGCGCTTCACCGAGGCCGGCGCACGGCGCGTGCGCACCCCACGCCCACCGCCTCCGCTCCCACCCTCGCCGCGCGGTGACGTCATCGTGCCCCGGGGAGCAGCGGGCGGAGCCTCGGGCACCACCCCTCCCGCTCTCGTGCGCGCTGTGGTCATCGGCCCCCGACACGCGGTGACGTCATCGGCCGCCGACTCGCGGACGGCCGGGAAGGGCCCGCGGGCGGAGCCTCCACCGGGTGGGAGCCGAGGGGCGAGGGCGGGGACGAGCGGCGAGCGGAGAGGGCGAGAAGGGGCGGGGAGGCGGGGGCCCGAACATGGCGGACCAGATCCCTCTGTACCCGGTGCGCAGCGCGGCCGTGGCGGCCGTGGCCAACCGCAAACGCGCGGCCTACTACAGTGCGGCGGGGCCCGGGCCGGGGGCCGAGCGACCCAGCAGGTAACGACGGCCCGCCCCTGCTCCTGCCCCACCCCCTTCGCCCGCCCCGTCCAGGTGCGGCCTGGCCCGGTGGGCCCGCCGCGGGCCGCGCGGGGCGCGGTTCGCCCGCACTTAGAGGACACCGCCCTCCTGGAGGGGCCCGGGGCAGCGTCGGGGACGGGCGGGGCCCGCCCCAGCCCTGCACCCCCCGACCCCGGGGTGCCCTGTCCCCCGGTCCACCCGGAGAAGTGGCTGCCTCCCGTCCGGGGGAGCTGCTCTCGGAGGCGACGCGCGGGAGAAGCCGCGAGCACTGGTCACGAGGACTTGTCAAGTGTCCGAAACTCAGACTGGGGCGCGGGCGGAGACCGCTCGCTGGCTCACGGAGGGCGAGTCCCTTGTTTTCGCCCACGGGGAGAGCACGGGAAGGCGGTTCGTTCGGCTTAGGGAGCACACTTGTTACCGCAAGGAGCGTGTACAGAGCTTCCTGGAGACCCCGGTGTTTGCCCTCAGGAGGGGGAGACGGAGACTTAGGTGAACGTGTTCGGTGCGCCACAGTTCGTCTGCAGTCCAAGCAAACGTACAGACGTTTGATTTAAAGTGAAAGCCTCATACCCTATTTGGTTTTAACTCACTTATTTCACACCCCGAGAGAAGAATTCTGTGCACTTAATAAACGGTAGAGTAATTTGAAACAGAAACTTGTAAGGGGAGATACTGCCTCTTGTGCAGAAGTTACCGAAGTTTTATTCCCGAGGAGTTGTAGGGGCAAGTAGCTTTCAACACACAGAAGGGGAAGCTGCAGATTTCAACACCCTGCCCCGGGAGTCGGGGTTCAGATTTTGCTGCTGCTTGGGTTGAGGAGTGTCCCTTACTGGGTCCCTGCAGTGAATCTTGTCCATCCACTTACTTACCAGCTGTTTGATCTCAGACGCCTTATTGAGACATGAGCCCTGGTTTCCTCCCAGGAACTTGGGGGCTCCTCATGGGTTGCTGAGGGTGAAGGGAGAACCTGGGAAGCTTCCCGGGTCCCTGCTGGGTCAGAAGTACCATTTCCGCCTCCCCCCTGTTAACACCTCCGTGAGTGCGGGCGTCCTAACGGTGTAAGTGGCCAGTTTCCGGAGATCATTGTCCAGCAAGGTGCCACCTGTGTGGGTATAGGTTTCCGGAACAGCTTGGATCTCTCCGTCTTCGAGTCCTGTTCCTGAGGCTCTGTGGTTTGGTGTGTACGCATGTAGGACCCTTATGGCTCCCAGGTGGGTGTCTTTTATTGTTGTACCAAGTTCCTCTCTGTCTCTGCGACTTGCCTCCTCCGCAGCCCACTGAGGTCTGCTTTAGTAGATGCTGACGTGGCCGCTCCTGCTTGTCGTGGGGTCGTGGCTGCGTGGCTGGATCTGAAGTGAGTTGTCGTTGGGTCTCGTTTTCCATTGTGCGCTCCATCGCTCGCTGTCCTTCGGTTGGTGCATTTCAACCATTTATACTTAAGGTGATTACCGGGGGGACCCCCAAAACCTGAAATGTATGTATTCAAATAACTGTATGTTTACTCTTACATGTTTAAACTTCAGTCAGCTTCAAAGTCCTCCCTACCTGGTGCAGTGCACCCACGAGAGCTTTTCTCCGCTGCTCAGAGCAGTTTTCGAGCTCGTCGATTCTGACGCCTTCTAGTGCTCCCGGCGTTTTTGTTTTACCTGTTCCACATCAGCACAATGTTTCCCTTTGAGGATTTTGTTCATCCTGGGAAACAAAAAAAAGTCGCTTGGGACAAGATCAGGTAAATAGAAAGGGTGGGGCTCAGAGGTCATGATGTTTGGGTCAAAAACTGCTGAACACGCAGCACAGTGTGGACAGGTGCACTCCTAACTCACCCATCATGAAATGGGTGAACACATTTAGAGGGTCTTAAAAAAAAACAAAAAATTTCACTGAAGCCAAATGCAGCCTCTCACAACAACACCAGCTGGTCCATGGATACAGACAGGTTCCTAGAACACTCACCTAACGGGGGCAGCCTGTACTACCAGGGGCCCACCCTCCAGAAGATAATTCTGGGGTGTTTTGGGTCCCCCCTCATATCGATGGGTTAGAGTGTAGGTGTGCCCTTTTACTATGTTTTGCTTGTCGTTTATTTTTTCTGGTTCTCATTCCTGTTTCTCTTCTTGCCATCCTTTGGATTACTTGAACTTGCCTTGATAGCTCTAGTGTTTCTGAGTGTAGATATTTGTATGGTTTCTGTAGCGATTGCTCCGGGCATTGCCGTGTACAGGGGAGTCACCAGCATGGGGGGGGGGGGGTGTCAGCATTTTCTTGTGTGGAGTCGAGCGAGGAGACCTGACTTCCGTTCCATTGCCTTTACCCCCCTCTCCCTCCACACCTCACAGCCATGCTGGGTGTCAGGCCATGCCGACGCCTCTTGTTTGAACCGTCAAACGGCACTTGGAAACTCGGGATGGTAAGCCCGCGGCAGGGGCCCTGGTTTGCTCTTCCTGTTACCCCTCCTTCCCAGCGCTCCAGGGTTCCCTCCCTCGTGACTTCCTTTCCACTGGAAGAACTCCCTGCAGCCAGTCTTGACGTTTATCTGAGAATGACTTCGTTTCATCCCCGGAGGAGCGTGTCCTGGGCACGGAGTTGCTGGCTGACGGTTCTCAGCCCCCGGAGCACGGTTCCCTGGGTCCGTCCTTCGAGGCCCCAGCAGGAAGTCGGCCCTCACTCTCCTCCTCCCGCGAGGCGGCGTCCTCCCGCCTGGCACTGCCTGCGAGGTTCTTGTTTGTCTCTACTCTTCAGCAGTCCAGTTCCGATGTATCTCACTTCGTGTGGATTTCTTCAGGCTGTTGTTGGGCATTCATGAAGCTTCTTCCATCTGTAGCTTCTGTCTCACCAAACTTAGGGGATTTTCGCCATCGTTTCTTCGGGCGCTCCTTCAGTTCCGCTTCCCCTCTCCCTCCAGAGCCCCAGGGCTGTCCGCTGGGGCCCTCGGTAGTGCCGCTCCGCTGCCTCGGGCTCCTTTCCTCGGGCTCTCTTCTCCGCGCCGTACACGTTGTGCAAACGCTGTCTGCTTGCTCTCGAGTCCCTGAATTCTGTCCTCTGACAACTTCACTCGGCTGCGGGTTCCTAGACCCACTGATGTTTGGTTTTCAGTTTCACAATTGCTGTTCAAGAGAATGCGTAATTGATTGCTAGAGCATTCTTATGTTTTCTGCTTAAAATGCTATAACACAGGTTCAGTGTCCGAGGTGACCTTGGCTTTGGTGTCGGGCGTTGTCTTTTCTGGGTCGCACTGTGAGTGTTCTGGGTCTGGGTGTGACTGGTGGTTTTCGCCGGGATCCTGGGTGTTTTGTCTCCACTGTTGGGAGAGTGTGGGTCCTACTTATGCCTTTTCTAATGGGATTCCTTTGTGGTCAGTGAACACACTCCATGTGATTGTTTTAAACCTGGTGCGGTAGGTCTTGTGACTGAAGACCCCGGGGCCCTCGAGGAGAGAGAGTGGTGTTGGTGCGGGTGAGACGCTCTGAAGTGTCGACCGGGTCCTGTCGGCGAGCAGAGTGGCGTCGCGTCCCTCCGTGTCGCTGGAGTGCCGTCCGGCGGCGCCTTCGGTCGTCCCGAGCAGGGCGGTGAAGTCGCCCGTGGTAATCGGTTGTGACCCTGCGTTTGTCCGTTTCTCCGCTTGGCTGGCGAGTCTGCGCCCACCGGCTCCGTGGCGCTGCCGTCTGGTGCACACACTCAGGGTTCCTGCGTCCCGGACGGACTGACACTTCCGTCGCCTCCCTGTGTGTCTCTGGTCGTGTGTTTGCTCTGCAGCTTTTACTTTGTCTGACATTATTGTCACCACTCCTGCTTTCCTTTGACTACTGTTCGCCTAGCGTGTAATTTTCCCTCCTTCTGCGTGTAACCTGCTGGTCTCAGAAGTGACTTTCTCGTGGTTGGCGTGTGGGTTTACCCACCCTGCCGGTGTCCGGGGTCTTCGGGGCGCTCGCCCTCAGGGCGGTGCCTGGTGAAGCAGGCCTTGCCCTGCCGCTTTACTTGCTGTTGCCCGTGTTTTCTGTTCCTCCGTTTGCTCTGCCTCCGCACGGGTTACTGGAACGTTGTTTCTGGAGCTCCGTTTTGAGTTACCTGCGGTGGTTTTCAGCGTGTCTCTGTGCGCGGAGGTTCGGTGGTGTGTCTCGGTGCCGTGCAGACACAGGCTGTCACAGTGTAGCGGTGCCGGCAGTTTGTCAGTCTGAGTCAGGGGTAGGATTCTTACCTTTTTGTGTCCCCGAATGCTCCCTGGGGGTGATGCAATTTCTTGTCCAGGCACACGCAGCCCTGGCCGAGCGGCTCAGTGGGTTGGGGCGTTGTCCCGTAACCAAGAGGTTGTAGGTTCTGTCCCCGGCCAGGGCACATCCCACGGTGCGGGTCTGATCCCCGGGTCGGGCCGTGGTCGCTGGGGAAGCGATTGATGTTTCTCTCGTACGTCATGTTTCTCTCTCCCTCTCTCTCTCTCTGTCCCCCACCCTCCCTCTAAAATCAGTGGACGTGTCCTCGGGCGAGCATTTTCTTCTAAAAAGTATATGTGAATGTTACATATGTAAAAGTACATAAACAGTTCTCTTATATACAATTAGAACCAAGTAGCAGTGTTATAACTTTTGTTTCATCTTTCAAACATAATTCATAAAATTCGAGAGAAGGAAAGCCTATTGTATTGACCCACATTGTTTGTTCTTTCTGTTCTCTTATTTCCGGATTTCCCAGAATTCCTCATTTTATTATTTCTATTCTGTTTTAACAATTTCTTAGCTATTCTTTTAAGGTAGGTCTGCTGGAAACAAGTTCTGTATTTATTTTTCTTCATCTGAGAGTATCTCATTTCCCCTTTATTCCTGAAGGATAATTTGAGCAGATAGACGTGCTGGAGTTGACAGTTCTTTTATTTCAGCACTTGAAACACGTTGTGTCACTTTCAGTCCCCTCCCCCGCTTCTGCCGCTGCCACAGGGCAGCGGGTGCCTCAGAGCTGGGGCTGCCCTGCTGCTGCTGCTGCTGCCGCCTGGGGGACAGGGGACGGGGGACGTGCGCTCGGCCAGAAGGGCAGGTGCCCACTCGGGGGCCCTTCCTGCGGGGCTGCCGCCCTGGTCCGTGGCCGGAGGGCCCGGCCTCCTCGGGCTGTGCCTGTGGGTTCTGTGGCTGCCGCTTCTGGTGCGCAGTGGGGCCCCACGAGGCGGGAGCGGAGGCCCCTGGGCTGGCGGCCCCTCCAGGTCGGCCTCCTCCTCTCTTCCTCCACCTGCCCCCTCTTGCCTCCAGGGCGGGGGGTGCTGTGTGGGGTGCTGTGTGGGGCATGGGGAGGTGTCCCCTCAACCTGGTCCACAGCCAGCAGGGGCGGGGATTGACTTTTGTTCTTCGTTTCCTCTTTTTATTTTAAAGTCTCATTCCTTCCCAGTTTTTGACGCAGTTCACACACCGCCCAGTCTTCCCGGGACAGTGTAAGTTGCAGGGCCGCGGCGCGCTCACAGGTGAGCGCAGCCATTACCGGCCAGCGGTGAGGACACTTCCGTCCCCGACGCCGGCCCCTCGCAGCCGCCCGCAGGTTTCTCTCCTCGTGGGGGAGCGCGCAGGACGGCACAGGCCCTCGTGAAGCGCGCTTTCGACGTGCTGCAGACCTCACGGCCGCAGCGGACAAAGTTTTATGTCACAGTTACGGCGATTAAAACGTTTACAGTCTGAGAAACGGTGTATTAGCATACAACTGAAACTAGAAAGCGGAAGCGAGAGTAGTCTCTGTTTTTGTCATGTCTACCGGGGCATCGCTGTGGCTAGACACGCACCGTGTGGCCTTGTGTTTCCAGAAACCTGCGTTTGCACCGGGAGGCCTTTCTGCCCTTGGTGGTGGCTGAGAGCGAATTAGTTGTGGGAGAGGCCTCTCTGGTGCCGGCTCCGCTCCGTGGACCAGCCTCGGGAGCCGCTGCCCTCGGCGGCCGCAGGGAGCCCGGCCTGGCGCGGGCCCTGCCTGGGGGCCGCAGGCTCCCCTTGGGGGAGCGGACTCGTCCTCCTGTCGTTACTGTCGCGCCAGCGTGGGGGTGCCACGTGTTCAAAATGTCACGTCGGCGAGTCGTCACAGCGCGTAGACATTTTCACCGTTGGGTTTGCGCTTCATGACGATTTCCCGCAGAAGACTCCAGCGTGACCTGAGAACAGGTTTAGTAAATGTTAGACGTCCAGTGTCGTGCTGTTCTCTTTACCGCGGAGGGTGAGGGTGGTCGCGTGCGCCTGTGCGAACGCGGCCAGGTCAGCGAGATGCCGCACACCCCGCACAGGTGTCTGTGGGCTCAGGTGTCCGTGGGCACAGGTGTCCGTGGGCCGCTCGGGATGCAGCTCCTGAGGGAGGCCGCCCTCGGGGAGGCTCCGGCCAGCCTCTGGCCTGCTCCTGACGGCCTGGGGAGGAGGAGGAGGGTGCCCATTCTCCGATGTTTGTGTTTCTGTCCTTTCGTTGGTGCCCGTGTCCCTCAAACACCTTCCCCTGGGGGAGGGAGGGGGAGAGACGGGGGGGGGAGGGTAGGCACTGGGTGTGGTTTGTTTCTCAGAGCCTGTGAGTGCCACCCCCCCCCCCCGCCCTGCGACCCCCGGCCCCACTGGGGGACGGACGGACGGAGGGACAGACGGATGCCTGGGGCCCTGGTGGTGGGTGTGGCTCTGCAGCTCAGCAAGGGCACCCCGCGCCCCAGCTGCACAGGGAGGCTGCACCCGAGGAAGCAGACGCTCGCTCCTGGACGGCGCTGCGGCTCCTCGGTTCGCTGACACGCAGGCGAAGGGGCCCGTGTTTCTTTCTCTTCAGGAAGGCTTGAGCGTTGGTGTATTTTAAAGGTGTTCCTCAAGTGTCGGTTGACTTCTCAGAAACGTTTCTTATCAAAGTGGAAGCAATAAGGCTGTTATACTTAAGATAAAAGTGTGAGTTGAGGCTGGTTGTCGTGCTGCCCTGTTCTTACCGGGGCGCGTGTGAATAGCGTGTCTCCCGGCGTCTGCGAGCCGGACGGCCCCCAATTGTCTTCAGCCCTCGGCAGCGGCTGAGGCAGCTGTCTTCCCTTCTCACACGCGGGTCTCCTGGGTGTGGTGTCATCCGCTCGTCGGCTTTGTTCGCATTGTTTTTACTCGTTTTAGAAATATGTTTCCAGAATGATACTTAATTGCTGCAAACGTTGATTTTTCTTGAGTGACAAACCAATCAAGTTTGCATGACACCAGGCAACAAAGACACTTAAGATTCTCTGCTTAGCCCGTCTCTGAAGCAAATCCATTATTCATCATCTTATTGTTTTCAAATACTGAGGTGAGACGCTCGGCACAATAGGAAAATTGCTCTGGAAATGGGGTAAATTGCTCACCAGTTCAAAGGCTCCTTTCTGCAGTCGAGGCTGCCGCTGCTTCTGCTCATTGTCTCCGAGACCCATTGTTCCGCCCGCCCGGCGTGGAGCCCTCTCGCGGAGTCTGTCGGGGGGCGGGGACTCCGGGTGGCGGCAGCGTGGGCCCGGGCAGCGTGGTGAGCAGGGCTGGGGGTCCCCTTCTGTGTGCCGCACCGCCGCCGCGAAGCGGTGTCGGGGTCTTCACCACGTTCTGTGTGAGAGCTCGTTTCCCAGCCAGGCCGACTGTTCCCAGCGCGGCCGACTGTTCCCAGCGCGGCCGACTGTTCCCAGCGAGACTGCGCTGTGCGGAGACCCAGACCCAGGGGGAGCTACGGGGAACACGGCGTCTCCTTCAGGCCTGTGCTGCTGCGAGCTGCCCCCCCCCCACCGCCATGGGTGGGCCAGCCCCCAGGGGCGCTGGCGGGGGCGGGGCTGCCAGGGGCAGTGAGGTGTCCCCGGCGGACGGCCGCTATCCCGACTCGCTGCTCGCAGGGCGGCGGCGCTCAGCTCTGCGTCTGAGCGGCCTGAGCGCGGGGAGGGAGGCTCCCCGCCCCCCGCCTGCGGGCGCCCTTTGTACGGCCGGCCCGGCGGCCGTGTCCTGGCAGGGGAGCCTCGGACACAGGTCAGGTTCTCGCGGGCCGGTCGGGACCTGCGGCCGGAGTCAGCTCGCGGCGCCGGGGAAAGGAGGCTTTTGCCGCGTCCTCATGCAGTCTTCTCTGGTCTGTCCCCGTCCGGCAGGTACCGGCTGGAGGACGAGTCCGCGCACCTGGACGAGATGCCGCTCATGATGTCGGAGGAGGGCGTGGAGAACGAGGAGAGCGACTACCACACGCTGCCCCGGGCCCGGGCGGCGCGGCGAGGACGCGGGCTGCGGGGGCTGCCGCGGCGGCTCTGCGGGGGCTGGGCGTCCCTGTGCACCAGGTGTGTGGCCCGCCGGCAGACGCACACCCGAGGGTGCCGTGCGGACGGCGTCCCAGGGTCGGTCGCGCCCCTCGGCCAGGCAGCCGGGTCCCCGTTCAGCAGCATGGCTCTGTGCCCGCGGCTGCCTGCCCTGGCGGGGCTCACGCGGCTTCTGTGCCTCTGGCCGGAAGGGAGGGAAGGGAAGAACTCGTGTCTCAGACAAGGTCGCTGGCGGTTGAGATAAACTGATGCTGTGTGTGGTGGGCACTAAATTGGTTCGCCTTTGACCTTAGCGTTTGGTGTGTGAAAGCACGCCGCCTGCCAGGGACCCTGTGCCCCTGGCTGCCCTGCCCGCCCCCGGGACAGGCAGGATGGGCTTGGGCTGACCGGGCCCTTGAGGGGGTGTGTCCACAGGCTCCCACGGTCACCGTCTTCCCGCTGCTCGAGGTTTGCGGTCGGTGCCTTTCCTGCGGTCGTGAACTTGCACCCCTTTGCCCGGGAAAGGGATGAACGTGATTGCAGAACAGTGTCTTGTCCGCTGTCCTTCGCATCGTCCTGCTAGAAGTTTGCAGACAGGCGTGTGACGCCCGTTGTGATTTCCGGGTCAGCTCTCGGAGCGGTGCTGACGCTGCGCCCCGGGGCCCCTGGGGACGGAGGAGCCCCTTGGGGACCGGCAGACGGAGCCAGGCAGCAGGCAAGGCCCTGTGGGGCGCGGGCTCGCCGCCCCCCCCCCCAATCACCGCGGCCCCACCCTTGGTGTTCTGACGTGTGTGTGAGCTTCCCGCGCGAGGACGGACTCTCGTGGCCAAGCAGCTTCTAGGAGTTGCTGACGTGTGAAACCAATGTTAAAACCTTCTGTGTCTTTTAAAAAACCGTCCTGTGGGTTACGCAGCCAGTGTTCCAGGCGTGTTCCAGCCCAGGGCGCGTCCCTGCGTGCTCCTGGTGGGCACTCGCTGGGGGGACGCAGACTCTGACGGGGCGCAGGGCGCTCAGGCACGCGGCCCACGAGGCCTGAGAGCTGCGGACGTGCCGTGTGTCCGGCCTCCTCACGGTGTGGGGAGGACGCTGTCAGAGTGACCGCTCCTGGCCCTTCACGGGGCTCCGTTCGCATTGACGGCGCACCACCGGGCGTGGGGTTCCATCTGTGACGTGTTCCTTTTCTCGAGGGGAATGTTAAGGACACATCTGACGATGCAGGTGTCTGCAGCGGTGACACCCATGTTGGGGACACAGACATGCAATAAAACATGCAAGACCCGTGTGAGCGGAGAAGCAGACCGCGCCACGTGGGCAGCGCCGGTCGGTCCTTGTGGCCCCGGGGCCGGGCGGGGTCGCAGTGTCGGCCACCCCGAGAAAGTGCTGCGCGGCAGAGACCGTCTCCCGGAGCAGACTGTGTGGCTGGCCGCGCGCAGCAGGTGCTCTCGTTCTCTGCGCGCCTCGCGAGCCTCCGTCTCGAATGCCCGCTGCGTTCCGGGGCCTGAGCACCCGGCAGGGTGGAGCTCCGTGCCGCCGATGCCAGCAGGGGTGGGCGGAAGAGCCGGAGTCGGAGGGTGCTGCGGGGTGGGCGGGGGGAGTACGGGAGGCCCCCTTCTGCAGTGCCTGCAGGGAGCCGGCCTGCTGCGGAGTCTGGGACTCCTCGGGGCGATGCGGAGGCTCCAGTTTCTTCGTGGCGTGAGAACTGCTTCCTCGTCTTTACGACCGGGCACTGAACCCCAGCTCTGCATGTCGGAACTCTGTTTTCTGTCGCCTGTCCTGTGACACTCCGACTGTCCTGTGACACTCCGCCTGCCCGTCCCGGGCGGGGCTCCCAAGCGCGGGGGCACCTGAGGTTCTGGGGCAGGCGGGGCCTTCTCCCGAGGTTCCCATCCCCTCTCGCCAGAAACCGCTCCGTCCCCGGGACAGCGAGGCCTGACCGGCGTCTCCCTGTGCGCGGGGCTGGGGGTCCCGGGCGAGCCGTATTCCGGGCTCTGAACGGCCCCCACGGGCGGAGGACGCGCCCCTCATGGGGGTGCAGAAGCCCGGGCTCGGGGAAGCGCGGGTTTCCCTCGAGGCCCGAGTGCCGTGCTGCCTGTGGCTCGGAGCCAAAGGGCCCTGGCGGACGCAAGGGGGCCTGATTCTTGGGAGCCGGCCGCCGGTGCGGGGAGTCCCCGAGCTGGGGCTCGTGGCAGACCCAGGAGACGGCGTCTGGGGGCGCACAGGAAGACACCCCATGTGGTGCTCGAGCGCTGCCTCGGTGCCGCGGGCGTCGGGACAGTCTGGTCACTGAGACCTTCCTTCCGAGACGTGCAGCTTGTGCACCCCCGGATGCAGGCTCAGTTTCTGCGAGGTGACTTGTCTGTAACTGGGAAGGCGTCTTCCGCAGCACCCACAGTTTGGGGACTTCGTAGCCGTAAGAAACACCGTTCCGTAACCTTCCTGGTTCTGTGCTTCCAGAGGCTTCTCCTCGTCCCCCCTCGTCTGTCAGTGCTCGGCCGCGGGGCGGTCTCCCGTCCCTCTGCCCGAGGTCTGTCCCCGTCGCTCTGCCCCCCGGGGCAGGTTCCAGGCTGGCGGCTGCGAGGACCTCACCTGGGGCTCCGTGCCCTTGACTCTCAGCACCGAAGTCGCCGGCCCTCCCCTGGCCGCGCCGGACAGCCCGCAGGCCTGCAGCCGTTCTGGGGAGGGCCGGGCCCTTGCAGCAGCCCCGTGTGGATTCGCTCACGCGGTTCTTTGAAGCCGAGCATGGTTCGTCTGTGGCTCCTTCACCACCACTTGATTCTGTCTTTGCGTAAGGCAGTAATCACAAATACCACTTTTGTGCGTCAACAGTTGTCGGTAGGCTAGCGTTACGAACAACTTAGCTGTATCTTGGAAGTCTAGGCTTCTCCGTCTGTGGCATACAGAGTTACAGGGACAGGTTAGTCGCCTGTGGGACGTGTGCGTTGGGCCTCGGCTGTGACTCAGAGTGTCGCAGGGCAGGGCCCGCGCCCTCGCTCCAGCCGGCGCCGCGGTGGTGGCGCAGGCCTGGCCTCGCGCCGACACGGCCTCGCGCCTGAGAGGCTGCAGGGGCCAGCGCAGACCCTGCCAAGTGCACACCCGAGTTTTAGGGCGCGCTGCTGGATCTCGCCCTCGGTGCCCCTCTGATGCTGATGCTACAGAATCGCCACGGTCCAGGACAGGAAAACAGCGATGACGCGGGGGGCGGGTCACCTCGAACCACCCAGTGGAGCCCCCAGAGCCCCTGCTGGGGGCGGGCCTCTCCTCTGCGCGGGGAGCCCCCGCCGCTCCGGAAGGTCAGTGGTTCCGTTTCCCACGACGGTCTGCTCGGGAAGGCCGCTCCCCCGGGTCCCGAGTCTCCCCCATCGGGGGAGTCGGTGCGCCGCGCCTGGCCTGGGCGGCCCTGCAGCCGGCGCGAGAGGCCCGGTCAGTGCCTGGCGGCCACGGGCGCCGTCCCCAGGGGCCTGAAACGCCGGAAGCAGTTTGAAGAGCACACACCGTGTCTGTCCTTCCTCTCGCGCAGCTGCTGCGACTGGCTGGTGAACGTCTGCCGGAGACAGAGGGAGCTGAGGGCACGCACCGTGTGGCTCGGGCGCCCCGAGAAGAGCGAAGAGAAGCACCCCGGAAACTCCATCAGAAACCAGAAGTACAACGTCTTCACCTTCATCCCCGGGGTGAGACGCCCGCGTCCCTGCCGACGGGCTGCCTGTCGGAGATCGCGGGCTTCCTGTGCTTTCGCTGTTTGTTGTTTGTTCTCCGTTTTTTCCCTGTCACCGGCCTCGTCTCTTGCTTTTCAGCCATGTTTAAACCATTGTTAGGTAACTCACACGCATTTCAGTGGACATGCCACAGAGTTCAGCTGGAGAGCATTTACGTTTTGATT
Organism: Phyllostomus hastatus; assembly: GCF_019186645.2. NCBI lineage: Eukaryota > Metazoa > Chordata > Mammalia > Chiroptera > Phyllostomidae > Phyllostomus > Phyllostomus hastatus. Next base: position 57,029,117 of record NW_025333960.1, read on the forward strand.
GTTGCTTTCAGTTCTAGATAAACATCCTATCTATGTTATCGTAGAATTAGTCAAGTAAAGCTAAGTAAAATGACCGGGAAATGAGGGTGAGTTTTGTCTCGCTGGAAGTCTGTCTGGAGGGAAGGGTGGAACGCAGCGCCGAGAGCCTGCCCGGGCACGTCACGGGCACGTCACGGTCACGTCACGGTCACGTCACGGTCCCGGCAGCACGGTCTCCTCGGACCCGTGACTCAGGGACGGAACGCCCGCTAGTGTTTACGGCCACCTGTTCTTCTGCACCTTGTAAATGCTGTGCCTCGTCGTAGTGTTCCGACTCTAGTTCTCTTCAATGGGTGCTGTCCTAATTTTATGACTTTATTGAGTTACAGCCCTGAGTTAGTGTGTGTCACAGTACTAAACAGTGGCACAGGTTTGGTTCTGGTGCACCGTTCCCTCCTCGGTGACAGACTTACCCACCTTGCCGAGGCCAGAGGGGCACTGGCGCGGACTGCATCTCCGTGTCGGGGTGCCCGGCACGTCCCGGGCACTGGCTCTCGTGTGGTTTTGCCAGGGAGTCTCTTTGTCGTGCGACACGAGGGCCGCTTTGCCCCTCGTGAGTCGTTTGTGGTGTCGTGCCGACTTCATGTGGGCACTGACCACCGCCACCGTCCCCTCAGAAGTTGGCCAGTGCATGGTGAGCACCTCGGGCCCTCCCAAAAGACATAGCCGATGTTTGCGGTTCGGGGACGGGCCCTCTGCCAGGACGGTAGCGTGCGAAGTGTCTTTCGGACAGAGAAGCTCGCTCACCTGCAGTGAGCCGTTGTCCCCGGGTTTGCTGTTGAACACTCGCAGACTGGCCGAGACCGGCACAGTTTCCTGAAGGTCCCCACCCCTTCGGTGGACGGTGACAGAGGTTCGGAGCTGGTGGGGCCGCCCCCCGAAGACCGGCGCGGCCGCCCGGACGGCTGCCCCCGAGCACCTGTGGGTGGTCTGCACACTGCGGCTGTGTGAGTGATGCTTTCTTAGGTTGTCTCTTAAATTAGTCTTTTCATCTAAAACGTAGTATTTTAGAAACATTTGGTAATTGCACAGTAGGAAATCTATTCCGTTTTTAGTGTGAATGGCAATTTCTGAATTGCTAATAGGTATAATTTATGCTAACTGAGATTTTAAAGAAATCACTGAGGAGAAAGAGGGCTCTCCGTCCTGCTGGGATTCATTTATGAAATGATTCCAAACGTTGCCGACAGCCGTTGCACACGATGACGCACGTAAACGCGCCACCCGCGTGACTGACTGTTCGGTCGCACGCGCGGCTGAGTGGTGACGCGACCCCTCCGCTCTGCGAGAGCCGTGGTTCCCGACTCTGAATCCGCAGCTCGCGCTCGGCCCGGGCCCTGCTCCGTGACAGCGGCGCCCGGACCTTCCAGTCTCGGGGCGGCGGCGTCCCAGGGGGCCTGGGTTTGCGGGGTGCGCGCGAGGTCCTGGTGAGTCTCCTTGGAGCTGTGACGCGCTGCGTGAGTTGTTCTCATCTGTACACAGGAGCTTTGTTCCGTTTGAATTTCAGTTTCAATCTATTGATTTGAAAATTTGTAAGTAGAAGTCTACTAATGTACTAAGTCTTGTTTTTCTACCTTAAAAATCATCCTGTGTGAACTAAGCAAAAACACAAACTCACAGGATGTGCATCTCTAACGCTCGATCGAATGGTGGTGTTTGTTTTGTATTTCGAATGACCGTGGGAGACCAGGTATCGGGGGCCGTGCAGAATACGTAGGCAGCCGTCTTCCGGAAGACCGGCCTGTGGTTGGCGTGTCCTCACGTTTTACCGTCTCCTGCGCTCTGAGTGAGGCCAGTGCTTCCAGGAGGTGAAGGCAGTTCCGCAGGAAACCACGCCTGTGTGTGTGTTGCTCACTCGCTCAGCCTTCGTAAAGCTGCCAGAGTCCGCGGTCAGGCAATGTGGCGGTCACGTCTTACTGTTTACCCTGTCCTACGCACAAGGGTAGCACGACCCCTCCATCCCAGTGTCTTCTGAGTTGGTCTTGAGACGCACGCACCTGCGTGCGTGTGTCCTCGCCGACGGCTCAGCCTCGGGGAGGCCGGGCCGCGGGCTGCTCGGCTGTGGGTCTGACGGGTCACGGACGGGAGAGGGTCCGGCACAGGGCGGCCGTGCTCGGGAGCGTCCAGAGCTGTTCAGGGGCACGTCCGACGTCGTCGGGCGCTCTGATGGTCCTCTCACCAGTTTCGTTTTAGACATAGGTTGGGGGTAATGTTGTCTTTCTTTACATATGGTTCACTTTTTGGAAAGCTGGTGTCAAAATTGTTACATGGATTCAGACTTAAGGCACGTTTACTGCTTCATGGAAATGCAGTTTCACTGGGTGTTGTGCTGGTTTCACTGTTTAGTGAAGACTTCCCTCGGAGCAACTGTTGATTTTTCCTTCTCCTCCGCAGGTTTTGTACGAGCAGTTCAAGTTCTTCCTGAACCTCTACTTCCTGCTCGTCTCCTGCTCCCAGTTTGTGCCGGCGCTGAAGATAGGCTACCTCTACACCTACTGGGCCCCTCTGGTGAGAGGGGCTGGGAGTCAAGTTCACGATCAAACGTGTACTTGTTAAAGACTCTACTTACGTCCTTAGACGTTATTTTTAGACGGGGGGTAAGGAGAGGAGAAAGGGAGGGAGAGAAACACCAACGTGCGATTGCCCCTCACCATCCCTGGGCCTGCGTCCCCTCACCTGCTCCTTCGGGGCAGGCCCGGGGTGCGGGAGCGGCGGTGGTAAAAGGGGGTGTCCCTCCTCTCCTGCTCGCAGCCGAGCTGCTCCAACGCCGCATTTCCTTTTGTTCTACAGGGGTTTGTCCTGGCCGTCACGATCACCAGGGAAGCAGTCGACGAGTTCCGGCGCTTCCGGCGGGACAAGGAGGTGAACGCGCAGCTGTACAGCAAGCTCACCGTGCGAGGTGGGCGGGTCGCCCCTGCGGCGGCGCGAGCACACGCGCGTCAGAGCTTGCGCGGAGGAGAGGGCGCGTGTCCTCGCCGAGGGTGGCGCCGGGTGGTCGCGTGTGCCGTGTCTAGTTCGTTCTCACGTGATGCCGCGATACTCTTCCGGGGTGGACGTTCACTCATCCTCTCGGTTCCTGGACGCACCCGTGGGGCTGCAGGCACACACACACGCATGCGTGCACGCATGCACACACGGATCCACGATCGCCTGACGCGCTCTGTCCCGTCCGTGTACTTAGACGCGTGTGAACCCCCGGCGTGTGCACGTTCTCCGTGAAGCGTGACGGCGCTGCATTAGAGCTCTCTCCGCGCCGTGTTTGAGCCCAGTCCTGAGGGCCCGGTGGCCGGGACCCCGAGGCTGTGCTTGCGGGAGGGACTCTGAGGGGCTGCAGTGGCGTCAGGCCGCGAGCGGAGACGGATGTGTGCCCGCTGCTCCTGGTCCCTCGCTCGGGCTTCTCCTGTGCTGTGCATTCTGTGCTTTTTAACGAGCCCGTTGCCGTGGTTTCCGGTCCCGGCAGAAGCTGCTGTAGGACGAGGACGGGTGGGGCTCTTACACACAGGTGCCGGGACCGGAGGGGACGGGGGGGGGGGGGGCGGGGGCCCCAGGCCCCAGGGCCTGTCTGATACTTGGGTGTGCGAAGCGCGCTCCGTGTCTTCTGCTTGCAGAAGACGTCTGCACGGTGGGTTGCGTGTTTGAAGGAATCCCGCCCGGAGCAGGTCTTTTCATACTTGATTGGGATGCGTTTCATGGAGCCGTGCAGTCCACGGTTTTCGGCGCATTGACAGAGGTAGGAAGCCGTCGCCACCACGACTGAGAACCCGTGCCGCACTCTGGAGAGAGCCACTGGCCGATGGCCGCTGGCTGCACCCACAGGCGTCCCCCCGCTCCCCCCGACCTCCCGCGGCCTCGTCCCTGCGGGCGTGCCCTCCGGCTCACGCTGCGCACATGGGCCCACTGCGCAGGGGGCCTCCGGTCCCCGGCTCCCGTCACTGGGCGGGGTCTGTGCAGGGTTGGCCCCCGGGGTAGCAGAGGCAGTGCTGTGCCTCTCGACGTTGCCAGACACGTTCCACGTGCAGCAGACGGCACGTCACGCGGCGCCGGGCGGGCGGCGCTCTGCCTGTCTCGTTCCCGCCGAGACCCCCTGGACCCTGAGGGACGTCCCTGGCGTCATCGGCCGCGGGGAGCCCGCTCAGTCCCCGCTTGGTCCCTGCTCAGTCCCCGCGGGCGTCGGGCTCTCGGCCGAGCGCTGCCCGGGCCTGTGTGCCGCCCGCGGCCGTGGTCCGGGTGCCAGGCACTGGGCGTGGAGAGGCCCCGACTGTCACCGGGTGCACTGTGGTCGCCCCAGAGCCCGCCCTTGCTCCCCTGCCCCGGGGGTCGGGCCTCCTCCACGCTGGGACGGGCTCCTCTGAGCCCCGCCCCCTCTGCAGGTGGGCCTTTTCTCGGTGGTCTCGGGCCGGCGACCTGGGGCAGGGACCCTTCCTGTCTCTGCGGCCGCTGCAGCCGCCTCTGCTTGAGGCGTCCTTTCTGAGGACGAAGGCTCTGCCGAAGGAACTCCGGTCCACAGAGATCTGCCGCTGTGTTCCTCCTGGTTTCTCTCCTGCTTTGTGTTTTGTTTCAGGGCCCACATCATGCACACACACACACACACACACGCATACACACGCGTGTCCATGTTGAGGACATGTGCCGGGAGAAGGTGTGGGCATGAGCACTTTTCCTGCTCGCGGACCTCCAGTCGTTCTAGCACCATTTTTGGAACCGGTGACCTCTCCCCTGCGTCGCCCTGCGCACACTTCTGTGAGAAACGACGTCCCTTCCGAGTGCGGGTTCAGTTCTGGCCTCTCTTCCGTCCCGTGGGTCTGAGCGTCTGTCTTTGCGCGAGTGAGTCCCACGCCCTCGTGACCACGTTGCTCTGGGCTGGTCCCCGAAGTCGGGTGCTGCCCGCCCTCCGCTCCATTCTCCGTCTGCGGAGCCGTCCTGGCCGGCCTGGGTCCTGGCGTCTCCGTGCGACTGCGGGCCCGTGTCCGTGAGGCGGGCGGCTGGGGTGTTGGTCGGGGTCCCACTGAACCTACAGGTAAATCTGGGGGGATTCACATCCCAATAACGTCGAGTCGCCAGACCCGTGAATGAGATCGCTCTCCCTTCATTTAGGTCTTTCAAGTTTCTCTCAGCAATGATGCTTCGTCTCCCCTCCAGAGCGTAGATCTCTCTTTAAATGGCGTGTGTGTGTGTGTGTGTGTGTGTGTGTGGTGTGCGTGCAGATAAAACCATCCGCTGCTCATTTCCCAGCTCCCCACTTTGCCTTGTCATCTGTGTTAAATCGGGCTCCTCCCCCCACACCCGCCCACGTGACCGAGGTTGGCCAGGCAGCCCGCGGGGCCGTGGGGTCGTCTGCCTGCTAACTCGACGCACCCCGCCCCCCCGCTTTGGGGTGCGTGCGCTCCTCGGTGACCTGTGCACGCCGTCCTGGGGGCGTGGGGCTGGGCGGTGAGTGGCCAGTGTGTTCCCAGACGTGCTGGGTGACCTGTCTGTCTGGTGAGGCGTGTTCCCGGGCGTGTGTCCTCTTTGGCCCGCTGGGACCACCAGCCTGCTCCGGCGGACCACGGCAGAACGGGCTCAGACACCCCCTCGTGCTTGGAAGCGGGTGTGTCTGGACGCGGTGCCGCCGTGCGGGGCGCACCGAGTGTCCTCCGAGTGCATCTCGGTCGCACTCGCGGGGCCAGGTGCCCGCGACGGGCCCGGCGGGGGGCTGTGGCTGCACCCTGGGTGGGGGGCGCCCGGCGCTGGTTCCTGAGGGCGCAGCGAGGCTCCGTGTGCCCTGGGGCCAAGGCAGTCTGGGAGGGGCGAGGTTTGGGGGGACAGGAGACGCGTCGGAGGGGGAGGGGGTCGCCACGAGGCAGTGGGACAGGGGCCGCGTGAGGGCGCAGCGGGGACGGCGACAGGGGACGGGGACAGGGGACGGGGACGGCTCGCGGGCCAGCTCGCTGCTCGGGGGCCGGCTCTGGGGACCCCGCGAGGAGGGAGGCAGGTGTGCGTGGCCTTCCGAGCGGTCGCCGGGTCAGGGAGCTCTCTGGGCGGAGTGAGCGGAGTGAGCGTGGCCCTTGGTGTCTTCAACCTGTTCGTTGCACGGTCACGCGGAGCCGGGGGAACCGGCGCCGGAGACCGTCCGGCGGCCCGCTCTCCTCACACAGACCGACGGTCCGAGCCGCAGGGGGCCCGGGGGGGGGCCCCTCTGACCCCAGGGAGCCCCCGCACCTCGGCCCGCAGGACGGGCGAGGCGAGCGTGTCTCTCCCGCGGGAAAGAGGCGCCACCCGCCCTCCTGCAGCACCGCGGTGGGGCGCCCGGGGGCTGGGAGCCCGGGGGCTGGGCACGGAGACAGTGGGGAGGCCTGGCCGGGCCGTTCGGGCAGGCCGAGGACTGCTGTCGCCTCGCTCCGCGCCGCTCGCTCGTCAGGAGGGCACCAGAAAGGGAAGGGCCGGCAGGGGGTGCCTCCCTGCGTGGGGACCTGACAGCGGGCGGGGCAGGGTGGGACGGTGCTCCTAAGGAAAGTTGGTACCGGTTCAGACACTGAAGCGTGCGCTGCGGTGTCCTCACGGCTGTGCTCGGGACTGGCCTGGGTCCGTGTCCAGTCTCACGCGCCCGTTTCACGGACACTCAGGTCGACGCCCCTGTGGGTTGGGGCGGTTGTGTTCTGTGCGTGTGGTGGCCTGTCGCATTCAGGGGCGTTCTGTTGTCACCCGTGTCTGCCCACTCTGGTGTCCGTATTTCTCCAGGGCCGGCCGCCGGCTCTGCGCCCAGAGGGCGGCAGCAACCGCACCATTCGCGTCCCTGCGGCTGTTCAGAGGGGCAGCAAAGGTTGCGGTGCGGGGCTTCCCGTGGGCCCGCTGCGTGGGCCCAGGCGGTTTTCCTGCTCCCCCCGCCGGGCCGCTCACGGGGCAGGACTGCAGGAAGGGGGCCCCGGAGGACGCGCAGGCCTGCCCCGGACCCCAGGGTGAGCGTGAGCTCCGAGATGTGTCCCCTGAGCACCAATGGGAGGCAGACTGTCGTACTGGCCCGGCCCCGGACTGCCTGGCCTCCCCTCTGTCCACTCCACGCGAGGACACTGACGTTGGAGAACCTCATTCACGCTGCCTCCTGCCTTGGACTGTGTTCCTTAGCGTGGAGTTGCAGGTCAGTCGCGTTGGAGCGAATAACGGTCACTACGTAATGCCTGAGATCGAAGGCTATTGAGTCTGAATTCTGTCTGCTATGTGAAAGATAGTAACTTTCTCAGAAATGTAGAATCTTGGTCAAGAAGGCAAGAAAGGGTATGTTTCTGTTTCAGAACACTGTAAAATGTGTTGACTGCTTGTTTGTGGCACGGTGGTCTGGGACGGGGGTGCAGAGGCCGAGGGGAGGGGCGGTGCGTGGGCGGGGGGCAGGAGCGAGGTGAGCGGTGCCTGGCGGGGGGGGGGGGCTCCGTGGAGGCCGGGGGGGGGCGGGGGGGGGCGGGTGTGGACAGGAAGCTCCGAGTGACCAAGGGAAAAGGGATCAGAGCAGGCGTTCCGTTGTGGCTGCTTTCTGGCTGTTAACAGATGCACGCTGACCCATCACGGAGACAATGCAAGCCCTGTTGCACAGGTGACTCTAAAGGATGTTGCTGTCTCATGAATGAAAAGTGCCTCTAGCCCGTGTGTGTTATGTCATCGAGGACCGTGACAAGTGTAACAGCATTTGCAAAGCTTGTTGACGCCTGCAGATAGCTCTTAGGGACCAGCTGGGCATCACCGGAGCTCAGCCCCCCCCCGCCACCCCCCGTGAGGAGGCGGCGTTCCGGCGACCAGGCTCTCTGGCTGGCGGGGCGGGTCTGGTCTGGGGCGCGGTGGGGTGCCGGGAGCGCGCCGGGAGCTCGTCTCCGTCCCGCCAGCCGAGTAAACTGGGTGTTAAAGCGCCTGCGGGAGCGTGGAGACTCATAAGGCCGGCGCCGGTCCAGACACAGACAGGGCGCGGATGGGGCGGGGGTGGCGGACACTTGGGGTCAGGGGGAACTCGGGGCCTCATCTTGGCGGCCTGTCACCTGCTCTGCGGGGCGGGGCCCTCCTCTCAGGCGGGTGTCAGAAGTGAGTAGTGTGTGTGATGGGGGTGCAGCCGGCAGGAGGGTGTCGACTCCCCCCCCCCACCCCGCCCCCGTCTGACGGAGCCTCGGGCCCTTGAGCCCCGTCCGGGCCTGTGTCCGGGACATTGCCGGGGAGGGCGTCATGCTGCCCGACCGCCTCTGTCCTCCTCCCCCTGGGCTCCAAGCCGGGCGGGCCGGGCACCATGGTCACGGGGGTCTCACGCTGCTGGGGACGCGCCTGCCGTCCGCATGCCCCTCCCTGTAGCTGAGTGTCTGGTCCGTGTGACGTGGCTCACGCCCGGACTCGCGGCAGAGCCAGAGGAGCCTTCCGGGCGGGGCCCTCGCCCATGTGCGGGGGGGGGGGGGGGTTCCCTGGGGCAGCTCCTTGTGTTTGGGGGCCAGCTAAGAACCTAACTTTAGTGACTCATCCAACATACTTACTTTGAAAATGTAGATGGAGATAAACACCTAGAGTCGTTCCCCCCAAAAGTTATTTCCGAAGTGTTGTGTATCAACTGAAAGTGTAACTGGTGTGCTGTTGTTTCCCTGAGTTGATTGTACCTCTTCTTCTTTTCAAGGTAAAGTGCAAGTTAAGAGTTCAGACATACGAGTTGGAGACCTCATCATAGTGGAAAAGGTTGATGCATTTTTAATCTATTTTAGACACGTATATGCCAATTACTGCCTTTTAGTGTGATTGCGAGTAACTCGTGAAGATGAAGGAAGTGGACACACTTGTTTTGAATCTTAACCATGCTGCGTAAGACTTGCTGCATATGAAGAGAAGCCCAGGTCTTCCCGTGGTGTCGTCGTGTTCGGCAGAAGCACGTCTCGGTGCGTGGAGGGGAGCCACGTGCTGTCTGTGAAACGAGACGTGCTGTTGTTGCCTGCTCACTGCTGCACTGCCCCAGTTCTCCAGCTTCCACGGGAGCGGGCCGGAGTCCGCCTCTGGCCGGATGCATTTCAGCTCCCAGGACACTGCCTGTGACAGGGGAGGCCGGCACGCGGAGTCGCGGGACAGCCGTCCTTGGGGCCGGCGCCCGGTCGGGTGTGGGGGCACCGAGGCGCTCCCGGTGGGCAGTGAGGTCAGGGGTGCTCGGAAGGGGAAGTGGGCGTGAGAAGGGCCAGCAAGGGACAGCGCAGGTCAGTGTGGGGGGAGGCCGCCAGGAGACCCTCACGGTGGCCGGAGGGGGGAGCGCGGGCTGGGGCGCGGCTGTGGGGGGGCCGACCGCGCCCCCATCCGGGACGGCCCCCCCCACCCCTTGTGTTCAAAGCCCAGGACGACCGTTGAGACGTGCTGGACGGCAAGTGCCGAGAAGCCCCTGCAGAGCAGCGCAGCGCGGCGCAGCCTCGGTGCCGGCTGGCGTCCAGGCCACGGGGAGGGCACCGGCCCGAGCCCCGGGGGGCATCGGGCACCAGCGTGGCAGTGCCCCCCCCCCTGCAGACCGGAGCAGCCCGCCGTCCCACCCAGCCAGCCGAGGGTGGCTAGGGCCGTGTTCGGTCTTGCAGAGGCGGGTGGGAGACGGCACCCTGATTCGCAGCTCGTGTGTGTGGCGTGCACGTGCGTGGGCGCCGTGTAGGCTGCCAACCTTCAGCTCCTCCTGGGATTGCAGGTGCTTTCCGTGGCAAAGGGCCCCGGCGAACACCCCCGTGCGGCACGTCTGCACCCGGGCCTGTGGGGCCCTCGCCGGCAGCGGAGAGGCCGTGCCGGACGGCAGTCACACAGGTTCCCATGCCGTTCTCCTCGAACACCGACGCTGACCGTCTCACAGTGTCTGTGGCCGGGGCCCTGCGGGCAGCTGGGCTGGGTGGGTCTCCTGGTTCTGGGTCCCTGTCCTGTCCACAGTCCAAGGGTCCATCAAGCGGGCGCCTTTAGCCTGGGCCCACGGCGTGCGGCTTGCAGTCACCCTCCCCTCGGAGGGCAGTTCTAGCCACTGACCAAGGCAGGGGGAGGAGACAGAAGGAGTTCGGGCCGGAAAGGAAGAGGCAGGAGTGCCCCTGGCCACAGGTGACGGGCCCGCGTGCAGAGGAGCCCGTGCCACTGCGGGAAACCTGCCGGGACTGACGGGGGCGCGGCAGTGGTGAGCGATGAGATCCACACGCTGGCGCCAGCGACAGCGGAGGCGCGTGGAAGCTGAGCCTCGGACGCAGCGCCCTGGGTCGCCCTGCGGAAACCCCGCCGGGGCGCGCACGGCGGGGAGGCCCTGTTCACGGCCTGCAGAGCCACACTGCGGTCTCAGCGGCAGCTGCCCAGGGCCCCCCACGACTGGTCCAGGGCACCGACCCCCTCCCTGTCAGCACCTCGGCCAGGCTCGTCTGCTCTTTGAACAGCATAAGCTTGTTCCGAAACCGACTTGGCCAGGCCCAGGCGCGGAAGTGTCCAGGAGCAAGCAGTCTCGGCAGGAGAAGTGGGGGGGCATCCGTCTCCCAAACCAAGTCCTCCTCCCCGGAGGACGTCCGGAGCACGGCCTGCCTGCGAGGGACACACGGCTGGCCCCTGTGACAACGCCAGGGAGAGCCCAGAGACAGGGCCGCCCAGATGCGCTCACGGGACGGGACGCACTTCGGGAGGGGAGAGGCCCTCCCCTGGTGGGTGAGCTGGGCACCCAGGGCACCCTCAGCGAGGCGTCACACTTCGTACAAACGTCCAGTGAGAACGGATCATGGGTTTTCGAATAAACTGGAGAACTGTGAAAATTTAAGAAGAAACGGGGAAAATACGTTCAGGATCTAGGCCGGGAAAGCAGCTCTTAGACTTGTCCCCAGAAGCACAGCTCATCAGAGTGAAATCTGACGAGCTGCATCCCGTGAACATGAAAATCCCTGCTTTGTGAAGACTCGTCAATTATCATGAAAAAACAAGCGAGAAAGTGGGAGGGAATATTTGTAAACCATGTGTCTGACAAGGATTTTTATCTAGAATATGTAAAACTGTTAAAAGTCAGTAGTAAAAAAAAGTCGAATTAGAAAGTGGGCAGAAGACACGAAGAGGATTTCGCCGAAGAAGGTGTGGACACACCAGGTCGCCCATGGAGAGACGCCCCGCGTCACTGGCGCCTGGCAGCGTGTGGGCGGGGCGGGCGGAGCGTCCCACGGAGCGGGCAGCGTGGCTGCGGGGAAAGCCAGGGCCAGGGCCGAGCTCCAGCAGCGGCCAGGGAGAGGAGGGGTCTCCTGGGCGTTCCTTGTGGGAGTATCCAGTGTTACAGTCACCCCGGAAACTTGTTAGTCCGATAGAAAGCTAAACACACACAGACTTCGTGACCCAGCAGTTGAACTGTTGAGGCTTCGTCGCAGAAGAGCGTTCATTTGAGTCGGCACAGAAGCCTTTGCGTGACAGCCTGCGCCCTCACCGTTCGTGGCGGCCAGAGGTCAAGCGGCCCGGGCGGCCCGGCTGGGGACGGGCAGGGGGACTCTCGCACTCCGACCCCAGGGCCTCGCGTCCGTCCATGACGCCCTCGCGCTGCTCCCAGTCTCCAGGGGAGGGAAGGGAAAGGTATCCAGCAATTATTTAAAGTTACTTCGGTTATTTACGAGTGCCTCGTAGACAATGAACGTGATGAGGGAGTGAAGTGTAATGGCTTGAAAATGAAATGAAGAGAAGAATTCATGTGCAATGGCATCAGAAAGAGTAAAGTACTTATGAATGAAATGGAATTCTCTTTCAAGAATAGACAGCAGAAGTACAACACTTGCCCTTGAAAGCCACGAAACGTTGTTGACACGTGCTGAGGAGGATGTAAGTGGAAGGACGCCCCACATTCACGGGTTGTTACGTCGCCGCCTCCGCTGGTCTGCACGTGCAGGAGGGGCCCTGTCCCCCTCCCCCGCCCCGGCCCCGCCCCTGCCCCTGCCCTGTTCACCTGTCCTGCCGACCTCCGTGCAGGTGACGAGCTGAGTCTCACGTTCATTTGGAAGTACGAGGGACCCAGAACAGCCCACGTGATTTTTTGAAAGTGAACAGAGCTGAAGTATCCGCATTTCTCTGTCTCAAACCCTCGTGCAGAGAGTCCTGGTGATCCAGACCAGGGACTGGCCCAAGTTCGGGGCCGAGCGTCCGTCCACGAGGAAAGCCGTCATTTGGGCCGGCTGACCTTTGACGAGGGTGCCTGGAAGATTCAGTGCGATGGGGGTGTGGCCGGGTGGGTGCCCTTCCCGGCCCAGTGCGGTGAGAGAGGTCCTTCCGCTTTGTCGTGCGCAGCTGTAGTTCCTTCGCTTCGCTGCTGCGTGAGCTGCCCTTTGTCCGTTCTGCTGCTGCTGAGTGTTGGGGCTGCTTCTCAGTGCTGCCGGTCCGGGGGGCTCCTGCCTGCGTGCTGCCCCGGCGTGGGGTGTGGGGGCGGGGCACGCACGTCCCAGCCCCGCAGGTGCTCCCGGGCCTGCTGGCACCCGGTCGGTGTGCAGCAGACGTGGCGCTGGGGTGCATGTCCCCGGAGCTGGCAAAGTGGGGCGTCCTCTCCCGTGTGGTCCGGGACACCCTCCTGACCTGGGAAGAGCCCGCTGGGGTCTCCCGCCACTTCTCTGCCGGGCTGGCTCTCCCTCCTTGCCGGCGCGGAGGCCTTCCGGCGAGCCCTGTGTGCCGCAGTCTCTCTCCGCTCCCGGGGTGCTGTGCGGAGCAGAGGTCCTCGACTGGAACCCAGTCCCCCTCGCTGGTCCGTTCGCAGTCTTTGAGAACATCGTTGACGGTGGGGAAGGGGTCTTCCTCCTCTCCAGAGTGTCGTGAAGATGTTCTCCCGTGTTACTGTTCAGGACTTCGGTCATTTGGATTTTGAATTCAGAAATGCAGTTCCTCTGGAACGAACCTTGTTTCGACCAAAGCAGGGGCCAGGCACCCCCTCCCCACCGCGGGCGTCTGGTCTTGCCCGCACCCGCAGGGGTTCCTCCCGGTCTGCCTGCAGTCCCCCCTCCCCCGCAGCCTGGGTCCCTCTCTCGGGCGCAGCGCACTCTCGGGGAGGCCCTGCCTCCTCGGTCGGCGTCGCTGTCCCCGCTGTCCTCGTCCGGCCGTCCTGCTGTGTTGTCAGCGCGGCGCTGTCTCCCGTTGGTCTTGGTCGTCCGTGGCCTTCGTGTTTCCCTGCACATGGTCGCGGGGCCTTGTCAGTTCCCACCGAAAAGCGCAGCCAGATTTTGTTGAATGTATAGATCAGCTTATGGGCACTTGGCATTTTTGCAGTACCATGTATTCTGGTTTTGGAACATGATACGTTATAATGTTTAGGTTTTATTTAATTTCTCTAGGTAATATTTTATAGTTTTTTGTAAGGCTTGCCCATCTTTTATTAGTTTATTAGTTTTTCCTTACTACTCAGTTGGGCTTATTTGAAAAATATTTACTTTCTTTCTATATTTGTTTTCTGTGTCATTAATTTTTGTGCTTATATGTGCTTACATCGTGTACTTTCTCTGGTCCATTGGCTGTTTTTTCTTCCTGCTTCCAAACGGGTATTCAGTTCTCTGTATTTTCGGCTTCCCTGTTCTGGTGTATGCGTTTGCTTGTGTACATTTTCTTCTGAAGGCTTCCCTGACTTTGGCTGTGTTCCACACATTTTGATGTGCTGAAATTTTATCACTGGGTAGCTAAAAACGTTTTCTGATTGTCTTTGTGATTTCTTCCTTGGCCTGGGAGTCCCTTAGAGTGTAAATGCCGTTCTTTCTTCATGTTAGAAGCAGGTGTCTTTCTTCTGCAACATCCTTTTTCCGCCTTAACAACTTATATTTGTTTTTTATTGCTTGCTGACTGACAAATAATCCATTTGTTTCCTTTTTGCTGAATGAATTGGGGTGGCGCTGGGCAACCAAGTCACACAGGTCTCGGGCACAGAGTGGCACGGCCCGTCGTCTGCGCGCCGCGCTGCGCACCCCCCACGGGGTCTGCGTCCACCCCGTCTGCCCCCTGCTGCTGGGCCCCACCCCCACCCCCACGCCAGCGCGCCGTGGTCCGCGTCTGGGAGTTTCTTCTCTCCTTCGCTCCGCCCCGCCAGCCTCTCCTCCACGGCTGCCGGCCCGCTCCCCGTCTTGCCCTTGGCGACCGCGTGGGTCAGCGTGGGGGGCGTCGTGCTGAGTGACGTGAGCCAGTCAGGGAAAGACAGGTGCCGGGAGGTGCCACCCCTGCGGGGCATCGAACGCACAGACTGAGCCGACAGGCAAAACCGAGACAGACAGTCCGTGCCGGGTGTCGGGTGTGGGGGGTCCTTATGGAGGTCTCAGAAAACAGAATTCCTGCAGTTATGTGAGATACTCTAATTACGTATTCTTTCATCTTGATACAGCTTTCTCAATTGATAGATTGTTAATAATAATGATTAAGAAAATGTATTATATAAAAGTTTTTATATGCCATATAGTATCGTTGAGTTATTTTTTCCTTTTATAAAGCAGAAAAGGAAAAATAACTCAATTTTATGGAGTGTATCTTTGGTTGTGCAGTTGAACATTGATTCAGTCATTCAGAATTTACTAAGTGTTTTATTTACGGCACACTCTGTTTCGTATGAGGCGTTGGGAGAAGGCTCACCTCACTCTCCAGGTCATTCAGTGTGACAGGGAGTGTGTGCTTTAATAAGGCAGCAACTGCTGTGTAGTGAGTGGGTCAGGGAGCAGTGGAGGCCACAGAAATGGCAACAGTTAACATTTCTCAGAAATGGGGCCATTTTTGAGCTATCACTGAGTACCAGTCACATGGTTCATTAGTGGGAAAAAATCTTAAAGGTCCAACTGAAACATGAATCAAAATGTTTGTTTTAATACAGATTATAAATGTAAGTTGCTTCAACATAAATTTTAATTTAACATTTTAGTTGTTTTTATTCGCTATTTCTGCTTTGGAATGAAATTGTGTTAATTTATAAACCTGCATGTAGATAATTAACATTTTCTGTTACTCTCTACAGAATCAAAGAATTCCATCGGACATGGTATTTCTTAGGACCTCAGAAAAAGCAGGTATCTTTATTTTTATTTACATTATTGATGACTTGGTATTTTGGCAGTTCAATTTTCATTTTGAAAGGAAAATTTTATAAAAACGTTTCTTTGAATGATAAATAATTAAATTCATTAATTTCTAAATTACATTTAACTGTTGATATTTAAAAGAGTGATATTCCCGCATGTTTGTTTAAAAAATAGGACCCTTTCAGAACCCACGTGTCAGATGAGTGCTTTCATTCATACCCGTGCTGCTGTCTAAGGAACTAACGGTGTTACTGAACATTTGGTTGCTGTTCTGCGTTTGCAGTTTCATTCATCAGTTCAGCCGGCGTTTATGTGCCCTGACTGCGTGCTGGGCACTGCGTGGTGCGTGGGGCGGCAGAGGGAGCCAGCGGCTGCCCGCGGAGCTCGGGAGCCTCGCCCCCGGGTGGGTGGGGGCGTACACACCGGCAGCGGCTGCGCGGTGCGGTGCTGTGCGGACGCCGTCAGGCGGGGCCCGGCCCTGCGGGAGGCTGGAGGAGGGCAGCTGACAGCTGCATGCGCCGCGCCCAGCCTTGGCCTTGGCTTTGACCTGTCGCAGCGGCCGCCTGCTCCGCTCTTCCCGGGCGGCTGGCGCACCGCTCTCGCGTGACCGGAGGCCTGGGAGCTGCCTGATGAGATGGCGGAGCTCCGTGTCCTTCCGTGACCAAGCATGTCCTTCCGTGACTCGGCATGCGAGAGAAGCGTTCTCGAAGGACCCAAGCTGCCAGGCTTCTCCTTCCCACAGGCAGTGTCCTCCGGGCCCCGCGGCCCGGCCTCCCCTGCGCTTCGGCTCGCCCCGGGTCTCCAGGGGCGCCAGGCGTCCCCACACGGACAGATGGCCCCCGCGTCCCAGCGGCGTGTCAGAGCTTCCCAAAGCCTCTTCCTGTCCTTTGGTGTTCCGGCTTTTAAGGTTTGTGTCGAACCCGTCGTCTACCCCGACTTGATGGCCCCCTGCGGCGGCTGTGACGATGAGCTGTGGCCCCTGACTGCTTCTGACAGACCGCCCAGGGGACCGCTCTCCCCAGTGGGTGGCCTCCGCCTCAGGCGCCGTCCAGACAGGCCCTGCCTGCCGGGGGCCGCAGTTCTCTGGCCAGAGCGCAGCCCCCCGCGCTGCTGTGGGTGTGCTTCCTGGACAGACGCGCCTGAACTGTCACGCAGTTTCTGTGCTGCAGGGTTCTGAACAGGCCGCTCTGCACAGTTTCTGCTGGTGTTCTCACACAGCGCTGGCGATGGGGACCTTCAGAGACTCTTTATGCCGCCCTCCTGCCGACACCACCTGCCTACGGTTTGCCTTCATCTGCAAACACACTGCAGTTGTTGCCGTGAACGACCGAAACCTGTCCGTGTGGACGGTGCTTCGACCCCAACTGGCCCTTTCAGTGGCTGTGCTGAGAGTGTGCCTGAGGTTGAGAGCACTCCCCCAAATGTGGAAGTGGTTCAGTCGTCAAAGGAAGTGGACGGCAGAGGCCGTGTTGGGGTGGGAGACAAGGAGCAGCCAGCATTTCACAGCCGGCCGACAGGAGCGTCCGCTCTCCAGAGGAGGACTCCGAGGCCGGGGACTGTCCGACGGCCGCGGTCCTGGGCCTCCTTCTCGGCCTCCCGACGGCCTCCCCCCATGCTGTCACCACACTGTGGTCAAGGCAGCAGCGGAATGGAGTGGACGAGCGTGGGCCGGGCCAGTGGGATGGGCCGTGGCGTCGCCCCTGGGTCGGCACCAGCGCTCCGTCCAAGTGGATGGCGCCCCCCCCTCCCCGCCGCACTGTGCCGGGCCGTGGGGCTGCCGCTGCGCCGAGGGGTGGCGCCCAGGGTTTCAGGTCTCTTCCAGAATCCAGGAGTTAGCTCCTTGTCACCATTTGAGCCTGTGATTCTGCTGTATTCCTCAGCTTTATTTTGTTTCTGTCAGATTACAAGGAACAGTTGCTAGTTACTCATACCGAAATGTCAGATACCTGTTTCATGCTATTTTTATGTTCTTTGTAAAGTGGACCAAAAGCCTCCCACTGTATAAAATTTGTGCCATAAAATTACTTTCAGTTAAGGACCCTTAGCGGTGGCAGTTCTGTTTGTATGACTTCAAGTAATTGTTCTAAGTGTTTTGCCTAGTTTTCAAAGGTACACATACCCAGGATTTTTTGTGTATCTACTAGCACTGTCAATAGTATGTTATTGCTACTTTTCAGTTCCCGCTCAGAAACACCTGGTGGGGCGTGGCCTGTCGTGAACAATAGGAGTCGCCCTGGGGGCGTCGGAGGCCTGGGCCTGTGGGGCGAGTGGGACCCTGGGCAGTCCCACGGGCGATGGTCAGTGCCGCTCAGCGAGTCTCCCCGTGGCGTCGTATCGACTGTGTATTAATACGGGATGTTCTGTTGGGCTGTCAGCTGATTGTTTAGAATGTAAATGAAGCTGTTGATGGATCTGGTGACTGATGGCTTAAATTCCAATTAATCAATGGCTTCATCAGTTTCTTAATTCAGATCAAATATCTCCTGAATGCACACGGTTCTTTTAGCGGTATTAAGAGAAATTAATGCTTGAGAACTAATTTTCATCAATCTCTTATAAATGCCAATATCTTTTTCACTTGCCTCCTAAATGATGACATTACAGTTTAAGTGTCTGGGACACATTACAATAGCTCAGCTGTCACTTGTTAGTGGGGTGAGGGCAGCGGGTGACACTGTACTCGTCCCCGCTCTCTCTGCGGCGCTATTCATCTTGCCGTCGGCTTAAAAATTTCATGCAGAGTCATTAAGTCATATGAATGATTCAGAAATTAAGTTTGACGGCAGACGATCTGGTCTCACACATGCAGAGTCGATGCCGGGTTTCCTCCTGTCGGCACACGCCGCGGCCGGCTCCCTCAGAGCCGTTGGCCCTGCAGCCGCCGCGGGCCGTGTGCTGCCGTGCCGGGGGCTCATCGCAGGGCGTGGCGGGCTCGTGCGCCACGGCCACGTCCACGGCGTGCCCGCAGTCCCCTCGTCGGCGTCTGCCGCGGCTCTGCTCTGTGCCACAGACACCCGTTGATCTCCGTTTGATTGTCATTAGGCCTGCCCTTTCCTGTCAACCCTTGTCAATTATACAAAATAAAATCCAGTGTTCATAAGAAGTCCGTAATAGGATACAAGCAGACCGATTTAATAATTCACTTTTGCCGAGCCATGACTGGCATCGGTTGAACCTCACTCTGGCTGTTAAAAATGGGCAGCTACGGCTCCTGTAAGACAAGCCCACTTGGCCGCACCTGTGGTCGTGGCCGCCCCGGCCCCGGCTCCGGCTCCAAACCCCATCAGTCACTGCAACAGCAGCAGTGCTCCCTGTAACGGGAGATAAATGGCACGTCAATTTCTTGTAAATTTTTAAAATAGCACATAATTATTTAACGTGCAGCAGGTCCTTTTCTTTAAGAAAGGCAGCTATACTGTTTCCCCGCTCCACAGCTTACAGCAATCCGGACAGATGCGCTGTCCCCTTCAGAGGCCCAGAACGTCTACAGTGGGGGTGGGCGCCCCCCGGGGGGATGCCCACGTCGTCCCGTTCCGCGTTAGAAAGCAGACCTGAGCAGGGCGGGCGCCGACCTTCCAAAGTGCGCGTCAGGCAGGATCCAGCCTCCAGCCTTTGTGCGGCTTTCGTGTTCTACAGCAGAACACACACACACACACACACACGCAGGGTGACACACACAGACCCAGGGTGACATGCACAGACGCAGGGTGACATGCACAGACGCAGGGTGACACGCACAGACGCAGGGTGGTCACATGCAGACCCAGGGTGACATGCACAGACGCAGGGTGACACAGACACAGGGTGACACACACAGACCCAGGGTGACATGCACAGACGCAGGGTGACATGCACAGACGCAGGGTGACACGCACAGACGCAGGGTGGTCACATGCAGACCCAGGGTGACACGCACAGACGCAGGGTGACACAGACACAGGGTGACACGCACAGACGCAAGGTGACGGCTGCACGGAGACGTCTCGGGTGACACACGAGGCGATCGGACGGTCAGCCCTGCTGCGCCCCAGGCGGGGGCCCGGGCTCTGCAGGCCTCCTGGGTCCCCTGGGCCATGGGGACGCCCGTGGCAGAGGCTGGTCGGAGGGGAAAGGTGTGACTGGTGAAGAGCCCTCGTGGGTGGTGTGACCGGTGGGAAGAGCGTCGGCGGGCAGCGAGCGAGCGGGGCCCGCCACTGGGCGCGCAGGAGAGCCGAGCGTGCCCGGGTCTGTGTGAGTCCTGGGCCGCGCGCACAGCTGTGCTGGCTGAGCTGTGGGACGGTTTCTGGTCGGTCTGCGTAACACGTGTCCCCCAGCGTGAGGACTGACGTCGCCCCAGTGTGCCCCGGGCGTGTCGCGCTGGGCACGTGGAACGTGCCGTCCTCGGAGGGCCGGCTCCGGGAACAGTGTCGTCGGGGGGCCGTGGGTCGTTGGAGTGCAACGTCTGTCTCTTCCCGCTTCCGGCCGGATGGGGTGTGCGTGTGACCGTGGCCTGGACTGGGGTGTCAGCAGTCTGCCTGTGCCTGTGTGGCGGAGCGTGGGCTTTGTGACGGAGCGTGGGCTCTCTGGCGGTGCCCAGACGTTTCAGCGACAGAGGCACAGCTCGCGTTCCCGGGCACTTGGGAGCCTTTGCGTATTGTTCTGTTATCAAAACGTGAATCAGCGGTAGAAGTGATCGGTGCAGTTCTTCTGAAACAAAGCAGAACTGGCATTAAACCTTGCGAGGCAGGAGCACCGAACAGGAGGTGAGTATTAAACCGTCAGTGGTCTGTGCCCTCCGGCAGGCCTGCCGCGTGGGTCTGACAGTGAGGCTGCTGCGGGCTCTTGACGGCGCTCCGTACTCGTGCGGCTTGGGGTCTGCCTGCGCTGAGCAACTTCGGGTTTTGAGTGCCGCCTGTGACTCAGGAGTTCCCCTTCTCTGTCCCCAAGGCTCGTGTTTCATAAGAACGGATCAACTGGACGGCGAAACCGACTGGAAGCTGAGAGTGGCTGTGAGCTGCACGCAGAGGCTGCCGGCCCTGGGGGTGAGCACTCCGCGCGGACCCTGTCCGCGGACTCCAGGGGCGTCCCGTGTGCACCAGCTGCCTCACTGAATGCACTGATTTTTAAAATAGCGTTTTTTACCAAAGAAGAATCATTGAAAACTATGCCAAAATGACTTCTGTGGCGCCTTAGCACGTACCCCGTTCTGGGCACAGTTTCCAGTGCCCCTGTTGGCTCGACACAGAGGTTTTCTTCCTTTTCTTTCCCTTTCTGCTTGTCAGACCCTCTCTGTGGAGCCGCCTTTGACGCGGGCTTGGTGGGGTTTGGTGGGCCACCGTGCCTGCTGACTCGTCCCCACGCCCGCTGACTGGGACAGTGCTCTGCGTGGGCGTCGGCCCCGCCCGGCGCCACAGTCCCTTCCGTGCAGGCAGCTGGTCCTTCGGGGGCGGGGCTTGGGTCCAGAGCCAGCGCAGTGGCTGCGGCTCTGAGAGGGGAGGGCGCTCAGGCTCCGCTGGCCCTTTGTCCCCGGGGACCAGCAGGGGCGGGACCGGACAGGACAGGACTCGGGGTTTGGGTGTTTTCGAGGATGTCTCAAACATGTCACTGACACTGAGAATCTCCCCAACTGGTAGACATCTTCTTTCTTTTTTTTTTTTAAGCAAAACCACAGTTGCAGGCATTTGGGGTTTATTTTGTGGTATGTGTGGTGTTCATCCGAATGAGAGAAGCTTCGTTGTGTGTGACCTGCTGATACGCAGTGGCCCGTGAAGAAGGGCTGAGACCCCTAAGAAGGACCGATTGCCCACGTCCGTGTGGGCTGGGGGGCGGGGCCGGGGCCGTGGGTTTGGCCCCTTCACCCGGCGGCTGCGGCTCTGAGTGGGGACGCTCTGAGTGGGGACGCCTGCCTGTGCCGCGGGAACGGCGGGGCCGTCCTCGGGGTCCGGGGTCCTAGACCCTAGACGGGGTCCTGTGCGTGAGACTGGGGAGCGTGGAGCCCGGAAGGCGGGGAGATCCCCGGTGGCCCGAGGGGTTTCACTTGGCTGTCCGGCTGGGAGGGGCCCCCGCTCCCAGGAACCCTCGACTCACGGGCGAGGCCGCTGGGAAGGAGTTGCACTGAGTCGTCATTTGTAGCAGATTTAATTTTGTCACGAGTGGTGGGAAAGAAGCGCAGAGTTAGGGCACTGCATGAGAAAGAGTTGGTCTGAAAGAAAAGCCAAGCGTAAGCCAGGCAGACAGAAGCGTGGGGTTTCTGGCAGCACGAATGGTAATTCCGGGACAGCGGGTCGGGGGTGGTGGAGGCTGCAGATGGCAGGGAGGCCTGCAGGGGGCGCGAGGGAGCAGTCGGGGAGGGAGCCTGACGGGGGTGACGGCACAGGTGTGCACGTGTGTTAGCATGCAGAAAAGTGGATGCTTGTGTTTTTAACTTTTTTCTTATTACTGATTCTAAAGAGAGGGGAATGGAGGGAGAAAGCAAGGGAGAGAAACATCGATCCCTTGCCTCCTGCGTGCACCTCGACCGGGGACCAAACCCTCAGCCGGGGCGTGTGCCCTGACGGGGAATCAAACCCCAGACCGTTCGTTTTGTGGGACGGCCCCCACCCCACTGAGCCACACCAGCCAGGGCAGAACTGCACACTTTAAACAGGTGCAGTTTATTGCCTGTAAATTATGTCTTAAGAAAGAAGTTAAAATTACACTGTTGTTATCTCTATTTCTTAGTATGAATCGCGGTGACAGGAACTGACATTTCATCGTATTCAGGAGTGTAAGGATGGTTTTCATTTTCATTAGTAACACAAATGTATAAATTTCAAAACGTTACAAAGTTATAGTAAACAAGTCATGTAATACTAACTTTAAAATGTCATGGCCAGCACTAACTTCATGGCAGGGAGTGGGGTTCAGCATTTGGATTGAGCTACTACTATGTGGTGAATGAAAAACTTTTTAAGTTTCAGTGTGGCCATAAAACCAAAAAGCAGTATATTCCCAAAGTAGGAAATTTAACTGAATTTCTGATTCATCAGTTAGATTCAGCGTGTAGCTTTGTATAATCGGGCAGGTTTTACACGGCTGTTTCTTTCACGGGAAAGACAGCTGCAGTGCTACCGTAGATACAGGCCAGGCAGTCTGGTTCCTCATGTGCCAGTGGGCACACCCATAACTGCCACTTACGGGACCCCTCCGTCTGGAAAGGAGTGGGTCGGGACTACTGGGTGTCATTTGCTGTCGGTCCCGTCACCAGCCGAGCGCCGTGTGCCCTGGGACACCAGCGGTGAGGACACCCGCGTGCCTCAGGACTTTTCTTTGTAACCAAGGACCTGCCCAGAGTAGCCTCCCTGGGTCCTGCGTCCCCAGAGCGCCTGCTGCCAGCAGAGGGGACCCTGCCACCGGCCCCGGGGCCCAGCCCTGTGGCAGGTCCCACAGGGCCACTCGCTGCTGCCCCAGCGTCAAGGAGACTCGAGCTCCAGGCACCTTACACCTTGGAAAATATGCTCCTGGCTTTTGTGATCAGGCGCATTTATTAACAACGAGTCACGGCAGTTTTCAATAAATCATGACTTGCTGATTTATTTCAGAAGATCCATACAGCAGTAAACAATACCATTTACATTTAATGAGTTTTATTGAACGAAGGGCAATTTTATTTGTAATGAACCACATGTTATGATTAAGGATGTATTTTAACGACCTTTAAGTAATGCAAACAAATGTTGCCCTTGACCTCGTAGCAGAGGCTTTTCCACGCGATGGAAAACTTGCGGATGGTTTTTAAATTACCACGAGAAGCTTCGAGTGGCCGTCTCATCGCTGTGCCGCTACTCCGTCACTTGGTGTCTGACACACCAGATGAAACGCTGCCCCCTAAAGGTCCGTGTCGACGTGCGGGTGGCTGCTAGCTTGTCCCTCATCTCCGTGTCTCCAAAGGTAGCGTGTTATATGAGCGTTTTGCTTTTTGAAAATTACGACGACAGTGTAATACGAATAGTGAGAGGTTCTCGAATTTGCCTTACCCTAGGAGCTGCTGGTGGCCTTGCCGTGTCACACGCACAAGTCTAAAATGGTCACACCGGGCATTTCTCCTTGTGTGAGCCAGCTTGGCCCCGCTACCTTGAAAACAAATTGTTCTCGGTTAGCACGCAGCCCGGGCTGCCGTCGGAGACCCGCGGTGCTGAGCTGGTGCGGCGCCCCTGGCCCCTGGCCCCCCGAGAAGCTGTCTCTGGGCGTCTTCCCGCGCGGCCTCCTTGAAGGCGAAGGCGTGAAAACACCTCGTGTGGTGCACCCCCCCCCCGCGGCTCAGGAGCCTGGAACCTGAGGAGCCCCCTCTGCCCTCGGGCCGCAGCTCTGTGAGCGGGGCCTCCCGGGGCGCATCCCTGCTGTCCTCCCGCCCTGCAGGGCTCAGGGACGCCCGCGGGGTCCTGGCTGCAGCTGGCGGATCAGCACCCGTTCACCCACAGTCCACCCGAGAAGACCCAGCCGCCCCTTGGCGTTTTGGGCCTTAAACGTCGGCGGCTGCTCTCCCGACGACAGGAGGGGAGCCTGCGGACCCTTTGGAGGGGCCGGGGCGGCCTTGCTTCCTCCCTCTGCCCGCAGTGACCTCTGTGGTCACAGCAGCGTCATCGGGGTCAGGTAGCTGTCCCAACACCCCGGCCCTTCGGTCACCCCCTAACCAGGTGTCTCCCTCTCTGCAACAACGTTGGTGGGTAGTCAAGCCACCTGAGCAAGGCAGGTCCCGGAGGGCAAGGAGTCCCGGTCAGACCCCGGTCCTCTGCGCTGGCTGCACTGCGACCTGTCTGGGGTGCCGACCACTAGGGAGCAGCAGTGCGGCGGCCGAAGATGGGCCTCCCACTTGCCCCGCGGGCAGGGGTCGCATGTTGGGGCTGATAGTGGCCCCATTTCAGATGGCCATCAGGGCAGAAGCCCTCGGTGCGGTCAGCTCAGACCGCCTAGCTGGTGCCCGCAGCGCTGACCGGAGACAGAGACAGGCCTGGATTGATGTCAGCGTCCCTGTGAAACTCTGCCCTTTGGTAAAGACAGGTGACCTTAAACTTCTGTTTTGAATTTGTCCAGCTCTCTGTAGCCAGCTAGAAGTGTTTAGAAAGAGAGAAGCAACTGAAATATCAATAATTAAAAGACTCTTAAAACTCTACCCAGGAGAAGCTCCAGCGTGGGCAGCCTCCACGTGCAGCTGTGGTTTGTGCGAGGCTGGGTCCCTGCGGGCAACCCCAAAAACGCACGGGCGCGTGTGCGCTGCTTCCACCCCCATCACGTCGTTGGTCCGAGTCCAGGCGAGCCCCACGACTGCGTGCCCGCGCGTTTTGTCGTACGACGCCACGCAGGTGCGAGGTCAAAGTGCAAAGTCACTTTCCTGGGTGGACTCCCATGCAGGCTGTGGATTGGTCAGAGTCCAGACAGACCAGGAACGTTGCGTTGTGAACTCTTGGTGAGGTGGTGAAGATCATGGTGTGCCATTCAAAAATTAAAGCTCTTTATGTACACTGTTTACATTACTATACCTTCTGCTATTTTAATAAAACATAAAGCCAACGGAACCTTCCGGACCAGCAGGCATACTTTTATAATTACTGTAAAACAGGGTGCTTAGAACCTCACGTCTGGAGACGTGCTGTTCAACTCGCACGTGTTGCCGGGAGCGGGGTGGCCTGTGGCGCACACCTGCTCTGCCTCCCCACGGCCCCCGGGGAGGGGGTTCCGCTTCTGAGGATCGTCCGGGGCCCCCGGGACGCCTGCATCCTCCGCACAGCTTGGAGGGAGGCGACAGTTCATAGCAAGTGTGGCAGCTGCTGGGACACCAACATCTGCACAGATGAGGCGTTTTTCAGGTCCTCTCATAAAACACAAATCCCACCGAATACCGAGTACTTGGGTATTCCGAGAGCTTCTGACTCCCCATACCCAGCCTCCCCACCACAGTCGGGTCCTAGGGAGCCCCAGGCCACCCAGTGTCTCTCAAGGGCTTTGGCCTGTCGACAGGTAGCAGTTGTCTGTTAGAATCAAGAGAAATTGCCACACCTCCGATGAGCTTAAAAATTGTTTGTTTTAATTACCTTCCATCCTAGTTTATACTGTTGGCACGCAGAATGTAAGGAAGTCAACCATCACTTCCGGTAAATAACGTGTAAACATATTAATTGGTAACTGGAAGGTTCTCAAGGCCTTCTGCTCCATGACACCACCACTCACGCAGCTGTTCTGTGCCCCAGGACCTCTTCTCCATCCGCGCGTACGTCCACGCCCAGAAGCCGCAGCTGGACATCCACGGCTTCGAAGGCACGTTTACCAGGGTGAGTGAGTGGTCTGCCTGAATCCCCTGTGTTCATTGTGCGCGTCAGTTAAACACAGCAAACCTTCATTTTGAAAGAGTAATCAAATCAAGAATAAACTGATAGAAATTTTGAACTAAAGAGGGAATACCTAGACAATGTTTCAAGTTTTTAAGTTTTTCTATATCCAGTATTTCTTTAGGATGCATTCAGTATCTTTTTAAAGCGTATTTACTGTTGGTAAGATCTTTCTCCTTAAAACATTCTGAGTCAGTAAAATGAGGTAAGTTAGCTATTTCAGTTCTGACTTTGGAGAATCGGTAATACACTACAATATCCACACTATTCCTTAGTGCTGTGACCTGTCTGGAGGAGTGTGTGTGTCCGTTCCCTCACACACGCGTGCGTATGCATTCTGCTCATTACTGTGGTGTGTGGTCCCTCTCCTCCTGACTGTGTGGTGGGACTCGGAGGAGTAACTTCACGTCATGTCAGCAGCGTGTCCTGACGTTGTCAATGGTGTACAACACTGAAGGGATCTTTGCATGTGACTGCAGTTCGTCTTTAACTGCTGCAGTTACTTTGGAAAGATTTCTGTTGGTACGGTCAACTTTGTTTCACCCTGGGTCACACGCAAAGCGTGGCAAGCAGCTGTCACTTGAGAAACCGTTTGCTGGGGGTCTGATGTGTGCCCATTCTGGGCGCCTGCTGAGAGTGTCGGTGCGCTGAGCTGGCATCCGGCAGTGCTTGTGTTTTACACGCCTCTAGGTGCCCTGTGCTGATGTCAGCGCACATGTTCGGGGTGGTCATTTCAGTGCAAACCAAAGCTACAGTAATACTGGCTTTCAGAGGAATGATTTTCCTTGCCTTTTGCATTAAATGTATCAGTCTGTTCAATCAGGTGTTGGACCAAAAGTTTGGTTTCAAACCACTGCTACAATAACATTCACCGTTACTGAGACCTGTGTTGGCGGTCAGCTTCGCGTCAGTGTCGGGTCCCTCGCGTCCCCCACGGGACGCCCTGAGCACTCCTGGACGGCAGGTCTCGTGCCCACAAGCTCTTCAGCTCGGCTGATCTTGCAGTGTTTTGATTTCTTCCTTGCTTTGGAAGGACAGTTTGCCTGGACGTAAAGACTCTCATTTTCTGTTAGCATTGGGACTCCATCAGCCCGTTGCCTCTGGTCTTCAGAGGTTCTGAAGAGGACCCTTCAGAATGCACGTGGTGACCCTCCCTCTGCTTTCAAGACTGCTGTCTGTCTGGGTCTCTGTCCAGACGTCAGCTGTGATGTGTCCCGGCCTGGGTCTCCCTGAGTTCCTCGCGCTCCGGGTCTTAGCGCGGATGTTTGTGCTGACGCCTTTGGCCCGGCTGGGGAGCTTTCAGCCCTCTTTCCCCAAAGGTCCTCCTCCCCAGGCCCCGCCCCAAGCCTGGCCATTGGCTTCCTGCTGCCCCTCGGTCCCGGGGTCCCTCCCCTTTCCTCCAGCCTTCCCCTCCTCGGTTCCGGTTCCGGTTCCGCGGACGAGAGCATTCCCAGCATCCTGTTCCCACGTTCACTGCCTGAAGTCCCTTGGGCGGGTGTTTTTATCTCAGCTACTGTATTGTCACCTCTTGAACTTGTCCTTTCTTTTGGTTTCTGTTTAGGTTTCCTGTCTCTCTATTCATAGATCATGTTTTTTAACTTTGCCCACATCTTCATTTCTTTGAACATGTTTAATTTTTTTCCTTTAAAGTCTGTGTCTAGTAGATCTGCTGTCGGGTCCTTTTCAGAGTTGGTTTCTGTTGATTTACGTTTTTCTTTTAAATGGAGTGCACTTTTCTGTGTTGTTTTGGTTTTTTTACGGCTTCTTTTCTTGTTGAACAACAATGCGGTGGCCCTCGAGGTCAAGTTCTTCCCCTTCCTGGGGTTTTGCCGTTTTTTGCAGGCTCCCTCCGTGCCGAGGATCAGCCTGCAGTATGAACTTAGCGTCTTTTTATGCCTCTTCTGAGCTTTCCTTGGCCAAGTGCACGCCCTTGCTGCCTTTCCTCGCGCCTGTTTCGATGGCCTTATCTTGCATGTCTGGCTCCGGGAGTGCGAACACTGGAAAATTACGGCGTGGGAGAGTCCTCGCTCTTTCCACTTCCGGAAGTCACTGGAGCGGAGGGGCCTCGCCGCCGCGGAGGGAGACGCGGTCCCGCGGCCCCCGCTGTTCCTCCGCCGCCGTGATGCGGCGCCGCGCGGGCTGCGGCGGTGGCGGAGCGCGGACCCCGGTGCTGGGGACCGAACCGGGCTCTTTAACTGCCCTGTTTTGGGTGCATGTGTGCAAGCAGCTGCTTCGGAGCAGGTGTCCAGGTGCCCGCTGTGCAGCGGGCTGGGCGGGGGGGGGGGTGGGAGCAGGTGGGCCCGTGCCCAGACCTGCGATGGACCGGAATTAACCGGAACGTACGGCGCACGCCTTCCGCTGGAACTTGCCAGCCTTCAAGACTTCAGTTCCAACGCAGCTGCACCGCGCGCGGCGCCCGCCCTCTGCTCTCAGCCGCGGCTCGGTTCCTGGGTCCCACCGTGTTCGGCCGCGCCCTTGCCCCGCAGCCGGCGCGCGGACTGCCCCACACGGCGGCCCTCCGCGGGGTGAGCCGTGAGAGGGGTGGTGACTGACTGCTGCCCCCTCTTCTCTTCCCGGGCAGGAGGACAGTGACCCGCCGGTTCACGAAAGCCTCAGCATAGAGAACACCTTGTGGGCCAGCACCGTGGTGGCCTCAGGTAAGAGGTCCATTCTGCTCTCACTGTTGGTTCGCTCGTAGTGGGGGATGCTTCGTGTTTTCAAGGGACACCCCCCCCCCATGCGTCCCGCGGGAACGTCACTAAGGGAGCCTGCAGGGCCAGGGCCCTGGGCGGCTGGGGCGGGGCGGGGCCGGGCCGCAGGGCAGGGGGGCGGCGGCTGAGCGAGAGCACACGAGCGCAGACGCGGGGACGTGTCTGCTCCTTCGTTTTCATATCGTTTCTCCCGTTAGTTAGCGGTTGCGGTATTTTACAAAACTAGTCCTCGGGACAGAGTAGTGGTTTAAAAATGAAACCTGGCCCTCTGTCGCACCTCGTTGGGGGCTCCCGCGCCAGAACAGGGCCAGAAGGTGCAGAGTGCAGGGTCGGGGTTCTTGGGGTGCGACTACCTCCTGCAGCTTTGTGCTAGCCCGCCCGATGTCCCTGGCAGCGGCGCAGGGGGGTGAGGTAGGCGGGGCACTCCGGCAGGGGGCGGGGCCAGAGCAGGTGGTCCCGGCCAGCGGCTGGGCCCTGGCGTGTGCAGCCCCGAGGCCAGTTGCTGGCTGCAGCTGGAGCGCTGTGCGGTGCTCACGGATCCCCTGTCCCTGCCGTGTCTCTGAGCCACCTACCTGGTGCGCTCTCTCTCTCTCTGCTCCCCCAGTGACCCTGGGGCGCACGCAGCAGCCCTGCGCAGAGGCTCTGCCGTCAGCTGGGCTCCAGGACGGGCTGCAGCCACCGGGGCTGGCACTGCTGCCAGGCGTGGCTGGGCCCGCACCTGGGATCGGGCAAACCGGTGGCTTGACAGCTGTCTGCCAGCCAGTCTGTGTGTTTCTCTACAACATCTTGTTTTTCTCATATGCACCCTTTCTTTAAGTCTGATGAATAGGTTGTATCTTGTTGCCCATCATGTCCCATTTTTCAGATTTACAGGTATCCCCTTTCCATATGCCTCTCTGTCACATGTTCAGTTTACTCCAGCCTGTAAATACGTGCCCTTTGTCAGAGACGGTGGAGGGTATTTCAGATGCGCTGCCCCGACTCCAGAGGCCTTAGTCATGAGACTGCATGGGAGACTCGGGAAAGCGCATGGTTCTGACTGCAGCGGGCCGTCCTCCCGGTGAGAGTGCAGGGGAGAGCCCAGGGGTGCCTTCGCCAGACGTGGGGCGGTCAGGCGCCGGAGACGGCCGAGGCGCTCCGGCAGACGCTGTGCTTCCGTGCGCCCTGGTTAGCACGCGGTACTGGGCTCGGCCTGCGTCCATCTGCGTGGAGTGCCTCCTGGCCGTCCTGCCGGCCCTCAGACCTCACGTGGGACCCTGGGCAGTGTCACGGCAGCGTGGGCCCCGCGCTGCTCCTCCGCTGCCTGCTGTCGGACGGTGGCCTCAGTAGTTCCCAAGCCTTCTCTAGAAGACAAGACTTGTTTGTTCTGCTGACGTTGGAAATAAACATTAATTTTGCAGGTTGCCTTGTTCTATTTTTATACTTACGTTAGTGACACGTTTACATTTTGATGAAGTTAAACTTGATTGGCAGGTTAAGAAAGTGTTGAAACTATCGGATCATTACGTATTGAATGTCCTCCTGTGTGCCGAGTGCAGCCTGAAGGCCTGGGCCGCTCACCGGGGCGGGGGCGTAGGAGAGCGCCCCACCAGGGGCTGGGGCATGCAGGAGCCCAGGGGAGTCAGGCTTCTCGGCCTCCCCAGGGACACACATTTTACAGAGGTGGGGGGACTGTGAACTCTGAAACGGAAAGGCATGTGTGGCCCCTGCAAATGGCACTGCCGAGCAGGACCCTGGGCGCTCCGGGGGAGCTGGCCCCCAGGGACCAGTGGGAGGCGGAGCTGTCACTGTCACTGTGCTGTGTGTCCAGGACCTGCCCCCACACTTCCTCAGCGGTTCTGGCTGACAACTCCGTAAGGACCACCCTGAATTAATGTGACATCAGAGTGTAGTTGTTGTAGCTAATTCTGCACTGGCTGAGGATGATCTTCCTCACCCTCATCATAGCTCTTACCTTCAGGATTTGCAGAATGGGGGCTGAAGAGTTGGGGCTGGAAACAGAGCCAGTCGCAGCCCCGGAGACAGATGTCCCGCCTCCCCTTGGCCCTGCAGAGGAGCAGCCTCTGCACCCGTGTAGTTTGTGGGGTATCCCCGGGGTGTTTCATGATTCTTTTGTCTGAAGTTTGGCAGTCCACAGAATTACCGTTTTTCTTGGCGTGTTCAATTAGAAGATCAGGCTTTCAGGAGATGTGACTAGAGGAGACAGAGTCTAAATTCTAACTTGAATGTTTCTGACACTGTTTCCCTCACTGTTCTGACTGTGTGTGTGCCGACCCCTCAGCATAGGCTCTGAGACCTACGGCTTCGACCCCCGCAGAGAAAGTGCACTGCGGACTCTGGTTCAGGGGCCCCGGTCTGAGAGCCCCACGGCGACTCTGACCAGCGCGGAAGGTGGCCTCTCGCCCCTCACCTTCAGGGTCAGAGTCGCCATCTCAGCAGCTGCCGACAGGCAGACGAGCCCCCCTTCCGGCCTTCAGAGGCCGCGTGACCGTGTCCGGACAGCATGTGTGGGCGAACTTGTGTTGCTGTAGGAGCCGCTGAAGTGTTTCAAAGCTTGTTTTAAAAGTTGAGATTAGGTTTTCTTTAATCAAATTAAACACGCTGCTGGGTAAACTTGTATGAAGTTAAATGGTGTGATAACATTTCCCTCAAAAGTATCAATCAGAAAGTATTACCTCTGTGCTTGCCCTTGAAGTGCCTTTGTAAGGACCGCTCTCGTGTTTTTGCAGGTACTGTGATAGGTGTTGTCATTTATACTGGGAGAGAGACTCGGAGTGTCATGAACACATCCAACCCAAAAAATAAGGTAGGCTAGACGAGGGGCGGCTGCCTCCCCGAACGCGCCCTTCCTCTCTGGGAGAAAGTCCATGTCGCTCGGCTCCGCCCACTGGTCTCAGCGCCGCGCAGAGCGCCCCGCAGCCGCGCAGAGCTGCGGGTGGTGCTGCGTGCGCACACGGAGACACTTCCCCGGGTATCTTTTCCTGATTAATCAGAATTTCACGTGTCTCTTAAATTTTCATTGTTGGATATGTAATTTGCCCGTAATTTGACAGTTAATTGTAGGTCTGTTGATTCTTCTTCAATCTCTTTAACAATTTGCACTTTATTTTATGTTGATGATTCATTTTAAAAGAAAGGAATCTATATGAATGTTTATAGAGTATTTAGTTTGATAGTGTTATGTTGTTACCTAGTTTTGTGTAAGTTATTTCCATTTTTAGAAGTATATTAGAAACCAGATTTTAGTTTTAAAGACTGCTTGATTATATTTATAAATTGATTATATTGGTGTTATCATCCTAAAATTGTTATTTATCCAGTCAAGGTGTATGTAAGGTAAGCATTCGAGGTTGTTTAGATGAACTTTCTCCGGTCGGTGGCTGCAGGTAAGGGCTCTGGCTCTGGGGCTGGACCGCCTGGCCGTAGCCTGGGCATTGCCACTGACCAGCTCTTCCACTCAGGGCTTGTGGCTGAACTGTGTCCCCTTGCACAGTAGAGGCCACCTGGCATTACCGTCTTTCTGTAGAAGGGAATGGGAAGTGTGACGAGTGCCGCAGGTTCTGGGCCCGGCCCCCACTGCGGGTCGGAAAGTGCTCCCTGAGTAGCCCTCCTGCCAGGTTCTGGGCCGAGCCGCCGCACTGCTCCGCCCTCCCTTCCTCTTCCAGCGCTGGTTTTCGAAATGGCTTCTAGGTTTCATTGCGGCTGGCAGAATGCACCTCGTGACAGGAAGGCCCCTCTCAAGCTTGCACACCTGGATTTAAGTCCTCCCTTTGCCACTCGACAGCCTCACACCTGCAGACCTGCTCCTCCAGTGGCCAGTGCCTTTCGCGTGCTCGCACAGCCCCTGGGGCCCCCATCCTGACGGGAGTCGTGGGAACAGGGACAGCTAAGGCCAAGGCAGATTGCTTGTGTGCATGCGTACCTAGGCGTGTGCACAGCACACATGCACGCCCCTGTGCTCACACGCATGTGTGCATACCAGACGCATGCGTAAGCAGGCACGTGTGGCAAGCGCAGTGCTGAGCACTATGTTAAGTCAGGGGCGGCGGCGCTGCACTTGGGTTGCCTAGCACAGCTGGAGGTGCAGGAGGCGGGGCCGCGGGGCAGGAGGCGGGGCCTCGGGGCAGGAGGCGGGGCCTCGGGGCAGGAGGCGGGGCTTGTTGGCGCAGGGCTTGCTGCTTTTTGAAGGCGCCCCCAGCAGAGCTCCCGCTTCCCTTGGGGGCGCTTGCGTGAAGTAAGGGACGGTCTTAGGCGAGGAATGAAACCTCAGAGCTTGCATACGCCGTTCAGGCCAAGTGTTCCGTGTCAGACTTCCAAGGGATCTCTGGAAGGGGCCGTAGGCCTCGGGGGACGGGAAGCAGCCGCTGCGCCGCGGTGTCCCTGGGAAGGGTGTGCGCACGCGCGTCCCTGGGAAGGGCAGGGGAGGCGGCACTCGCCGCCGCCGCGCAGCGATCTCGTTCCCGAGTGCAGACCGGCCTCGCCGTCCGACCGGCGGGCCAACCCGCGCACTGGGGGCTTCAGAGGAGGCTGGCGGGAGTGACGAGTCAGCGCTCGGGAGGGAAGTCGAGTCCCTCGCCGAGTCCCGCTGGGCTTCTTCCGGGAAGCACAGCGGCCCCTGACGCGCGGCCTGGGAGCCGTGGTGTGTGCGCACGGCGTGCGGGTGGGGGCGCTGTGTCCGCGGGCCGCGGGCGGCAGAGCCGCGTGGGCGGGGCGTGCGTGTCTGCGGATGAGGCCGTCCTCCCCCGGGCCGCCCTCCCGGCACACGCCGGACACGACGGCGGCTCTCCGCCCGGCCTGGCCCCTCCAGGCCCTGGACGCTGGCTTCGGAGACCGCGGGGCCGGGGGGAAAGACTCCGCAGAGCCCGCGCTGACCTCAGGGCCTCAGCCAGGGCCCGCCGGGCCCCCTTCCTCGCCGGAGCCGCCTCGGGGCCTTGTGTGAGTGGAAGGACGCGGCACAGCCTGGCCCCTCCCGTGGGGGGCGTAGTCCTGGTGGGCGTCCCGGGGAAAGCCAGGGACCTCGCAGCTCCCGGACAGGCCGGGTCACTGTCAGCCCCGCGGCCGGGGCAGTGGGGCCGAGTCGGGGACTAGGGGGTCGCGCTGCCCGGGGCTGCTTAGGAGACGTGGATGCGCGGCCCCCGGGGGAGGTGCGTGGGGTGCTCCTCGGACCCGGACCCGGCGGGCTGGCGGGACGGCCCAGCGTGGGGGGCGGGGGGGGGCGGCGGAAAACAGACCGGGCCCGGGCGTGAGGACGGGGCGCCGGTCTCGGTGGCAGACCGCGCCCTCAGTGAGAGGAGGGCACGTGTTCCCCGGAGAGCACGCTCCGCGGGCACGCGGAGTAGCCGAAACGTGCAAACGGGCTGCTCCGCCCCCCACCCGGCCGTGCTCAGGGTCTCAGCCCCGCCCGCCCCCCTCGTCGTGGGCGTGCGCCAGGGGCACTTGCGGACCGGGGAAGCCGCTCTGAGCCCCGAGGACTGGTAACCCCGCAGTGGAGGCCGTGCTGATGTCGGGGCGTTGCTGGGCAGGATTTGGGGTCGAGCGCGTGCTGCAGCCCCGGCCCGGTAAGGGTTTGCGGCACCACCAAGGCCGGGAGGAGCACCACGGACGGTGTCCGGTGTCAGAGCCACCCCACGGCGCAGTGGGGCTGGGGCCTTGGGTCTGCTGGGGCCTTGGGTCTGCCACGGAGCTGGCAGTGCCTGCGTGGTTCCCGAGGCCGAGTATCCGGAGCCCCAAAGCAGAAGCAGAGAGGTGGCCGGCCTATCCGCGCAGGGCATCCCCAGAGTCCAGGCGGAGGCGTGGGGGGTGGGGTTGGCGACAACAGGGGGTCCTCGGGCTGGGAGGCACCCTGTGCACCCCGGCGGCGCGCTCAGCGCCCCCACCCTGCCTGCCAACCGCTCAGCGCAGGCCTGTGTCTTTGGTGAAGGCTGTTCCCGGGGTGTGTCTGTCTGTCCTGGGACGCCCCAGTCTCCCCGCTGGCGGGGCCCTGAGGCTGCCCGACCTCCCGCTGGCGGCGCAGAGCCCCCCCCAGGACTAGCCCGGGGCTTGATGCACTGACCTCCCGGGCTGAGCAGGCGGTGGTGCGATTTGAGTATTTTAGGTTGCTTCGTAAAACAACGTATTTTTAAACTTGGCATTCTCTTCGGCGGGTGTGCTAAGCCTTCTTTTCTTCAGTTCTCTTTTTTTTTGTTCTCCTCTGGCTGCCTTTTTTTAAAGATTTTACTTGTTTTTAGAGAGAGGGGAAGGGGGAGAGAAAGAGGGAGCGAACCATCAATGTGTGGTTGCCTCTTGTGCGCCCCCTACTGGGGACCTGGCCTGCGACCCAGGCCTGTGCCCCGACTGTGAATGGAACCTGCGACCCTTTGGGTCAAAGCCCAGCGCTGGATCCACTGAGCCACACCGGCCAGGGCTCTACCTGCGTTTTAAAAGAAAACGTCAAACAGGAAAATATGATTATTCATATACCTGAAACTGGAGTGAACAGCTATTGTTCCTCTTTATTCCAAGGCTGCATTCTTCTCTAGCTGCTGCCATAGCTGCCTGTCCTGCTCTGTGACTCCTGCTCTGCGCCACAACAACCTGAGGCGCACAGAGTGTCAGAATTCCTCCCTTTAGACTGGTCTTTGAAATTGGACCTTGAAACCCAGCTTGCTAATGTTAGATCATCAGGATGTGCAGCTCCACTCCCGCTGCAGAAGTTTATCAGAATGCTTCTGTAAGATGGGGTGTGCTCCTTCCTGACACAGGGATGGGAAGGGGGATGGGAAGGGCGTGGGAGCGAGCATTCTGAGGGGGCGGGGGGCGGTGCTTGGAGCCCTTCTCCAGGCGAGTGCTCTCCCCTCCTGTGCCCTGGGGCAGACGTGAAGCAGGGAGGTGGGTCTACACCAACGTGAAGATCTTGTTTTAGAACTTTGAACAAATCAAAAGTTTTTATCAGTAAGACACTACTTTTACAGTAATATTTGATGAAAGTTTAAATTACAAGGAGTGCAGCTTGAGTAATGGACTGCTTTATAAACTGAGCTTGAGATATATTTAATAAGATGACACTTGATTCCATTTAAGAGGGAAAAAACTCCTGCGGAAGGTTAAGAAGAATCCATTGTGACAGGCTGCCATTTCCACGCCATTCATAACAGTAAGTGGCTCGGAGTGGGGGCGTCGGAGGGAACGGCAGCGTCAATTGCTGCGAGCGGTTATTGCGGTCCCTCGGGCACATCGGTCTGTGTTCCTAGTAAAAAGACACCTCAGGCGTCGCGTGACAGGCGGGCGGGCTGTTTGCCATTGTGGGAGCTGAAGCTGGGCAGCGAGGGCGTCCGCGGGGACAGAGCGCCGAGGGCCCAGCGCAGCACGCTTCCCAGGCGGGAATGCCAAGGCCGTTTGGAGAAGAGCTTCCTGTTCTGAAACGCCAGCCTGTTCATGTTTCTTAGGTGGCGTCGGTTCCATTAAAATATTACAGTGCAGGCACTTTCTTTTTGCCGGGCTTGCATGCAGGCACAGCACCCCTTAATTTTTTAAATAGTTGCCTTTTTGAATAATAAATATTTTCAGCTTTAGATGCTAGTTCGGAGTGTGAGGCTCCTCTTGCTCGGTTAGTCTGTGCCAAAACGAGGCCCGGTGAGAGCCCCTCCCGCAGTCCGGGGCCGTCCTACTGAAGGCTCGCCCCTCCTGGCCGAGCAGCGAGGCCTGGCGGCCTTCTGTTTGGGTGGAGGAAGGCAGGAGAGGGGGTGGCAGCCGGGGGGCGTGGGGCGCGGCGGCCGGATGCACCCGGGCTCCTGGGTTCACCGGCTCTTCTCCTGGGAAGGTCGGATTCTCTAAACAGGCAGGAAGACACTGCCGGAGAACTGTAACGAGCAGTCCTTTCTGGTTTATTCCTACTTTCTAAACAAATCTATTAGACCACGAAAATGTATTCTTGCAAAACAGGTAAAGGAGAGGAATTATTTATATGAAAAGTTTATGGATTTAAAAAGCTTTCACCCTAGCACTTTCACTTATTTTTTAAAATATAGTTTATTGATTATGCTATTAGTTGTCCATTTTTCCCCCTTCACTCCCCTCCACCCTGCACACCCCCTCCCACCCACATTCCCCCCCTTTAGTTCACGTCCATGTGTCATAAGTTCTTTAGCTTCTACATTTCCCATACCATTCTCGCCCTCCCCCTATTTTCTACCTCCCATCTATGCTACTTATTCTCTGTATCTTTTCCCCCTCTCTCCTCCTCCCACTCTCCCGTTGCTAACCCTCCATGTGATCTCCATTTCTGTGGTTCTGTTCCTGTTCTAGTTGTTTGTTCAGTTTGTTTTTTGTTTTTGTTTTAGATGTGGTTGTTAATAATTGTGAGTTTACTGTCATTTTACTGTCCATGTTTTTTATCTTTTTATCTTTTCTTAGATAAGTCCCTTTAACATTTCATAAAATAAGGGCTTGGTGCTGATGAACCCCTTTAACTTGACCTTATCTGGGAAGCACTTTATCTGCCCTTTGTCCATTCTAAATGAGAGCTTTGCTGGATAGAGCAATCTTGGACGTAGGTCCTTGCCTTTCATGACCTGGAATACCTCTTTCCAGCCCCTTCTTGCCTGTAAGGTCTCTTTTGAGAAATCAGCTGCCAGTCTGATGGGAACTCCTTTGTAGGTTACTGTCTCCTTATCTCTTGCTGCTTCTAGGATTCTCTCCTTCATTTTAATCTTGGCTAATGTAATTATGATATGCCTTGGTGTGTTCCTCCTTGGGTCCAACTTCTTTGGGACTCTCTGAGCTTCCTGAACTTCCTGGAAGTCTATTTCCTTTGCCAGAATGGGGAAGTTCTCCTTTATTATTTGTTCAAATAACTTTTCAATTTCTTGCTCTTCCTCTTCCCCTTCTGGTACCCCTATAATTAGGATGTTGGAATGTTTAAAGCTGTCCTGGAGGTCCCTGAGCCTCTCCTCATTTTTTTAAATTCTTATTTCTCTATCCTTTTCTGTTTGATTGTTTTTTTCTTCCTTCTGGTCCACTCCATTGATTTGAGTCCCAGTTTTCTTCCCATCACTATTAGTTCCCTGTGCATTTTCCTTCATTTCACTTAACGTAGCCTTCATTTTTTCATCTAATTTGCGACCAAATTGAACCAATTCTGTGAGCATCCTGATCACCAGTGATCTGAACTGTGCATCTGATAGGTTGGCTATCTCTTTGTCACTTGGTTGTATTTGCTGTGGAGGTTTGATCTGCTCTTCCATTTGGGCCATTTTTGGTCTTGTTGAGCCTGTTGCTCATGAGGGGCGGAGCCTTAGGTGTTCACCAGGGCAGGGCAACCCCGTCGCTGGGTTGTGACCCTGTATGTTGGGGCGGGGTCCACGAGGGAACAATGGCACTTGCTCCTCTCCCTGTTAGACTTCAGTCCCTTCCGCCACTTCCCCAAGAAAACTGGGCCTTTCTGGTGCTAATTCCTCTGTGGGTGGGCTTGTGCACGCTCTAGGACCCCGTGGGTCTCTCCAAGGAACTTTCCTGTGAGGCTGGGAGTGTCTCCCTGGGCCTCAGCCCCCCACAGGTGTTTTCAGTCAGTGCCCCAAGGTGATCTCCATTTCCCGGCGCTGGGATCCTGGGTTGTGCTCAGTGCCTTGCTTCATAATCGCCACCTCACTGGGTCTGCCGCTTGCCACCCCACGCCCAGGGTCCACCCACTGCGGTCTTGCACGCCCAGGATGCCTTATGCCCTGGTCCCACTGCTCTTTGTGCCTCGACCCCTCTCGGCCCAGCTGCCCCTCCTACCGGTCTAGATGAACGCATCTGTTTGAACTACGTGGTTGTCCGACTTCCATACAGTTCAATTTTCTGTCAGTTCTGGTTGTTACTCTGTTTCTAAATTGTTGGTGTCCCTGTCTTGCTTGTGCGAGGAGGCACAGTGTGTCTACCTACACCTCCATCTTGGCCGGAGGTCTCCAACAGTTTGTTTTTTATTACAGTTACAAGAATTGTTCCATAGCCGTGAGATACAGAGAGTCTGAAACACGCAATGCAGAGAACAGGATTTTCACAATGGATTCATTCAATATGTTTTAAATTCCAGACAATGTAAAGAAAAATGGCTGCTCCCAAGGGTTAATTTCCACGGAAGACGAGGTGTGTGCTGGCACTCGGGGTGGCCGTGGCGGCAGCCGGGCGGCCGCGGGCTCCGGGCTGGAGGGGGCGTCGGGGGCTGCGGTGTGGGCCTCCCTCGCGGACCACCGGCAGCCAGCTCTTCCTTGAGATGCTCTGTGGAGCCACAGCGCTGTGGGCAGAGAGTCCTGGCGGCTTTGGAAACAGCTGTGGCTGCTGATGGACTGAAGCCGAAGGGGTAGATGTGAGTGCTCGGACACGCTCAGGACACGCTCAGGTCCCCGTGCTCCCTGCGCTGCCGCACTTCCAGGCCCTCGACTCGGGCGGGGCTGCGGGCTGCGACCCGGTCTGCTCCCGCGGGAGTCGGGGCTCACGCCCTCGGGGAGAGCGAGGCGCGTGCAGCTCGGGAAGGACGCCCTGCGTCCAGGTGTTCGGAGCAGAGAGGGCAAGTCGGTCACCGCCCCCGCCCCCCCCCCCAGAGTGACCGCAGGCCGCTCGGGACGTGCAGCAGGGAGCGTGTGGCGGCTGCTCTGCGGATGCCCCCGCGGCAGGTGCTCGGCGGCCCTCCTGTCACGCCGTGGGGGCACCGGGGCGCCTGCCGGTGACCTGGTGCCCGGCCCTGGTGGGTTGTGGCCGTGTGCGGCTGTGTGCAGCTTGCGCCGTTAGTCCAAACCGGCTTCTCTGTGTCTGGCCTCTCGATGCTGCTGCTGCGCGGCGTGTTCCACGTGGACAGGCTCAGGCTGGGCGTGAGTTCTGGGTCCGGCTCTTCTTCTAGCTCTGGAGGGACACCGGGTGTGACGCAGGCTCCTCCTCCCGCGCGGGGAACTCAGGGTTCGGCGTGGCGAAGACCTGGACATGGGCGTGTCTGTGCCTCGGGGCGTGTCTGCTGGCGCGGGAGCAGGTCCCCTTAAAGCAGACTCGACCTTTGTCGCCCGGGGACTGGCAGGTGTGCGGGAAATGGACCGTGGCGCACACCTGGGGGCGCTGGCAGCAGGCGGGGAGCGCAGCCCGAGGAGGGCGGCAGAGGGCGCCCCAGGAAGTGGCCTGTGGGTGCCGCCACCCGGGAAGCCAGCAGCGCACTTCTGGGTGCGGGTCACTCGGATCGGAAACACTCGTTCCTAGTTGTGACGCGTTAACTGGGATGCAGTCACGTGACGTCCGTGAAACGGAATGTCTGGGGCTCGTTTCACAGAAACAGGTGCACTTCGCACACCGAAGCTTGTGTCCTGTGACAAGGACACGCCCACCGCGGGCACCGTCCCACCTGGCCCCTGGGGTGCTCCTGGCGCCAGCAGGTGGGGAGTTGCAGGTGCAGTCGGGCACAGCTCCGTGCCCCCGGCCATGCTGGCTCCGTCGGGCAGAGGCTGCGCTGCGGAAACGGGGGGGTCACACGGGGCCCCCCGGAGTCGGGGTCCGAGGACTGGGGCCCATGCCGGGGCAGGGGGTGCATGAGGGGTCTGAGGCGGGAGTCGGGACCAGAAGCCGCTGTGGCCCTGACTGCGAGGGCGGCTGGGTGCCCTCATCTGGGCACAGTGTCCGGAGCTGGGGGACGTCGGCCACAGGGGTCAGAGGAGAGCAAGGGGCGACCGAGGGTCCTGGACGGTCCTCCTGAGGCCAGGCTGGTCAGCGGCGAGCCCATCCAGAGCCCTCAGGCCGCAAGGCCAAGGGATGGGGAGCCAGTGGGAGCCCCGGCCCAAGCTCGCTTGCAGGGACCGGGGCAGGTGGGGCGGGGAGTGGGGCCCCCACACACACACACCCCTGCCCCCCTGCACTGGCCCTGCACACCAGAACGGGGCCCCCTGGTGGCGACAGGAGGCCAGCACAGAACGGCCCTGACACACCTGGTGGAGTGGGAAGCGTTCGGCTGGCGGTGGCTGGGTCATAGGGGTCAGAAGAGAATCAGTTATACGCAAGTTAAACCCCAGACGGAGCCACTCCATGTGTGTGATTGGCGTGGGATTCATCTTGTGAAAGGAAACTAGTGAAGCGTCTTTGTGCGTCTGTCTGAAGCAGTTTCCTCACGCCAGCTCCCGACTGGAGCCAGCACACCTGGTCGGGTGGCGCAGCCGCTGCCCCCGAGGCCCCGGGACCCTGCGCAGGAAGGAGGCTCCGCGCACCACCCCCCCCCCGCCCCCCCGCCGACCCGGCCGCCCTCAGTCCCCGCCACAGCCAGAGTCTTCCTCGTGACTCTCTCTAGCTTCAGCCACAAGCGACGGTCTTCGGGGGTCGGGGGGGGGACCTGTTGCGTGTCCTTTGCCCCAAGACGGTTCCCTCATTACGGGAACCTGCTCCCCTTCAGTTCAGGGTGGCCTCCCCGTTGTGCCGGGGCCCACTGGTGTTCCCCAGCCAGCACGCGTGATTGCATCTGGAGTGAGTGTCTCCGAGGGCTTCGCCCGCACTCGGGCGCTAGGGCTGCGGCCCAGCCGCGGTCTCCTGGTGGCTGGGTAATTAATGTGCGTCTGAGGGCTTGTGAGTGTGGTGCCGCCTCACACCGGCTCCCGTGCGGACGCCGTGCGAGCTCCCGGTGACCCTGAGCTGCCATCTGGTGCGGAGCCGGCGCTGCTGTCATGTGCTGCTAATTGCTGTCACCTGCACTCCCAGTCCTCCGGCGGAGGCCTGGGAGTGGGGACCTGGCGCCTGTGCCTGCGCGCCTCTCAGCGGAAGCATTTGGGTTCGTGTGCACTTTAACACACGAGGTGTGCAAGATGGTGACCATTTGTGACGGTTGCTAGTTCACTAAATCCAAGTGTTTTGTCTCTTTTATGATTTGTTTTCATGGTTCCAGCAGCTAGTGGCCCATGTAGGCCCGAAGGCCGCCCCGCATCTCCCAGACGACTCTGTGCGTGGGCGAGTGTGCCTTGGGGCTGTGGCCCCTGGCGCCTCGCTCGTAGATCTCCCTCGTAACTCGGAGGACGAGAAGGCGGCCCCGGTTGGAGGCTGCGCGGTGCCCTGTGGCACTGGCACAGCTGATAACCGCGGACGGGAAAGATGTGTATATCAAATAGTTTACCAAATGAAGCCAGCTGTGTTTCCCTACAGACTGCGGCTTCCTGACATGCATCATTAAACCTGATTAGCTGCTTCCTTTTACAAAGATTCTTGCAGTCCTGAACGCTGCATATTAACATTTTCTGCCCCTCCAACTGGAAATGATTTGCTTTATTGCAGAGTGTCAACTTGCTCTAGTTTCTGACGCGTTCTAATTGGTACTTCAGAGTATAATCATCGGGAGATACCACGCCACGCATTTCTTTATTTGGAAATTAATACAGACCTTTTCACTTTATCTGTCAATCTGGGCAACTTTTCACAATTCCCAACTCTTGGGATTGCTTACAAGCCATTAAGTATGAAATGGTTCATAAAATGTCTTTGAAGACATAAAGTAACACAAAAATTTTAGATGGTTTAAAATACTGTTACATTTTGCCAAGATACCAGTAATAAACCTCTTTAAAGATAGTTTTAATAATAAAAAGCAGGATGAAAAGTTTATTCAACCCTATTATGTTTATCATTTAAATTCTTCTGGAAAGCTGCAAAATTCTGTTTTTGTCACAAAACAAAAGGATGCACATCACGAGAACCACCGATTCTGGAAACCAACGTGGATTCGGTTTCCACCCTACTCGGCGCTCCCTGCCGTTCTGCCGGGCTCCCTAAACGCGGCAGGGTTTCCTGCGGCTGCCTCTGGTTCGCAGCTGCTTATGCGGGCGTGCGGCTGGGACAGGGCCTTGTCGCCGTGTTCCAGGTAACAGTAACTCCGCGGTGTTTCGCACCCTGGTCAGCATGTGTGTGTCTCCACGTGTTTTCAGTGTGATCAGACACGGGTGACGCGTATTTTGTGCGAGGAAATGGCGCGGACTCAGCGACTGCCATGGAGACGCGGGTTCCAGTGAACATCCTGGTGACGGGCCTTGTCAAGGCGGCTAATGATGCTTGATTTAAAAACACCGTCACGTGCCTTTGCGCAGTGATAGGTGCCAGATATCGGGAGATTGGGGTGAGGACCTTATATGGTCCATAAATTCCCGCACATTTACTCAATAAACCACAGCACACCAAAGGAGATGGTGACACAGCACAGCCTTGGTGACACTTTGTGAGCTTCCTGGTCCAGAGCGGATTCTCGGGGAGCCACCCACAGGAAACGGATGTGGGGCACATGCTGAGCCAGAAGCCTGCCCACCAGGGCACTTATGAACTGCGGAATTTTCCGGCTAATTGTCCCCCACCCCACCCCAAGATACTGTTACTCACAATGAGCGGCTTCATAATGCCGTGTCTCACACTTGACCACAGCAGTCCTTAAAGGGCCCAGACCTGTGGCACCTGCCACCTAAAAACAGCAGTAGCCACTGTTTAGTGAGTCCCCTCACATGGACCATGAACTACTTAGCACCTGCTGGCGCACCCCAGTTAGACGTGAGACGGCGGCGTTTTGAAACAAATCACCACGCAGATTTCTGACTTTATTATAGAAACTCATCTGTGCCGTGACCTCTTATGAAGAGAATCTAGGACTAGAAGTTAAAGCTACATTGTAAATTAATGACATTCACCAATAAAAATGTAGCCATTCCCTTTTTCTGAAATTCGATCGGGGCATCAACGGCGCGGGTGGAAAGGTGGTCTCCCCCTGGCCCGTGCCGCCCCCCTGTTAAAAACAAGTCTCCTGGGCAGTGGCCACACAGCCTCTCTGTGTGGAGGGTGCGCTCCGGCAGGCTCCCTCTTCTGCGGCCCGGCCCCTCTGACATCGGGGGGGTGGGCGGCAGCTCCGAGCCCTCCGGGAGCGACTCCTCCACCACCCCCCCTCCTGGGCCGCAGGGGCAGGGAGCACCGCCTCGGCCCTTTGAGGAGAATTCGGGGACTTCCTGGAGGGAGGTGCTCACTCTGCCCCGAGCCCCAGGCCGCTGGTCCTGGGAGCCCCGGCTGTGCTCAGCGGGACCTGGGCGGAGCACCAGGCCCCCACGCTTCAGCAGCAGTGTTCTGACTGTGCGCGCATTACTTGAAAAGACAAGACTGCTCCATCCAATCATGTATTTTATGAATTATTTAAGTGAGTATTTGAAGAATATATTTTAAGGGTGTTTATAAAACACACGCAAGGTATTTAACATAAAAGACTTGCCGCATTCCGGAGAAAACGAAGACACACGTGCACCTGCCTCCTGAAGAGAAGTGTGCGCCACGCTGGGCGGTCTCCGCTGTGCGCCCGCACAGCGGCTGGGAGGGGCCGTGTCGGCGGCCTGTCCGCCCCTTGTTCTCAGTGCGCCTGTTACAGATTCTAAGATTCCTCCTAAAAGCCTTCCTTTAAAAATACCCAAACCTCTCAGAGGAGCGATTAGGACGATCTGTTTTTCACACTGCTGGGGATCGGAGGGTTCCCAGGAGTCTGGAGAAGCCCCAAGCAGTCCAAGTCCCCGGCCTGTCCCTGCGCACCTGGGCACCCTACTTGCAGGTGGCCAGGATTCAGGAATATCTGTTAAAACATAATAAAAGTTACCAGCGTAAATCACTTATGTAATTGAATTAAATTGAAACCCAAATCCAAACACCTGGCCTCAAATGTCTCTTATATGAATGATACGGATGTTGAGGTTTCTGGTGTCAGGGGGTCGCTTAGGTTAGCATGGTCGTTATTTTAAATGGGTGGGTCGTCTTGCAAAACCATTTAACATGGACAGCTTCCTACATTGTTAAGACAATAAGGTAAATTTACATGTATGCACATGCAGGGTCTTGAAACCGTAC
The DNA here is from genome assembly GCF_019186645.2 of Phyllostomus hastatus. NCBI lineage: Eukaryota > Metazoa > Chordata > Mammalia > Chiroptera > Phyllostomidae > Phyllostomus > Phyllostomus hastatus. The sequence goes on from NW_025333960.1 coordinate 57,073,028, forward strand.
AATTCCTGTGAGTTCAGAAATTTTCAGAGCCGCAGCTCTGTACTTGTGTGGCAATTGACCGCCTGCAGGACTGTGGGTGTCACGGCCTTCCATGCACTTCCGTACAGGACAGTGGTTTTTATTCAGGATGTTCCCCCCCCCCCGCCCCCGTATGTAATCGAGTGTATTGCTGTCTGAAACATCTGTCTTGAATTTTGCACGAGAAAATAGATATTTAGGGTTGCTCCTTTTGTTTAAAAAAAGGTCTTAAATATACTGAATTGGTGGAATTAGAGCTAAGGTCCCTGTCACCAAAAGCAGGTTTTCACAATTTAGAAAAAAGAATCATCAAACTTGAGCGCCCTCTGCTGGCCAAGCCACCACATGTCACGTTTGCCTTGGCTTTCTTTTCCCAGCCTGAGAAATGTTACTGTAAAAACCACAACAAAATGCCAACCCCAAACATGACAATCGCAGTGAACTCGAACTGTATTCTGCAGTGTTGGAATGGTTGTTATTTGCATGGTTTGGTCTCCCTTCTACCCCTACTTTTCAAGTCAGCTGTGTGCACTATTGTAAAATAGGATCAGGAGTGCCGTATGTCAGTCAGTCGTGGGGTTTTCTTAATATTCAGTGCTGGGCTTTTTTTAATGTTTTTTTACTTAAAGATTTTATTTATATATTTGTAGAGGGAGGGGAAGGGAAAGAGAAAGAGGGAGAGAAACATCAGTGTGTGGTTGCCTCTCACGTGCCACCCACTGGGGACCTGGCCGGCAACCCAGGCCTGTGCCCTGGACTAGGAATTCAACCAGCGACCCTTTGGTTCGCAGCCTGGCGCTCAGTCCCCTGAGCCACATGAGCCAGGGCTCAGTGCTGGGTTTTAATGTCATTTGTGTACAGAGACAACAAATTAAATTTCCACATACTTTTCACACTGTTTTGCATATTTGTGCATACTTATTTTTGTTTTAAATTTGGCTTTGTTGTCAGTTGAGAATATTTGAAATAATTTATAATAATTACTAAACAAAAAAGTAGGTTACCACTTTAAGTCATTGTATTGTTTTAAACCTGATGGTTTCTGATACATTGGTGGTCCTCTGATAAAGGCTCAGACGCCACCGAGAGGCCGTCAGACGGTGACCGGCCTGATCAATTGTCCTGCTTGAACATGTAAAGTAAGCCTGTGTGTGCAAAAGCTAATCCGGTGGGGGGGCGGGGCTGTGTGTGCATGTTTCTAGAAATGTGCTGTTTTATGGCACTTGGACAAGTGTGGGGAGTGTTTGTTGCGTGGATGTGTCCCAGTGAATACAAAGGCCCGTGTTGAAATCTCCCAAATGACTGGGAAGGTTAGCAGGTTGAGGAGAGCCTCACTGTGCTTTCACAAAGCCTCTTCAAACTTAGCAAGCGGTGTGTTTGCGAGTTTGAGGAGTGATTTCGCCCGCTAACGACGTGTGTGTTGCAGGCCGGCTGACGGAGGGTCTGACAGCGCGCTGTCCCGAGTGGGTGGGCAGGGCAGCACCGCCCTTGCGTGAACCCGGCCGGGCTTGCCTCCGCATTTCCCGTCCCCCCTTGCTCTCACGCTGACGTGGGGAGCAGCCTGACCTCCTCGTCCAGCAGCTGTGCCTTGCAGGGATACGTCTTTGTTTACATAAGAATATGGCAGCTCCATCTCCTTTTAAAATGTCAAGCGTTCAAAGTAAAAACATCTTAATAACTATACTGTAAGCGAGAAAAGAACCCTAAGTGCTGAATATTGAATAGTCTGGCAGAATTCTTCGGTAGGTAAAAATGTAGGGTATGAAATATTCTTTCAGATTAGACTTTAGAATGTTGACTGTGTAAATACAGATTTTGATTTTTTTTAATGAAGGTGATTTATTGTAGCATTAAGAATTTGTCACACCGATACTTACTTGGCAGCATTTAAGGCGCAGGTTATGGAGCCGTAGCCGAGAACAGCTCAAAGCAACGCCTGCTCCGCACATCGCTGGGCGGAAAGGGCTCGCGGCTCAGGCTCAGCTCACGTTGGGCCGCCTGCAGGCGGACGGGCGCGGGCCGCGTGGGGTGGTTCGGATCCCAAAAGGAGCCCGTGCATAAACTCAAAAGGAGGGAGAAAGACTGTCTGGCATCACTTAAAAATACTTTTGTTTTGAAAAAGTGGTCGCTCCAAGATTTAGGAGTTATTTGAAGGTCTTCAAGTTACTTGTTTTTGTTGTGTTGCTGTTTAATATTCTAGTAAAGTGGAAAATATAAGGCTGGTGTGCTTCAGAGACGTTTGAAAGGAGTGTGCTTTGTGTAGGAATTTCAGCTGGGTCGGAGTGTGGCCCTGTGTCAGTTTTGGAGTCACAGTCCAAATTCTGCGTGACAGCAGCCAATTCGCTGGTTGAGGGTAGCTCACCTGCTGAAAGACAAACAGCCCTGGCGACGATGTTATTTTCCCGAGTCATCTTTCATCACAACACCGTGCTTCTGCTGCGTGGAGTCCTCCTGCGTGAATTTGCTGTTGGACTGGAGGCTTTTCTGGTTTTCAAATTGTCATGCATTTACAGGGAAAATATAAGACAAAATGATACTCAGCTTTCTGTAAGAGTTTAAGTTGGCTTTCTGACTTTTTGCATCTTACTATTTTGCTGTTCTAAAATGCTTTCATGTAACAATTAGGTTAAGTGTGAGTTTTAAAGGAATGGTAAAAGTATGTTGATATTCACATCTTAATATGCACGATGTTAATACCACAGGATCTGCAGCTAGTGGTGTGCGTGCCTGTGTCCCAGGTAGTAGTTCCGGGGAGTTTTATCACGTGAGACTTGGTTGCCGCTTGGTGTGCACACTGACCCCCCGGGGACGCGGCAGCAGGGCCAGGCTCAGCCGAGATGGATGGGTGCTGTGTCCCAGACGCAAGGTGGGGTCTTATTTGTCCCACATGCATCCGGACACTGGCCTGACCTTTCCTCGATGAGGCAGGAGAATACCATATTTACCCTTTATTGTTGGTGCAAACCATTATTTTCCTGAGCACCATTAGCTGTTTAAAACTTGGTACATAAATTAAAGAGGAGCTAAGTGGATTTGTGATCGCTGCCATTAGCGGCATTTTAGATTATACAGGCAATTATTGTGTTCATTATCCTAGAACAGCCCCTTTGCAGAACCATTGTCGTGTCTTAGACATTATGCACAAATTTTCCCTTAGAGATTAAAATTTCCAGTAGCGTATTTAATTTTGTTATCACAGTTGTTTCAGATAAAACAAATATTATGACAAGTAGAAGACAATTTGCTTTACTAAGAAATTACAATAAATATTGAAAATTACTTCCTAGTGTACTTAATTTACCTTTCCTTATACAATCATAATTACTTCAAGTGATTATTAATATATTTTATGGGTGGAAAGGTTTTGCAGTCATAACAAAAGATATCTGGTCTGTTCAGTGTTCCAAGAAATATTTTAAAGGAGAGGTTCACGGGAAAACCCAAGTTACCACCACCTTTACAGAATCTATAACTTTGTAAGTTCACTAATTTTTATATTGAATAGTTTCCAAGAGTCTAGATTGCATTTTAGATAATTTGAAGAAACTTTTAAAGGTGTTTTAGGGAAATGAGTATAAAAACTAACTACTAATTGAAAGTTGACTTTAAAAAACATGAGCTGAAATGTGTCTACTTCTCGCTGTCTGTTAGAACTGGCAAGGAAGATGAAGACCACGGGACGTGCGATAGCTTGGTTGCAGTTATGTTCCGGGAAGAACCGCCCCAGCTCAGAGCAGGCTCCATGCAGGGACGCAGGGACCGTGGGAGGGCGGAGCTGGGTGTTGCCCAGCACGGCCCCCACGGCAGTCAGTGCGCAGGTGCTCCCACTGGCGTGTCCGCGTGTCCACGCGCCGCTGCTTCTGGACTGGCAGCCGCTGTGTGCTTTTCCAGAGGGAACGCTGTGCCAGGTCCTGGTTGCTGTGTCCCTGCACTTCCCGTTTTCATGGCTCTGATGCGGGGAAGTGTGAGGTAGTGAGTATATGTTTTGCAAGACAGTGATTCTTTATTTTATTACAAAAAGAAGACCAACTCTGGAAGGCCCGATTAAATCATTCCTTTCACTTTTTAATGGGATTTGGATGAATAGAGTAAAATATGCACTTTGCATTCATTGATAGCATCTTTAGGTCGAGGTAATTGAGTCTTTTTTCCTGACTGAATGAGTAATGACTTCATCCGACCCTCAGCGTGCCTGAGACTTGGGCCGCCTTTGTCACAGCGGCAGGAGCCAGGCTTTGAAACATGCTCTACTTCCCTGCCTTAATTTTTCTTCATTTTAATCCAAAACCCCATTTTTCTCCATAATTCAAGCATAAACTATGTAGTAGTTGAAGGGGTGGAAATTGCAAGGTGTTTGTCCTTGCCATGCCGCTTTGTGAGTAGGGCTGATCCATGGGCTGCTGCAGGCCCCCGCCCGTGGGTCCCTGCCGCTGCAGGCCCCCGCCCGTATGGGTCCCGGCTGGGGCGGCTGCCAGGAGGCAGCCCAGAGAGTGCGGTGGGCCTTCCTGCGGGGCGGGGGGCCCTGCTGAAAACTGAGGGGGGCGGGCTTCCCCTGCTGCCATGCCACAGGCGGCGGAAGCGCCGGTGGACCCGGGAGTGAGGTTCCCCCGTGCCCTGAGTTAGGAGTCTGCGCACGAAGTGACCCAGGAGGACCACATCCCGCAGGCCGGGGGCTCCCTCCGCTGTCCCGCAGCGACTGGGCAGCGGGGGTGCCGACTGGGGAGCAGGGGTGCGGGGCTCGGAGGTGCGGCCTGTGGGGCCGGGGCCTGCACAAACCCGAGGAGGCCCCCCAGCAGCTGCCAGGCCTGCACGGGGGCTCTGCAGGGCAGGCCGACCCCAGGCTGCAGGCGGACGTCAGGCACGTGGAGTCCCAGTGCCCATCCCCATTGCTCCTGCCCCGTGCTAACAGTTCAGTAGTTCTCAAATTTTTTAAATCTAGTTTTTTAATCAAAGTTTTGGCAATTTTGTTTTCTTTTTTAATTGCTCTTTTTTAAAATTCATACCAGAATCAGGAGAAACTCAGATGGCCTGACACAAATGCCGTCTCCTGCTCGGGCCACACAAATCATGCTCGAGCAGCTGTGTGCGGGCAGGCTGTGCCCCCCGGCAGCCCCTGGGGAGCCCCCAGGCCAGGCCTCTCCAGGACCTCCGTAAGCCGGGTGGTGCCAGCTTACAATGAGGAAAATGAGGCTTAAAGAGTATAAGGACATTCCCAGGGTCACACGGTGTGTAAGCCAAGACTCAGGTCCACATTTTTAATGATTGATGAGGACATGTATCTAAGCTTACCTTCTACCTGGAGCTCTGCATCATGTCATGGAACCCAAGTCCTTGCTAGCAAGGCACTGCCTGAACCTGGTCCCTGCTCCCCCGGGCTGGGCAGCCAGGCCGCCTGGCCCACCAGGTGACCTGCCTCTTCCCTCTGCCTGGACTGTACACCTTCTCCAAAGCCCAGGCCCCTCCACTGTGCACATGGCCTTGCACGGTGGTCTTTCCAAGGTGACACTGAGCAAAGGGGGAAGACTCCACCAGTGTTGCCAGAGCTCAAAGTGGGTGTTGTACTCCTCAAAGCGCTGTGTTCTCTTGGGTGGTAAAGCGAAAGGCGTTTGGGTTGCTGCTTCTACACAGAACCCAACAAAAACTGACCTGATTCTCGCTGACATAACTTTCACACCTTTTGCTCAGCCCGTCAGTGGTCCACAGAACGCACAGGAGTGTGGTGCGCCTTCCTGGGAGACTCTGAAGTGCAGGGTTTGTGCAAATCACAATTCAGAGTGTCTCGTTACAGGCTCGCTACTCTGTCTGTTGCTTTTCTTCTTAATTAAGAGTTCTTTGCAGAGAGGCTTTCGGCAGATAGGGATGACAGACATCCCGTCCTGTTCTTGGGGGCCTTGAGCTGAAGGAAATCCATGGGGCGGAAGGTGCATGCAGCCTCGATACCTGTCAGAGCAGTGCAGGGAAAACGTACATCCACTCTCACAAGAGCTAACCACGCCCCCAGGTCTGCTAGGCCCATCGTGTCCTGTCTCGTGTGTTCCCATGAGCTGTCACACCACCACCACGCGGAGAAGCATCTGAGTCTCTGCGGCTGGACTCTCGGACTAGTAGCACCTGCCTGGACACGCTGTGGGAGCGTAACTTGTTCTCAGGAATCCTGCCTACATCTGTCTCTGAGAGGCTCCCTGGGAGAAAACCAGAGTTAACACCGTTTTGCATTTCATCCTAAGGGGGGTGTTGCAAAAGACAATGTACAGATGTTGTCACTCGTGTTCAGATGTGTTGTTAGGAGCGTTATGCTTCTGCCCTAATTCCCTGTTTTCCTTTCAGGTGGGTTTGTTGGACATTGAGCTCAATCAGCTGACCAAAGCACTGTTTCTGGCTCTGGTTGCCCTCTCGGTTGTCATGGTAACCTTACAAGGCTTTGCTGGGCCGTGGTATCGCAATCTTTTTCGGTTCCTCCTCCTCTTCTCCTACATCATCCCCATAAGGTAGGTTGAAGACTTATGGTAAAACAAATGTCTAGTTTAATTGAATGTGATTTCATGGAAATTTGAAATGGAAATTTGTTTCTCAACATGAAAGAAATTATCCACACAAAGGTCAGGAGGAAGGAGTCCAGAGCTCTGCTGAATCCTTAGGGATCATTCCACAGAAAACAATGTGTGGGAGTCAGTTTTGTTAGAATAATCTAGAAATTTGATATGTCATCTTGTATAAATGTATTGATAATATAATCTTCAACGAGTGGGAGGAGATACAAGACGTAAATCTGAATCTAACACAGCAGCTGTAGTTGACTGCTGACAGATGTTTCCTTCCGGTGCTCTTGGGTCTGCACGCGGTCGCCGACATGTTCGAGGCCTCTGTATTCCAGAGACCATGTATTGCGCCTGTCAAGTCAGATAAAACGCTGAGTGAGGCCGTCTTCTGAGTATGAGAGCCCCTCTCACTCGAGACTGGGAGACACATAGTTAGCATCGGATGGTTTTCATTCAAAGACTAATATTTACAATAAGTGTACGTAAGTCCATCTTAAAATATTTCCACAAAGGATATTTTTAAAAGATACCCTTAATATATATGTTTGGAAGTTTCATATGAATGAGCAGTTAAACCCTAATAAATCATGCACGAAGTACGAATCCAGAATACCAATCTTCTGTAACAGAAAAGGGAGTAAAACCGTATGCAAGTATTAGGCACAGAGGTGGAAGCATGTCTTTTCATCTACAGACCGCGGTTCCCTGTCTGTGTCACGGCTGAGTCGCTTCCTCTCCCGCAGCTTCCGGGGTCTCCTGCACCTGTCTCTGCGGAGCAAACGTCTTTTCTTCAGTCTTGTTTCTCTTCACTGCTGCTGCTTTCGCCCGATCTGCCACGTGTGTGATGTAGCTTCCGTGGCTGCATCACGACATGACGCACGCAGAGGCCCGGGGAGAGCTCTGTGCCTCTCTCCTCTAGGGCCTTCCTCCCCACACCTGGTGGGAGCCATTAAGCAGTGTGCACGCCTCTCGTAGTTTCTGAATGAAATACTTTATTTCTGTGCACTGTCTCCAATTTCTTTCTTCAGTAAAATGATAATATGAACAGACTTGACACTTTCCCCTTTATCAAATTAGCAAAGAATTGATTCCAGTTAGGACAGTTAATGCATGAGCATTTTAAAACTAACACTGATTTTCATTGTTTTATATTTGAAATATGTACGTTTGTACTAGAAATTAGACAAGACCTAATGACAGCAGAAGGCCGGAACTGTCATCTCACTGAGTCCTGAGAGACCCTGCAGGGGCTCGCAGATGTGTGCACACACTTCCACGCACAAGTGTGCAGGTGCCCACGCTGGTGCACCAGCACGAACGCACCCTTTTTCAGGCTGTGAGTCTGTCTCCGTCCCGTGTTTCCGTCCACAGTTGAACATCAGGGAGTCTGAGCGTGCAGAGACTCACCAGACGGCAGCCGCCGCTGGGCTGCAGCGTGCTGGGGCGCACTCCACTGGGGGGCTGCCTCCTCCGGGCAGGGGACACAGGCTACGCCCCTGGGCCGAGGGATGGGCGGCACACTCGGGAGTGCAGTTTACATCTGATTCAGCCACGTTTGTTTCCCTTTGCAGTTTCCTGAAAATATGATGGATAATATATTCCAGTATTTGCTAAATATGCTTTCCAGTTTAACCGAAGATTTTTAAATATTTTCTTGTTTTGCAAAGTGTACAATTCTGGAAAGTGCCTTTTCCTCTACCGACCTAACACTCCTAAACGGCTTTTTAAATTTAAGAAAGTGAAGCTGTTTTTATAAGATTTTTCGTTACAGAATAAAATATGTTTGAGTCACCTGATAGAATTTACTTTGTCTTTCGTGTTCGTGTAAAATATGACAAGATTTAACTCTTGCTTTTCTAACACGAAAGCACATTCCCCGAAGCATCTGTGTCCCTCGTGGCCAATGGCAGACTGACTGTCGGTTCTTCACAGGACACGTGGGCGCCCTCGGGCCCACAGCCGGCGGTTTCTTGTCTCTTTCGTTTTCGCCCCTTTGCCTGTGCGAGTCCCTTGTGGCCCTGGCTGGTGCGGCTTCGGGCACTGAGCGCCAGCCTTTGACCCAGAGGGTCACAGGTTCAATCCCCAGTGGGTGCACATGCCTGGGGTGTGGACCAGGTCCCCAGCAGGGGGCGCACGAGAGGCAACACACATTGACGTTTCTCTCCCCTATCTCCCTTCCTCCTCCTCTCTCTGGAAATAAATAATACATTAAAAAAAAAAGTCCATTCGCACCCCAGCCGTAAACACTGCCTCATCCATGCAGGGTCAGAGTTTTTCACGCTCCGGTGCAGCCCCGTGGGTGACGAGCCTCGGCCGGGGGTCTCGGTCTGGGCGCGGGCTCCCTGCCCTTGACCGCCCCTCGGCCCGCCGCCTGGACGCCCAAGGCTCCGCCCGAGCCCCCCACTCACCGTTCACGGAGAGCGGACCGTCTCAGCGCCGGGCGACGCGGGCACCAGTCCCCGGCAGTTCAAGTGGGCGCGAACCTGCCGGCCCGCCCAGCGGCCCTGGCCCACGGTGCAGGGCGTGTGCGGTGCAGGGCGTGTGCGGAAGGACGTGCAGGGCCAGAGGCAGGCGGCTCCTGGGGCCACTCGGCTGTCGCCGGACATGCAGAGACCCGGAGAGGCCCTGGGGTGGCTGTGAGGGCAGCAGCGCGCGGCGCGGCCCGGAGGGGATGGGCACGGCCCACAGGGGAAGCCGTCCGGGGAGAAGCTGTCGGGTGTCTCGGCTGTGGCGCGGCTGGGCAGCGGGGCGAGGGCCACGGGTTGAGTGAGGCCCCGGGCCTGCGTGGCTCTGGCCGTCCCGCAGTCTCAGAGGCGGAGTCTCGCTCGGCCAGCATGGACACGTGGGGGCCAGCCACGCGCTTCGCGTGGGTGAGGTTCTGCGGGCAGGGGTCGCTCTGCGTCGTGTAAGGGGACCTTCCCCCCGGCCCGGCGGTGCGGTGGCCTCCGACCCGGGAAGGAGTCGTTCGTGGCCTGAAGGACGTTTCACCTGGTTTTCCCTTCCGGTCGTCTTCGCGCCCTTTCAGGCAGACTCGGGCCCGCGGACGTGGGGCCGCCCGTCGCCGGCCGGTGTCGCCTGCGCAGCCCCATGTCGCCTGCGCAGCCCCTGCCTGCCCGTTCCCGAGGCAGTGACGGGCCGCCTGGTTTCCACGCCGCGGGAAGGAGCCAACGGCCGACAGGACGAGCCCCGCCTGAGTTCTGCCATGCGCGGCCCCAGGCCCCTGCTGGGCCGTGGAGCAGCCTCCGCGTGGAGCCCGCGCGCGGCCTGCTTTCCAGCCGCCCCGGGGACGCGGCGGTCGGCGGGTGCTGCTGTCCAGGCCGGTCGTCTTCGGAAGGCCGGCCTCCTCCGCACCGGCTGCGGCCACGGGCAGATGCAGCCGGTTTCTGTACAACGACCAAACGCGCCGGCTCCAGCCCACTGCTGACCGCTGCCCACCCGAGTCTGCGGGGTGGGGTGTCGGGAGTGCACCTCTGCCGCGGTCGGAGGCCTCCCCGCGCCTCGCCGGGGTCGTTTTTGCGTCGGGAGCGTGGTTTTGAGACCCTTTCTTCTCTTCCCTTTCTGTTCTTGAACGTCTAGACGCGCTGAGCAGACTCGGTGGACCCCCGGTCCTGCCCGAGCCTGGCGGTGGCGGGGGGCTCGGCCGGGACACCCGCTCTCTCGCCTTGCGTGCGCGTGGGTGCGGCCACGGAGCTCCCTCCTCCCGGGGTTCCCTGCGTGCCTCCGGTGCGGCCCTCGCCTGCCCTCCGCGCACGCGCGCAGACGCTGTTTCCGGCCGGGAGCACCCACTTCCGGGCACCCGCGCGGGGAAGGGGCGCTCCGTGCGCCCGGACCGCGCGCTGGGGCGGAGGCGCGTGGCGGCGCTGGCGTCTGTGGTAGCGCACCTGTGCTTCTTAGACAGCTGCGGCTTAAACAGGTGACTTCCGTCAGAAACCTTGATTTCGGCTTTTTTTTTTTTTTTTTTACTTGAGTCGGTTTGGCGAGTTACGGCTTTTGGGAAGCCTGTCAGCTGCACCCGAGCCCTCGAGCCCTTCCGCGGCAGCTCGCCCCGCGTGGCCGCAGCAACCGGCCTCGGCTCCCGGCCCGGAGCTCGCGCCTCTCCTGTGGGCGGCGGCCCCGCCCGAGCCGCCCGTGCCCTCTGCCGCTTGGTTGACGCGGGGGCCCCCTCCCGTCTGGGGCTTTCACTGCCCTGAGTTCTCGAGACGGACGCGCAGCTCCCGGGGCCCGCTCTCCCGTGCTCCTCCCGCCCGCGCGAGCCCCGCTGGGGCCGCGCCCCAGGGGTTCCGTGGCTGCCCTGCGACAGAACGTGTCTGGCTTCCGCCGCGAGCTCTTCCTGGGCCCACGGCCACCAGTTCACCCGGACGCTCGAACTTCCCGCTCGAGTTCGGTTCCCTTGGCGGCCGGCAGAGCCCTCGCTTCGCGTCGCGTCGCGTCGCGTCAGGCGCGGACCCGCCCAGGCCGCGTGGGGGGCGGGGCCTGGCTCTTAGGTGGTTCCGCCGCCGACGTCGTTCTGCGCCGCCGACGTTCTGCGCCGCCACGCCAGCCGCGTCGGCGCGGGAGCTCGCGGTGGCCGGTCTGGGCGTCCCGGGGCCGCGCGCCCCGCCGGACTGCCTCGCGGCCTCTCCTGGCGGCCGGTCCGCGTGGCGTGGAACCCTCGGGTCAGTCCTGTGTGCGCGGCCGCCTTCCCTCGGGAGTCGGTGTGGTCTGGGTGTCGCGAGCTTGTGTGGCGCTGGGGCGGGGCGCGTGCGGGTGTGAACTGCTGCGCATTCCTGCCGAACTAAGCGTTTTTCGTTGTAAAGTGACTTTATCTCTGCTAAGGCTCTTGCATTAAATTCTGCTCCGCTTTGTGTGGATAGAGCAGTGCCAGCTGGCTTCAGTGCGCTCGGCGCGTCGTTTGGTCTCTCTGTGCCGTCGGCGCCCCTGTGTGTGTGTGCGTGTGTGTGTGCGTGCGCGCTCTCGCGTGTTCACGTGCGCGCGCCTCCTGTAAGGAACGCGGCGTGTGAGCTCCGTCTGCTCGGGTCGCTGCTGCGCGTGCGCGGCTGTGCAGTACTGCTGTGTTTTTAGTTAAAGCTGTCGTCTACCTCGCCTTTTCAGCATGGCTTACCTTTCCTGCGTACTTCTCCTTCCTTTCTTACCGTTATATGTTTTTTTTTCTTAATTTCACTTTTTCCCCTAGTACTTTGGAAGTTTACGAAGGGTTTCTGTTCCAGTGGTTATCCTAGAGGTCAGAAGCGTCACTTTTAATTTGCCGAAGTCTGAAGTGAATCGTTCCCGTTGCCCATCACCTCGCAGCGCTTGGCTCCACTCACCGCCGCTGGCCTCGCGCCGTTCTCGCCGTCTGTCCTCGTTCCCGTCGTCCCGAAGGCCCTGAACACCGTCTGTGCGTTTCCTCTCCGTTTTGATAGTCGTCCATGTTTTTGCTCTTCGTTTTGCCTTACGTTTCAGACCTTCCATGCAGCATAATTCCTCTGCCACAATTTCCTCTTTGGTTTTTGTTTAATGCTCATCTTTGTTGAGAAGTGTCTAGATTTTTGCTTGGCCAGCCTTCGTGAAAAAACACCTGTCACCTGTGTGTGGATTTCTACGAGCCACCTTCACTTTACTCTCCTTCGGCGTCTGTGGTGCTACTTAGCAGCGGTCGGGACTGTCGCGTCGCCACCCCCCCCCCCCCACCCGCTCCGCTGCTGCTTCCCCTCCGCCCAGCCGCTCCTCCCGGTGTCCCGCTGGGTGCTCGCTGGGCTCTCCGAGTCTGTGGACCGGCGTCTTCCCTCCCCCCCGGGAAGTTTCCAGCCATCCTCTGTTCACGCACCGACCGCCTTTGTCCCACCCGTGCTGTCCCCTCCCTCTGGGGACACCCGCTCGTGGCCCCTCATCCATCGCAGGGCGGAGGCGCCTCTGTCGGGCCTGCACCTCCCACCGCCTGGATCTGCAGTGCTGCTCCCCGTGGGGGGGGGTTGGGGGGCGCTGCTGGGGAGGTCCGGCCCCAGGCAACAGGCATGCAACCCGGGAGGGAGGTTTTGTGGGCACTCCCCGCCCCGGTGGCCGGTCTAAACTTAGCCCAGGAAGTCTTCCTCGTCTAGTCAGTTCTTTGGTTCTCTTAAGAGTTAAAGAAATTTGTCACGTGGCGTTTCCTCTTGTGTTCAGTGGCAACACGGATCAAATAAGATAGCCTGCTTTTACCCAGGGTCACAGAGCTGTCTTGAAATTTTCATATGAAGGAAATTACACACATTTGAATTAAAATTTCCGATTAGCTTCCATGGCAGTACTTGCCACGGGTAAGCTTTTGCGTTCCCAAATGTGGTAGAACGGCATCTGTGCCATTTCTGTCAAATGACAGTTTACGGGACGAGGTTTTGATGAAGCTCATCGTGAAAATGGCAGGCGCTTCCTTTCTCTGGGACGAGGGTCTGAAGTCCCGATGCGGAGGGTGCGGGCGGACGACCTCCGGTGGACCCTCCTGGCGGCGTGGCCGCCCTGGAGCCGCGTCACCTGCTCGGGCCGGTTCTGGGGGTCTCCCTGTGGCGGGCTGGCGGCGCTTGAGCACAGTGGGCCGGCACTGCACGTCAGGAGAACACGCCCGACTTACTCGGGGTCCGGGTCGCCCCTGAGACGTGTCTGTAGGTAGAAGATGAAGCTGTTCGGGCACAGAAGTGCCGCCATCACGGCGGCGTCCCGTTCTGGAGTTAGCCTGTGCCATCTCGCCGTGGCGGGTGTTCCTCGGCACCCTGGGCCGTCGGCACCTTTAGCTCTGGCTCCGCGACCACAGAACGTCGCAGGGGACTGACTCTCCCTTCGCTTGGATCAGGTTTGTGGTCAACGGTGTCACCATTGCTCAGTGAGTGGAAAATACGTCTGGCATCTAGAACTTTATGATCTACTCCTGTAATTCTGAGTAGTAGGCTTCCTGTACCTTTTCTGCTCACAAATGTTATGATAAAGTTTAAGCCACATTGAGGTCTGTGTTTTCAAATTCTATGAAATTAAAACATTACTGAACAGTAAGCTAAATATAATTGCTTTGTCAACTTGGTGTTTGAAGTTTGAGCTTCTAGAAATTTTTACCGTTAAAAAGCACCTGGGTCGCGCTAGCACCAACCCTGGATCACAGCACACAGTGGGAGTCAGAGTGGACCCCCTGCTCAGCATTGTCTCTGCTGCAGACACTGTCTTCGGCCTCAGTCTCGGTCTGTCCCCTGTCACCGAGGGGGTCGCCGGCTGTCACTGAGGGGATTACCAGCCCGGGGTGGCCTCCGTTCTTCCTCCAGTCTCCAAAGCGCATTTGTGGTCCGGTGGTATTCAGTTACCCCACAGCACTCCGTGACATAGTGAGTTTTCGCCACTCCGTGACCTCCGCGGGTATCGCATTAAACTGTCCACCCCGCAGACGTGGGGACGCAGCAGAGGCCTGGGTTGGCTGTGGGCTCGGGGAGGTGCTACCGCAGTGGCTCTGCCCAGGAACCGGGTCCCTGCCACGGCCTCGCCTCCCAGATCTGCCCACCCAGTGGGAGCCGTTGGTCCTGAGACTCGCACACATGTGCTTAGGCCACAGCTGTTGCCTCGCTCCTGAGACGTCTGCATGGAGCGCCGGCCTCGCTGGAGCTGAGCTCACCACGCAGACCGAGGTCTGCACCGGCCGCCTCGGCCCTTCAGTCTGTACTTTCCTCCCAGCCTGCGGCTGTCTGGGCCTTGCAGCCAGCTGGTCCCAGGACCTGGCCCAGCCGCTGCACCCTCCCAGGCCCGGTTTGTGTCCCTCACTGAAGCCCTTCACTGTGGGGAAGCGTGTTCGTTCCCGTCACAGAACGAGACCCGTTTCGAGTGTTCATTCCCGCTGGGACGCAGCCTGGCCCTCCGCCCCACGGGGAGCGGACAGCAGCCCTCTCTCCCCCATCCAGCTCTGCAGACCACAAGTGCCCCTCACCGCCACCGGGGCACATTCTCGCACGTGGAAATGGTGGTTGACTTGGAGCACCATAAAGTCACTTACTTTAAAGTCTAAAATTCAGTGTTACTTCGTGTAAAGTGAAAGATAACGTGTATGAGTGAGGTTACGTGGCAGCCGTGGAGGCGGAAGTATTCTCAGGGTTGGATCCGACTGACCAGGCAATGGTTTCACTCGACAGTTTGCGTGTGAACTTGGACATGGGCAAAGCAGCGTACGGGTGGATGATGATGCGGGACGAGCACATTCCCGGCACTGTCGTCCGGACCAGCACCATTCCGGAGGAGCTGGGCCGCCTGGTGTACCTGCTGACGGATAAGACAGGTACCACCTGCGCGTGTCGCCGGCGTGACCAGGGTTGGGGGCGCGGGGCGGGCGTGTGTGGGCGTGCATCAGCATTGACCCCTGTCCAGAATGGCTCAGACGGTGCCCTTGAAAACTGGCACACAACTCACCGTCCCTTTCCAAAAGGCACAGTGTCGTCAGAAGTAGCAAAACGTTAAATTCTTAGATATGTAAGTGATATTTCTGTATTTTGAATTTTCTGCAGCCTTACAGTTCTTGTTTTATTTAACTGCCTTTTTACACCTCTCTGCTGGCTTCTTAAGAACAAACATTCCGTGTTTGTTACAGAATGGTACTTGTAAGCTATTAGAAGAAACTAAAAATAAGATACGTGAATCTGATGTTTTGACAACTACATTCTCCTAAGGAGCTATATACTACAAATAATTTATCTCACCGTGAGGTTGCATGCCCAAAATTTTATTTGTCCTTATTTTGTTTTTTTTCTTTTTTTCACCACAGAATTCTTGTCAATCCGTAACATAGTAGATAAAAACAGACTGAATCCAGCACTGTAATAAAAGCCATACCTAAGAGTTAAAATCCCTCCTTGATTTATTGGCTTATGATTTAAATTCCAGGTGATTATTTTAATGAGTTAGAAATAAAATAATATTTGTATAAGTGGTAAAGAAAATACGTCTAAAATACATTTCAGCATTTTAAATGCAGTGTTATAAAGATCCTCACTGCAGTCAGGAAGAAGAAAGAGAAATCTACTAACAGCCGATTGCTCTGGCGGTTGCAACAAGATGAGAACTAGCAATAAGATAAACAACAAAAGGAAGAAACAAATGTTTGCTAATGTAACAACCGACAGAGGAAGCCCCCGGCAGAACAAGCAACCAGTGGCAGCAGGTTCCAGACCGAGCGGCACGGGAGCCCCTTCCTTGCAGAGCAGACGGACGAACAGCACCATTCCCTGCGGCCTGAGTCCACGCAGAGCGTGCCTGCTGCTGCCCGGGGCACGTGCGCCCAGCGCCCAGATGCCGCAGTGAAAGCGAAAAGAAGACGCACACATGCGAGATGCCCTGTGTCCCCATGTGAGAGTCCCGCACTCATGGTGCCTCGGTCGGGCCTGACACTGGGCTGTGGTTCTCCTCCGAGCCTGTTCTTGGTGGATGCTGCAAACTGCAGAGGTGGGTGGTGGTCATGATTCAGGGTCGTTAGGGAAGGCCTGAGGGGGGAGGGCCTTCGGAGTTTCCCTGCTCGGCTGCATCGAGCTGGTGGGAAGACGTTTGAAGAATAAATCTGAAAACATGGAAAGCAAGCAAGCTGCGTCTGAGGATGCAGAAATGGAGTTATTTCTGGAAATAGTTTGAGAGAACAGCCAGAGCAAAGCACGCCCGAACTCGGAACAGCTCTGCGAAGCAAGAAGAGAAACACTGAATGTAGAGCCGGCAGGTGCATGGGGAAGTCGGTGCCGGCGTGAGGAGTCCTCGCCGTCCACTGTGCACAGAAGAAACCACCCAGCCCACCAGCCATGCGGCTGGGGTGTCCTTGACGAACAGAATCAGAAACCAAGAAACACCAGCAGAAGTCAAGGTGCCAATGTGAACAAGCAAGCTGTTCCCAAAGAAAACAAATCAGTGGTTTTTACAAGGAAATCCAAAAGAACCAGCCCCGGCAGCTCAGTTGGTTAGGGCGTTGTCCCGATTTGCCAAGGTTGTGGGTTCCATCCCCAGTCAGGGCACATGCAAGAGTCAGCCAGTGGATACACCAGTCAGTGGGACAACAGACCCGTGTGTGTGTGTGCGTGCGTGCGTGTGTGCGTGCGTGCGTGCACGTGCTCGCGTGTCTCCCCCCACCACCCTGCCTCTCTCCCTCTCCCCCACTTCCTCTCTTTCTCTCTAAAATCAGTAAGAAAGAATTGAAGAAAAAAAACTATCAGGAAGATGTTTAGAATTATAAGAGAGCTAAGTTACACACATAATGTCAAAATTAAGCTACATTTCTGTGTATCCACAGCAGTTGGGACACTTAATTGTAACAGTGCCAGTTAGGATGGTAACAAAAAGTATAAAGTAATTAAAAAATAAATTGAAATAAGAAACAGGTAGGACTAGGGCTCCTCCTCCCGGAGGCATGTGGCCTCAGGCCGGGGGCCCAGGCATTCGGGGGACGGAACGTCGCTGTGGCCCTTCGTCAGGGCCACGCTGACCAGACTGGAGGTGTGCAGACAGAGCCCAGGCATCACTCTGTCACTGCCACCAGGCGACGGGTTCAGTCCTGTCCTCACTTGGACCCCGCAGAAACCATCCGTCCCTGCGGTTAGATGGGGGCTGTGTACAGACCTGGGGTCGCATCCTCCCCCGTTAAGGATGTGTGCGTGCTCCTGGGCAGCTCCCCAGATCCCCGGAAGGAGCCGTGGGTGGGGACGGGGCTCTGTGGTGGGGTTGGTGCAGCGGGGCGGGGGCTGGGACAGTTGTGCACAGATTCCTCTGCATCTGTAGGTCACTGCCAGATTCCAGAGCCCCCTCTGCCCTCTGAAACGGGCGCACGTCTGGTGTTTACACGCGCGCGCACAGTCTTTCCAGAAGTGGAAGTGATGTGCTCTGTTTCTGTGGCCTGCTGTGGTCACATGAAAAACCCAGGTCCTAGCGGTCACTGGGTGGCCTCCCTCATGGAGCAGCGCTGGGTCTGACAGGTGGTGGCTGTCAGGTGGAGCGTGCGTGCAGGGTGGGGGCAGTTGACAGACCTCTTCCCAGTGCGCTGTCCTTGGCCAGAGCAGAGGGGCAGATCCAGGAGACGCAGCACCGGTAATGGCATCAGTGTCCTCTTCGTGGACACGGAGGCGGGAGGCTGTCATTAGGTCTGATTGGAGTGCACATTTCTGGTAAGATCTGAAACTAATGATGTTGCCATAGTGATGCATCTGTGGCCACCGGTGCGTGAGGCATGCAGCAGTTCACTCGGCGGGAGTCGACATCTGTGAGCTGCTGGGGTGCGGGGTGCATCGATGCCAACCCGGGGACAGCAGCACGTGAGCGGCGAGCCGGCAGCGCAAGGCTGAGGGTGCTGCCTGGCGAGGGACGGAGCTGCACGGGACACACGCAGGCGCACCCGGGACAGCCGCACGCTCACCGCGTCCTCGGGGTGTCCGTCTTTGTGCAGAGCACACCATGGCCGACACTCCCGCTGAAACGACAGGCCTCTCCGGCTCTCATTTCAGCTGCGGCATCTGTTTCTCAAAATGCCTTGTGGCTTGGGCCAGAGTCACACGTGAGCCTTGCAGGGTGGAGCAGCCCCTGTGCAGGGCGCCTGCTGGCCAGCCGTGTGTGTTTTGGGGTGTCCTCCCTGCCAGCAGGTGGTGGCCCGTCTCAGGTGGGCACGTGTGTAAGCCTCATTCACAGCAGGTGCACGTGAGGGTCAGCGCTGTCCCACACTCCTCGCACCGTGGCTGAACAGGTCAGACTGGGTTGGGGTGTTGGTGCCCAGAAAGCCCCGTGCACAGCAGGCTCCCTCTGCGAGTCCACGTTCGACCCTGTCAGATGCGTTAAGAGGCAATGCAAACTTTGCAGTTAGATAAATTAAGAGTTTTCTTCATTCTTCCATTGCAAGCTCCAAATAACTTCGTGTGGTAACACCGTCATTGACCCCATGGCTGACCCGGAATCTTGGCAGGAAGTGAGCGCAGTCTGGGGGCTGCCCGCCCTGGGAGCTGGGGGCAGTGGCCGCTGTCTCTGTGACAGCCCCTCCCCCACCCCTTCTGTGCAGGTTCCAGTTCTGGCCTGAGGCCAAGTCTCCAGGCGGAAACGCAGGAACAGCGGAGCAGAAAGCTCAGCGCCTGCTCCTCTGCGGGGCCAGGAGTCCCATCTGGCAGCACCCGCAAACGACGCCTGCAGGACTTCTTCCTCAGAAGTTAATTTCCTGTTTGCCTCTTGGCTCACTGCAGCCCAGAACTGTGTCATTGCAGAGCTACGTTTTGCAGGAATCAGGAGCAAACTTTTGTCAGGGGACGCCTCCTGTCCATGGAGCCTCCACTGCAGGCAGGTCCAGCCAGGTGGCCCCCCGCCGAGGCAGGCACAGTGAGTCCCGCCCCTTTGCCACATTCCAAATTCCGGGCACACTGATTGCTGCTGCGTTGAAGTGAGAAGAACCGGAGCAGCTGCCCGGTGGTTGGAAGCAGGAGGATGAGGCCTGGGGCACCAGTCCGCCGGGCAGACCCCTCACGGCAGCTGCCCCACTGGCCCAGCACTGGGGCCCAGCGCGGGCCTTCCTGCTCAGAGTTAAGTCACCTGTGAGTGCATACTTCCCTAAGATCTTCAGGAACATTGCTGGGATTCATCTTAAATCGTGAGATACTGCATGTGCTCCTCACCTAAAGGCCTGGCTGCGTAAACCCAACGTGTGCGAATGGCAGAAGCTCAGACTCCAGCACTTCACTGCTCATCTGATGAGGGTGCTCGTCATTTGTGGGACTGTATCCGTTCTGAGCACTTAAAACGTGATGTATTAGCATGCTAGAAATTTTAGGAGGTGCGGCAATTATTGTGGTGGTTGAGTCCAGCGATGCACCTTCAAGACAAACCTTCAGGCTGTCGGCATTTGGCATAACCATTTCGCCACAGTCTGAGTTCAGAGGTTCCGGCACGGTGCAGAGCCTCCCGTGCACACCGGCTGCCATCCCTTCCCTCCCCGCCCCCACCCACACCCGCACCCCCACCCGCACCAAGCAACCCCTCGTCTGCTTCCTGCCTCGGCGGTTTTGCCGTTGGACTTCCACGGGACCAGTGTCTCTGGAGCCACGTGACAGTCTCCGGGCTCCTCCACACTGCAGCAGGTGTCGGTGCCTCGTTCCGTGTCATCGTGGAATAATGTTCCACCGCGCGGGCACACCACGCCGTCTGTCAGCTGACGGGCGTTAGCGCTGCTTCTGGGTTTCGCCTCTTCTGAGCAAAGCCGCTGTGAACACTCAAGGTTCCCACCAAGGCAGCTAGGCAAAGCCGCATGTGACGCATCCTTGACAGGAAATCCTAAGGAGCCTTCTCAAGATGTATTAGAACCAGCGAGTGAGTTTACTAAGGTTTTCGGAGACGAGATCAATATGGAAAATGAGTTGGGTTTCTATACAATAGTGATAAACTGTGCAAACATAGAATTAAGTAAATAACTCTATTTACAATCGTATCAGAAAATAAAGTCAACAGTTGGTAGTGTTAAGATGAAACAGTATTCCCCACATTGATCTACAGCTTCTACACGATCCCTTTCAAAATCTCAGCTGCTGTATTTGCAGAGATTGACAAGCTGACCCTAAAGTTCACATGGACACGTGGGCTGGCCCCAGTGCTGTCCCTGGGACGAGGGCAGAACTGAGACCCACACGCCTCGGTGCAGAGCCACAGCAACCACAGCAGTGGGGCCCTGGCAGGGACAGGCATGAAGCCAGGCCCAGAAACACATCCTGCCTGTGTGGGCCGCTGGTAGCAGTGAGGGTGCCGAGCCCTTCGGGGCTCTTCGCGGCAGGTGGCGCAGAACAGGGACGCACTCGCCCCGCCTCCTGCCCTGTGCCCGGCGAGCCCTGGGAGTGGAGCAGCACTGCAGTAAGTGGGCGTCTGTACGTTGCTCCGTCGTCAGAAAAGGCTCAGAACTTGTTTTCCGCCTCCTCCTTCCCAGCTCTGCCCTGCACCAAATGAAGGCCTCTTAGGTACCTCCCCAAGTACAAAGCTTTGTAAATGTGACCCAAGAGGAGAAGGAAATGGTTCAAGCCTGGCTTCAGGGATCTTTTAAATTATTTTAAACTAAATGTGGAAATGCAGTGATGTATTCAGCATGTTAGCCCCTGCTTGTATGTGTCTTTGGTAACTCTGGGGTTTTTGCACACACGTAGAGATTTCTGCAGAAGGCAGCAAGAAGCAAAGTGTAACAGCCCAGTTGGAGCTGGGGATCTTAGGACCTGAAATACCGTCGTCAGGCTGATTGCGGACAGCTCACTGGAGTGATGCAGTGACATGACCATCACTCTGCAGCCTCAGATTTACGGTCTGGAAGTCGCGCCGGATGGAGTCATCGTGACGGTGTGCCTCTGGTTTGGGGAGGCATCTGGTGTCCACAGGATTTACTGCGTTCTGGACGCCAGGGCTTTGTCTTCTGTAATCTCTCGTAAGAGATGCTCTGGAGAAAACCATCCATCATGTGACTCAGACGTAGGACACTTTGCACTCGAGATGGATTTACAGGCCCAGGAGCGGGTCGCCGACGCCAGTTGCCATCCCAGGAGCCGGTGGCAGATGTCGTGCCTCCTGACCAAGGGTCTGTGATGCTGTGTCCCTCCAGCCGCTGTCCTGTGTGGTTGACCGCAGGCCGGGAACCAGCAGACCATGAGCTGCTCTGCACCCTGGACAGACAGCAGCACTCGAGTCCGTGGTCACAGAGAGAGACAGATGCAGAAGGAGACAGGAGGGAGCCTAGGGGTCGGGGAGCAAGACCTCAGTGGGATCCACACAGCCAGGCCGAGCCTGGCCTCCAAGGCAGCTAGGGACCGCAGCCCTATGGCTGGACACGGATGTGTGCGTCAGGCCACACATGGGAGCTCAGGAATGGGTGCTGGCTGTCCATCTGTCTGTCCCAACAGTCACTGGCAGACAGAGTGGGTGAGCGTTTGTCATGGGAGTGTCTTGCTGGTCGGCCCTGGCTGCAGGTATGCCCTGTGCATGCACCTCACCCCCCCCGCCCCACACACATAGCAAGTGCGGGGCCCACATGCCATGGGCATCTCCCAGGCTCCGGTCCACCTATAAGGTGGTGTTAATTAGGAAAGTGGGACCCTGGCAATAATAAGACATCCAAAATCAACATTTTTCTCTCCAAATCAACTCAATAACTAAAGCAGAATGTCATGGGTGCCAAGGGAAACAATTAGTATTTTGCGGGTGTTTTGCAGCCCTGTGAAAAGCTCAACTTCAGTGGTCAAGCGCTGGCCGTGGGCCTGCTCCTACCCCCAGTTCAGTCCCTCAGCACCAGGGTGACCGTGCAGGGACTGGGATACACGGGCTGAGAAGCCTGAGGCCAGCGGACAGGACCTGCTGGACAACCTCGTGGGCTGCAGCTCCCGGGGCCCCTCACTTCTCTGAAGGCGGGCAGGCAGAAGTCGCACACCCGCCACAGCGTGTGTTTACAGGAAGTGGTGCACTGGCGGCGCTCAGGGTCTCTCTCCAGAGTCCTGAGTTGTCCAGCATCTTAACACACTGGGTTCTGAAACCGCAGCGTTCTCTCTGAGCCTCTCCGCGGCGGCGCCTCGTGGCACCTGCTCGTGCAGCCTTCCCCAGAGTGACCAGCCAGCCGCCGGGATGCTGCCCGCGTCCACCGAGGGCCCCTCGAGCCCTCGGCCGCTCGCTCAGCTGACGGGCACGTGCCTCCCTGCCCCTCGCCTCCCTGCCCCTCGCCTCCTGCTCTCCTTCCGGGGCCTCTGTGCACCTGCTTCTGTTGAATGAAAAATGCTCCGTTTTTCAAAGTTAGGTTTTTTAAAACCTACAGACACACTCATTTAGGGCGAGTTGTCTTGCTTGGGCATTGCTCTGCGTGTAACCTGTGGCTTTATGCCTGTCCGTTCAGAACGGGCCAAAGCTCTGTGTGTATCGGACAGCAGGCCTTGGCCATGGCCACAGGCTAGAGAGGGGTGCAGCCTTCTGGGTCTCTGGGCCACACACAGACACAAACACTCACAAAAACTGAGGAGCAAAACAACGTGTTCCGTGAACTTACGGTTTCGTGTTGAGCCTCATTCAGAGCCGTCCTGGGCCACACGCGGCCTGTGGGCTGCAGGTTGGACACGCCAGCACCAGGCTGTGTCTCCCCAGGCCCGGGGTCCTTCCCGTCGTCACAGCCGTTGGGGAGAGGGCCTGGTGTGCTGGGAAGGAGACGCCTGCCCACCCTAGTGAGAGGGGACAGTGGCGGGGGACGTCCGGAGAGCTGTGTCGTAGAGTGGCAGAAGGTCGCAGTCCTGACGAGCCTCTGTCCCCTGTCGCAGGCACCCTCACCCAGAACGAGATGGTGTTCAAGCGGCTGCACCTGGGCACCGTGTCCTATGGGACAGACACGATGGACGAGGTCCAGAGCCACGTCAGGAGTGCCTACGCACAGGTGAGCAGACGGCTCCGGGCCGGCGCGGGGGCCGTCTACACTAAGTAGAATGCGTCATCAAGTGTGTCTTAACCATCCCTCTATTTTTTTCAGAGTTGATAAGGCTTTCTTGTGCATTCTTTTGTTTCTCCACCTTTTCAATGAGCAAAAGTACACGGTACAGGTTAGGAGCCCAGTGTACCTGCTGTCCATGTCAGCGGGCACCACACACTGCCGACCTGTCCTCCTCCCCCGATGGCTCCTCAGTGACGCACGTCCCGTCCCCCATCTCCGCACGCTGCGTGGGCTCGGGCTGGATGGACGCGTGTGTGCGGCTCTCCCGCGCTGCCAGAGCTCAGGGCGGGCAGCCCCGTGTCAGCGCTGAGGACGCCTCTCCCCCCTGCAGCCCCCAGGGCCATGGGCTGCCCCCCAGTTCAGACTCCACTCACTGCCACGGAGCACTTTGTGCTCTGGAGTATTTACTCGGGAGAAAAATCTAAAAGTCTTTTTCCCTCTCCTAGCAACCTGTGCTGGCATTGAACGTGCCAGGTGGCATGTGCTTTTTAAAAAATTTGTATTTTCCACGAATATGAATATGATTGTACCAGCTCCAAGTAAGTGATCTTATTAGAAAAACAGAAAGCAGAAGATATGAGACATTCTATAAAAATAGCAAATTTGTAATATTTTTTCTATTTAAGAGGCGTTTAAAAGCCCTTTACCCTGCAAGCTGCCTAAATTCACTGGTTAGACGGCACTTTCCTGTGGTGCTCACGTTGCTGCGCGTGCTCCTCGTTGTTGAGACGGCGGACCGCCGGGGCAGCCGTGACGCACACAAATCTCTTACAACCTGACTGTGCTCTCCCGCTGGAAGAATCCGGCGGTAGAGGGCGTAATCCCTAATGGAGTTTGTGGGAAATCAGATCATGCCGCCACCGGTAAGCTGGCGTGGTTCCGAGGCAGGCGGCAGCCAGGCTGTGCTCAGCGGCGTCGGCGGCGTGGAGCGGGTGCAGGTGCGGGTCTGATGCGCTGACGGGCGCCAGCTGCGGGGGGGCGGGCCTCCGTCAGACAGCTCTGCAATTTGATGGGCAGAGTCATCACGGTTCGGTGGCTCCGCACGCCCGTCCGAGACCGAGGACTTGGCTCCTGAGGAGGGCTGCCAGGAGGGAGCCCGGAGAGACTGCGGAGCGTCTGACAGTCCCGCAGGTCGGGGGCGGGCCCCCTGCCCCCCCCAAGCAGGAGGAGGTGAAGGATGTGAGTCCTCCGCTGGGCTGGCGGGCTGAGGCCCCCCGGGCACAGCTGTGTGTGCTCGGCGGGCCGCTGCCTCCGGAGAACAGGGCCCTGAGAGGCCGCGGGGGGCTCGTTCTCCCCCGGGACGCGGTGGCTCCTGTGGTCGGTCACTGTGGTCCACGGCACTGGACACGGCCTTCAGAAAGGTTGCACGCTGGACTGATTGATGGCGTTCTGCAGAGGTTCATACCACACCAAGCGGAGCACTTGGGAAGACAGACCAAAGAGGCTGTGTTATGTATCATTCTGTGTTGTTCTGAAGCTGCCTCTGCGTTTAGAAGCAGTGAGTGAACACTTACGAGGGACCCAGCACACGTGTGCCTCCGTTGGAGTGGACCTGGGGCCTGGGGAAAGGAAGCTGTCCGAGGTTACGCGTCACAGTGACCTTTTGTGTGTGTGTGTGTGTGGCCAGTGGGAGCTCCCGAGGCACTTCCTCGCGGTCGGACGAAAACTGGCCCTGCCAGCACGTGGGGTGCAGGAGGCCAGCAGAGCCAGGCCGGGGTCTGGTGCAGCTGCTGCTCTGCCCCAGCTAGTCCGCTCGTGAAGACGGGCTGTGGGACCCGCGCCAGGGCCAGCCCTGCTTTGTCTCTAACCCCGTGACTTCCGTGTCTCTCAGCTGCACTCCCAAGCTGGCGGGAACGGTGCCAGTTCGACGCCACCGAGAAAAGCCCAGCCCCCAGGCCCCCGAGTCAGAAAGAGTGTGAGCAGCCGCGTCTACGAAGTGGTGAGAGCCATCGCCCTGTGCCACAACGTGACGCCCGTGTACGAGTCTGGGGCTGGCGTGACGGGGGAGACCGAGCACGCGGAGGCGGACCAGGACCTCAGCGACGAGAACCGCACCTACCAGGCCTCCAGCCCCGACGAGGTCAGTCGGCCTCTCGGAGAGCCCTGTGTCCCGCAGCGCTCCCCCGAGGGCCAGCGGCCCAAGCTGGGGCCCCGCGGGGCCAGCGGGCATGCTCTGGGGCGGGCGTGCTCTGGGGCGGGCAGGGGGCTGGACCACGGTGTCTGACGCGGGCGAGAGCGACAGGCCACCCGGAGCCCGGGCCGGGTCTCCAAGGGGAGCCCTGGGGCTGCTGGTGGGATTCCCAGTTATTTTTGTCAGCGTTTTAGAATGAAATAACTTTTAAAATCTATGGGAAACAAAAATTGTAAAATCTTAAATACAGGAAGATTTAATTAACCTTGCATTATTATTTGATTTTTAGGTTGGGAAAACTCTAAACTAATATGCCCAATTCCTATACAGTCTTAGTAAGCTTTATGTGTAGTTTCCATATGCACTTTTTTCTTTTTTTTTTTTATTAAGACTTTATTTGTTTTTAGAGAGGTAAAGAGAAGAAGAGGGAGAGAAACATCAGTGTGTAGTTGCCTCTCAGGCGCCCCCTACTGGGGACCTGGCCCACAACCCAGGCACGTACCCTGACTGGGAATCAAACCAGTGACCCTTTGATTCACAGGCCAGTGCTCTGTCCACTGAGCCACACCAGCCAGGGACTTACGTACTTTTTCTACTCTGGGTTCTTAATTCTGTAAAGTAATCAAACCAGCCATGGCAAATACTTAAAAATACTTATCATAGCCCTGGCTGGTGTAGCTCAGTGGATTGAGTGTGGGCTGCGAACCAAAGCATCGCAGGTTCGATTCCCAGTCAGGGTACATGCCTGGGTTGCAGGCCACGGCCCCCAGCAACCGCACATTGATGTTTCTCTCTCTCTCTCTCTCTCTCTCCCCCCCTCCCTTCCCTTTCTAAAAAATAAATAAAATCTTAAAAAAAAAAAAACTTATTATAGATGTACCATGTTACCTGCCAGAAGGCAATATCAATTTTGATGAAAAGACATAGGGTTTTTATATGTGGTAACACTTTGAGTCCTAAATGAGGAGTTCACAATAAAGGGAATGTCCTTGATTCAGAGATTACTACAACTAAGTAGACACTGCCGATCTTGTCCTTCAAATGGTAATTGTTTAAAATTTCTCTCTACTCTGGAAACGCGACAATGATGAAAGAGTTGCAGAATGTTAGGAAATCCTGTGGGACATTAGTAACCTGGGGGAAGCCCTCACACAGATTTTTGTCTGGAAGTGAAAGGGTGATTGTCACCCTGATTTTTGAGGAGCTGGCTGTGTAGACACGGCGTCTGCAGGGCCCTGGAGCCTGTGGGCAGTTGTCTAGTTGCAGTTTGTAGAACTCACCTTCTGCAAGAGGAGAAGAGAGACCCTACTGGCAGAGCTCACAAAGGAGGCAGCAGTACAGACTTGCTCATTTCCCGTCTTTCCCACAGAAAGGGGCGGAGCCTCACCTCCGTGCTGAGAGCGGAGCGGAGCTTCGGGTGGCGAAGGGGAGGGCAGGTGTCCCCGAGCAGCTGCCCCGCCCCCGGCAGCCAGCCCCGCGCACTGTGGTGCCTCCCGACCAGACCAGTGGGGTGCCGGTTCCGGGCTCCGGGTTTGTCTGCGGGCTGGGTGTGGTCTTGGCTCTCCAGAGAGGGTGCTGCAGCCTGGGGAGCATGCTCTTAGGTCGGCCCAGTGCTTTCAGACACCGAGCAGGGGTCACCTACATAAGGGTGCCCCGTGTCTTCAGTCCACCCACGGCCGGGGGGGTCGGGGTCAGAGCCTCCCCCCGTCAGCGGAGCCCTCCTGGCCAACCTCTGGGCCAGCTGGACACTGAAACCCAGCCAGGCGTGGGCAGCCCGTCGGGGACGGGGTGCTGCTTGGAGCAGGCGGCAGCAGCCCGACAGCCCGCACCTGCACATCAGCTAGCGATGACTGTGGGTTGCGACGACTGCAGTGATGGGACCGGAACGCGTGCTTCTAGATGAGGAGGAGTGTGTGCTCGGCCCAGGAAGCCGTGGCAGGTCGCAGGGCAGGCAGGGCCCGAGCGGAGGCCCTCAGGCCTGCAGGGGGTAGGGGGCAGGGGCGGGGGACACGCCATAGGAGGTGTGGCAGTGGAAGGAGCCGCGCCTCTGAGACCCAGGGCAGGACCCGCGGGATGCTGTCCTGGGTCACAGGGCGTGGCTCCCGGTCTCCCCCGGGTCAGGTTCAGGTGAAGGGCCCAGTGGGGAGGTCACTGGAGGGCCCCTCCCTGACCCCTTCCCTGCAGGGATTCAACTCTGACCTCGTGACTGAAGTCGCCGAGAATACAGACCACTGTCGTTTCCCTCCCTCCTGCCTCTCCGAAATCATTCTCGTTCCCTGCAGGTAGCTCTACCTGGTAAACTTCAAAAACATCAGAAATCTACAAAAGGTGGATTCCAGTACACTGAGTGCACATGAAATAAAGTGAAGCTGTGGTTTAAAACTGTACAAACAGCTCTGGCTGGTGTGGCTCAGTGGACTGAGCGCAGATTCGCCGGTTCAATTCCCAGTCAGGGCACATGCCTGGGTTGGGGGCCAGTTCCCAAGGTTGGGGGTGTGTGAGAGGCCACCACACATTGATGCTTATCCCCCTCTTTTTCTCCCTCCCTCCCCTCTCTCTCTAAAAATAAATTTGAAAAAAAAACAAACACCCATACAAACAAGGATGTGTTTTCAGCACAGCACAACTGTCCTGCTTGTCTCTCGAGCTTCTTGTTGAGATCCTAAAAAGTGAGTGGGAAATAGACCCCCCCCACTGTGAGCAGGTGGAGTGAGTACAGGTGGACCCAGCAGCTACAGAGTCGGTCGGTCCCCAGCTGCTGTCTCACTGTAGAACGAGGTCAGGCGAACAGAGGGATTCAGGCGGAACCAGAAAGCACCTGGAAAGCCTGTCCTGCGCTGAGCCTGCCGGCGCGGCCGCGTGGGCCACCAGACCCTGGCTCCCTGCAGCCAGCACAGTGGCGTGCGGTCAGCTGCGCCTCTGTCTTGGGACGCGAGGCCAGGGGCTCCAGCCCCAGCTGGTGGTGGCCCCGCAGGGTGGCGTTAGGAGGGGGCGCTTGGCACGGCCGCAGCAGCGCCCAAGTCCTCGGCGCAGTGGGCTGAGCAAATCCGTCGCCTCTTGGCAAGCTTTCCGGGCGCCAGCCTGTCCCTCTCCTTCCCGGGAAGACAGCGGCCTCACTTCTCGGTGGCATCCTCCAGGTGGCCCTGGTGCAGTGGACGGAGAGCGTCGGCCTCACGCTGGTCAGCAGAGACCTCATGTCCATGCAGCTGCGGACACCCGGCGGCCAGATCCTGACCTACCGCGTCCTGCAGATGTTCCCCTTCACCTCGGAGAGCAAGCGCATGGGCATCATCGTCCGGGTAGGTGCCGCCCGCCCCCACATGGGGCTTCTCCGCAGCGGCCCGGGCAGCGCCCGCCCGAGCCGCGGCTTCCTCAGGCGACTCTGTGTCCGGCAGCGGGCAGGTGCCGGCAGCCCTAGCACCAGAATAATTTAGGCCATGTAGTTGCCGAGATGCGTCCCCGTTAAGTTTTTTCTCAGATGCCAAAACTCTGTGTCAGAAGTTGGCTAAACAAGAAAGCTTGTTCAGTCAGGCAGTGGAACGTTGAGAGGATTCACACTGACCTTGCAGCCCAAGGTCAACCCAGGGCGACATCCAGGGACACTGTCTTCCGAGGGCAGCACGGTGCCTCGGAATGCGCAGCCGTGTCCTCGAGCTCTGCCGCCCGGGATCGGGGTGTGGGGCGGTGCGTGCGGAAGGGGGCTGAGCCGCTCAGCACAGGGGCCCTGCCGCTCGGGGCCGCCCGGGGCCGTGTCCCTGCCTGAGCGCGCGCCTGTCTGTCCCCCCTCCCTCCCTGCAGGACGAGTCCACGGCGGAGATCACCTTCTACATGAAAGGGGCCGACGCCGTCATGGCCGCCGTCGTCCAGTACAACGACTGGCTGGAGGAGGAGGTAGCCGCCGCTCGGGGTGCCGGCGCGCGGGCAGAGGGGCGCATGGGGCAGACAGGACAGCCTCTCCCGCGGGAGACGCTGGTGCCCAGGGTCGACCGCGGTGCGGGTCTCGGGCCCGTGGTGGGCCGCGGCCGTCGTGCCACCGCAGGGGCCTGGGGAGGCCCGGGGAGCCCTTCAGTGAGGAGCAGCCTCCTGCGCGAACAGCTCCGGCTCTGGGGCTGGTGGGGTCGCTGGCACCTGCATGCACGCGGGCCCTGCAGAGGGACGTGTGCTCACAGTAGTGAGAAGGTGGGCAGCGTTACTGATCGCTCGTTAAAAACCTGAAATAATGACGTGTACATAGCCAGAATTATATTTTAACATATTCATTGTGGCATTGGAGTTGTTTACAAGAAGATTTCGGCCCACTTCTAACTTGCACTCGGCGTTCGCTCCAAAGACAGAATCTGAGATGCACACGTGACCGACGCCGTGTGTCGTCAGACTCCACCCCCAGAGCAGACAGCGTCGGTTCCAGCTCGCAGGGCGTCGTGGTGGGGGGTCCGCGTGTGTGCGTCGGCAGGCAGCCGGGCCGCCCAGCCAGCTGCGCGGGAGCCCTGCGCTCCAGGGCCGGGGCGGGGCTGCGGCCTCCCCCTCGGGGAGCGGGGCGGCCAGTCGGCTGTGCGGATCAATAGCCCCTCGGGCTCTGGGGTTTAATCAGGGATGTGAATAAACTCAGTTCCCTGGAGACCTAGTAAAATGTCATAAAAATTACTTCTGGTCATAATGACGTGCAATTAATTATAAAATACTTGTTTAATTTATTTAGCTTTATGAGGTCAAATCAATAACTGTCATGCAACAGACAGACAATGTCAGGTTGCCTTTCACAAAGATAACTTCATTAGCGACCCCAGTGCATCCACGCCCTCCACGCCGAGGCCTCTCCCCGTGGTGGCTCTGGCCTCCACCCCCGCCCTGTGTGGGGCTCTCGTGCTCCGAGGCCTTCCACCTGCCAGGGGCCGGTCCGTCCACCGCGGGCCACGCAGGCTCCTCTGTCTCCGACACGCCCTCCAGGCTGCCGGGTTGTCGGCTGCGTGCTCGTGCTCTCCAGACACTGACAAAAACCCGACAGCAAAAGGCACCGGCCGGTCTCACCCACCCACGCGGGGCCGCCTCACCGCAGCTGCGGCGTGGGTCTGTGCAGACGCACGGAGGCCCGTCCGGACACAGTGCCCCGGGCTGTCACCGCCCTCCCTCTGAGGGCCGGTGTGCCCCTCGCCCCAGACCCGTTGTTGGGGGGGACAGGAGTGAGGGCTGGGGCCCGGGGAGGACGAGGGCCTGCCGTCAGCTCTTCCCGCTGTGTATGTGTGACCGGGAGCGTCAGCTCCAGGCCACCGACGGGGACTGCAGCCCGGCTGGGGGTGCACCGTGTGGGCCTGCAGACCAGAGCCCCTCGCTGCCCAGTGCCGGAGGGGGTCTGCCGGGGTGGGGGGGGCCGGGGCAGGAGGAGAGGTCATCTGGGGGGGCCGGGTCTGCACGTGGCAGCAGGGGTCAGTCGAGCGGGTAGGGAGCTTAGGCCTGGACGCTCCATCAGGGGGCTGGCGGCCCGACCGCGGGCGATGCGGGGCCTCGGCCCCTGTCTTGGATTCTGCTCAGAAGGCCGGACACTCCCGGTCTCCATCCCTGTGTGCGGGGCACAGAGCCAGCACCCGGGGCAGCCCTCCCCGCTGTGCAGACCTGCCGCCGGAGTCTCCCTCTCTTCCCACTAAGAAGGAGCTAGTCGGTTCCCTCTCTGGTGGTGCATTTGCTTAAGCGCATCTCATCACCCGCTGCGTGTTTTTAAGCGGACGTCGGAGGCACTGTCTTTGACGGGCTCTGCAGCAGCCGTGCTTTCGAGCGGAAGCACTTCCCGAGGACCGCGCCGTCCCTGGTGCACGGCGGCAGGGCCGGTTCGCTCCTGGCCCTGCCTTTGCCAGGCCCCTGCCCAGAGCCCATCACTGGGAATGGCCTCGGGCTCCACGGGGAAGTGGCCACCATGGTCTCTGCGGACCACGAGTGCCCAGGACAGGTGACGCGGCCAGCCTTCGGGGCTCTCACGTGTCGGAGTTTGGAAGTCGAGAGGGACTCGGTGAGAAGGGCTGGGCCTCGCGCAGCAGGTGGTCCGGGGGCCGCGCCGCTGGCTGGAGGAGCCCCGGCTGCCTTGTTCTTGACGCGCCCCGCCAGGCGAGCCTCGGATGGGCGGGGCGGAGCACTGCCGCTCAGCGTGTGTCCCGTCGTGGCCGAGACGTCACCCTCACAGCAACACTCCGCAACAGTCCTTCCTCCTCACTTCCCGCCCGCGGGGGCTCCCGCCTGCCCCCGGCCCCCGGCACCAGCCTGCGAGGGCCCCATGCGGCTCAGGGCCAGCGTGGGGAACGGTGCGGCTCACGGGTCCTCGAGGCCACTTTGAGAAGGGGTCTGAGACGGGGAGGGATGGGGTTGGTCGTCTGGAGAGCCACCCTGGGGCGCCGGCCCCTCACGTCCCCTCACCTCCTGTCCCTAGAGTTCAGGAGGGCAGGGGTGACCGCGGGTGGGACAGCGGGCGGTCTCCCGAGCCCTGGGCCTGCGTGTCTGGCCCGTGGGCCCGGGACACAGGGACTGGGAGCGGAGGGGGATAGGCAGAGGACGTGGCCACAGCCCGGACGGCCACCCTGACCCCGCAGAGGCCCCTGTGACCCGTGTCTCCTCTTCCAGTGCGGGAACATGGCCCGCGAGGGCCTGCGCACCCTCGTGGTTGCGAAGAGGGCGCTCACCGAGGAGCAGTACCAGGACTTCGAGGTGAGTGGGCGGGTCCCCGCACACGCGCGCGCCCGGCCCTCCTGGGCCCCCGCGCTGCCGTGGGAGGGGCTCTTCCTGCCCGGGCCACACGAGGCCGCGGGCTGCAGCTGGGGTGTCAGGAGCCAGGCCCGCCCCCGGCTGCGGCCCGCCCCCCGGGTCCCTGTCCTGAGCCCTGCGTGATTGCGTGATTGACAGCACAGCCCCGTCCGTCCCCAGAGCCGCTACGCGCAGGCCAAGCTGAGCGTGCACGACCGGGCGCTGAAGGTGGCCGCGGCGGTGGAGAGCCTGGAGCGGGAGATGCAGCTGCTGGGCCTGACGGGCGTGGAGGACCGGCTGCAGGCGGACGTGCGGCCCACGCTGGAGCTGCTGCGCAACGCGGGCATCAAGGTACCCCGCACGCACCTGCCGGAGCTGGCGCCTCCTGGCGCGGGGCTCCGTGTCCCGGGACGCCCCGCCCCACCTGGGGCTGCCGGGGGTGGGGCCAGAAGCGCAGGGACAGGTGGGGGCGGAGGCTGCTGCAGCGCCCCCTCAGGGCTCGGGCTGCCCCTGGCCGGAGCGAGGGGTGGGGGGGCGGCAGCGACGCAGGCACGAGGGCTGCGGCAGGGAGGTGAGTGAGCCGCGCACACGCAGACCTGTCCCAGACCCAGGCCGACCGCCGCGGGTGGGGAGACGCGCCCGTTGCCGCCCGCTCCCTCCTGCTTCTGCACCCGCGCCGGCCCGTGGCACTCACAGGGGTGCGTGCCCCGTGGGTGAGCGTCTGGGTGTCTGTGTCCACTTCTGCTCAGCTGGGGGAGTCGTTCTGCGCTTCTTCTCTTCCTTTTCCGGGTGAAGGAAACCCGCCCCCCTCCCTCCACATGACGCCCCCGAAACCCAAGTCGCTGCTCCAGCCCGCACGCCCCCCCGCCCCCGGGCGGCAGGCGGGCCCCCGCGGGGCGGGTCTGGTCTGGTCCCGAGTCTCGGCCCCAGCCCTGTGCTCCCAGCCCGTCCGGCCTTGGGCCCCGGCTCGGGAAGGGGGCAGAGCTCGGACACGGAGCGAGCCACAGCACGCCCCGCGAGTCAGGGCACCTCGCACTCGTCTGTCTCCTGCTTCCGAGCGTGCGCGTCTGTGTCTGGTGCCCGAGACACCCGAAGGTTCAGGTGACGAGGAGTCACTGGGAGTTGGTGCTGCTGTCACAGAAAACACAGAGACTCATCGGTCATATGTCGAATGTCCTGGTTTTGCTCTTTCCGCTTACTCTGGGGATGTTTACATACGCAACGTGTGTACACGTGTGTGCTTTGAAGGTTTTCCTTGATACGGCTTCCAGCCTAACGACGCCTGTTCACCCACTGGAGCCCAGTTTCCAGCCAAAAGCCAGCCAGCTGGACGTGGGTGGCGGGGGTCCTCCCAGCACCCGGCCACGACCGAGCGGTGCCTTGTGCCCCAGGGCGCAGCCCTGAGCCTGAACTTCTCTTCGTGGCTCCTCGCTTGAGCGAGGGGAGTTTCCAGAGACACCGTCATCGTGGCCGACACAAACCTCACGGCCTCTCCCCAGCTGCGTGCCGGCTCCCCGGCACACGCACAGCGCCGTGCCGCCGGCACCGCCACCTCCGCCAGAACTTCTTCTCTCGCAAGTCTGGCACCCTGTCCACGTGAAGCTAAGCTCCCGTCCCCTTCCCGCAGCCCCTGGCTGTCACCCACCGTCTGCCTCCTGTCCCCCGGACCCCAGGGACCCCTACAAGGGGGGCAGGACAGCAGTTGCTCTTTGTGACCGTCCGCCTTCCCGCGGCATGGCGTCGGCAGGCCCAGCCCGGCACACCGTGTGCCCCGTGGTGTGCTCGTCCGCCCACCCTCCGGGGGCCCGCGGTCGCCCCCAGGTTTCAGGCAGTGTGAGTGGTGGTGCCGTGACCCTGGGGCCCTACGAGGAGAAGAGAGAGTCGTGGGTGGGCCACCAGTGTGAACTGTCTCCTAGATATGGATGCTGACGGGCGACAAGCTGGAGACGGCCACCTGCATTGCCAAGAGCTCGCACCTGGTGTCCAGGACGCAGGACGTCCACGTCTTCAGGCCCGTAAGTCAGACCCGCCGGCGCACCCGCAGCTCAGAGCACCTTCTCCGCCGGCAACGCCCGCTGGTCCCGTGGGAGCGTGCAGCCGCCTCTCCCTCGTGACCGGCCGTCAGCTCTGAGAGAGGTGCTGTCGTGTTCCCACTCACCCCACCCAGTGTGCTCGGCCACAGAAGTGGGTCCCACTGGGTGCACTGGCTGCGGCCAGAGGCCGCCTGTGGCAGAGACCGGGTCCGTGTCGCTGAGAAGCCCGTCCCCCGCACTGCCGGGGTTCCTCGCACAGCCATGTGCCTGTCTTGGCACAGACCGGGCACCGGGTCCCTGCACCCCGTCTGTGAAGCCGCCCCTGGGTGGGGGCCCCACGCCCTGCAGCCGCAGCCGCTGCCACCACCCGTGGGCTGGAGCCGCCTCGGGGGGGCCAGGTCAGACGCGGAGCGGGGACCTGGCTCTCAGCTACCACCGCCCCCCGAGGAAGGGCTCCTCCCTGATTCGCTCAGAGAAAACTAACACACATGATTAAATATGTGTGTTTACTGTGTGTGTGGCTTCTGACCACATTTAATTCCAACAAAAAATAAAATGAGAGTTTCTAGGGTCCTGATGGGTGGTGGGCGGGCAGATGCTGTGTGTCTGCGTCTGCTCTCAGTGCGTCCCGGGCACCTGCCGACGCAGACACCGAATATCATTTACACGTAAACGCAGTTTGTTCCAAAGCATCAGAATCACAGATTAGGCCCTGCAGACGACTATTTGCAATTAAATTATTAATGATTCTGATAAAACTTCAGATCAATTTTTGTTGACTTTTCAGTGTTATAGCACCACAAACTAAAATTTCTACCATAAAATGTACCTATTTAAGGATGAGTCTGAGATTAATTTGGACCACATATGAAACTTTTAATCCATCCCAGCCCTATAGTGCATCCTCTCTTTCACGCCCCATGAAACTTCCACGGAAAGTGCGTCCGAGCCCGTGTGTCGGTGTTGGCCGTGCCTCCGTTCCGCAGCTGATGACGCCTGAACGCCGCAGCTTGGTTTCTCTCGTTCAGTGTCCGCCAGCTGGAGCACACGGAGACGCGGGGCCCCGGGGCCCGGACAGGGGAGCGGCTCGGCGGGGGCACTGGCCCCATCGCCCGGCCTCCCTCTGCCCAGGAGCTCGGCCCCCAGCGCCCCTGCGTCTCCGTGTGGCCACGCTGCAGATGGTGGTGGTGGGGGCCGCGGGGACAGCAGGGGCGGCCGTTGTCCGTCTCCTGACAAGCCACTGTCCTCTGCCCGCCGTGCTGTGCCGGGTCCCATTGTGGGGCTTCGGGTGCCGCCGACCAGGGCGTGGGCCGAGCTCGGTCCGCCGGCGTCTGCCCCCGGTGCCGTCACAGGGACCTGCGAGCGCTGTTCTCCCGGGCCTCCTCGGGGGGGTCGGGGGGGGACCTTTTGGTCTTCGGTCACCTGTCTGAACGTGTCAGGGACCCACGCTGAGGGCTTGTGTGTCGCTGCCCGCACGTGGGCATCACGGCTGCCCTCTCCCTCCCCCCGACCCCGGCGCAGGTGGCCAGCCGCGGGGAGGCCCACCTGGAGCTGAACGCCTTCCGGAGGAAGCACGACTGCGCGCTGGTCCTGTCTGGGGACTCCCTGGAGGTGAGGCCGTCCCAGCCCCGCCCAGCCTGTGGCTGTCCGTCTGTCTGTCCGCCCGCACGCGTCAACTCCCCCCACAGGCTGAGGGCCCGCCGGGGCCGGGCGGGGGGGCGCGTCCTCGCTCACCTCCGACGGTTCGGTGACTCCTCCCGTGCGGGGGCGGGGCGGGGCGTGGGGGACGGGGACCCGCACGCTCGGGCGTGACCGGCCCGTGTTCCAGGTGTGCCTGCGGTACTACGAGCACGAGCTCGTGGAGCTGGCCTGCCAGTGCCCCGCCGTGGTCTGCTGCCGCTGCTCGCCCACGCAGAAGGCCTGCATCGTGAGGCTGCTGCAGCAGCACACACGCAGGCGCACCTGCGCCATCGGTGAGCTCACGCCCCCCCCCCCCAGCATGTACACACACGGTGCCTGGGGCTTCCCCGTCCCTGTAGGTTAAGAGAAACCGGCGTCATGAAACTCACGGTCAGAGTCCTGCTCGACCTGTGACGGCAGGCAGCGTCTGCGGTGACAGACACCGGGGCAGTGTAGGTCCGGTCCCCGGCCCCACCGTTGTTTCCGCTTCCCAGGTGACGGAGGAAACGACGTGAGCATGATCCAGGCCGCAGACTGCGGGA
Organism: Phyllostomus hastatus; assembly: GCF_019186645.2. Lineage (NCBI taxonomy): Eukaryota > Metazoa > Chordata > Mammalia > Chiroptera > Phyllostomidae > Phyllostomus > Phyllostomus hastatus. Next base: position 57,109,120 of record NW_025333960.1, read on the forward strand.
TCGGGATCGAAGGGAAGGTACGTCCGCTCCGTCAGAGCATGTCTCGCGTGCACGCCGGGGCGCAGCCCAAGAGCCTCCTGGGTGGGGGCCGGGCGCGCGGGGAAGGGTGGGCCCTGCCCCGAAGAGACGCGGGGAGAAAGCAGAGCAGCTCGGTGCCGCTTCCTCCGGGGGGCCTGGGAGGGACCCGCGGGCCCCCGTGGGCGCCGCCGTGTCCTCCGCAAACCCCCCTGGTGCCCCCGGGACCTGCAGCTTCTCTCTCCCGCGTGGCACGTGGGTCACTCGTGGGCGTCCTGTCCCTGGGCCGGCCGGGAGCCGGGGTGGGGGGCTGGTCTTCTGGGCCCTCGGGACTCCCTTGGGAGGACCTGGAGACGAAGCCGCAGAGCCACTGCTCCCTGGGCCGCTCTGCTCCCGCAGCCGACAGTGCGCCCTTCACGGGGCTTCCTGCGGTCGCACCCGGGGGCTTTGCGAGGCGGCGGGCAGGCGGTGTTTGTAACACGAGGGAACTTGGGCTGATGGTCCTGACCGTGCCCGGGAGCCCCGAGATCCGCGGGCCAGGCCCGTGGGCCCACCGTGTGCACCTCTGCCAGGTTTCCGTGACACCGAGAGGCAGCGGAGCACGGTCCCCACATCCTGGCGGGCATGGCGGCAGCCCTGTCGCCTGCCCTGGAGACCGCCCCGTGCTGGTGGGTGGGGAGGCCCCGGCCCCCTCTCGGTGGGTTCTGAGCTCCGCAGCGGAGCGCAGGCGTGCCGCCCGGTTCGCAGGGAGCCCCTGTGCCTCGCAGGAGGGGAAGGCGGCCTCGCTGGCGGCGGACTTCTCCATCACGCAGTTCCGGCACATCGGCCGGCTGCTCATGGTGCACGGGCGGAGCAGCTACAAGCGGTCTGCGGCGCTCGGCCAGTTCGTCATGCACCGGGGCCTCATCATCTCCACCATGCAGGTGCGCGGGGGCGCACACGGGGGCGCACGCGGGCGGGCGGGCGGCCTGGGGAGGGCCCGTGGCTGACGCTGTCCCGCCCTCTCTCCAAGGCCGTGTTCTCCTCCGTCTGCTACTTCGCGTCCGTGCCCCTGTACCAGGGGTTCCTCATGGTCGGGTGAGTGCCGGCAGGAGGCCACGGTGGGGGGGTCCGCGCACACCTGGTGCTCGGACGGCCGCGCCGGCGCAGGAGCCATGCTCTGCGGGCGCGAGGGGGGGCGCCGCCCATCCGCTGACCCTCTCGCGGTTCTGTCATGAAATGGGGATTTCTGTTTTCACAGCAAATCGTTTGTCAGGAACTCGGGTTGGCCGAAAAAGTTCATTTGGTTACTTCCATGGTATGATGGCTCTAGTAGCAGTTAGCTGTCTGACTTCATTGGAAACAATTTTGTTACGTTGTATTGTGATAGCTGTCCTATCAACAGGCATTCCTAAAAAGTTATCTAAATGAGTGAATTTTTACGTAGTCATTTCAGTATTGAAGATGGAAGGGAATATGCAACATTTTCAGCATATTAGGCTTTATTATTTCAAGAAAGGTAAAAACACAATTGAAACACACACACAAAGACTTGTGCAGAGTGTGGAGAAGGTGCTGTGACTGATCGAACGTGTCACAAGTGGCGTGTGAGGTGCCGTGCTGGAGACTCCTCGCCAGACACTGCTGCGTGGTTGTGTGGACCGGCTGGAGTTGACGGCAATCAAATTGAGACATTAATTGAGAACAATCAGTGTTACACCCTAAAGTTATTGGTGAAAATGAAAAACGTGTCTTTTATGGAAAAAAGCAAATGGACTTTTTGGCCAACCCGATAATGACCAGAAACGGGGAGCACCCACCGATGAGTGCTGGGGTCACAGACGCCTGCACGGCCAACAGCCCGGACAGTCCGGCGGGGGTGCGTGCTGGCGCGACGGCGCCTGGTGCCTCCCCAGGGAGTCGGCCGACTGCGAGTGCCGCCTCCGTGGGCTGCCTGCTGCGTGACGTGTGCGGGCAGGTTGCGGTGACTGAGAATGTGGGGTGGAGAGGTTCGTGGTGGCCGGGGGTCGGGGAGCTGGGCGGGGAGAGGTGCCAGGGGAGCCTGGGGGAGGGCTGCCTGGGTCAGCCCCAGGTCCCTGTCCCCATCCCGGCCTGAGGCCGGGCTGCCGTTTGCCAGATGCCCCCACTGGCTAGAGGGCCCAGGTTCTGTGTTACGAGTGATCACTGCACGGGAGGCCCCAGCCGCCTCAAGCGTTCAGTGAGGAAGGAAAACCGGGTTCCGCCCACCGCCTGCCTGGGGGTGGAGCTTACCGCCCCTGTTGCTGGGGGGGCGGGCGGGGGGTTCAGCTTCGGGAGAAGTCGCACTCGGGCCGCCCCCCTCACGCTGACCCCGTGTGCTCTGGGCCCTCAGCTACGCCACCATCTACACCATGTTCCCCGTGTTCTCGCTGGTGCTGGACCAGGACGTGAAGCCGGACATGGCCATGCTGTACCCGGAGCTCTACAAGGACCTCACCAAGGTACGGCCCGGGGCCGGGCAGCGGTGCCGGGCGGGAGGCAGTCTCCCGCAGGTTTTAAATCTGTTCTCCGTCCTTGGAGACGTTTTCTAATCTCTTCTCGTCCTTTTCGTGTTTTCCTCTTGAGTTAAGTTTTGAAAAGGGGAGACGTGCCGGCGGCAACGAGTGCTTTCTCGCCTGCTGGCCGGGGGCTCTGGTCTCCCGGTGCAGTGCCGACCCCGCGGGCTCGCGGCCGCCGCGGCGCTTCCACATGCCGCCCAAGTGGACGGGGAGCCCCTCGCCGGCCGGCCGGGCTCCTTTCCTGCGTCTGTCTGGGTGCGGGTCCCAGGGCTGCAGCCCCCGTCTGCACCTCGCACCTGCCTGCCCTGGGTGCCCGGGTGTTTCTGTCCCCGAGACCCGTGGGCCGTGGTTGGATGACGCCACTGAGGAGAAGTCCTCCCTGGGAGCTTCGCACAAGATCCAGTCATTTGCCCAGAAGTGTGCATTAAGGTGAAAATACTCCTGAAGGAGGTTTTGAGTTTGTCACGCTTTTTACGAAGGCGTTCTTCTGTAGCCCAGAAAACGTGCTGCTCTGTGGGTGGGAGACCCCCTCGGCTCTCCAAATACAGGTCGCAGCGACTTTGGAATCTTCCAGAAGCAACACGGAGAACAAAGTCCACTAACCCCAAATGACCTTAGGGTCACCGTTGACAAGCCGGAAGCCGCGGCTCAGGTTTCTGCAGTGACAGCGGCGTGGGGGGCGGCGACCAAGGCCCTAGAGCGAGCACCAGCCCCGCAGCAGAGCCCCAGCCCTGCGGACGGCGGCGGCCCCACCTCCCGGGCGTCCCTGTGAGGCTCTCGCGAGGTGAAGGTTCAGTCGAGGTCCCGGGACAGCACGGAACACCCGTGTGACTTTTGTAATGAGAACAGAAGTAGAGCCACCTACAGATGTAGTATGAGACGAGGTAGAATGCAAGCGTTAGGATCACTGTAATAGTATCACCGTGAATGCTACGAGTAGAAGAAAAGTTTCACATTGACCTCCTAAAATGCTGGGATCATTACCGTTCGGTAAAGCGGAGCAGGATCAAAGACTCAGAAAACCACCGGGAGCTACTGCGAGCCACGGTGACTTCAGTCAGCGCTCCCCCGTCCCGGCCTGCGGAGCCACGGCCTGGCGCTGCTCACAGCCACCGGGGGCGGGGGGGGGGCGCGTCCCCACGGGGCACCGGCTGGGCGAGCTGCTGCGCAGAGCGAGTCCTGCCCCTGCCACCCGCTCACAGCCCGTGTGTCAGCTCAGCAGGGGGGCTTGCCGCCCGGACCGCCGCAGAGCAGAGCCGGGGCCTCCCCTCCCCCTGCGGCTGCAGAGTCCTCTCTCCGCACGGGCAGTGCTGGGGGGGGACAGCAATGTTGGGGGGGGCGCTCCCGAAGGCCAGGGTCTGCTGCGGAGGATTCCCTGGGCTCACGCTGTCGGGGGGCTGCGGGGGGGTGGGAGCACCTGCGCTCGCCGCCCTCCCATCTGCGGGCAGCTCCGTCTGTCCGGAGCGCCCCGGACTGGACCCGCGAGCTCAGTCACGACCCACGGGGTCCCGTTCTTGGGGACTGAGCCGCTGCCCACGGAGACGTGTGGGCGCAGCCGCAGCATCGAGGAGGGGGCCCCCCTGCCCTTCGGGACAGTCCTGGGAACTGCGAGACGGTGAACAGGAGGGCGCTTCCCTGGTTGGTTTTCTGCTGGAATTGTCCGCGTGGCTTTACTTCTGGGACGTGGGTTTCTGTCCCTGTGTGACCTATGAAACGACAGCAACAAGGAAGGGCGAGGACGCTGGGGACAGGGGTCGGGAGGGAGAGGCAAGAGTTTCTCTGCTGGAACCCGACCAGTGCCCAGGGAGCCTTTCCTTCGCGTGGGTTTGGGGACGACGCGGACCCGGGGACGAGGCAGGCTGGGCCGCTTCTGGCCCGAGGGCTGGCAGTGAGCGACGGCGGGCTGCAGAGTTGGACGGTGCGGTAGCACACACCCCGGACTGCTGCGGTGCGACTCCAGCCAGGCGTGTGCCAGGCGTGTGCTGAAAACGGCCCGCCACTGGGGAGGGTTCGGGAAGGTGCCGGCGCACGTTCACAGGCTGGAACACGTGACGCCGATGAGTCTTGACCAGGAGGCTCCGCGACGCGTGTGGACGGTCCAGGGGGTAGAGCCACCCAACGGTCCGGAGAGAGAAGAGCGAGGCTGGGGACCCTCGAGGGGACGGCGGTCGAGGCGGCGGACAGACACGGAGTCGGTGGCACAGAATCGAGAGCCCGGAAAACTGCCACACCCACCGGCCGGGCCCTGACCCACGGGAACGGGCTCTGGGGAGAGTCTCAACCTGTCCGCAGTGTCCCCGCGACTGGCCGCCCCCGGCAGGAGCGGGCCCTCCCAGAAGCCCCCTCGAGGGGGGTCGCGGCCTGGACCTCCGGAAGAAGGCGCCCGCAGCCTTGGGTCAAACACACCTCTCGGACAGGGGCCGGAAGCACGAGATGTGAGAGAAAAAGGGACGAGTGAGACTTGGTCCTCGTGGAAGTCTTCTGTGAGTGACACTGTTAAGGAAGGGAAGAGACAGACCACAGGCGGGCAGGAAAGTATTTGCAAGTCGCACTTTCTGTTTTTAGATTTTATTTAGTTACTGTTACAGAGGGGAAGGGAGGGAGAGAGAGAGGGAGAGACACATCAGTGTGTGGTTGCCTCTCGCACGCCCCCCACTGGGGACCTGGCTCACAACCCAGGCCTGTGCCCTGACCGGGAATCAAACCTGCAACCCCTTGGTTCACAGGCCGGCCCTCAGTCCACTGAGACACACCAGCCAGGGCACAGGTCGTCCTTCTGACAGAGGACTTGACCCCGGAAGGTGTAAAGACCCCTCGAGACTCAGAGCAGTCCAGTGTTCTAAGTGGACGGAGACCTGGGTTCACCACACCAGGGAGGGCCGTGTGCAGGGGTGGAAGCTCGTGAGAAAACGCCCTGCGCCGCCTTCGCTGGGGAACCGACCGCCAAGACCTCGAGACGGACAGAAGTACGTCGCAAGGGACCGGCAGACGCTGAGAGCCCGGCACCACACGTGTGGGGGCGGGGGCCGGCGAGGCCCCTCGCTGCCAGCCGTGTCCCCTGAGGCAAAGCACGTGCCTGCTGCCAGCCCGGCACCCGCGAGGGAGGACGGTGTGTGTCCGGGCGGAGTCCCGGGCCCGGGTGTCTGTGGCGCCTTCGTCAGAATCGCCCGAACTGGGGCCACCCTGGCGTCCTTTGTCCAGTGACCCCCGAGGCTACACAGCCGGACAGTGACGCATGAGGAAGCAAACCGTCACCCAGCGGCACGGATGGCCCTGAGATGCGTTTTGCTGCGCAGAAGCAGCCGGACCCCAAACCGTGTGGGGCCCACTCAGGTGACCCCTGGGGCGGAGGAGGGCCCAGGGTCACCCATGTCTCGGGAGGAGGGGGACCGGCAGGCGTGGGGGAGGGAGCGGCCTGGTCTGGCCCTGTGGCAGGTGGGCGGGCGCAGGTCAGACCCACGGAGAGGAACCGCAGGTGGGTGGGATGCCGATGGGGACAGAGCGTCTCACCACGCTGGCCGGGTGGGCGGGGGCGGGGACAGCCAGCTGCAACCCGCAGTCGCTCTGGGCAAAGGCGTCTGGCTGTGTCCGCCGCCGGGACAACGGCAGGGAGGTCACCAGGAGCCCTGACGCACAGGAAACGTGCTCCAAACATGCGGGGCGCACGGAAGCCGCAGACAGCGAGATCAGATCCATGCCAGGCAGGACACAGGCAAGGGGAAGTCGGCGTGCACCCCGTGTGCCGGGAAGGGGCACGGGGAGCCACCCCAGGAGCTGTGAGGACCGCAGACAGCAGTGGGGCCGGAGGACGTCCCCCCTCTGGGACAGAAGGCTGCAGCCACAGCTCAGTGACGTCCCTGACCTCTCACACCCGGTGGCACCCACATCCTCTGAGCGGCCCCCGCGGCTCCCACCACCGTCCAGCTGCCATTCCCGGGGCTCCTCCTGCGCTCGGAGGCACGCCCCTCGCCGCCCCTCAGGCTCTGTGTTTCCCCAGCCTGGCTATTGCCTGCGGGAGCCTCAGTCCCAGACCCCGCTGCACCGGTTGGGGGGGGGGAGTGGCAGCTGGTGTCTGGGCGGCTTTCGGGGTCACCAGGCTGAGCCTCTGGGCCACCGGACACCCTGCGCTAACGGGCTCCCTCCCCGCATCCCCAGGGCAGATCCTTGTCCTTCAAGACCTTCCTCGTCTGGGTGGTGATCAGCATTTACCAAGGTAAGGGGGCGGGGCTCTGACTCCCGCCGGCCGCACTGCCCCACCTGCCATTGGACCCCACCTGGCAGGGCCGGCCTTTGACCCTGGAGACCCTGTTCCAGCCGCGGGCCTTCCAGCCTCCTCCCAGGGCGGCAGGGCTGGCACTTCGTGTAACCAATGAACACCACTTAAAAACTGGCCTGTTTCTGATTAAATGTTTAAAGTCCAGGGAGACTGTGATGGGCACGCACCACACGGTGCTTTCAGGGGCGGGCAGGCAGCAGGGCCGGCAGGGTCCGGGTCTGATGCCGGCTGTCACCGGTGCCCGGGCCGCACTCCCGACCAGCGAGGGGCGGCCCAGAGCGTTGAGGACCAGGCCGAGCCGACGGGCTGTGTTGAAACACGAAGTTGCTTACCCTCAGCAGGGTGGGGATGGCCCCTCCTGCAGGTGGGTCATTCACAACCCGTCATGAACGTCCATCAGGCAGTGGGCAGCACTGGGCGGGTGAGGCTCCCCGCCCCACCGTCCCCGGGTGCCATGGTGTCAGCAGCCTTTTCTCCCCGTCCCGCTGCCGCCTGTGGCAGCAGGGCCTCCGGCCCAGACCCCAGAGCGGTTCCCTGAGAAGGCCCCCCGCCCCCGCTGTGTTGCAGGCGGCATCCTCATGTACGGCGCCCTGGTGCTCTTCGAGTCGGAGTTCGTGCACGTCGTGGCCATCTCGTTCACGGCCCTGGTCCTCACCGAGCTGCTGATGGTGGCGCTGACCGTGCGCACGTGGCACTGGCTGATGGTGGTGGCCGAGCTGCTCAGCCTGGGCTGCTACGTGGCCTCACTCGCCTTCCTGAACGAGTATTTCGGTGAGTCGCCCTGGGGTGTTTCTGGACGGGTGTCTGTGAGAGATGTTCGAATGGTTCTTATTATTGCTTGTCCACACACTGTCCTAAGTCGCAGGTCACTGTAAAACACATACCGGCAAGCTTGAAACACACGGGCTTACTGGGGAAGGAGTCAGCTCCTCGTAATCGTTTTAAAGTTAAGGAATTCTCCACCTTGGCTTTTAGAGAGACATGGAGTGTGTCACAGGGCGGCCTCTGCTCCAGGCACCCGCGGCGGCGCCCATGGGCCCTGCACACCCAGGCACCAGCCAGCTGCAGCTGGGCCACCCGTGGTGCTGGACGAGAGTGGACATGATGCGGCCTTGAAGAGGGTTGGGCAGTGGCTGTCCGCACGCTCCTCCCGGCAGCCGCTCCCTCCCTGTCACCCTTGGGTGGCCTGGCAGGAATGACAGTCCGTCACAGGCCCCTGCCCTGGTCAAACCCGCCCCTCCCTCCTCCCCCCAGTCTCAGGGCTTTGGGGCCGGAGTGTGGGAGTGACCTCCCCGTCGCCCCCCGAGCTGATGCGTGTGGCCGCAGGACTGCGGGAAACTCTTCGGGGTCTTTAAATCGGGCCGAGGGAGGACATGGCATGTGACCGTGAGACGGGGGGTTGTCCCGGGGCCCCGGGCGGTGGGCGTGGGGACACCCGCGCAGCAGAACTCGGGCAGGGGCTGGTCGGGAGCAGCAGGCCACGCCCCTCCCGGTCCAAGATCGAGGGCCCCTCGGGCTGACGGCAGGTCAGCGACTACGGTGCAGGGACGCCTGGGGACCCCACGGGAGGCCAGTGACTTCCTGCGGAAACAGCAATGTCAAGGTCTCTGATTGCCAGAAGCTCCTGGGTCTGCCGCGGCCGCTGAGCCGACGCCAGTCCAAGGGCCCCGGGACCTCCGCTGCCCCCGGCCTCCTTGCTGAGCCAACGCCAGCCCTTCATGGGGGCTCACGTGACCCGTGCCCAGGGCCCGCGGTGAGCGCTGTGCCTGTGCTGTGGGGTGACCGGGGAGGCCTGTTCCTGGGCAGAGTTCTCCAGAGCAGAGACCCACAGGGCGTCCAAACGGAGTCAGGCCGGGGCCGGATCCCGCTGGTCCCCACCAGCTGCGGGGGTCGCCCAGCCACCGAGGAGATCTGTGCCCTGGGCGGACATGTGAGCCCGGAGGGAGCAAGCCCAGACGAGGGAAGGAGGCGAGGCCTGCGTCCACTCACCGCTCGCCGAGAGGAAGACACACCCGGAGCGCCCCCTGCAGGTGCACCGAGCCAGCGCGGGCACCGAGGTCTCAGGCGCCGCAGGGTGCAGGAGGAGGGCCCCTGGGAGGTGGCTGCCTCCACGTGCTCCAGGGGCGAACTCCGAGCCTGCCTCCTGCCCCACCCGCGCTCGGCCGCTCGACTGCGGTTCCTGCGGGCGCGAACACCGGGCACGGACGCCGCGTCTGGGCTGTCGTGGAACCGAGGAGGCGTGGACCTGGCTGACCCCAGCCACTGGGTAACGGGCCACGTCCTGTGGCCGCCGGGGGCCCAGGCCTATCCAACCCGGCTCCTCCGCTGTGACTGGACGGCGACCCCGTCCGCTCTGGCGGCGCCGTCACTGCCGACTCGTCGGTGTGCACGGGTGCGGGCCACTGGACAGACTCCTCCTGGGGCGTCGAGCTCGGCGGGTGCGCGCCTGCCCCCTGGGAGACCAAGTCCTCCTGCCGTCCCCGACGCAGGCCTGACAGCTGTTTCGGGGCCCCGCTGAAACGCTGCAGGAGCCGGTCACCGCGCTCCAGTCGTGCCCGGAAAGCTGGGCCTCCCCCACCCCTGAGCTCTGAGCCAGAGGCGCCGAGGCTGGGGCTGCAGATGTGGCTGCTTCCGGGGGCGTCTGCGACTCGCGAGCTGACACTGGCGCCCCTGGCAGCTCCCGGGCCCTGTCCTCAGCCGCCTGCGCGCCGTGGCTTCCGGGCGGGCCGGGCAGGGCATCTGGTAGAGCTTTCTTGGGGGAGAGGTTAGCGCTTCTGTCAGGAGGGCAGAGATGCAGGGTGGCGGCGGTTGAGATTCTTAGCTGGCGAGAACAACCTCCCTCTACCTGTTTCTCGCGGCCTCCCCCCGCCCCCTTGTGGGAAGGAGCTCCCCCCACCCCGTCAGGTTCTGCACCCCAGGTTGGGGGCATTCATGTGCAAGTCTGCTGCCTTTTCATGGTGGGGGCGTGGAGCCCCTGGGAAACAGGGCCAGGGCGTCCAAAGTGTGGTGAAGTGCAGGCCGTGCCCTGAGTCCTTGAGCCGGCACCCTGCACGCAGGCCGGCGTCTTCCCTGTGACTCCTCCGTGCCCCAGAGCCCTGCCCCCGCCCAGGACAGTGGTCCGAGGGGCCCCTGCCCCGGGAGAGGCCAGGGCATCGGACCCCCGGTTCTCCAGGTGCTGGGCCTCAGACGGCAGGTGCGAGGGCAGGTCCCCGCAGGGCTGCTGCGCCCCCAAGGCCAAGGGACGGGAAGGAGGGCCTGCGGTGGCCCAGCCTTGCGGCCACACCAGCTTCTCCCGAGGGCGTGTCACAGGCCCCGCTGTTCCCGTGGTCGCAGGACCCTTCCCGGGGGAGCTCGTCACCCCCGATGCACGGGAGGAGCCTGAGCTCCCCACGGGCCGCCCCCAGGGCCGGGCGATGCCTCCAGGGGGTGCCCAGGAGGTGGGCCCTGCCGCCTCCCTGCCTGCCCGCCTACCCGCTTCTCACACCCTCCTGTGTGTCTCCCCTGCAGACGTGGCCTTCATCACCACGGTGGCCTTCGTGTGGAAGGTGTCGGCCGTCACCGTGGTCAGCTGCCTCCCGCTCTACGTCCTCAAGTACTTGAAGCGCAAGCTCTCCCCGCCCAGCTACTCCAAGCTGACGTCCTAGCTCCGGCCCGGCGGCACCCTGGGTCCCCTGTGTGGGTCCCCCCGGAGGGACCGCCGTGCGGCGGCCCCTGGGACAGGAGGGCGAGCGCACGGAGCCCGAGGCGCGGACACCGCCACGGGCGCGCCCCCCGTGCAGGGCGGTGGCCCCGGTCCCTCCTCTATTTTCTGAGATTCCATTTTCACGTTGGACCAGCTCCCGTCTCTGTAAAGCACTCCCCTCGCCCTGGGTCCTGAGGTCGAACCCAGAGCTCGTCTGACGCTCTGCAGCTTCCCAGCACGCACGGGCCGCCTCCTCGGCGGCGGCGGCAACGTGGGAGGTCCTCCCGGCCCGGCCAATAAAGCCCAGGCTCTGAGGCGGCTGCCGTGTGTCCGGGGTCCGGGCGGGCGGGGCGGCCTCACGGCTCTGCGTCCCGCGGCAGCTGTGGCTGTGCAGGGGCGTCGCTGTGGGGGCCGGTGTCGAAGGTGCTGCCCTCCCCACACGAGTGACGCCACCTCACCGCAAAGCCACGCCCACACGTGGGTGCCGTGTCCTGTGAGCTCCCGGCTGCCCAGGTGGCAGACGCGCACGCCCGTGACCCTGTGCGGGGAGGCCTGTCCCCAGGCTGTCCTCCCGGCTCCGGGAGCCGGCCCCCGCTCTTGGTGACGGGCCCCGCGTTGTCGGGGGGCTGGGGTCCGTGCCCACTCCTGGGCCCCGCCCCCCACAGCCCACCCCGTGTTCCCGGGGTTCTCAGCTGGCCGGTCAGGCTTCCAGGCTCTCCCCCAGCGGGAGGCTGCAGGCCTCACACCCGGCCACTCGGGTCCATTTGAGCCCCTCCTGGTTTCACATCGCCCCCGGTCCCCGGGGAGGGGGTGGTGGCAGGGCTGGAGCTGGGGTGGGCGCTCCTGCTCTCGGCCACTGCCCAGGCTCCCGGCTGGGGTCTGAGCCCCGCCCCCGGTGCCCACCAGCCCGGACCCGGAGCCGTTCCCCACACTGCCCACATGGTGTCGCTGTGCGCCGGCCTCAGCCCCTGGGCTGCCTGCCGGCCGGAAGGTCCCCCAGGCCTGGGCTGCGGGGCCCGAGGGCTGTCCCTGCTCTGAGGGCTGGGGGCCTGGGCGGCTCCAGTCCAGCAGGACCTGGATCCTGTGTCTGCCCGTGGGGCGTGGGGCGGGCGTCTCAGGGGTGTGACCAGTCCCGTGCCCCCCGTCTGCTCTCGGCTCCGCTGGAGAAGGGGCCTGGGACGGTGCAGGGCGGGGGTCAGGCCGGGTAGCAGGAGCTGGGGTGCGGCAGGGCCGGGCGGAGAGTTTGTCGTCGGCCCTGCGGTGGGCTGGGGACCGGGGCTTCTCAGAGAGGAGGACCCCACGTGTGGGGGGCCGGAGGGCGTGAGTGGGGGGTGGGGGTGCCGGAGCACGTTCACCCAAGGTCGTGGGTGCCCCCTGTGACTGACAGGCCGGGGGCGGGGACGCAGCGGGGGAAGGGGTGTGGGAGGGGCAGCGCAGGGCAGGGTGGGCAGCGGCTGCGCCAGGGGGTTCTGTGTGGGCTGGCCCGTGACCTCCGGTGGGCTGAGGTCACTGGGTTCGCGGCAGCGGGCTGGGGAGTGACCGGGGGAGGGCAGGGGTGCAGGGGTGGGAGCCAGGGGGCCGGGAGGCGTTCAGAGGAAGGGACAGCCGAGCGAGCGTCCTGGGGCCTGCCCTCGGTGTCGGGGAAGGACTGGACGGCTGGGTGGACACACAGGGACAGGCAGACGGAGGGGGGGCCTGGCCTCGTCGTCTCGGTGGCGGTCACAGGACACGTCAGAGAAAACGCGTGAGGGGCAGTGAGGACAGGTGAGAAGGGACGGGGAACACCTGGGCGCCACCGGCCGTAACTGCAGAGGACGCCAGCAGGTGGCGCTGGAGGCCAAGCAATAGCCCGCCGACTGCCTGGGCTCCAGGCTGGTTCCCGGCCCAGGGGTGCTGACCCTGTGGAAACCACCACCAACTAGCCCCCAACCCCGTGACCGCACTGGGAGCAAGGGGGGCTCAGGGTCCCAGGTCCCCCTGGGAGAAACCCCCACAGGTGCTGCTGCCTCCCAAGTGCCTCCCGCCCGCAGGCCCACCCTGCTCCGGGAGGGACTCGTGACCGGTGGCTGTCTCCAGGCGCCACCCACCCCAAGGCTCCAGGTGGGCGTGGCCCTGGGGGGCCCCCTGGCACGGCCCAGGGCAGCCGGTGATCGCTGGGTACCGTGGTGGTGTTTGTCGCTTCCTGTCAGTCCGGGCCTTCCCCTTCTTCCCGCCTGAGGGCACAGGCACGTCACCAGCCCGGCACCGGTGCGTCCACTTCAGGGCTGCGGGGCGCCCGGGTCCAGGGGGCGTCCCCGAGGCCACACTGCCCTGGGGAACCCCGCCCAGGGACGGGCTCCGGGGAAGGTCGGGACCCCAGGCGTCAGCGTGCGTCAGCGTGAGCCGGGGCTCTGAGGCCCTTCCCGCGCGGCACTGTCTGCACACAGGCCGGCCGGTCGCAGCGTCCACCCTGGGCTCTCAGCGCCGGGTCCACGTGGTCAGAGTCCTTCTGTACCGAGTCCCTCTGGGCCCGTGGCTCCTGGAGAGAAGGGTTCTGACTTGGCCGACAGGGGAGCCCACAGGAGCCCCGTCTCGAGATCAGCCCTGGGGCCCCAGACCAGAGCTGAGAGGTGGCTGGCTGTCAGGCCCATGCCCAGAACTTACCCTCTCGACCCCCGCCCCCACGCAGTGCCACTGTGGGCGGGGACTCAGCCTCTCTCCCCGAGGGCCTGGGGAGGCTCCTGGTCCAGGCCAGGAGGGTCCTTGGCACCAGCCACCAGCACCAAGGGAGCAGCCAGCCTGCAGCCCACGGGCCCCCCAGACAGGCCCGCACGCCCGAGGCAGCCTGCCACCATCGGGGCCACCGGGGGGGCTCGTGCTCACCGATCGGCCAGCTTCACCTGGTCTCGGCGCCCGCCCTGCGCTCTCATTTGGGTTTCTCTGGTTCTCCCATGGCCCCCCTGGCGGTGCCTGGGGACGGCTGAGGCTCCCGAAGCAGACTGGTGGCAGCTGTGTCTGTGCTGCCTCTGGATGAGCTCTGTGCACGCGCGTGGGCGCCCCCACCTCGTGGCAAATGGCAGCCAGACGAGAGGAGGTGGGCTGAGGGAGCCCCCTCTGTCGGCCTGGTGAGGATCTGTGCAGACACCCAGTCTCAGGGTCAAAGTGCAAGCGGGGCAGACCGGACAGGCCCAGAGCGTCCGGTGTGTGTCCGTGCGTGTAGGAGCCGGAGAGCACGGAGTCGGGGCTGGAGGGATGCAGCTGCATGTGCCCCGGGGCGCGGGGCCCGACAGCCGTGTGTCGTGGAGCCCGGGCACAGGAGGGGCCGCAGGGCGGACACGGACATGGACACGGTGTTGGGGGGACGAGAGGCCTTTCGGGGCCAGTGAGTCGCCCAGGGTGGCCACACTCGGAACCCTGCCCCAGAAGCCACCCTGCTCCCCGGCCCACTCCCGGACGCCCCTCTGCAGCACACCCATCCCGGCCCAGGGCCCCTGTGGTGTGCCGGGGCCCAGCTCAGTTTGGGGGGATGAAGGGTTCGGTGGCGACCGGTGTGGCTGTGCCCTAGGCCACCGAGCTGTGCCCCCAACAGCGGCAAAAATGGTGGGTTTTGTTACGTGTGTTTTACCAGCTGTTAGACATGACCCCGAGGGTTGCGGCTGTCTGAGAAGCCGAGAGCCAGGTGGGGGGGCCGGTGCCCACCAGCGTCCACCTCCCAGCGCGCGGCCACCCACCCACCACCCGCGGCACCTGGGGCTGGTCTGTCGGGCTCGCGGCAGCCCATGCCCACTGGACTGGGGGGGTGGGGGAACGGCACCGTGGTCGCTGAGGGCTCCCGATCGTTTACGCTTTGGCGACGCGCCACCCCTCTCCTCCGAGGAGAAAAAAGGCTTCGGTGGCTCGTAAACGGTGGCCGTCTGCCGGACATCAAACATGCTGACCCCGCCTCCCGATGACTGCCTGGAATGAATCAGAAGCACATGCTCCAGATTCCCCTTGAAACTCACTCGGGTTTCAGGCGAGTGGAAAAAGTGCCTGCAGAGCCGGTCTAGTGCTCAGCGCCTTATTAAACCAAACACGCTTTGAAACAGGTTGGGGGCCGCGGGGCCCAGGCCCGGGCCACCCCATCCGTCCCTGGCTGGAGCCTCCCGAAAACCGCGTCCCCGGCACAGACGCAAGTCGCTCAGGTGGGAAAGGACCACAGGGAGTGCAGACTCCCTGTCTGAGGCCGGGCAGAGCCGAACTTACTGTTACTGCGCAAAAAGGAAACGTGGTTAATTCACAGGTGCAAGCCCCAAATCTTACCAGAAACAAAGTAACATTTCCTGGGGGGTGTAGGAAGTCGATCCCGAGCCTCCTCCCTGCCCCTTGCCCTGGACTTCAAGACCCCCACCTCCTGCAAGCATGGGCCGGAGGAGGTGCCTGCCCAGGCCTCAGACCGACCAGGAAGGGTCAGCAGTGCCCAGGCCTCTGGGGCTTGGCACAGGCGACGCGTCTCCAGGCCCGTGCGGCAGCAGCCGGGGTGGGGACAGACCGGCGACACCGCTCAGCCTCCCTGTGCCCCTAGGCGAGCCAAGGGAGAGTGAGGAGCCCAGCTGGGCCCAGGGACACGGCCGCGGGGCCGTGGGAGGCAGCTCCCACATTTCCTTCTTCCTCCCTCCCGACAGCGTCATGTGCATCTCATGCCCCTCCACAGCCGGTCCCTCCCCTCCGCACAGAGCAGGGAAGGACCCTCCGGCCAGGTCTCCGCACTCTGGCTCTCGTGCGAGCTGGGATTCCCGCCGCTGTGGCAGAATCCCACCTCCAACCCTGCCAGGCAAACCAGGGAAGCTGTCTCCTCGGCAGGTGGGGGTCCTCGGGTCCCCCAAGATTCGGAGGCTCAAACGGCACAGGACCGGCCTCTGGACTTGCTCTTCTGCACGCGGGCCCTTCCCCCTGTGGAGGAGACCGTCTCCGCCCAGCAGCAGCAGGCCCGCACCCCTGCGGAGAGTGGGGGTGGCCCCGTGAACACCCCCTCCCGGAGCAGGGGCCCCTGGACCAAGGCAGTGGGACGGATTGCAGTGTCCAGCAAGAGTGGCCGGGAGTGGGCCCCGGACGTGGGCCTGGAAGCGAGTGCCCGCCCGACGCGGAGGTGCCCCGGGCAGGCTGGGACGGCGCATCCTCGGGAGGCAGAGCCCGGCCCCCCCTGGGCCACGGGCGCCCCCAGGACGGGGGCGGGAGGTGTGACGTGGAGTCCTAGCAGGAAGTCAGGCCACATGGCACTGGTGGCCGGTTCCCTGGGGCCCCCACAGCAGAGGGCCGCAAAGCGGGGGGCTCGGAGCAACAGAAATAGACACTCTCGCGGCTTCTCAAGAAGCCCCAGGTGAAGGCCCCGGTGGGACCGTGCCGGCCTCTTCCGGCTGCTGGCTGCTGGCGAGCACTGGGGGTGGGGTAAAGGCCGTGGGCAGAGGTTCCGGGTCCAGCCCAGGTGCGGCCTGGGCCGCAGGAGGGAGCTGGGGGCAGAGCTGGCACCCAACCCCGTCCCGCCCAAAGGGCCACAGTGTCACTGGGGACCCCCGTTCCACGGGGGCTCACCTGCCGGGTGTCGCCGAGAACGGCAGTGCGGCCCTGTCAGTGGGGCTCCTCGGCCGGGTGTGGTCCAGGACAGGAGGAGCCCTGCTGTGGCCTGTCACCCGGTGGCCGTGGGCCCCCTGGGGGGGAGGGGCAGGGGTGCGGACCTCCTGGGAGGGGAGAAGCTTCGTTCAAACCACCCAGCCGCTCGCTGAACAAGGAAACAAGCAGACGACCACAGGCCCCAGATTGTGGGGGGGGGGGGCACCTACACCAAAAGTTGCTACAATGCATTGTTTAAAACGCCCAGTTCCCAATAAAAAAATTACGTTGCATGCACAAAGCGAGCGTGCATGGCACACACCCCCCCCCACTCACAGAGCAGCCCGCACCCCGGACGCCCGTGGCCAGATGTTGGCTTCCACAAGAAAGGGCTTGAAGACACCCCGGGAGTGTGTTCCCAGAACCAAAGCAACGCTTGGTTGGGGAAGGAGAGGGGCGAGGTGATGGCGTCCCATCGGGTGGGCGCCGTCCATAAAGAGAGAGAAACTGGAAACACGTGCCAGACGGACATTCTGGGGCCACGAGGCGCGGCTGAAGCCCCGGGCCCCCGGCGGGCGGGCGGCAGGCAGGGAGCTTGAGGGCGGACCCGCAGCGACGCTGGAGGCCGAGGGGGGAGAGCAGCCAGAGCGAAGAGGAATGACGAAGAAGAAGGAGGGTGGCCTCGGAGACACGAGAGACAGCACCCAGGCTGCCACGTGTGCCCGGCAGGGCCACTCGAAGGAACGGGCGGGGGGCGGGGGGAGGAAATGCCCAAAGAAATAGTGGCTGAAAGTGTCGTGAATTTATTGAAAAACAAGCTACCCATCCATCCAAGAAGCTCAATAAACGATAAACGCAGACACCCACCAACTGATACATCTCAGTTAAAGGCTGAGCATGAAAGACAAGGAGACTGTCTCGGAAGCAGCAAAAGCAAGACTACGTGGGTCCCATTTACAGGGGCCCCGGTGAGGCCAGCAGTGGCTTCCCGGCAGAGACGGCGCAGGCGCTACGGTGGCGGGGACCCGAGAACCCTGTACTCAGCAGAGCTGTTTTTCAAAAATAAAGGTGAAGGGAAGATTTTCCCAGATCAATGCAAACTGATAATCTGCTGCTCACAGACCCACTTCACAAGAAATACTAAAGGAAGCCCCGGCTGGTGGGGCTCAGTGGATTGGGCGCTGGCCTGCGAACCAAAGGGTCACCGGTTCAATTCCCAGTCAGGGTACATGCCTGGGTCGCAGGCCAGGTCCCCAGTAGGGGGCGTGAGAGGCAACCACACACTGATGTTTCTCTCCCTCTCTCCCTCCCTCCCCCTCTCTCTAAAAATAAATAAAATCTTCAAAATAAAAAAGAAAAGAAATACTAAAGGAATTTCTCCAGATTGAAAGCAAGTGACCCCAGACAGAAACTGAACCCACATGAAAAACAGAGTCCCAGTAAAAGTGGTTACACGATTTTATAAGGTAGTTCCCATGTTTATTTTTCACCTCATAACTGATTGAAAGAGCAATTGTACAGAATAATGTATACATAACATAACATAACATGGGGACGGGATTAATAGAAATATAGTAGGTTGTGCTATATCTCCAATAACAACACAGAAGAGGTTGGCCGGACAAAGCTGCACTGGTTAAGGAAATGGCGGCAGACGGCACAGAAATAATTATCATAGTGTTTGTGGGGTTGTGACATCACCGTTCACAACGTGTCCGACTCGACACCATGCGGGGAAAGGAGGGGCAGACACAGGATTAACATTCGTGTGTAGCACCGGCCTGGAGCTGGCAGTGATGTTCTCATGTGTGATGAACCCTAGAACGATCACTAAGGACGTAACTCAGAAAAAGTAAAAAGAAATCAATTGAAATGCTACATTAGAAAAAATACACTTAAGAGAAAGCAATGACGCAGGAGAGAGGAAGAAAAAGGACGGGAGAAAAACAAAACAGGAACGTGGCGTGGAAGGTGCACACCGATAACGACACTGAGTGGGGCGGATTAAACCAGACCGGCACAGGCAGAGACCGTCCGACTGGACCAGAAACGTAGTCCAACTCCAAGGGCTACGGGGACACACCTCAGATTCAAAGGTGGAGAAACACAGTTGTGCAAGGAGCAACTACAGGAAGCTGGGGTGGCCGCACCGATGTCTGGCAAAGTGGGTTTCAGCCAAAGGCGTCATTGAGGAGAAAGGGGGGTGTTTCACGGTGATAAGAGGCCAACCCGCCAGGAAAACACAGCAAGCAGGAACACACGGGCACCTAATAACGGAGCCCCAAACTACACAAAGCAGAAACCGAAGGAACGGGGGGGAACTGGACAGTCCCGCAATAACTCCCCGCCGGAGACTGCGGGGCGCCCCTGTGAACAAGGGGTGCAACGACCAGGCCACCGAGCGTCCGCGGGAACCAGAGACGCAACCGGCCCTCAGACCAGCAGGACGCCCCGGCGGCGGCGGAGCACCCAGCCCTGCAGCAGGGTGGCGCTCCAGTCCTGCGCCCGAGGAGCGTTCCGGGAGACAGCGCACGGGGTGGGGCGAAGGTGGGCTCCCAGCTGCTTGCAGGGAAGATCCCACAGTAACTGCTACTGACAGAGGAATGGACTTCGTGCGTCATGCACTCACACGGGTGAACCTACATTTGCCCCACCCTGTACTGGGCCAGACAACTGGGGTCGTGTAAGGTCACCGCACTGGGCGGTGCCGACTCAGGGTGGGGAGGTGGGCAAAGACTCCTCGGAGATGCGATGAGGACCCGGGAACGGGGAGGGGGGGCAGATATGGAGGATCGGAACGAGGCTCTGGTGATTGGCTGAATCAGCGACTTCTACCCGGTGTGCGGTGTGAATTTTAAACCGCGCAGTGCCTGACTGTTTAGTCAGGGGCACGGACCTCTTTTCCCCTTAGATGGTCGAACAAAACAAAAAAACAAACCAAGAAAAACGACTATGGCCAACACGACGCTAGTCCCATGTGAACGAACCAAAATTACACTATTTTCTGTCTGATTGGCAAAAATATACGGTATGTTTTCGGTGTGCTGCAGAATGGAGTAAGTGGTCTGCGTGTGCCATGAGATGACAGATTGAAAACCACCAACTAAGTGGGGGTGGGGGGGCATAATACTGCATCTCAGTGTGGGGGGGCGGAGGGGTACCAGGCCCTGGGAGGCCCCCGCGTGGCTGCTGCGGGGTGGAGGCTGAAGGCCACCACGGCCACGTGGAGTGGTGTGGACTGTCTCCGGATGCCCCAGGCACGTGCTCTGTGAGGGGAAGCTGGTGGACTGAGGTTTCAGATCTGGGGTTCAGGATGAGGTCAGGGCGGAAGGCCAACGGAGGCGGCCTTGGCAACCACCCACGGAGGGGGGCATTGAGGAGATACTCCACGGTGCGGGATCTCTGGACCCCAAACTCACGGGTCTCCTCTAAGAACACCCCAAACGTAAAAGGAACGCCTGAATGTGTGGACACAGAAGGATAATCCAGGGAAGCCCTTTCTTCCTCGGCTCCAGCCACGGCTGTGAGATTTACTTGCGTTGGCTTTTTACAAAATCTCAGCAGTTTCCCTCAAAGTAAATGACCTCTGCGTCGTCCTCAGTTCTTAACTTACTGCTCAGCTCCACACTCTGGCCCAGCGCCAAGGTCCCCCAGCCCAGCTCCCGCGCCTCTGTCCGGCCTGCGGGCTTCCTCCCCGCGGGCGGAAAGGCGCCGGCAGGCGGAACCGTGCCGCGGAGAAAGGACCCAGAAGCTCGGCGTGCTCCCCAGTGCAGACGTGTCCGAGCGGCCCGCGCTGCGGCTCGGAGTGCGGCCCCAGCACGAGCAAGCGTGCACAGTGGGCCCGCAGACGTGTGCGCGGTGTGCCCGAGCAACAAGTGGCACCTGCGTGTGTCCCGCTGAGTAACGGCAGGGAAGGGGCCCTGGCCAGGCCCCCGCGCAGCACCCGGGGGAGGGCGGGCAGCGCCCCGCCAGGTGCGCCACGCGGTCCCCTGGGGCTCGCGGAGCAGGAGGCCGGCGCGCTCTCAGGTCCTCCTGACCCGGCCGGCCGCCCACACCACTGAGGCCCGGTCTCCATAGCAGCTGCGCTGAAACACAAACCCAACCAACGTGACCGCCCGGGTCTCCAGAAAATGCTGCGCCGGGTGGAACATCCCGCGCGCGCTCCAGGAGAAAGGACTTGGCACCCAAGGGGACTTTGAAAGTGGTAAGCTTCTGGGGTGTCTTCGCCCCAATAATCCACAGAAACAACAGCGATCTAAAAATAGCCTTGTTTTCTGCCCTAAGCTCCTTTTTAACTTCGTTAGTCATCACCCATTCTTAAAATAAAATCCGTGTCACGTCTCTCCTGGTAGCGGCTATAAACACACCTCCCGAGGAAGCGGGAGGCCCGGGCGGCGGGAGGGGCGCGCCGGGGCCGCGGCCGCAGGACGGAGCCCGGGGGCCGCGGCGGCCGCAGAAGCCGCCGGGGCCGGGGGCGCGCTGGCCGCGGGCTGCGCCGCCGACGCCGGAACTCCCTGCGCCCTGGCGCGCGGCCACCGTGGTCCCGGCAACGGCATTAAACAGAGGGAAACAGACGGGGATTCCGTCACCGGGCGGAGGAATAAGGAGGGCATTGAGCGCAGACAGGAAAGCGCCTTTCTGGACGCGGCGAGCGCTGTTTGTCGAGGGGGAGGGGGCGCCGCGGCGGCCAGCGCTCCGCGCAGGGGCGCCCCTCCCGCCCCTGCGGGTCCCGCGGGCTCCGGGCCCGGGCCGCCTGCGCGCGTGGGGGCGCGGGAGGGGCGCACGGGTCGGACTCGACTTTCACGCGACCCGAGGGACCCGGCGCCGCCGCGCCCCCAACACCCGGCCTCCTCCCGTTGCGTCCCGGCAACGTGCTGGCGGGGGGCGGGGCGGGAAACGGAAACCCTCGGCCGCGCCGGGCACCCGGGTCTGGGGACAGCGGGACTCGGCGCGGAGCGATCCTGTGAGACGGGCGGGGGCGGGGGCGGGGCGAGGGCGGCGCGGCCCTGGCGCCCCCTGGCGGCCGCGCGCTGCGGGCGGGAGCATCCGGCGTCCTTGCGGGGTCCCCTGCCCCCCACCCGCGGGCCCCCCTCTCCCCGCGCCGGGGTCCCGGCTCCGCCTGAGAGCAGAGGCACGAAAGTGTGACACCCACCCGGACACCCCAGAGACGAGGCGGCCCGGCGCGAGACCCGGGGCGAGAGAGGCTTCGGCTCTGCCCGCGGACGCCGCTGGGCGGCGTCCTACCATCTGCGGCTGCGCCCCCCTTTTCTCCGGGTCCGGGCCTGGGCAACTGGGGAGCCCTCCGGCGCCCCGCAGGCCTCCTGGGTCCTGGCAGCAGACGCGTCCTTTCCGTGTGGGTTTATTTTAAGACACGAAGGGTGTCGTGCCGCAGATTTATGGGGTTTGCACACCAGACAGTCTCACCGCCCTAACACTCCAAGCCCTTCCACCCGCGGCCAACGAGAAAACAGGGTCCCGCTTGGCAGCCGAGCTGCGCCGAGGCCGAGAGTTTGAAAGAGGAAAGTGTTACGCGAACTGCGCGTCGGCGCGGGACTCCCGGGGCGGCCCCGCCCGCGGGTCCCCTGTGCAGCCGGGGGCCGGTAGCCGGGGAGGGGCCGCGCAGCTCCCCGGTGCCCCCCCGCCCCCGGTCCCGCGCCCGGGATGGAGGGCTCGGGCGTTCGCAGGGAAGCGGCAGAGAGTCGAGGTACCGCCGCGCAATCTGTTAGTGATTTGGCGGGGTGGGAATTTCCTTTCTCGGGCCTGCCAGGGGGAGAGCTTTTCCAAATTTCCACCACGGGGAAGCCTGCGATTTTACATAATGACTTCAGCATGCCGCGCTCCGGAGCCCCTCGGCCCTGCGCCCCCACCGCCCGCTTTGGGCGGAGGGCGGCTCTCGGGACCCCGCCGGGCCCGGTCCGGGTCGGTCCGCGCGCCGGGTGCCCCCACGCGCACCCCTGCCTGCTGCCCTCGCGCCCTGGCCCGAGAGGGGCGGCCTCGCGGGGAGGGGCGGGCGCTCGGCACCGGTCCCCGCGCCACGCCGGACAGGCGGGGGCGTGATGTCACGGCAGGGAGGGGGCTCGGGAGCGGCTGGGCGGCGGGAGGCGGGGGAGGTGTTTTCCAGCTTTAAAAAGGCAGGAGGCAGAGCGCGGCCCTGCGTCAGAGTCAGAGCGAGACTTTGAGACTCCCGAGTCTCGGCGAGGGATCCGCCGCCGGCGCGGGCGCACGCCTCCGACCCCGCCACTGCCCCCCGCCACCCCACGCGGGCCCGGCCGCAGCCGTCCCGCCACGCGCGCGCACACGCCCCTCGATGACATTTCTCCGGGGAGCGAGGCGCTGAGCCCGGGCAGCGCGCGTCCGCCGGGGAGTCTGCCGCCCCGGAGCCCGACCCCGGCGGTGCCCGCTCCTCCTCCTGCTCCGCGCCGCCGCGGCCGCGTGGATGCCAAGTACCAGTTTTCCAGCCCCTTCCAAGTTTCCACTCGGCGCTCCGGCTGCAGTCTTCGGGAGGGAAGAAACTTTGGGGCCCGCGCCGCCCGCCGGCGGCACCATGAAGTCGGCGGAGGAAGGTAAGCCGGCGGCCACCGCCCCCCTCGCGGCCCCCCAGCTCTGGCCCCCGCGCCCCCAGCCCCGAGCCCACCGCCACCGCCACGGCCACCGCCTCCCCGGCGCCTGTGCCGCCCTCACGCCCCGGGGGTCCGACTCCAGGGCAGCCCAGCTGGCCCCCGGCGTATGCGCGCGGGGAGGGCGCGTGTCCCCAGCGCGCTGCACAGATTGGGAAGCGGTGTCCCCCTGGTGTTTCCCCGGAGAAGCCCTGATTCCGAGCGCGACTTCTTGCCAATAGGTGTCTCCTCTTCTCTAGCGCTGAGTGCGCGCGCCCGGCCTTCGCGGGTGCGGCCCCGCGGTGAGCCCCGGTGGTAAAAACTCAGCCCGAACGCGGACGGTTCAGGGACTGGGCGAGGTCGGGCCGGCAGAACCACAGAGGACGCTTTGGGAGGAAGTGATGTTTGGGAGAGGACAAGGGATGGCCTGGTTTCCAGCGCTGTGGGGCCAGGCCACCCCGTGGCTTCGAAGACCAGTCAGCGAGGTGTGGGGGCCGCGCTCCCCCAGGACCGCTCTCTCCAGGCGCCGGCCACCAAATCCGCCTCCTCCTCGCTGATCTAGCTCAGGGCTGGCCGGCAGGGGCTATCCGAATTGCTGTCCGAACGCAGCCCCTGATCCTAGCCGTTTTTAATCCTGTGGACACAAGAGTTCCACCGTAGGAAGTGTCTCGGGACAGTTTGGAAAGTTACCGCCGGGTTTCCGGCTGCTTGCTTACAGCCACGGGGTGGCCTGGTGAGGGCTCTGAAGCCGGGCGACGGCGAGTCCCGTGCTGACAGCTCCCCACCCTCCGCGGGGCAGTCCCCTGTGTCCCTTGGGGGCCCAGGGACAGGGGTGGCCACCAGCCCCTGGAGGCGCCGAGGTGGCCAGCGACACCTTTCCCGAGGCCCCGTCCCACGCAGGCGGCTTCTCCAGATTACTTTGAGAGAGCTGGCGAACCTGCCCGTGCGTAGGGAGTGCTCGCACTGTAGAAGGGCAGACATCCTCCTGCAAGTGCTAGAGAGCACAGGCTGCCGTTTCCTGCCCGGTCCCGCCAGTGCCAGGCCTCGGAGCGGCAGCTCCCGCAGCCCGCGGGCCCCAGGCGGGCGCCTCCAGCCGCAGCTCGGCCGCCTGCTCAGCGGGGGCCGGGGCGCCCGGGCCTGGCGCCTCCTGCCGTCTTGGGCGCAGCCTGAGTCAAGGAAGACGTAGCCGGTGCTTGTTGCCATTTCATCTCCATTTAGAAAAGGTTAAGGTGTGAACGTCAGGAAGTGTTTACAGAGCCAGCTCTTGCTATTAAAAACGTCTTTAAAAATGGTTGAGGTTTTGACTGTCATCCCTTGGACACTTATTTCGAAGTCTCCCGCCCCCCCACCACTACCACATTTCTTATCACCGCTTCTTGTTCAAACCACAGGCCTTTCAAAGTTGAGATTTTTGGCACTTGGGCCGTCAGGGGTCCGAGCCGCAGCGGAGGCTCTCGCCCTGACGAGAGGAAAACCCGTCGAGGGGGCGGTGCTCAGCTTTCCTGCTTCCTCCCCGAGAGAGAGAGGCGCAGAGGCCGCGAGAGCGCCGGTGCCCTTTGACTAAACAAACACCGGTGTTATTTTGTGAGGAGCACGGAGTGAGGCCAACCAGAACGTGTGAGCTAATCCTCCCTGCAGACAGGCCCTCCGTCGTCCGTCTGAGGCGGGGTCCCCTCCCCCCACCCGTAGGCCAGGGCCCCTGCTGCTGCTGCTGCTGAGGGCTGGGGACATCTGTCCTTCCGTCCTGCAGGCAGGCCCCCCACAGCCTGCGGTGCCACCTCCGAGCCAGAGCCTGCCTGTCCCCCACCCCGTCCCCGAGTCCAACAAGCGTCTGGGTGGAAGGCCGCGAGGCACTGGTGTTCCGGGCGCCCCGGCGGGCGCCGGGCCTGGGCCTGCGGAACTCGGAGAAATGCAGGCCTGTAGGTAGCCGCCCACCCACCAGTTCAGAGGTTGCTCCGCACGGAATGCCCCCAGCTCCCGGAGCGGAACAAAGCCGCCCTGTTCTCCCGCCACTCCGCTTCTCGGCCTCGCTTCCTCGTCCAGAGGAGCAGGGCGCTGGCACCCCTCTGGGTCACCCTCAGGGCCGGGGTGCAGCCCCGGGGAAGCGCCGCACTGAACATCCCATCTACCCCGGAGTGTGTGCTGAATTGGCAGACGCCCCCCCCCTTTCACAAGAGCAAGTCTCGGGGTGGGGGCAAGAGGAGTGCTTGAAAACGCTGCCCTCCCCTCCGGTCGCCTCGGTTGGGGATCTGAAAGTAGGTGGGGACCAGCTCCTCCGCGAGAAGCGCGGCCCTGGGCCCTGCAGCCCGCGGGGCCCGGGACCTGGGGGGACGCGGCGGGCACCGGGGCGAGCCCACCCTCGCCCGGACCGCGGAGCAGGAAGGTTGAGTCTGAACAGGCGATCGGAACTGTTAGCCGTGTGTCAGGTTTTTGCGGAGGTGAAAAGGTAGCTGAAGTTGAAAAATAAACACCGAAAAGAGACAAAATGAGATGTTCCCTTCTCGACAGAACACAGGACTTCATTTGCCTGAAGGTCAGCAGAAACGGCAAACTGAAACAAAACAACCCTCCACCGTACGTCGCAAACTGAGAACTATTATTAGAAACCAAATCAGGCCAAAGTGAACTATACTTTATCGCGGGAGAAAGCCAGCCCTTTGCACAGGGTCACGGGAGACACACGTTGGGGGTGCGGGAGGGGTCACGCGACTAGCGGGGGTCTCATCTTCCGGAAAAAGCAATGCGGGGTGGCTGGGGGGGTGGGCAGAGGCCCGTCGGGGCGGAAGGGTGGGCGATTAGCAACAGAATTGCGGGCGGGACCTGGCACCGCCCCTTCTGTCCCCCGACTCCCCCAGCGCGTGCCCCCTGCACCGGAGCCTTCGCCACCGTCTCCCGCGGGTGCAGATGCGGCCTCTCCGCGGGGCCAGGACGCTGGGGGCGGTGCGCACGAGCAGCTGGAGGAAGCCCGAAGGCGACTGCCGCTGCCCGGGCCTGGCCCGCGGTGCTAGATGCCGGCGGCCCGCGCTGCTCTGCGCCTGCCCGGGGTTCAAGCCCCGAGCCTCCCGCTGCCGCCGCGGAGAGGGGGCTGTTTTGCGCGCACAGGAGGGGGCAGTGCTCTTAGGAGGTTGGGGGTCTGCGGGGAGGTGTGACCGAGGGGAAGATCCGCCCTAGAGGCTCGGGCCCGGGAGTCAGACGCCGCCACCGGAGGCGAGGAGGCCGCGGGGCCGGCGCACACGGGGGCTGGGGCGCGAGGGGCGCCTGCACTTCCTTTCGGCGCCGCCCTGAGCCTCGGGGCCGGCGGCGGGGGGCGCTGGGGGTCCAGCCGGGTGGGTCCGGCCTCGTGGGACGCGCCACCCCCTTCCTCCCAGGGGAGGAGGGCGGGTGGTGGTCGCGCTTTAACAGTCGCGAAGCCGCGGGCGGCCAGTGAGCCTGCCCACAGTGTCCGGTCACTCCGGGCACGGGCACTGCTCTCCGCGCCACCTGATGTCACGGAGGAGTCGGCGGGGCGCGTGGGAGTCCTGGGAGGAACCGTGTTCCCCGCGCACGTGGACACTCTGGGGGTCTCGCCCGCGGGCGGGGCGCCGGGGCGGGGCCGCGAGTGACAGGCGTGCGCTCCGGCTCCGGAGTTTATTTAAAACTCGGGACGCAGCCGCGGAGTCTTGTTTGTGTGAACCCGGAAACGCGGGGGAGGGGCCGGAGCGCCAGCGGGGGAGGGGCGGCCGGAGTCACGTTACCGGGACGGGCCGAGCGCAGGGCGCAGCGAGCCGGGCGGCGACCACAGGTGCCCGCGGCCGGGACCCTGCCGAGCCCGGCCGCCCACCGCACTCGCGCCCCAGACCCGACCTCGGACCGCGGCCCTGACCCTGGACCTCCGACCCTGGCAGTGACCCCCGATCCCGGACCCGGATCCCGGACCGGCTCCGATCCTGGACCCCGATCCCAGACCCTGGACCCTGACCCCGGACTCCGGACCGGCCCCTCCGTCATGACGGGGCCGGAGGACCAGGAGTTCGACTTTGATTTCCTTTTCGAATTTAACCAGAGCAACGAGGGCGTCCCTGGCGTGGCCCCAGGTGGGTCCCCGCGCGCCGGGGTCAGAGGTGCAAAGGTCCCGGGTGCAGGGGGAGCGCACTGTCCCCGGGGTGCAGGGTCCCGGGTGCAGACCGGGGTGCAGGGGTCAGAGGCAGAGTGTCCAGGGGTGCAAGCCCCTCTGGTGCAGGAGTCCTGGGTGGAGGGTCCAGGGGTTGGGGGGAGGGAGGGTGGGAGGAGCCAGCCTGGGCCCCAAGCAGCCCCTCCCCCTTCTTTACCCAGGGACACCCCCAGGGGTGCCCCCGGCCCCACCCCCACGCAGGTCAGGTCAAGGCAGCACCGGCAGCATCCCCACCTCCCATGCCCTGCTCCCTGGCACAGCCCGTAGAAAGCAGGTCAAGTTCAATGGCCAGTGGGTGGGGAAGCCCCTGTGAGGCCCTGGTGCCGCCGCCTGTGCTCTGGCGTGGTCACACTCGCGCTGGCCCTGGAGCCTTCCCCGTGGGGCCTCTGGCTGCAGGCGGCCGCTGCCCGGGCCCGGCCAGGGGACAGGAGTGTCCGAGGCCCTGCCTGAGCAGAGCCTGGGGACAGGGTGGGTGGCCACTGCCAGAGGCCAGGGGAGCCGGGGAGCCCCCCCACCTGTCCCCGCTGGGCCCTGGGGCCTCAGGCTCCTGGCTCCCTCCCCACCCCCCCAGCACAGTTAGAGTGGAAGTAGCCCGACCTGGGGGGTGGGGCGGGGCCTTTCCTTCCTTTCATTTTCTCTGTGGAGGTGGAGGGACCCTGCCCCCTCCTCACCCCAGAGCAGCGGCCCGTGAGCGAGAGCAGAGCTGCCAAGAAACCCCGGCCAGGCTGCCTGGGGCGGGGCGGGGGGCGGTGGGGGGAGGTGCCAGGGGCCCCCGCCGTCCCCTTGCTTTCCGTGGGTCCTCGGGGTGCTGCTCCCCGCCCCCCCATCCGCGCCCACGTGGCGGCGAGGCGCTGGGGCCGCACACCGCGCACTTGGCACCGACAGCCGCCGTCTCTGCAACAACTGTATAATATTTTCCATGCCGTGCACGGCTCCCTCCGGAAGGCCTGGGCGCCCTGGTCGCTGAGAAATGCAGTGGAGCGAACGTCCCGCCCAGGCCGAGGCTGCCCGGCCTCCTCGCCCGCCCTCCCCGGCCGCCTCCTCTCCTCCTCGGCCACGGGTTTCCAGGCCCCGGCGGCCACGGCCCGGCCGGGGAGGGCGGGAGAGCGGTGAGGCCTCGCCCGTCTTGCGGGGCCTGGCGCCGGCGGCCCGTGGGCCGCTCCGTGGGCGCGTCCGGGGCTCGCTCCTGTTTGGTTCCCGGTTCCCGCAGCCGGGGTCGCTGGGGGTCAGGAGCAAGTGTGCGCCGCCGCCGGCCTGTCCGCCGTGCGGACGAGCAGGAGGTCACGGTTGGCGTCGCACCGCGCCCAGCAGGGGGTCCCTCCCCCGACCCTCCGTGGGGGCGGGTAACCGTCCGCCCTCTGCGCCGTGCATCCGTGGCCCGGGGAAGGATGTCTTGGTTCCTTCCGAGTTTGGGCAATTGTGAGGAAAATCCTTTCTTCTTCTCCTTCTTCCTAGTTCTTACGTTGCGTGGGTTAATTATTAGATTACCACCTTGGTAGGTTGCATTATTGCATTACAGCTCCCGTGCTGTGAGAGAGGCCTCAGGCAGCCCCCGGGCTGAGCCTGGGTGTGACGGGAGCGGGGGCGGGGGCTGGGGGGGCGACACCGAGACCCCCGGAGCTGGGACTCGGAGCTCTGCGGCCCCTGCGGGCGCAGCGCCGGGCTCTCGTCCGCAGGACGGGGCGGCCTGGCCGTGGGCCCCGGTGTCTCGCCTCGGTCACGCCGCCTTCTGACTTGAGAACACGTCGTCCAGAGTGGGCTGGTGCCTGGGGGACAGGGCTAGGGCAGCCCGGGCCCACCCTGTCATGGGGGAGGCCGCCTCCTGCTTCTGCTCCATGTCCCTTTAAGGGAGGGGCTGGGCCCGGGGTTCCCTGGGTGCTCAGCAGGTGCAGACACGGAGCGGGCCCTTGCTGGGAGGGAGAGGAGAGCATTCTAAGCGCGCCGTGCCCTGGGCGGCAGGCGGGTCCTCCGCGCCGGTCTTCCCGTCCGTGGCCCCAGCGCCCTCGGCGGCGGCGGGCTGGGCTGGGCTGCGCTGCTCTCGGCTCAGGAAATAGCTGTGGCTGTCAGCTGGGAGGCGGGCGTGGCCCAGCTTCCCGCCAGGGCTCCTGTTTGCTCCCTTATTTTGGCCGGCCCACCGCTGCCAATTCTGTCGCCCCGGCAACTGGGGAGGAACTCGGGCCAGGCCTCCGGGTCTGGCTGGAGTCTCCCTGGCCGGCCGGCCGGCCACCTCCGGCCCAGTGCGGCCCTGTCTGCACCCCTCCCTGCACAGGGCCGCCTGCCGTGGCTCCCTGCGGAAGGGGCTTGTTGCTGGAGGCGGTGTCGTTCTCCGGGGCGTCCTCAGCGGCGGCGAGGGGGGGCGTGAGAAGCCCCTGAGCCCCCCCACACACAGGCAGGCCGGCCGTGCAGCAGACGCCGGGCGGGGATCCTGGCCTGAGATCACTGTCCCCCCCTCCTTGCCTGGGGAAGCCTGGGGAGGTGGGGAGTGCTGGCCAGGGGGCCTGGGGCCCGGACCTTCAACGGGGCAGGGCAAGAACCTGTGTCTTTAAGGGAGTGTCCCCACCGCCGCCCTCGGGGACGGCCCCAGCAGGGACAGCTGCCTGCGCGCAGGGAGTTTCAGTTTGGGGCCGAGTTTGTCCCAGGGAGGCCAGAGCGAGGGGTGGACAGCTCCACGGTGTCAGCGCCTTAGCAACGGGGACTGAGGGGCGCGGGCCTGGCTGGGTGGACGGGGGACCCTCAGAAGGGCCACCCGGGCCTGCTCACGGGACGTTCTCCCGAGTGTGTGCCTCGGCACCGGCCTCTCTGCCGGCCTTCGCGGAGGTTCCTGCCGTGCCAGCGAGGCCCCTGGGGGCGCCTCCACCTGTGGCCACCGAGCCCCCACGCCCTCAGGGGGCGGCTCCGGTGGCAGCGCAGTGAACAGGTTCCAGCTCAGGACTGGGGCCGAAGTGCGTTTGGGTTTCACTCTGTTTCACTTCCACTGCATGCGGGGTCAGAGTCTGGCCCTGGTCGCCGGCCCCGTCGCCCCGTGGACAAGGGTCTGGCCAGGCGTCCGGGAGGCTGGGGCCTGGCGGCCACTCAGTGCAGTTCTGTTTCTAGCTGCGTGTCCTGCGCCTCGGCCCCGGCAACGCCGGCAGGGACA
The DNA here is from genome assembly GCF_019186645.2 of Phyllostomus hastatus. Lineage (NCBI taxonomy): Eukaryota > Metazoa > Chordata > Mammalia > Chiroptera > Phyllostomidae > Phyllostomus > Phyllostomus hastatus. The sequence continues at coordinate 57,139,059 of NW_025333960.1, forward strand.
GTCCTCCCGACGGGAAGCAGACGTCGGCCCAGAGTTTGCGGGGGAGCGAGCGGCTGGGTGGGGGGTCCGGTCAGGGACGCCCGCTTGGTGGACACGCAGCCCCAGAGGGTGCGGACCCCGAGCTGGCAGGCCGGCCCGTGTGGCCGCCACTGCTGTGGGGGCAGGGGGGTGACCCCGACATGGGACTGGGGGCCCCGGCATCGGAACAACCCGGGCGCCGCCGACTTGACCAGGAAGCACGTGGACGGGTTTGGGGGCTGGTCCCGAGCGAAGGCGGTGGCCGTGGGGCTCTGAAGTGAAGGGTCTCCCGGGGCAGACGGAGTGGCTGTGAAGGCTCTTCTGGCTCCTCGAACTTGCCGAGCGCGGGGCTTGGGGCCGGGCCCCCTTGCGCCCCACACGGCGCCCGCGTTTGCGCCCAGGGGCTCCTTGCACGGTGGGGGGGGGCAGTCGCCGGAGAACCGGCTGGTGGGGTGGGGGCGGCGGGCACCGGGGGGACACGGGCGGGAGCCGCAGCCGTCGCTGTGCTGCAGGGAGCCGTCCTGAAGGAGCTCTCCCCGGCGTCTGTGCGGGCGCCCGCCGCCCCGGCGCCCGCCTGCCCTGTAATTCAATGACCCCTCCCGGGCGGGCGCCGGGCGCCGAGCGCAGCAGCAGAAAATGGCCCTGGTGGGTGTCGCCTGCAGTGGCCCCCGGCGCGACAGGGGGAGCCCAACCGTCTCCAGTCGGTAGGAAAGTGGCCGACAGCACCCTCACCCCGTGTCCGTGGGATCCCTGGGAACAGCCAGGGAGTTCAGATGCGGCTGCTGCGTCGGGTGGTAGTGACCCCGAGAGCTGTGGCGTGGGGGGGGTGGCCCCAGCGGGCGGGGCTTCCGTCCGGTGCGAGGAGAGGCCTCGGTCTGCGGGGCGTTTCTCCACGACACGGTTCAGGCTGCGGGGCGGGGGGTGGGGGTGCTCCCTTCCAAATTCGTCCAGCGGAGGAGAGCCGGGCTTAGGTGCGTCTGGTTTCTCAAGAAGGCTTCCCGGTGCTTCTCGCCCTCGTCTACAAACGCCGGGGTCACAGAGGCCCCTCCTGGAACGTTCCCGTAGTCTGTGGACCCCACGCCCGTACAGAGATGCGTCACCCCCTCCCCTACCTGCCCGTTCATCCGGAAGCTTCCAAGGGGCGCAGTCCTGTGCGGGGGGGGCCCGGGTTCCCTCTGCTAGCAGCCGGCGCAGGGGTGCGGACGCATCTCCACCGGGGGCGCGCCAGCCTCAACGGGCGCCTGCGACGGCCGAGTCTCCTTCCCGCTCCGTGACGGTCACGGAGAAGTCACGTTTGCGCGGCCCTGAAGTTGCTTTGAAGGTTCCTGCGAGGCTGACGCGCCCCCCGGTGGACCTGCGACCCACACCCCTGGGCTGGAATGTGTCTCTCGGTTCTGGGAACCGCCTTCCGGCCGACGGACAGTGGTGCAGCCGCGCCCTCGGCCGCGTCTCTTAGGACAAGTCACGGACACGTATGACGATGTTCTCCGCGTCGGGCGGGAAGCGCAGGGGTCTGCCCTCCTCCTCGGCCCCCCGACCTGGGGGGACCCCCCTCGTGGGCGGGACCCGGCGGTGCTGGGGGCCGGCTCTGCGTGACGCCCACACTTCCTGTTTCCATCCCCCACGGGCCGCGTCCCGAGACGGGATTTCTCTCTGACGAGAAAATCCATTTTCTGTAAACTGTCAGGTCCCCGCCGTGTCGCTGCGGCTTCCCAGACTCCCGCGCTGCTGACAAGCCGAGGGGCCGGCGTGGGTGGGAGTGCGCGTGGGGCCCGTTCATTCCCACGGCACCGCCCCCGAGGGCCACTTCCCTCCGGGGGCGGGGGCCTTGTCGCCGTCACGGGGACAGCGTCACCAGTGCCGGGTGGGCGGAGAGACACCGGTGAGGGCGCCCCGAGGCTGGGACCCGCACGTCCCATCGGGACGGGTCCGGGGCGAGGCCCGACCCCGGGTTCCCACCCTGGCAGGCCGCCGACAGCGACCCCGATCACCACCCGCCCCGGGGGTCGGCGCTCACACCTGCCGGCCGCGGGCACTCGGGTGTCCTCGCTCAGCCGGCAGGGCCGGTGGGATAGGTGGGGCGTGTGGGGCGGGCCCCGGAGAGGCCGTCTGAGCCCCCATGTAGGTGCGCGCACACGGACTTGCTCGCGGCTGTGAGGGGTCGCCGTCCCCCGAGGCCGCCTGCAGCCCCCCCACCCCCCCATGGGGACGACACGCAGGGTGGCGCCTCGTCCCCCCGGGCTGAGCAGGGTCTCCCTCCAGGGTCCCGTCCCCCTGGGCCCGCCGGGCACCCTCACACGCGGGCCTGCCCACCCTCCCGCCCGCAGGCACCCTGGGTCCTGGCCGGGCACCTGGGAAGCAGTACCCTCACACCCCCGCCTCCCGGGGCACCTGACCGCCGGGAGGTGCCCGTCCAGGGTTACTACTTCCTGTTTGACTTTTGCAAGCACCATAACCAAGTTTTGTTTCATTTTCTGAAAGGTTTTATTTATTTTTAGAGAGGGGGGAAGGGAGGGAAAGAAACATCAGTGTGTGGTTGCCTCTCCCGTGCCCCGTACTGGGGACCTGGCCCACAACCCAGGCCTGCGCCCCGACTGGGGATCAGACCGGCGACCCTTTGGTTTGCAGGCCAGTGTTCAGTCCACTGAGCCACACCAGCCGGGGCCAGATTTTAACACCCAGTTTTGGTGTTTGAGGTGAAAGTGTCGGCATGAGCAGGCGTTGCCTCACCCTGGTCCCCGCCTCCTGCCCGCAGACGGGGCCGCGCCCCCCCCCCCCCGTGTGGCTGTGCCCCTGTCCCTCTGGCTCCTGGGGAGCCGACCGGGAGACCGGCCCCAGAGGTGTCGAGGGCCAGGGGTTTGCAGGACAGTGTCCCATGGCCGCAGCGGCCCAGCGGGCAGGCGGCCACCCGAGCGGGAGGCGTCCCTGCTGCCCCGGGGTCTGACTCAGTCTCAGCGTCGTTTTCCCTTCCTCGTCACGGCCCCGGGTCCCCTGGGGGCTTTCTGGGAGCTGGCACCGCCGGGGAGCATCTGGAGCGGCTCCGCGAGCTCTGCAGAGGCCGCCAGCGACGCCCGGGGGGCAGGCTGTGGGCTGTCCCCGGGCGTGGGCCTGGGCCGGGGCCGCGCCTGCCTCCTGGGCAGCAGGGGACGGTGTTGTCCCCAGGGCAAAGAGGACAAAGACCCGGGCGACCTCGAGAGTGGCTGATGGCACCTCTGGCAGCGAGCGAGGAGGCCATGGGTCCCACCTGTCCGGGGCCTCACACCCATTTCTGGGAGGAAGGGCCGTGGTGTGGGCCGGCCCTCTGGGGCCCCGATGCCCTGGCCTGCACCCCCGGACGCCCCGGGGCTGAGCCTGACACCGAGCGCCCTCCCCGGCCGGCGCCGCCACGGGCCGGGTCGGGTTTCCCCGCGCGTCTCCATTACGGGGCGACCTGGATAGCGGCGGGCCAGGCAGCAGCTCCGCACCAGGGGTCACGACGAGCCTTTTCAACCTGCAGACCCAGGGTGCGGCTTTCCTGACACGGCGGCTAATTACACCAGTAACGATTTTTTAACAAAGGCCGCACCGAGGTGGTAATGAAGGTTTAACGATCCCTCAGTCCCGCCGCAGTGCCCAAGACGGCCGCGTCGCTCCGGGGGGGGCGGTGGGGGGCGTCTGCCCTGCGTCACCAGGTCACCCGTGCGGTTTCCGGGGGAGGAACCCACCTCGGCGTCCGCCCGCCCACCCGTCTGTCAAACAAGGGGGCGCCCGCCCGTCGGGGCCGGCACGGAGCCCGGCTCTGGGGGCCGTGGACCGCAGCCGAGGGGGGCGGGCGGAGACCCCCGTGCTCCGGTACCTGAGGGGGCGGGGGGCAGCGGCGAGCACCCGCGCGGGAGAGTCCGCAAGCTGGGGAGAGAGGGGGGAGGGTCCCGCAGCCTCCGGGCCCGACAGGGTGGGCTGTGGCTCTGGTCGCTGGTGGGGGTGGCGCTGGGGGCGGTGGGGCGACCCCTGGGGGGTCGCAGCCCGTTCCGGGGCTCGCCCGGCCGGGGGTTCGCGTGGCTGCTGAGCGGCCCCTCACACCCGTCTCCTTTCCTCCCCCCAGAGCACTACAGCTACACGACCTCCACCCTCAGCCCAGGCCTGTCCCTGCCCTCGGCGCACCCGGCCCTGCCCGGCCCCTGCCATGACCTGCAGGCGCCAGCCCCGGGCGTCCCGGCCGCGGCCGGCCACCCCGCGGGGTTCGGGGCCCTGCTGGACGGTGGGCCCTCGGGCTACTTCCTGCCTCCCGGCCACACCAGGCCCAACGGCGCCCCGGCCCTGGAGAGCCCGCGCATCGAGATCACGTCCTACCTGGGGCTGCACCACGGCGGCGGCCCCTTCTTCCAGGACGTGGACGCGGAGGACGTCCTGCCCGGCCCCAAGCGGCCCCCGGCCACGGCCACGCTGAGCCTGCCCGGCCTGGAGGCCTACCGGGACCCGTCGTGCCTGAGCCCGGCCAGCAGCCTGTCCTCCCGCAGCTGCAACTCCGAGGCCTCGTCCTACGAGTCCAGCTGCTCCTTCCCCTACGCCTCCCCGCAGACGTCCCCCTGGCAGTCGCCCTGCGTGTCCCCCAGGGCCACGGACCCCGAGGAGGGCTTCCCCCGCGGCCTGGGTGCCTGCGGCCTGCTGGGCTCCCCCCGGCACTCGCCGTCCGCCTCGCCCCGCGCCAGCGTGACCGAGGAGAGCTGGCTGGGCGCCCGCGGCTCGCGGCCCTCCTCCCCCAGCAACAAGCGGAAGTACGGCCTCAACGGGCGGCAGCCGTCCTGCTCGCCCCACCACTCGCCGGCGCCGTCCCCGCACGGCTCGCCGCGCGTCAGCGTCACGGACGACACCTGGCTGGGCAGCGCCACGCAGTACACCAGCTCCGCCATCGTGGCCGCCATCAACGCCCTCAGCACCGACGGCGGCCTGGACCTGGGCGACGGCGTGCCCGTGAAGGCCCGCAGGACGACCCTGGACCCCGTGCCCTCCCTGGCCCTCAAGGTGGAGCCGGCCGGCGAGGACCTGGGCGCCACGCCGCCCCCGTCGGACTTCCCGCCCGAGGAGTTCCCGCCCTTCCAGCACACCCGCAAGGGCACCTTCTGCGACCAGTACCTGGCCGTGCCGCAGCACCCGTACCCGTGGGCCCGGCCCCGCTCCCCCGCGGCCTACGCCAGGTGAGTGCGGGGGAGGGAGGCGAGGCCGGGGGGGGGGGGCGTGCGGGGGCCTCCACTGGCCCCTCCCGCGCCGGGTTTGGGGGGTCCCTCGTGTGTCGCCCTGTCCCCCCATCTCTGCCCTCCACGCCCTGTGGCTGTCTCTCAGCCTCCCCGGGTCCAGCGCCCCTTCTCCTGAGGACGCCCCACCCCGAGACGACCTCTTCGCTCGCTCGCCTCGGGGCAGGCCCGCCGGGCACCGAGGTCGCCTCTGGAGGGGAGGGGCGGGGGGGGGCACGGAGTCCACAGACACGTGCGCTCAGCGTTGTGTTGTGCTGTTTCGTGGGGCCCAAGGGCCCCTGTGCCGGTTGTTTTCGCTGCCTCCCCCCCCCCCCCGTCCCTGGCTAATTGCTGTCAGCGCGGCTGCAGATGGGGCCTCGGCTCAGCAGCCCCCCGGGGACCCCGGCCGCTCCCCCGGCGCCCACGCTGTGCGGAGAACAGCTCAGCCGCCTGCTCCCTGGAGCCGGCCGGTCCCCGCGGCCTGGTGGCAGGGCGCTCGCGCATGGTCCCAGCGCCGCGCTCGGGTTGTTGACTTTCCTTTTCAACGGTGTGTGGGGCCGCCGGGGCCCCGCTGGGGCCGCCGTCTCAGCCCGGCGCTTTTATTTTTAACCGAACAGCCCTCCACGACAGGCGGGCCGCCGCCAACCTGGGCAGCGTGCTTTCACCGCAGGACCGCGGAGGGGCGGGCGGGACGGCGTCCACGCAGGCCCCCCGCGCAGGGCACCGCCGGGCACAGGGCTGCGGCCGCCTCCTATCGGCCTGCGTGCGGTTCGAGAGACTCGGGCCCCGCAGGGGCGTCTGCGGACAGCAGGGTCACTCACACGGGACCCTTGGCTCGCTCGGCTGGGGACCGCCGTCGCCCACAGCCGGAGCCCGGGGTGAGGGGCAGGAGCTGAGCTCTCAGCACCCAGGGACCCAGCTGCCTCTCTGCACCCTTCTCTTCCCTTTGTGAACGGTTTTATTCCGTTAGAGGGGCAGGGAGGGAGGAAGAAAGGGAGAGAAACGTCGACTGGTTCTCTCTCGCACACGCCCCACCCGGGGAGCAAACCCACAACCCGGGCACGTGCCCCGACCGGGAATTGAACCCGTGACCTTCCGCCTCCCGGGACGACGCCCCGCCCGCGGAGCCCCGCGGGCCAGGGCGAAGAGCGAGTGTGCGGCCCGTCCGGGGTCCGGGGCGAAGAGCGAGTGTGAGGCGCCGGCGCCTCGAAAGCCGCCCCTGGCGACCGTCGTTGGGGCTCGGTTCAGACGCCGAGAGCGAGCCAGGCTGGCCTCCGGTTTTCCTCGACCCAGGCGAGGGTGCGTCCCCACTTTCTACCCTTTCAGCCCCGGGAAGGTCAGAGGCCGGCGTTTCCAAAGGTGTCGCCAGGTGGGCCTGGAACCTGGGGCGCAGTCGCCCCTGGGGGAGCTTGGGAGACCCACTCGGGGGCACTTGCAGCAGACGCCCCCCATGGGCGCAGGCCTCGCGGTTGTCCTGCCGTGCCGTCTCTGTGGCCAGGCGTCCCCCGTGAAGGCCCCCGGCCGCCCCGCGTCAGGGCCCCCACGTCAGGGCCCCCGTGCCTGAGCGAGTCCCCACGGAGCCGCGCATTGAGGCCGGGGTCCCCACCCCGGGGACGGGGGCGGGCCGCCTCCCCCCTCGAGGCTCCCGGGTGTTTCTGGCGGGGGGTAGGGGGGGCGTCCGCAGGACCAGGCCTGCGTCTAACTCCTGGTCGGAAAGCAGGCCCCCCCCCCCGCCGCTCCCCCGTCTGTGGGGACATTGGCGGTCGCTCCGCGGCCACCTGCCTGCCTGTTATCTCCGGGCAGCAGGGCCCGGGCACGGCGTGACGCCCGCATTCCTGCGCGCCGACGCAGACAAAGCCCCGGGAAAGCGCCCAGCTGCCCTCCGCGGGGTCCAGGCTGACCTTCCCCCCCGGCCGGCCCCACACCCAAGGTGTTTCCTGCCCACGTGCTTCCACGGGGTCCCGTCGGCCGCGGCCTGGGGGCAGCGGGGCCGCGGGGGAGCCGGCGGGGAGGTTGTTTTGCCCTCGAGGGGGGGCGAGCAGGTTTCCTTCCTGAGAGAGGGGCCAGCGCGGGGACGTCAGCAGGACCCCCTGGGCAGCGCCGCCCACCTGGCCTCTGCCCACGGCGGGGCCTCTGTGCCGGCCACTCCGGTGCCCCAGGAGGAGGAGCCCCGGTGACGAGTGTGTCCGAGGCGTACGCCGTGGCGTCTCCTCCCCGCTGGGGTCTCCCCCTCGGCCCCCCGCCCCCCGCCGCGGTCCGGACACCCTGCTGCGGTGGGGCAGGGCGTCCAGTGAAGACTGGCCGCGCTTCACCGTCTTGGCGGAGCCCACGCTCACCTCGGGGTTCCCCAGGGCTCCTGTCCTTGAAGCTTGGACACCATCGGGGTGGGGGGGGGCTCGTGTGCAAGCCCCCCGTGAAAAACCCAGAACCCCCGAGTCCGGGTCGGGCCGCCAGCCCCTCGCCGCGGTGCTGACGGTGCGGGCGGCGACCGCAGACCCAGCGAGTTCTGGGGCCGCGTGGGGGGTGGGCGGCCGCCGGGGGCCAGGCCGGCGGGAGCGTCCAGCGCCCACGGCAGCGACTCGCACCCACACGCACTCGCTTCCAGACGGCCGTGGCGGCGGCGCCTGCGGCAGGGGCCACGTTAAGCTGAAGGACGGGAGGTTCTCGCACCTGTGGGCCGGTCGGGCGGCACGGACGGGACTGAGCGTCCGTCACCGTGCCGGCACCCCGGGATGTGCGGTGGGACGCCCCGGCTCCGGGGGCGCTGGCGTGTGGGCCCCTCAGAGGTGCCCTCTGTGCCCGCCCGGAGAGCGGCCGCTGGGTGAGGAGCGGACGGAGCAGGGGCCGAGTTCTCGGGGGCGAGAGGGGCTGGCGGAGCAGCTTCCACCCGGAGCCCGGGGGTCCGCGGCCTGGGGGCTGCATTCCCAAGTCCACGAATGTCGGGCTTTGCCTCCTTTGGGTTTCCCGACGCGACATTGACGACTTCGTGACAGCTGCCGCTTTGGGGCCGTGCAGAAGCACCGGCTCCCGAAAACCCGTAGAACCGCCAGTCCCGGTGGCCTTGTGGCACGTCTGAACGTTTCAGGTTCACCCTGATCTGGAGCGAGGGTGCGTAAACCTGCAGGCGGGCCACCCGTCCAGCCGGCGGGTCACTCACGAATGTCACCACCAGGAGCCCTCGGGCGGGTCGCAGGAGGGAGCCGGCTGCCTCTGCAGGGGGGGCCGTGGGCACACGCTGCAGTCCGCCCGGCTGGCGGGGACAGGCCAGCCCAGAGTCAGAGCCCCATGCCGGCGGCGCCGGGACCTGACCGCCCGGCCCAGAGCTGCCCCTCGTGGGGCCCCGGCCGCCAGCACCCCGGGTAGGGTCTCTGTCTGCAGGGGCATCTCCGGGGGCAGTCAGGGCCCCAGCGCAGCGCCCCCCTGAGGCCCAGGGATGAACCTCGGCCACAGCCTGTCGGGGGGGCGCACACTCGCGTCTGTGGGCAGGAGCTGGGGCAGCCGCCGGCGCCCAGGGTGCGGGAGCGGGGTGGCCCCTGTGCTCCATGACGCAGACGGCAGAGCTGGGCCTGCTCGCACCTTGCAGCGGCTCCCGCCGGCCACCTGGGCGGGGCTGGGCATAGCCCTTTGTCCGAAACACCCTCGCTCCTGGAGTTTCTCTGGTTCCACAGACTCCACGGCTGACCCTTGGCGGGTGTCTGCCGCCCCGGCCCCTGACCTGAGGGCTTATCCGGACGGCCGGTCACACCTGGGACTGGGAGGGGCCGCGGGGGCGGGGCTGCTGCGGCGCCCACCTTCCCAGGGGTGCACCGGACCCGGGCCCTCGTCCCTCCTTCTGCGGGTCCCCAGGGTGAGTGTCCGCTGTGGGAGGAGGAGGGCCCGGAACTTCTGCGTCCTGGTCAGGGTGAAACGCCCGGAACCCTGGTGGTTTTGTGCTCAGGTCCTGGAGCGGCGCCGTGGAGGTCGGAACCGTGGCCTCGCCGCACAGGACGGCCCCTGCAAAAATCAGTGGCAGGTGACGGGTCGATGGGGTCTTTGCAGGGACGGGGGCCGCGGAAGGGCGCTGGGACCTGCGGGCGCTGCCTGTCTCGGAGCCGGGTAGGGTGACCCCGGACCCGACGGTCACCCTGCCAGGGGCCGCCTCGGAAAGTTCGCCGCCAGTGGTTGTGTGGGGGGTGTGCTCCACTGTGGGGCTTCCAGAAACACGCGTGAACAGAACCGGCTGCGAGTCTTCCTCGCACACGTGGGGCCGTTCCTGCTGTGGGACACGCATGTGGCCACGGGCCCCGCACTGGGGGCGGCTGGTGCCCCCCACCCCGGCCCCGGCCCGCGTGTGGTGTGGTGCGGACGCCGTGCCGCCTTTGCCCTGAACACGCAGTGGGTCTTCGACGACGAGGCTCGTTTTTGGAACTGGGGGCCCCTCGCTGTCCCATCGGACGCTGACGATTTAAAGTGACCGCTCCGGTCGCCGGGCCAGCCCGCGGTCTCGTGCTGGGGCTCGCTGCCTCTCAGCCGCTGACCCGCACGGTCGTCCCCGAGGAGGCCTGGCGCGACCCCCGGACCCTGAGGGCCGCCCCCGCGACCCGCTCGCCTCCCCCCACGCCCCGAGCCCTCCCCAGACCGGTGCTGATCGGGGGGTCGCTGGGGCTGTGGCTTCCTGTCTGGGCTTCCTGTCGTGGTGAGTGTCCCCGAGAGGCAGGGCCGGTGGTGTCTGCACGGTCACTGACGAAATGGCCTGAAGGTGGTTTTCAGTTTTAAATCAAGACGCTCGGTCGAAGGTCCGGCCTGGGCCCCTCTGCCCCTGGGCCCCTGTCGCCCTGGGGTGCCACGGGATGGCTCGTGGGCCGGGAGCATCACGGTCAGCAGGGAGCTGTCACCCAGGGCACCTGGGTCAGAGTTCCGGGGACACCTGCAGGTCCCAGGATTTCCCCTGTGGGCAGTGGCGTGCCGGAGCGCCCAGGTCCCCTGGGCGGGTGGAGGCGCCAGGGGCGGAGCTGAGGACGCCGCTGCGGGGACGTGGGGGTCGGCGTGCGGCAGGGGCAGAGCGGCGTGTCTCGTGGGCTGACCGGTGCTCTGAGCACAGCCTCGTGGCCGGGGCTGCGGAGAAACTCTGCCCACGGTGACGTCTCCACGGTGCAGGACGGCAGGCATCTCCCGGACAGACGCCCGCACACCGGTGGTCGGCGGTGGGGGATGGGCCGGCCGGAGTGGGGGGGAGGAGAGGTGGGGCCCCAGGTGCAGGAGCCGGCCGGACCCGGACGGAGGAAGACCCCCAGCCGTTCTGAGATCGAATCACTGTGCGTGGGTGGTCTGGCTGCTGCGAACGGCGTTATAGGAAGTCCTTCCCGCGTTTTCCACGAGAGGAACACGCAGACGCTCGCTGGAGAACTCAAGAGGGCCGTGCTCGTGGGAAAGGGCGGTCCGGCCGCCCTGAGGGCAGGGGGACTCGATGGGGGGAGGGCACATCTCTCTTCCCCTCCCCCTGGGGCCTCACCCATGCCCAGCGCGGGTGGTCAGCTGCGGCCACCCCAGCGAGGAGGGCGGGGCCAGCCCGGGCCCCGGCACACAGGACGGCCCAGCCAGGCTGCTGGTGCTGGTGCCGGGGCTCCGGCCGCCGGGACGGTGCGGGAGGGATGGGGGGGGCCGCCAGGCACTCAGCCCTGAGCGGTGGGGCCGCGGGGTCGCAGGGCGCGGGCCTCCCCAGGAGGCAGTGACAGTGTCAGCGGGGCGTGCGCTGGTCCTCGCGTACCAGGCCCAACGACGGCGTTTACGATTTCTGTTTTGCGAGAATTCCACCTTCACCCCGGCTGGTGTGACTCAGAGGGCTGGGCGGCGGCCTGCAAACCAGAAGGTCGTAGGTTCAATTCCCGGTCAGGGCGCAGGCCTGGGCTGTGGGTTTGCGCACAGGAGGCGATCGTGGATGTTTCCCTCCCTCTCTCTCACCCTCTTTCCCTTCTCGCTGAAAGCAATAAGCGTGTCCCCGAGTGAGGGTTTGGGGGGGGTGGGGAAGAAGAATCCCAGGTTGACAGAACGTGGCAGAGAGATCTGTGGGGCTCTCTGCAGAGCCCTGACACCGACCCCACCGACTCCCGGGCTGGACGCGGGCACCGGGCTGCCCCTGGTGCGGGGAGGGGACACAGGTGCCCGGGACGCCTGCATCCCCGGTTTCTCCGAGAACCTGGCCCGTTGCCCAGCAGCCGGGCGGGGGGGTGCGGCCGTCACCCTCATTTCACAAACGAGACGTCTCCGTGAGCAGTTGGGGGGGTCGGGGAATGAGTCCCTGGGAGCCGCCCCCCACGCTGGTCCGGAGCAGGCTGCCCGTGGGGGCTCGCAGGGACGGCCCTCTGGCCGCTGCCTCTGCGGGGGGCCCCGCACCCACGACTGTCCCCACGGACGGGTCCTCCCTGTGTGGGCGCCGGTGCTGCTTCACAGGCCCGCCCCTCACGTGACTCTCACGAGACCGCGTCCCCTGTTCTCGACATCGTGACATCGTCTGGTGTCACGTCACACACAACCGTCCCGGCCAGGGAGGCGGGACCCCTGATCCCCCCGGTGGACTCCGTGAGGGCCTCTGACGGTCTCTCCAGAGACCCCACCGGGCGGGCCATCTGCGGGGTGGGGCCGGGCCCCCCGTGCAGGGCAGGAAGTCGGGGCGCCTGGAGTCCAGAGGTTTTCCGGAGTGTTCCTGCGGGTGCCGTGGACACATTTACTCGTGTTTAGCGTTCACACGTGTCAGGTGTCCCCTGGGAGGGGGTGTCCCCAGCACCAGCTGCCCGTGCCCCTCGGGGAGGCTGTGACTGTGCCCAAGGAAATGACCAGAAGGCGGCAGGGTCTCTCCTGGACGCGCAGGTCTCGGGGACCGGCCTCCGCGGTGAGTCCAGCGAGGGGTCCTGGTCGGCCATCGAGGCGGCCGCGGAGAGGCTGTGGGTGCTGTCCCCCCGGCCAGACAGTGTGCCCAGACGCCCAAAGCTCGGTCTTTACATTCGAAAGAACCCCCGTCCCGGGTCACGTGCTCCTTGAGCCGAGATGCGCCCCCGCGGACAGGCCAGCACCGGCAGAGACGCCCCCAGCCGAGCAGATGCGAGGAGCGAGCGGGTGCACGGACGCCGTCGCCACCTCGGTCCGTGCAGCTCGGCGACTCCCCCGTGTGCCGTGGCCGCCGGCTGCGCCCGTGACTCGGGACAGCTCCAGTGCAGCTGCAGCCGCGTCCGCACGGGGCCCCGCACTGCTCCCCGCGGGGGCGGCCACTCGCGGGGCGGTCGCGGGCGGGACCGTGCGTCTGGAGCTGGGTAGAGCGGGTGCTGGGCGAGGCCTGTCCTGGCCCCCCCCCCGCTGTGGGAGCTGTCCTGCGCCCTGAACGCGGCCCCAGGCTCGCACTGCTGCTGAGGACGATGTCCGTCCTTCCGTCCGTCCGTCTGTGGGGGTCCGGTTGGCGTCTGCGGTTGCCGGCTGCACCTACAGGCACACTGCAGGCGTGGCCCCCTCCTGGCGTTGCCAGGCCAGGCCCAGGCCCAGGCCCAGGCGCAGTGGGGGGCTCGCCGGCCGGGGCTGTCCGGGCTCGGGACCCGAAGCACCTCTTGTAGGCGCGGCAGGACCCTGGAGCCCACTGGCCCAGCCCCACGTGGCCTCGGTGTCCTCCCGGGGAGGGGGACTGGGCTGCGGTGTCCTGTCCGGGGCCGGGGGCTCTGAGGACACGCGTCCCACCGTCCGCTCCCGCTGGCCGGGGCCCAAACCTACCGAGTCACCGCTGAGCGACACTAAGCAACGGGCTCCCAGACCAGCCCCGCGGGCTCCGCGGTGGTCTCCCTCCTCCTGCGGCGGCGGCGGGTCCTCCCTCGGTCGGAGCGAATCTCGGAACTTGGGGCTGGGCTGCGGGGTCTCGGACCAGCGCGTGTCCGTGACAGGCGGGGGGTTCGGTCGGTCGGACAGGCCTGTCGGGAAGAAGGCAGGACGCCGCGGTGGGGCAGGCCATGGGCGGTGTCTCCATCTTGTTCAGGAGGCTCGTGGCAGACACCGGCCTCGCCGTGGCCCCTTGCCGTGGCCACGCCAGTGATTTGTGTCGGGAAGGGGCCCCAGGTGACGGGAAGTCGGGCCCTGAGCTGGCAGAGGCGGGGGCGGGCCTCGCCCCGGAGCGAGGGGCAGGCGCCGCGACCCCGGGCACCTGACACTGTGCCGTCTCTTGCAGCCCGACTCTGCCCGCCCTGGACTGGCAGCTGCCGTCGCGCTCGGGGCCCTACGAGCTGAGCATCGAGGTGCAGCCCAAGTCCCACCACCGAGCCCACTACGAGACCGAGGGCAGCCGGGGCGCCGTGAAGGCGTCGGCCGGGGGCCACCCCAGCGTGCAGGTACGGGCGGGCACGGCTGGGCCGGGGGTGGGGGGGGCGGCTTCCTCCTTTCTGCTTCGATTACACACCACCATCTCCCGACGGCTGAGCTTGCGCTCTGTGTGCCCAGCTCTCTCCCCCGCCGCCCGGACACTGGGGTGGGGGCGCTGGGCACTGGGGTGTCTGCGGCTCTCGGTCGGCTGTCCTCGCCGCACCCGAGGCTTGTGTCGAAGTGGGAACTTCTCTCCGTGAAATGCTGCTTCCGGGGGGCAGGCAGTGCCTGGACACCGGGCCTGGGGGCCGTCCCTGCGGCCTGGCCACGGCGGGGAGGACGGAGTGGGTGCCGTAGCTGACGGGCGTCTGTTCCCCTGGGGCGGGGTGGGGGGCGGCTGTGACTAGCAGCGTGTGAGGGGCGGGCTGCTGAGCGTCCTCTGTCCAGGCGGACGCTGTCCCCAGCCCCGTGTCCTCCCGAGCGGCTGCGTCTGACTCAGAAAATGTGGGGAGCGGGAGGCGAGGACCGTGGAGACGCCCGGGCCGGCCGCCGTGAGGACCCAGGTCGCGGCCGGTGCGCTGGGGCGTCGTCTGAGTCTCGTCGTAGCCTGGGCCCCGTGTCGTAGAAGGGAGAACTTAAATGTGACCTTGACACGAAGACGGTTCACTCTGAGGACCTTTCCGGGAACAAAGCTGCAGAAAGAGGCTGGTGGGACCCAGGGCAGGAGCTCCCCCGGCAGCCCCGCCGGGACTGGTGGGCGGTGGCCCGAGATCCCGCCCAGCCGCCTCTCGCCCCTGCGCCTGCGAGCCCACGGCCCACGGGGTGGGGGGCGGAGTCCTCTGGCCGGAAGCCTGGCTTGGGAGAGCCGGTTGAGGAGCGGAGCGTGGAGCTGCTGAGCGGTCAGGGCCCCTGAGGAGCCGACTCTGAGGGCCGGGCTGTGGGTGGTCGGTGCTGCGGATCTGGGGCCTCGGGGTGTCCAGTGTGGGGGCGGGGCTGGTGCAGTCCCAGCCACGGCAGGCCCCCCCTGGCCCCCACCACAGGCGGAGCCCTGTGGAACGGGGTCCCCGGCCGCCTCTGCCCCACATCTACTCAGCTGCCGAGCCCTGCCGGCCAGGACCCAGGGCGGGTCAGGAGAGCCCTCTGTCCCTCTGGCCCGTGCCCCTGAGTTGTTTGTCCTGAGGCCGCTCGGTGGACAGACGGGGTGCAGGCCTCGGCCGCTCTGACCACCCGGCGCCCCGGAGCTGGCTCGGGTCTCCTGGGCCTTAGCCACAGCCCCGTCCAAGGCCAGGCGGGCAGCGCGGGGCACGGACCCCTTTGGGGGAACTGCGGGGCTGGAAGCAGTGTTTGGAGCATCTTGGACACCCGCCCTCGGGAGTCACTTCACTGCGAGCGGCAGTGGAGTGGGAGGGGCTGGCTTTGCGCTGAAACAGAAGGAACCCCCCCACCCCCCGGCCCCGTACCCCAGACGGAGGACATCAGGCGTCTGCCAGCCACGTCGTCGGGGAGAAGCCGCCCACCGGGGCCCCCGCCCCTGCGGCCGGGTGCGCTCTCCTCTGCGCGGGCCCCAGGCCAGCCCCTGGGAGGTCGGGGTGTGGGGCTGTGGCCTCGTCTGGCCGGTGGACGGCAGTCGGACGGACGCAGGATTCTCGCAGCCGTGGGACGGATGGAAACAGGACGCTCTGCGGCCCTGGTGGCGTGGTGACCGCTGGCTCCAGGCCCCTGGCCGGGCCCTCCTGTCCCTCGGTCTCTGGTGCGTCGCTGTGCCTGGGCCGGCCGCGGTTCTGCTCGGGCCCTCCGTCCCCGCGGAGCTTGAAGAGGCACCCACGGACCCAGGGGCTTCCGCTGCTACACGCACGCTGTCCTCTGGGCACGCCCAGCGGCTCCGGCTTCCTCCCACGATTCCCGGAGCGAGCCCGCCCCTCCCCCTGCCCACCCTCTTCTGCAGGAGGGGACACCCAAGTGCCGGGGCTGGGGGACGCGGCCCTTTCTCCGGCCCCGTGTCGGTCAGCGGGGCTGGCGTCCGGGAGCATCCAGGACCCTTCCCAGACTCTTGGAGTCACCGCTGGTCCTGCGGGGGGAGCGTTCTGGGATGTCTGGAGGTGTCACCTCTGTCCCCCACCCAGAAGCAGGGCCACCTGGCCAGGCTCTGGTGCCCAGTGGGGACGGCAGGCTGGGCCCGGGCCCCGGGAGGGGCTCTGGGGGAGGGACGGTTTCCACCCCCTCCTCTGGGACAGGGAAGTGGAGGACCCCCACCTCCTCCCCAGGGAGACACGGGCGCCAGACCTCTCCCAGCACTCCCACTAATAAACCCGAGAACTGCGTCCCTGGGGGCCCAGGTCCCCTGCCGACAGGAGGGCGGGGGACCAGGGGGCTGACGGGCCACCGGGTCCCCAGTGTTCACACCCGCCCTCTGCTCTGTGTCCCTGGGGCCCCACCTCCGTCACCCCCCTCCGCTGCCTCTGTCCCCAGAGCGCCGCTCCCCTGCGCACCTGCTGGGTGGGTGTCTGGGGAGCCTCTCTGGCGAGTCCCCTGTCCCTGCCCTCATGGGGACACCTGGGGACGCCGCTGCTGCTCTCCGACCCAGGGGTCAAAGGGTTAAGCTCTGTTTACCACGTCACCGAAGTCGCTCTCTCGATAGCATCTCGCCTGCTGCACGGGAGGCCGCACGTGAATAATTGAAGGGCCCCAGAAACACGACACACGGCCCGGGCCGCGTCCGTTCCCGAGCCGCGTGTCCGCCTGCGTCCTGGGCGGTGACCCCCCTCTGGCCGGTGACCCCCGTCCAGCCACAGGGGGAGACCCTCTGCTGGACCCGGGCCCCTGGCCCCCGCCCCCCGCCCAGGGCGCCATCCTGGCGGCAGGAAGGGCGGCTGGTGGCCGGCGCGGTTGCAGGGGCCTCTGTCCCCACAGAGCAGGACAGACACGTCTCCGTCACACAAGACGCCGGGGCCGAAGCCACAGGGTGGCCTGGGCAGGAGGCAGCGCGCCCGCTGTCAGGCGGCGGAGGCCGGCCTCCGGCGTCCGGCTGTCACCACTTTCAGTTGGCAGGGACTAGTGTTACCCGGGCGGGCTCAGCTGCCCAGCCTCCCAGGCCGCCGCCTGGCCTCCACCTTTGCTGCCTCAGGGACGGCTCCGCACAGTGGGTCCGCGGGAGCACGCGGCGCCGGCCCCAGCACTCGCCCCGGGAGCCGGCGCGCCCTGGTTCCCAGGCGGCCGCCGTGCCCGTTGATGTGCAGCCGGCGACCGCTCGGGCCCACCCCCACCGCTCCCGGCGCCCACCCAGCGCAGACCCCCTGCGCTCCCCCGGGGGCGGGGACAGTCGGGGCAGGAGGTGGGGCCGCGGAGTTCACACCTGGGCCGGACACAGACTCTCTCTCTGTGCCAACACCGTGCAGGGACTTCCTGGCTGTGTGTGTGTGTGTGTGCGCACATGTGTGTGTGCGTGTGCACACGTGTGAGTACACGTGTGCTCGCGCCGACTCAGGACGGCTGGTTGGACACGGATCCACCCTGTCCCGTGTCACACATGGATGTGTACGCACATATGTTCCTGGGGCGTGTGTCTGCACGCATGGGTATGTGGGGCGTGCACACACGTGTGTGCATGTGAGCGTGTGTGGGAGCTCGGCTGGAGCCTGAGCCCTGGGCTGGCTCGGCCCCGATCGCGGCCGGGCCCGCGTCGCAGGTGCTGAGCTCAGCACTGGAGCTGAAAACAAGCATCGAGCGCGGGGAGCGCTCCGGGGCGCGGCCTGGGGACGGAACGCTGCCGGGTGCTGGGCGAAGGGCGGCCGTCGCCGTGACAGGCGGCTTCGTAGATGTCATCCTGACAGAGGCTGCCGTGTGCCGGAGGCAGAAAGCCGCGCAGCACGGCGCAGAGCATTTAAATCACTTTCCTTAGAAGGAACTCCACGCTTTAAATAATGGATGTTTACCTCCCGGGCCGAACCTCACGCGTCCCGACTGCCACCGAGGTGGCGTGTCTGTGAAAGGCTGGAGCGGTGCCCACCGTCTGGTGCTTCCCACACACCATCTGGCCGTTGCACAGAGGGGCCCGGGGGGCTAACTTGTCGCCCCCAAACCGCCTGCCCCGGTGCGGCCCACGGGCCAGCCTCCCGACCCCGGGAACCCATCCGGGCCACACGAGACGAGGTTTTGGCCGAAGGGTCATTCATGGTGTATGTTCTTGCACCGAACTTCCCAAAACACCACACGGAACGGCCGTGCTTGCCTCTCAATCGGTCTCTGGTCTGACTCCCGCGTTTCCCGTCGCAGAGCGCAGGCCCGGTCCAGCGTGGGGCCTGGTTTCCCGGCGAGTTCGCCCAGCCCCCAGCCAGGGCGCGGGAGGGGGGACCCAGGCTGTGGTTGTGGCCCCACGTGCGTGTGCGCGGGCGTGTGCACTTGCGCAAGGGGGCGCGCGTGTGCATGCGTGTGCTGGAACACAGGCGCCGAGTGCCCGGGGTGCCGGGGTCCGGAGGCCTCTCCAGGCTCCTGGTGTCGTTGGCGCCGAGAAGTGGGGGCCGGAGCGGGGGAGGCGGCCCCGGGTTTTCCTCCCGAGCTCTCGCACGTCGAGGGGACCCCGGGCGGCGGGCGCTGAGCGGCTCCCCTCCCCCCAGCTCCACGGCTACCTGGAGAGCGAGCCCCTCACGCTGCAGCTGTTCATCGGCACCGCGGACGACCGGCTGCTGCGGCCGCATGCCTTCTACCAGGTGCACCGCATCACGGGCAAGACGGTGTCCACCACCAGCCACGAGGCCGTCCTGTCCAACACCAAGGTCCTGGAGATCCCGCTGCTGCCGGAGAACAACATGCGCGCCATGTAAGCCGCCCCCACGGCTCGGGGCCCGTGCCTTCTCCCGGGCTCCGGGCCCCGTGCGTGCTGCCCCCACGGGGCCCTCCCCCACCGTGCGGCGCTCGCCCCCGGCCCCCAGACGGGACAGCGCCTCAGAGGGACAGTGTCTGCGCAGACGGTGGGCAGGTGGCGAGGACACGGCGTCGGGTCCCGTCTCTCTGAGCCCTGGCCCTGCCGTCGGCTCCGGCTCCCTCGCTTGGAGCTGAGTTCGTGGTGCGCGGGCCGTTCACACGGTGTGCTGAGCCCGTGACCTTGACTGGCGCACGCTGTGGGGGTCGCACCCGAGCTGTGGGCGCCACGGAGAACGAGAACAGCCGTCCCACGGGGTCTGGGTGCTGTCGGGGCCCTGGGGTCCTGGGTGGGAGTAGGGCCGGCCGGGCCGCAGTCCGTAGGACTCGGGGTGGGACTTGGGTAACCTCAGACCTGCACGTGGAAGGAGGAGAGAGAGCTCTCTCTCCGCGTGGGCCTTCCCCAGTTTGGGGGAATTCACGCACCTCCGAGCTCACGCTCAGTCCTTGGGTTTGCTTGGAGCTGCCGTCCGCCCCCCGGGGACCGTCCGGCCGGGGTTGCAGGGCCGGGCTCGGCGGCGTTGCCTGCGTTGGCTGGGAGCGCCGGCCGCCCCACGTCCGACCGCAGGCCTTCCAGAGGGGAAGAGTATGGGCTTCCCCCCGGCGGGAGGGCTGTCCTTGGCCTGCGCTGCGTGAGTCTAGGGTTCAGGGCAGCTACACAAAAGTGTAGGGAGCTGCAGGACGTTCCAGATGGCGAGCTGAGGGGCGGGGGAGGGCCTGGGGGGTGGCCGAGGCGCGGGGGTGGGCTGTCAGCACGGGGCTGAGGGGGCCGGCACGGCAGACGAGCGCCCCCCCCACCCCCCGCTCTGTCCCGCAGCATCGACTGCGCCGGCATCCTGAAGCTCCGGAACTCGGACATCGAGCTGCGCAAGGGGGAGACGGACATCGGCCGCAAGAACACGCGTGTGAGGCTGGTCTTCCGGGTGCACATCCCGCAGCCCGGCGGCCGCACGCTGTCGCTGCAGGTGGCCTCCAACCCCATCGAGTGCTGTGAGTGCCCGTGGGGGCGGCGGGGCGGGCGCGGCGGCCTCCGCGGGGCCCTGGGTCCCGCCCGGCACTGACCGGGGGATGGGGTGGAGGGGGGGGTACAAGTGGAAGAAAGCTGCCCGAGAAGCCCAGGCGTCGGCAGGGGTGGCGCCTGCACCAGTCCCCTCCCCGTTTGGGGACGATGGGGGGGTGTCGCCTGCAAGCCCAGTGCGCCCCGACATTCCTGGCGGGCCAGGTCTCCCGTGGGGTGGGGTCCTCTCCCTTACAATGAATTTGCTAGTTGCTGTTGGCGGAGGGGGCGCCCTGCACCCCACAGCCTCCGCCCCGGCCAAGGGCAGGACCCCACACGGGGTCTGTTGGGGTTCTCCCCCAGGAAGCTCTGCAGGCCCAGCTGCTGTCAGAACCTGTCCTTCCTTACCCCACAGCCCCTCCTGCTCCCGCCCCCTGAGTGGCCCCGCCCACCCCAGGTGCGGAGTCTCACCTGTCCTCGGGGCTCACCTGCCACCTGTCCCAGCAGGAGTTTGTGTCTTTTGCTGTGACGCGCCGATTCCGGGGCGGCGCCCCCCCCCCCTTTCTTGGTGACGCTGGCCTGGCCACGCGGTCCCTGCTCCCGGCCCCGCGTCACCCCGCACCCTGCATCCTTTCTGCGGCGCGGTCTCCTCAGTGGGCGCCGCGGAGCAGGGGTGGGGGGGACCCTCGGGACTCTGTGAGGACCCTGGGGTGCGGCTTCTGCCCCTCGGACAGGGTGGCCACTCCCTGCAACGGCAGGTGCGACAGCTCGCCGTCCCGTCGGGGGTCACGCCCTGCACGCTGGTCCCCGGGGGGCTGGCCGTCTGGGGGGGGCGCGGCTCGGGGCCGGGGGCCGGCAGCTCTGCCTCACTGGCCGGCCTGTCCCCGCAGCCCAGCGGTCGGCCCAGGAGCTGCCCCTGGTGGAGAAGCAGAGCGTGGCCAGCTGCCCCGTGCTGGGCGGGAAGAGGATGGTGCTGTCCGGCCACAACTTCCTGCAGGACTCCAAGGTCATCTTCGTGGAGAAGGCGCCAGGTACTGCCCCGGAGACTGCCGCCTCGGCGTCTCCCGTCTGGGGCGCTGCGGGGAGGGTCCTGGGGGCCAAGGCGGGCGGTCTGTGTGCCGGGCTCGGGTGGGCCGCGCGCCTGGGGCCACGTGCCTGGGGCCACGTGCTGTGCCCACGCGGGGCTGATCTCGGGAGTGGCCGGGTGCATCCTCAAACGCTGCTGCTGTCAGAGGGGCTGCGGCCAGGGGCCGCCTCACAGCTCTGGCCGTGCCCTGGGGCGCCGAGCGGCCCGTGCCCCGGCCGGGCAGGGCACCTCCGGCACACACCGGCTCTTTCTCCGAGTCAGACCCCAGGAGACGGGGGTCCAGGAGCGGAGTGGCCGCCGGGTCCTGCGATGGGACCTGCGCTCAGGTCCACAGGCATTCCCCGCCCCCCCCCCCCACCGTTGGGGCAGTGCCCACACAGGGCACCTCTCTGGTTGTGGCCAGTGGCCCCCAGGGCCCCCGCCTTTCTGCGCCTGAGCCCGTGCCAACCCGTCTGTGCCAGCCAGTGTCGGCCTGTGTGCGGTGCTGGAAGAGGGGGCCGTGGGCGAGGCCGCGGAGGGAACTTGGCGAAGACAGTCTGGTCTGACCCTGGAACGTGGGGAGCCGGGCGGGCGGGGCAGGGCTGTGGCCCCCGCCAGTGACCGGAGAGCCCAGGCCCCGGTGCCCGGAGCCGCCTGCGCCTGAGGCGGGGCCTGCAGGCCCCCTCCCCGCCGGTGGGTGGCCCGGTTCTCCTTTGTCCCGCGCCCCGCCTGGCATTCTCCTGAGCGCCGCCGGGGCAGGACTCGGGCTAATGGCCGGGAACGGCGAGGGTATTCAGCCTCCACAATGGGCCTTGATTGCGTGCCGACCGCGGGGGACTGAGTGCTCCAGGCAGAGTGGGCCGGAGAGTCCCTCCCGGGCACCGGGGTCGGCCTGTGCAATCACCACGCACGTAATCGGGGAACGCGCCTTCAGTCACAGAGGTGGGGTGGCCAGGACGGGAATTAGAGTTTCCGGAACACCCTTCTGTGGGGGACACTAATTTTGAAAGGACTTAACCTTTCGCGCTGCAGATGTGCAGGCGTGTGCGGCCGAGGCGGAGCTCAGGGCTGCCCGGGGCGGCGAGACCACACACGGAAGCGCCTCACGGAGGGGCGGGGGGGGGGGGCGGGCGGCTTCCTCGCCGTGGCCTGCCGGAGGTCGCCTTGCCGCCTCGGGGTGGGGGCCCAGGCCCCCCCCAGAGGGTCTGTGCTGGCCACGGGAACCCCGAGCACTCCTGCTCCGTGCGGCTGTGGGGTGGGCTCGCTGGCGCCCCTTGGAGGGGCCACCTGCCCTCCGTGCAGGGAGTTCGGCTCAGGTCTGTCCAGCCGTCCTCACCTGTGGGCCCCGGGGACTGCCCTGGATGAGAGCCAGGCTCTGCACCGCCGGCGTGGGGGTGGGGGGCGTCCTCACACCCCCCCCCATCTCCTGCAGCAGCTGGGCGCCCATGCAAAGGCGAAAGCAAACAAGTGGGCGCCAGCAGACGTGACTTAAACACTCTGCACCTGGGTCGTGGGGGAGCAGACGTGGCGGTCACGCCTCCGACACGCCGGCGGCCCGTGCGCCCTCGCACGTCTGTGCACGTCCCGTGTCTGCCCTGTGTGTGCAGGCGGGCCCAGAGTCTGCGTCTCTTTCCCAGCTCCGGACGGGGCGCCCGGCCGGGTTTCTGGGGGGACTGCTGAGTCCCGCAGGTGAAAACAGGGTGTGCCTCCCGGCGCCCAGCGAGGCCGCACGGCCCGTTGTGACGAGGTCTGGAAACCGCTGCTGGGGCGGCCGGCCGCGTGCGCGGTCGGTGCTGGCGGCCCACGCTGCTGGCACTGGCATGGGAGCCTCGCCGAGTGGCTCCCACTGGCGTCCCCCCGACCCCGGCAGGGCCGCCGGGCACCTGCAGGGACCCGAGCAGCAGACAGCCCCCCGGCTCCGCCCCTGCACTGGGGGGGAGGGACGGTTCCCTCCGCCCGGGGGACTCGCCGCGGCCAGTGTCGCTCCCAGGAAGGAGTGCCCGGCGCGGTGACAGCGAGGACCCTGATGGAGGACCCCAGGGGCCCCCTGGCGGATGCCGCTCGGACCCCCGGGTCGGCGAGGGGCTGCGGGGACCTCGAGAGAAGTGCCAGGAAGGGGGTGGAGGGCCCGCCCTGGAGCTGCCGCCGCCCTCGCTGGCCCCCAGCCGCACGGAGAGCCCCTGCCCACCCCCTCGGGCCCGGCCTCATCGTCACGCCGCCGCCGCTGCGTCTGCGTGTGGGGGAGCTGGGCACCGGCCTCGGAGGCCGCGGCGTGTCCCCAGCGGCGCAGCAGGTGCCCCCACGTGGAAGAAGCACGGGCGTCACCGTGGGAGCGAGTGCATGGGGAGGGTGTGCGGTGTGCGGAACAGCCGCATGCGGCAGAGAGGGTGCGTCCGCAGCGGCCTGGCCTCCTGCAGACGTAGCCCAGGCCCAGCCGAGGGCGGCGCGCGGAGGTGCCGTCCTGTCAGGTGTGATCTGGCGCGGCCCAGGCGTGCGGGCGGCGTCCTGGCCACAGGGACACGTGGGGGGGGGCGGGGCCTCGTCGTCGGGGACGCCTGGACCTGCAGGGCCAGTTTGGGGGGAGCCGTGTGCACCGGGCGCGTGAGGGTGCGTGTGTGGGTGTGCGCAGCTGTGCGTCAGGGTGTGTGTGTGTGTGTGCGTGTGAGGACCTCCCACCTCGCCGCTTCCCCCCGGGCTGCGGCCCTGCGCCCCGGCCGCGCTGTGCGGGCAGTGACCCCTGGCGGCCTGGGTGCGCTGCGCTCCCCCCCCACCACCACCCAGCCTGCTCCCGGCTGGGCCCCGGCCCACTCGGGTCGTGTTTCGCCCGCCCGGGTCATCCAGCTGGCACTCGGGCGGCGATGACGCAGCCCGGCCGGGGCCTGCCCCTCCTGGACCTGCCCCTCCTGGGCCTGTCCCGGGTGGGGGCTGGGCAGAGGCCCGGTGTGTGTCCCAGCCGTGCAGCCCCTGAAGGACTCGGGGAAACTGCCAGGCCGGAGCCACAGCTCCCTGGCCAGAAGTCCCGGCTTGGGTGCGGGAGGGGCCCTCTCCTCCCAGACTCTCCTGGCGCTGACCCGGGAGAGGGGCAGGCGGTGTCCGTGACCCCGACCGCTGCGGCACCGGGCCTGCCCCCCTCAGCCCGGCGGGCGCTGCCTGCTGGGACCGCTCCTGCGGCCTGGGGTGGGCTCCCGGGGCGAGGGCGCGGGCGGCCGAAACCTACCTGGGGCTGTTCTGGAGTCTCGCTCGCCTCCAGGAGAGAGGGGCGCAGGGAGCCAGGCCGCATCCCCCGCGGGGCTCGTCCGCGGTTCCAAGTGAGAGACAGCCCGACAGCTCCAAGGCGCCACCTCCCAGCGGTCTCTCTCGGAGGGGGAGCCGTGGGGGCCCGGCCTGGGGGTCGTGGCAGGCGGGGAGCCGTGCCTGTGGGTCCCAGACCCCTGCTCCCTGGCCCAGTGGCGCTCAGGGTTGTGGAGGCCCCGGGGAGGGTCTTCACCCAGCAGGAGGGGTGTGGCTTCAGCCCCACCGAGGGGGCCTCCCTCCCCCAGGGCTGTCCTGTGGGGTCCCAGGCTGGCCTCCAAGGTCGGGTCTGGGAGGGGCGTGGGTGGTGCCGCTGCTGGTCTGGCAGGTGGGCTCCGCCAGGCCCCTGTGCCCTCCAGGCCCTCCCCCGGGGCATGGGGACAGGAGGGCAGGACACCGGTGGTTGGTGCCGCTGGCCCGGGTCTGGCAGGAGGGCCTTTCCCCGGGCACCCACTGGGGTTACGAGAGCCAGACCAGAGGCCCGGCCACTTCCTGGGGTGGACTGTCACCGAGCCCTCTCCCTGGGGCACAGCCTGTCCGACATTCCTTCTGATTTGCCCCAAACCACAGGGCTCTTCCTCTGGGTTCTGCCCCAAGGAAACTCCAGAAAGTGGGTCCTGGCCCCTCTGGGGTGGGGAGGGTCAGTGGGCCCCTGGCTCCCGGTGGGAGGCCCGGTTGGGCGCCTGGCCTTCAGCACCTCTCGTCTCCGGGGGTTTCCACGCCCCCCGCCCCCCCCCCGTCCTGCGGGAGGACGTACTTTTCACCGCGGCTCTGAGACACGCTGGCCCTGGGTCCCCCCTGCTCCCCCGTCTGCACTCCGTGTGTGGGTCACCCGGGGCTCTGCCAGCCTGGTACGGGTTCCAGACCATGCTCGCTGCCCCCAGCGGCGGGGGGGGGGGGGCAGCCCTGTGGGTGGGACCCATGTGAGAACTGTGCCCTGCGTGGGGGGGGCAGCGCCCCACGGTACGGCGCCGCATGTCCAAAGTCAGTGGGTGGGTGTTGGGGTGGCGTCCGCTGTTGGTCCTGCTCGGTGCCACTGTGCACACCGGGGCCCACGTTTCCACGTGGACAAACGCGTTCCTTCCCGGGCACGGTCCTGGGCCTGCAGCCCGTCAGGCCGGGCATGAGCTTCCGGCCTCGCTCTGTATAGCAAGGTGACCGCCTGTGTGCACGCCACACGGCTGCCTTCCCCGGCAGCCAGCTGCCCGACGACAGCGTGGGGCCCACTCAGCCACACGGGCTGTGCTCGCCGAGTGCCCCAAGTGCAGGCCACACGTGTTGCCTCACAGGCCCCGAGAACAAGTCCGGCGGGCCACCAGGAGGAGGTGGCGTGCCCGTGGCCGAGGGCCTGAGTGGCCTGGGTCCCTGGGAACAGGTGTCACGTTAGCTAAACCCAGGACTCTCTCTGCCCCGGGCGCTGGGTCGTCTCCATGCTGGCTCTGCCACTGGCTGCGTGATGCTCACAGCTCTCCAGTCCTCGCCAGACTCACGGCATCTTCCCGGCTCGGCCGAACGCCAGTCTCGTGGCCCCAGGAGAAGGCCGGGCCGGGGTCCCAGGACGTCCCGGGGAGGAGGCTGGGGGCCCCGCTCGGCCGGGCAGCCCGAGGTGCGGGACAGCCCGCCCGCCGGCCGGGAGGAGGCTGCTCCAGCCCACAGGCCGCCCTGGGAGCCTCCTGGCGGGTGTGGCGGGGAAGCCTTTCCGATGACTCACGCTGCAGGGAATTCCCTAATGACTGGGAATATTTTTACTTCTGGGCTTGTGCGCAGCTTCCTCCCGCAGCCCCTGATAAGGCGGGACACAAAGGCCCATTCAGGCCGGCTTCCCTTCCCAGCGGAGCCGCCGCCGTGCGCACACCCAGGCCTGGCCGGGCTCCGCCGAGAGGGCGGCGGGGCTGGGCGTGGAAGCGGAGCCCGGCCCTGTGGCTCGTTTCCTAAGAGCTCGCAATTAGCCATCTGCAGCCGGCTGGGTCCTGCCTTCCCCGAACAATGGCCTGTGTAAACAGACACCGTGTTTGAAAGGCAGCGGCTCGTTCAGGATCAGCCCCACCTCATCCTGAACCCCTGGGGCTGTGGATCAGCCACTGGCGGGGAGGTGGAGAGCGGCCCAGAGCCCTGGGCGGGCGGGCGGGCACGGGGGCCCGGCCGGGGAAAGGCGTGTGCACATTGGGGGCCCCAGGAGCGGGGCTGGGACGTCTCTGCGTGTCCCGCTGTGCTGGCGCGACACTGTCACCCGAGGGACCCGCGTGCGCAGAGGCTGCACCGGGGCGGCCACCCCTTCCTGGAGGCGACGTGCGCGCTGACCCCTGGGCCCCGTCCTGTCCACCAGTGGGTCGCAGGCACCGGGCCGGTGCCCCCAGGGGCTGGGGCCGCCCAGTGTCCCCGTGACTCATACTTCCTCTGCGTCTCCCCCTCCACCCTGCCCCGCAGCCTCGGGGAGGGAGGAAACGGAGAGTCTGTCTGATGTGCTCCTACGTCAGGACCTGAAACACACGTTTCTTCCTTGAAAACAAACCATAAGTGGAAACTGATGCTCGTGGAAGAGGCGGCTTGAGCGGCGGCAAAGGGGGCGGGGCCTCTGGGGGCGTCTGCAGCTCAGAGTCGCTGCACCGCCTGCCCACAGGGGCTGCCCAGGGTCCCGCGGCGGGGGGTGAGGGGTGAGGGGGGGCGCTTGCCCTGCCTCCCTGGGGGCCCGGCCCAGGCACACAGCCTGTCTACCGCCCCTTTGGGAGAAGACCCCTTATTTTCTATAAACACGTGACCGCGCCCACTGGGTAAGGTCAAACATGCTGAGGGTTTTGCATTTCTGTGTCCTGACGTGGCAAAGGCAGGACTTGCACGCCTGCCCCTTGGACTCTGGCTCCGGGGGTCTTGCTCGCTGGGGTAACCCCACCCCCCAGAGGTGAGAGGGCTCAGCAGACTCGAGGCTGCGCTGCACCCCAGAGCCGGAGCTGGCGGTAGACAGCCGGCACGCAGCCTGGCTCCGGGTCCGAGGAACCTCCTGCGGTCCTCCGGGGCTCGCGCTCCCTGTAGATGGTGTGTGGAAGCCCTCCCCGGGCTGATTCGGGGGGCGACTCTGGGCAGGGGGTGGTTTCTGGGGGGCCCCTGGCCACCAGGCTGCGTCCCGCAGACCCAGGTCTTCAGGGTCCGCCGGGGTCGCTGCGCCCAAGTTTGGGCGTGAGCCCCCACCTCCTCCCCTCCGGGCCTGGCGTCTGCTCTCCGGGGCGCAGGGGCCGGAACCCCTGCTGTTGCTGGGTCGCCGCCAGGCGGCAGAGCCAGGCAGGGCTGGGCCCCCCACCCAGAGCCTGAGTGGTGGGGGACGCGCTCCTTCGGGCCCCACCCCAGGGTGACTAACGCACCTCCCGCACCCCTCTCTCCTAGACGGCCACCACATCTGGGAGATGGAGGCGAAGACCGACCGGGACCTGTGCAAGCCGGTGAGTGCCGCGCCGACGCGCTCACGTGGGCGCCGGGCGCGTCCCGGGCTCGCCTCGCCGGAGCGGGCTCCCGCGGAGGCGTCGTTGCGGAGGGACCAATGGGAGAGCAGGAAGGGAGAGCAGGGAGGGCGAGCACGCGCAGGGGGGAGGGGCGGTGGCGCCCACCCCGTGCTCCGGAGGCCCTGAGCGGAGGCGGCCCAGGCCGGCCGCGGGGGACCGGGCTCTGCGGGGCTTTGACCTCCTCCCCACACGCGTGCGGCAGCTCCCGGCCCCGCGGGCAGGACAGGGGCGCACACGTGCCCCTGGCCCTCTGCCGTCATCGCCCCCGGGGGCCCCCCCTACGGCCCGCTGCCCCCCAGGGAGGCCGCCGCTCCGAGCGGCGAGTGGGCGCCGTGCCTGCCCGGGCACGCGGGTGGCGCGGTTCACCTGCGCCCTGGCACAGACGTCTCGCCCGTCCTCCCGAGAACACCCACCGCTTGGCAGCGGCTTGTCCTCAGCGTGAAATGGCTGCCGGGTGTCCCTCCCGTGTGCCGGGTAGCCGGCGGGCCGGGGTCCGGGGGACACCTGCCGGGGGGCAGGGGGCGGAGACGCCCACCTGGGCCTCAGGCCGCAGGAGGCCACACTCAGGCCTTTTTGGTGCCTAAGAAATAGTGGCTGCTTCTCTGACCGGTTGGTTATTCGTGGAGAGGGTTTCTCGTCTTAAACCTCGGAGCTCTCACTCGGCCTCAGCCTGGGCTGTCTTTTTCCTCGGTCCCTGCGCTGGCGGTCTGCGAGTCCGCAGGTTTCAGGAGAGCTCCCGCCGCCCAGGGAGCTCGGTCTGTGTCCCCCGGCGGCCGGCGCTCGAAGTGGCGGCCAGCGGCTGCGGTGAGGGCGTGTCTTCCTCGCGGTCCCGGGGCAGCGGCCGGAGCCTCGGCCTCCGGGACGCACGCAGCGGCCGCCAGGGGCTGGAGGAGGACGCCCACGTTCCTCCGACGCCTTAGCGTGCTCCCCGGGGTGGGGGGCAGCAGGACGCCCTCCCCCGAAGGGACCGTGCGGGACGCGGGGGGCACTGCTCGGCGCAGGCACGCTGGCACTCGGCCCTCGAACGTGGCCCGTCCCGGAAACTGTTGGAGAAGCAGTTTGTTCGAAAACCGAATCTGCTGTGTCTGTCTCCCAAGGGAGGCGTGACTCACGCAGGGTTTTCGGGGAGAGAATCGAGACTCGGAGTTTCGTCCGACACCCGAGATGTTTTTCCGGGACCACTCGGTCCGGAACCGAGCTTGGACTGGACTTAATTTGGGGGGCTCCCCGTGGGTCCCGCTCCGTGCCGCCCTGTGAGCAGCAGACCTGGACGGTGGGCTCGGCTGAAGCGCTCTGGGTGGCCGCTGGCCGCCCCGTGGTGGGGGTCCCCGTGTCACGACGAGGGGGTCTCACAGCAGTCACGGAGGCGGTGCCACACTGGCGGCTGCCGCTGTGGCTTTGCCGGCACGAAGCATCTTCCCCTGTGACTCAGCTGCCTCTTGCACGCCCCACCCACGAAGCGGAGCCTCCCGAGGGCTGTGGGAGGGAGTGGGCCCGCCCAGCCCCAGGGCGGAGAGTGTCGGAGTGCTGAGTCGGGGACTCGCACGTGCTGGCCGGGCTCTGGCAGCTCCCTCCTTCCCGTGCTGGCCAAGGAGCCTGAGGACCGGCTAAGAGCCCCAGGCAGCTCCGCTCCCAGACCGGGGCCGCCTAGCCCAGCAGGACCACCAGCTGCAGAGGCCGCGCGGGTGGGCGTGTCATGAACAGACGCCTGGCGGCTGCAGAGGCCACCCTGACCCAGCGTGCCCCGCCCCCTCCTCCCGACGCCCCGCCCCCTCGCTGCGCCTGCTCCAGCTCCCAGCGCCCCCGCCGCGCCCCAGCCCCCTCGGCCCCCAGCCGGCCGGCCTGCCCACCCCAGCGGAGACCCGCAGCTCGTCTCCTAGCGAAGTAAGCCCCGCCCAGATGGCAGGATCCGGAGTTCTGTCGCGGAGGTTTCTCTCCCACGCTGAGTAGTCAGTCGCCGCTGCTGCGGGCGTGTAGCAGTGCGCGGGGGCTTGGGAAGTAACAGTGTTTTCCACGACCTCACCCCCGTCTCCTAAACGAGGGCTGCCTTCGAGACTTAGACCTCTGACTGGGAGACGAATGCCTCGCTCCCTGCGGTCATCGGTGTGGGTGTGCACGCACGCACGTCTGCACGCTCCCACGCACGCACGCGTTGCCGTGTGTGTGTGTTTTCAGACGGCGGGGCTGTCTGCGGTTCCTCCGCTCTCAGGGGCCGTTCAGACGACGGCTGCTCGTCCAGCGAGCCGCGTGCCGCACGCGCCCGGAGGGCCACGGGTCCCACCCGGTTCTGTCACGGCCTCGCCGGCCTCCGCCGTGGGTCTGGGCCCCGGTGCTTTTCGGAAATGGGCCCGGGGCGTCGAATGGCTCCAAGGGCCCCCACGCCCCTCCCGCTTCTCTCCTTCCCTTCTGCTCTCAGCCTGCGGAGAGCCGCCCCCCCCACCCCCACCCCGACTTCCCCTGCCGCCCTCTGCAGAGGCCCTGCGACGGGCAGCCCGGCCTCCTTCCGCACCCGTGAGCCCTCGGGGGACAGGCCCCGAGGGGCGTCTCTGTCCCGATCTCGACTCGCTGGGACCGGTGGGAGGCCTGGACTCCGATGGGTCGGGGTCGGGCTGCAGGTGCCCGCGAGGACTCACTCGGTCAAGGGCCCAGCTCTCGGCCGACACTGCCTGCCCGGCCCCTCTGGCTCGGGGCTGTTTTTGGTGAAGGGGCGGCAGGCTCGGGCGGGAGACGGGTGCTTTTTTTTGCTCCTTCTCAGCGACGGGAGTATTTAACGGGACTCGAGCACGTAGCCCAGAGCCGGCGTGGTCCCGGGTGTGCCCTTCGCGCAGGCCTCTGGGCCGCAGTCCCTCCGCCTGCGGCAGGAGGAGGCTCGGCCTGGACTGGTCTCGTTTTCCCGTGCAGGGTTCTCGAGGTTCCGTTGTTAGCACGACCCAATCAATTTTGCTATTAATCTGGGGAACAAGCTACAATTACTTGAGCAGAAAAAGTGATACGATGGATTTTTCTTACACATTTTCCCTGCTCGTTAACTGAAATAGAGGACAGAAACAGAAGGAACTTTTTGGGTGTGAAATGTCCCCCCACGCCCTGAAATCCAGAGCAGCTCCCCCCTCCCCCCTCAGCGTCGGCCTACTGGGGCCCCCTGGGGCGGCTCACTGTCTGGGGATGTGGGTGCAGGGCCCCTGCCCCCTCCCTCCCCCACCACACCACACGGCCCCTGCGACCTGCTGTATCGTGTCTGCCCTTGAAAGAGCAGGATGTTGTGAAGCTGTGGCTGATTTTTATTTTAAAACACAGAAAGGTGGCAGCAGCCCCCAAAACACCTCATTCCGTCTCAGGCTGCACCTCCCAACGCTGCCAAGCGCCCTGCTGTCCATCTTCCGCAGGGGCGGGTGTCTGGGCGCCCATGACAGGCTCCAGGTCACCGTCGTCACACACCCTGTCCCCGGAGACCTGTCTCCAGGAAGCACCTGCCCTGGGTCTGCATCGCCGGTCACCTGGGCAGGTGCTCCTGGCTCCAGGGACATGTCAGCGCCTGGGGTGGGTGGGAGGTTGTTTTCGAAGGCCCCAGGTCCGTGGCCGGAGGGCGGACGGAAGCACTGGGGGCCGGCTGCCGCGCAGCTAGTCCGCTCTCGGCGTCAGCGCCGGCTTCTCTCTGCGCCGAGTCAGTGGCTTCTCAGGCGAAGCCCCAGCCTGCTCCCCTCACACGCCCCTGGAACCCCCTGCCAGCTTCCCCGTATGCCCCCGTGTGACCTGCAGGCCACACGCATGTGCCCGGTCACAGGCCGGCCGTGGGGCGCCGTCCCCCCACAGACGGACACGCTGCGGTGCGCACCTCTCTGCCCGCGGAGCGCTGACCGACGCCCCCCCCCCGTCTGCCTTCCCGCTGCAGCACTCGCTGGTGGTTGAGATCCCGCCGTTCCGCAACCAGAGGGTGGCCAGCCCCGTCCAGGTCAGCTTCTACGTGTGCAACGGGAAGAGGAAGCGCAGCCAGTACCAGCCCTTCACCTACCTGCCCGCCAACGGTAACGCTCTCTTTCTGACCTTGCACGCTGCCGGCGAGGGGGGGGGCTGCCTGTTCTGAGAGACGCGGACGGGACTCGGCCGCCGCCGCCACCGGGAACCCCCGCGGCCGCCTCGCGCCTCTGGGCTGTGCCCCCTTCCTGTTAGCAAGACTTGTCCTCGGTTCCTTAAAAAGGAAAAAAACGGCGACCCTTCCGGAGTATTTTCCTTTATTCCTGGAGGGGGTGGGGCGGCGTGCTGCGCGACGACGGAAGGTTTCGCCGGCTGCTTGCAAATGTGTCGCAGCCGGGGGAGGAGGGGTCCGCCCTGTCCTCCGGGCTGAGTGTGCCGCGCGCGTGTAAATTCTATGGGTGTTTAAGTCGAGGAGCAAATGGCTGTAATTACTCTGCAGGTCCCTTTAGAAATGAGCCCTTGCTGTTCAGCCTGAAGGCTGCTGCCCGGTGGGGTCGTTAACCCGCATTGATGGCTTTCCGAGCTCCCGCTAGACCCTGCGGGACACCCCTGCTCGGGTGGGGCGTGGCCCTGGGGCCCTCAGGCCTCCGGGCCCCGCGCCCTCCTCCTGCGCACTCACACAAATCAGCTGACGTGTCAGCTCCTCAGGCTGTTTTCTCAAGGAAACATTGTTTATGCTCCCGCCCACCCTCCCCACCCCCCGCCCCGGCACTAGTGGAAAGGGAGGGGGTGTGCCGAGCTGCGGCCACGGCGGCCTGTCCGTCCGTCCGTCCGTCCCTGGCGGCCGGGGCGTGTTCACGGCGGACAGCTGCCCGCCCGTCCCGGGTTTGACCGAGTTTCGTGGAAGCTCCACTCAAAAACAGCGTCTTCACGCTCCGGCCTCTGTTCCGCGAGCCCGGAGCGAAGAGGGGACTTACGCCCCAGAGCGAAGCGCAAAGGCGGCTGCTGCCGCCGGGCGATGCCGTGAAACGCCAACTACGGAACGTTCCCGTTTGCTCTGGGTGTAAACCGTCGCTCGAAGTAGCCTGGACCTCGGGGAGCTCTGGAATGTCGGTGTTGGTGTCGCTGTCGAACAGGACGGGCCATCTCCGGGGCAGACCCGGGCCGCACCCCGGGAGGCGCGGAAGAGACGGTTCTGCAGCAGAATCGCCGCCTCGCGGGCGTGCCCGCCGGGAGCTCGCGGGAGCAGGGCCCGGGAGGCGTGTCTGTCCCGTGCTCCACGGCTTCGGGGGTCTCTGCCGCACGGACGCCGCAAGTCCTGTCCGTTCTGGGCTGAGGGGCAACAGCTCTGGAAAAGGAAGCATTCAGTCTTTTTTGTGAAAATGTAATGATTGTCTCCTAATTAAACTTTAAGCATGGTTGACCGAGTATCGGATGTTTTACAGAAAACCTAAGCCTTGTAAAGAACAGTTTCTTTGTAAAGCCGTGCAGAAAGGACCTCCGCGGGCCCTGCTCCGAGCTCGCCAGCACCCAGTGCCACTCACACGCCCGTGTCGGGGGCGGGGCTGTGGGACGGCGCAGCCTGTGACGGTGGGGGGACCCGAGGTCCGAGCTGCCTCTGCCCGGCACCCACGAGGGCCCCAGTCCGCCGGCACCTCATCTCCGTGCTGGGGAGTCACCCCACCCGGCCCCTCCTGCTGGCTGGCGCCCCAGTGTCACCCCAGGGCCGGCCCGAGTGACCCGCCGGGCTCCCCGTGGCCTGGGCTCCCCGAGCCTTCCGGCGGCACAAGCCCCGCCTCCTCCGCCTCCCTCCACCGCGCGCCCTGAGGTGGGCCCCGGCCGCACGGACCCCGAGGTGCCCGGCCTTCCCGGCCAGGGGCGAGGGCCCGAGCTCCGCGGGGCTGTCACCGCTCCGCACGCCCCCAGCCTGTGCGCTCCCCGAGAGCAGGGGCCTCCGCCCGCGTCTGAGCTGGGGGGCCGTCCTCGCGGGGTTTTCAAGAGAGATGAACGGACGACTGATGAACCGGAGCTGGAGCAGCAGTTCCCGTTGCCGTTCTCCTCGCCACGCGCGGTGGCTGCCTGGGCTCTGGGGTGGGTGCCAGCCCCCTGAGCCTCGCGTCCTGAGCGTCCCCTAACTTAGAGCGCCCCCACCCAGCTGCATCAGGCCCGCACCCCGACCCCGAGACCGATCGCCCCTCCCCAGCCCCCCGAGTGCCGCGGCCTGTGGACAGGCTCCGCGGTCGGTGTCGGCTGTGACGTCACCGGGAAAGGCCCCCCCCACCCCCGGCTTCAAGGTCCTCTGGTCCATTCCCTTCCCTCTCGGACCTCAGCTGTGACGGGGCACCACCCCCTCCCGGTCTGGGGGCGCGTGGCCGTGGCCCAGTGCTGGGGGCAGAAACCTGCCTGGGGGTGGGGGTGCTATGCTTGTACAGAGGGGCAGGCTCTTTTTAAAACGTGCTGTTGAAATGTACACGACGGTGGAAATAAACCCATTGAACCCTGCCTGTGAAGTTCATTTCCGTGGGCAAACTGGCGAGGGCTCGCCTCACTCTGGGGTCCCTTCGCAGTTGGGGTGAAGGAGATGGCGCGGCTCCGCGGCTCCGGCCTCCGGGAGGGGGACCGCGTGAAGGGCCCAGCTCTCACACAGACATGCTCGCAGAGGGGGGAGGGCTCCCCGCGGCCGGCCACTGGGTGGGTGTTTCGGGGGCTGGGAGCCCAGGGTGCAGGTGTCTGTCCGTCAGCAAAGGGCCGGGCAGGGCCCACACCTTCCTCGCCTCCGGCCTCAGCTCCAGCGTCACCTGCGGGTGACCGTGGGCAAACCTACAGGCCGCAGCCCCCAGGTGACGCCCGCCTCGGCCCCCACCCCCAGGCCCAGCCCCACCCCCAGGGGCCTGCGTTCACGTCAGTGGTCGGAGTGGAGGGAAGCCAGGGGCGGAGAGCAGGGGCCGCGGCCTGCCTGCCGGTCGGGTCTTCCTTCGGCTGCTGCTCGGCGTGGGGCCCGGACGGCAGCCCCCTTGTCCCTGGGGGTGGGGTGGGGGGCGCTGAGTGTGTAACGGGGAGACGCTGCCGGGGCGCGGAGGACCGAGAAGGGAGTCGCACTGCCCGCTGGGCCGTCCCTGGGGCAGCGGTCCGGGTGGGACAGAGGAGCGTGGGGGCCGTTCTGGAAAAGGCTGCGGACGCTCACTCGGGCTGGCAGGTCTGAGGGTCCCGGCACCGTGGCTGCCGACAGCAGGACCCCGCTGCGCCCCCACGGACTCTCGGGCCGATGCGGGTGCGGGTGGACACGCAGCCTCCCTCCCGCCCGCCCAGAGGCCCCCACCTCACGCGGGTCTGGCTGCTCCCGGTCTGCCCTCCCCCCGAGAGTCGTGGCTCGTTCTCCCTGTTCGTTGCGTCAACGTTTAACCCCGAAGTAGCCGCCGTGATGGACGCAGAACACAGCCCGTCAGTGAGTTGGGAGGCCGCCGGCTTCTGTGAGACTCGCGGCTGGTCCCCCCCCGCCACGTCCTGCCTGAGGCCCCTCGTCCAGAGGCCGCCTGGGCCCCGCGCCATCAACGCCCTCGGTTTCCAGACGAAGAAATGGGCCTCCGGGAGCTTCGGCCGCCGCCGTGGGGCACTCGGGGTCTGGCCCTGAGGCCTTCCCCCCCGGACCCGCGGAGCCCTGAGCAGCCGTCGGGAAGGCCGCCCGTGCCCCTCCTGCCGGGGCTGACCTCCGCTCTGTCGGACGGGAGCGGCAGGCCCCCCCGTCGCAGAACCCTCACCGGCTTCGGGATAAAGCCGAGGGTGCCGGTGTTTCCGCCGCACACTGCCCGTCCCGGGCCGGCCTTCCGGAGCCGAGGGGGCCGGGGGATGGGGCGGCCGGAGGGGACGGGCAAGGAGGAGATGCCACCCGGGGGCCCTGGGGCGCTCAGCTGGCAGGCTGCTGGGGTCAGTGGCGTGGCTGGTCCCGTAGACATTCCAGAACCTTCTTCCCGAGGAGCGAGCTGGGGTTGGGGGTGGGGCCGGCACCGGGCGGAGTGTGCTCCGTCTTTGCTGTGTCTTCTCGTTCAAGCCCCCCAGGACCGAGGGGCTGTTCTTGCTAAACTCCCGGCCGTACTGGCTCCCCTGTCATCCCGGCCGTAAATCGGGGCACCCGTGGTTTGATCTCTTCCCACACTTTAACCCTCACGGAACAGAGGTGCCCGGGCACCCGGCGATGTCCCGGGAGGGGTGTCAGTCCCTGTGCGGGCCAGGGCGTGGCGGGGACCAGGGCAGGAAGCCTGGGTCTCCACTCGGGGTTCCTCCCCTCGCCTGGGCAGCGCCGGTCGGACCCTCTGTCGCGGGGTCCGAGGCGGGGCTGGGGGAGCCCCCTCGTGTTAAATCAAGGGGAACTGGGACACGTACCCGAGGCGCTGCCCTGGCCGGAGGGTTGGCCTGCTGCCCCCGCACGCCCCCGAGCCCCCTGGCCGCGCCGCAGAGCACAGGGAAGGGACGCTCGGGCCCGTCCAGGGAGTGGGTCGGAGGCCTGTGCCCAGAGCCCGGGGTGGGGGGGGCCGCGTGGGGGCCTGGGGCTCCGAGCCCAGGGCTCTGTCGCAGAACCCAGGCTGCGGCAGCTCCGAGGGGCCTTCGGTGGGGGGCGGGGTCTGGTTTAGAGACGGGAGGGCTGCCCCAGACAGAGGGCGTCGGAGGGAGGCCCCAGGCTGGCATGGACAGGCCCTGACCCAGCTCAGCGTGTCCTGGCGGGGCGGCCCGTCCCCTGGGAGCCCGTCCCATGACACCTGCACCGGGGGGGGGGGGGCACATCACTGTCACGGCTGCAGGGAGCGTTGCCCCACCGGCGCCGGGGCCCCGCGCGTCTCCTGGGCCCTGGACCAGAGCCGCAGCCCTGGGCGCGCAGCTGCTTGGAGGCGTGAGTCATGCTCCTTCCCACGCGGCACAGCGCTCGCTGGGCGAAACCCGACCGGTGTGTGTTTTGGCCCGTGTGCTCTGTTTGGGCCCTGGTCTCCCTCCGACTAATTGGGCGACAGGCAGGGCCCCACGTCCCTGGACCTGCAGAAGCCCGGCCGGTGCGCACCTGCGGCCAGGCAGCTGGCGCCCCGCCGGGAGGCGCTGGCGGCCACGCGGGAGCCTGGCCCCCGAGGGCGCACCCCGCCCGCCCAGGGTCCCCCCCGCCCCAGAGCCCCAGGGTCCCTGCCGCCTGTTCCGTCCCCTTATCTCAGACAAGTCCTGCCCCGAAGTCCTCGCCCCGGTGTTTGTGCTGCTGGTAAAACCCAGGCTCGCGCATTTGCTGCAAACAGGAGACAGTCTGCTCTTTGTTTCCCGGCGTTTAGAACAAAACCCCTTTTGTCCGGGGCTGCCGAGGGGACCTGGTAAAGTGATTCACACCGAAACAGTCGCGGCCACTCGGAAACGTGCACGTGCAGTGAGCGGGGGCGGGGAGCAGGGGCCTGCGCCCCGTCCTCGTCCCCGGGTCCCCTTCCGACCAGGAGAGCGGCTGTCCCTGCAGAGGGACACACGGCACGCCCACTGTCCCCCGCTCCGGGCGCCGCAGCCCCAGGTCGGGGCCGGCAGGGTGGGGACCCCCTCCGGTGGCAGACGCCCTGTTCTCACTGTGCGGCCCCTCAGCACGTGCACAGAGTGAGGTCTCCCTCCCGGGGGGCCTGGCTGCCCCCGTGGAGGGTGGGCCGGAACCCGGGCCCGTGGCGGGGTTTGGGGGCTGCCCCTGGGTGAGGGGACAGGGCGGCCCCGGGGGCGGGCAGCGCCCTGGCTCCCTGTGCCCGGCCTGCAGGGTGACGGGCGTGTTGGCGCCGGCGTGTCCCCCGAGGCCCGAGGAGGGCGGCCAGCCCGTGTGCTCGACGGTCGGTCGGCAGCCAAGGAGAGGAGACCCGCTCGGCCTGGTGGCCCTCAGGCCGCGGACGGGCAGGCCGCCCCGCCTGACGGGTCTCACCCCACGGCCCCCGCGCCCTGGGGAGCGGCCCTGCCCACCCTTGTCATGCAGCCCCCTCCCCGGCTGCCCCGTCCACTTCCTGGATGGACACAGCCCGTGGTGGCCATTGGCAGGTGCGCCAAGCCCCGGGGGGAGGGGCAGGGTGGCCGTCAGCTGCTGGCCCTGCATCCGGGGCCCCAGGTGCCTGCTCCGCCCCAAGGGCGAGCACTGAGAGGCTCGGGCGGGGTGTGGGTGGGCGGCCGGGCGGCCGGGCCCCGTCCGTGGGCCCTGAGGACGGGCCTGGAGACCCCCACGTGCACACAGAGCTGACCCCAGGGAGTCGGGGGGCCCTGCTCTGGGCACAGAGGCTGTCTGGGGTGGGGCTGCCTCCTTGGAGGATGCCCCCCACCCACCCCTGCCCTGCGAGGCCTGGAATGTTCCAGAACTCTGTTGGGCCCATGTTCTGACATTGCGGCGGCCGCGGCTGAGAAGACCCCGCTGCCCAACTCCTGGAGACAGGAGTCCCCTCGTTGGGATGGACACCCCCAGGACTCGGTGGGGGGGGCCCTGACGTCGCCGGTGCCGGGACAGAGACTGGGGCACCTTCAGCTGGACGCCGGCGTCAGACACGCTGCGAGCTTCAGCGCCCCCCGCGGGCCGTGGAGTGCGGCTCAGGAGGGAGACGGGCGGCCTCCCGTCGGGTCCCCACGCGCTCTGCCCGGTGTGGGGGGGGGGGGCCTGCAGGTCGTGTGTGGAGGCTCTGCCAGAAGGAGCCGGTGCCGTGGGCTCTGACAGGCCACGGACGACGCCGTGGCCGCCGGGCAGACAGCAGCCCCCTCTCCCCCGCCCCACCCATCGTGCCCGCCTGCCGGGGCCTGGCAGTCCTGGCTCCGGCCCGACGGTGCGGCGGTCACACTGCAGCAGTCACACACACTGCGGGCGCTGCCGGGCGGCTCGCCGGGGCCGCCCCCGTGACGCCGCCGTCGGGAGCAGAGGAGGTGGGGGGTGCGAGGGGCCCGGGGGACGCGTCCCGGGAGCCTCGGTGGCCCTGGTGCCGGCGGGGACTCGGTGGGGGGGCCCTCGAGGGCGTTACGCTCGGTGCTGCCGGTCGGTGCGGGACTCGGCCGAACTCGCGAGGAGTCCACCCGTCGCCGCTCCGGACGCCCGCGTGTCGCAGGGGCACCTCTCCAGCGGGAGACCCCGGCCCCGCCCGGCCACGTGTCTGGGGCCGTTTTCAGCGACTGCCCCCCCCCCCCCCGCCCGTACAGGGTCTCCGTGCCTTCCGGGGGTCACGACCTGCCGGCCGCAAGGGCTGTCCTGAGGGCGACGCTGGCTGGCGGGGGCACCGCGCCGCGCACTGTGGGCTGTCGACCCGCAGCCCAGCCCTTCGAGCTGCGGGAGCCGGCCCGGCCCCCCGGCACCGGGCGCTCCGGCGGGCGGGCGGGCGGGCTGCAGCTGTTTCCCATTAGCTGTGAGGACGTCATGCGGTCTTGGCAGCCGGGCCAGCGCCTCCGCTGCCGTCTGTGGATGTGGGACGCGTGGCGGGGAGCTGCGCCGCGAGGGCGCGAGGGCCCCGCGGGGGGGGAGGGCCCGGCTGGGGGGGTCAGAGAGCTCAGGGGGAGACCTGGGGGGGCTTTCTGAGGGGCCCCCGGATGAAGCCGTGAGTCCTTCCACACATGCTCGGGCACACGTGGGGCCCCCGGGGGTCTGGGCCACGGGGGTCAGGGCCGCGGCATCAGTGGGCCAGCACAGGCTTCCGGACTCCCACGTGCCCCTCAGGAGCCACGCCCTCCCCCCGGGACGCGCGGCCGCGGGCCGCCCGGGCACCTGCCGCACTGTCCCCAGGGAGACGGGCACAGGACTGACGTTGGCCCCGAGGACGGCCCGCTCTCCTCCTCCCGCCTGCAGCCCCCGGCGGTCCTCTCCCGACGACGGTGCACGGGGACTCCTGGCCCTCGGCCGGGGCCCGACCCCGATGCCCCCCTGGCACAGAGCGGGCCGGCTGGCGGGTCGTGCACCCGGCGGAGCCCACGCAACT
This sequence comes from Phyllostomus hastatus, assembly GCF_019186645.2. Classification (NCBI taxonomy): domain Eukaryota; kingdom Metazoa; phylum Chordata; class Mammalia; order Chiroptera; family Phyllostomidae; genus Phyllostomus; species Phyllostomus hastatus. Next base: position 57,178,220 of record NW_025333960.1, read on the forward strand.
GCCGGCCACCCGCCGGCCCTTCGGGCGGCGTGGCGTGAGGACGGCCGTGTTCTGCCAGGCCCGCTGGGCTGGGCTCGGTGAGTCCCCACTGCTCTGCCGCACTGGCTCCGGGGGCTGCGAGGGGCAGGCCGGGGTCTCTGCAGGCGCCGACCGGGGGCCGCGTGATGACCGAGACCCTGTCCGGGGCGAGCGGCTGCGAATCCCCGAGAGCCGAGGGCTCAGGCCCTGGAGCTTCTGAGGAGTTGCTGGCCGGGACCTGCCCTCCCGTTCGATCCGAGTGTCGCCTTCCAGCGAGGGGCGAGGGGCCGGTCCCCGGACACGCTGGGCAGCTCCCGCACCGCCACCCCCGCCCGGCCAGGGCAGTGCAGACGGCTCCTCTGTCGTGGGGGGGGGGGCGCCCCTCCCCCGGCGCCTAGCAGGCGGGCGGGACCCCGGAGGCTGGATGGCAGCACACGGTCGCACCGCAGCCGTCGGCACTGGCAGGGCTTCTGTCCGGGGTCTGTGTGCCGCCGTGGCCGCGCTCGGAACGGTGGCCCTGGCCACGGAGGTCACCCCGTGGTGGGCAGCAGAGATGGTGAGCCCCAGCGAGAAAACAGCAGCGAGGAGCGAGCGAGGGTGGGAGGGGCCCGGGGTGCAGGCGCAGCCGGGTGGACGCGGCCCACGGGTGACGCCCGCTGCCGCAGGACCCGGCGCTGCGGGACCCTCCCCTCCTGCTCCTCCCCCCCCGCCGGCCGCCTGCCCGCGTCCGCCGGCCCCTTCCAGGCTCCGCCTGCTTCCCAGGGAGGGCGGACGACGGGGCGGACTCAGGACTGTCCTGCCCGCGCGGGCGGCGGGTCCCTGCCACCCCCCGGGAGCGGAAACTGGAGGAGGGGAAGGGGAGGTGGCATTTCCGTTCCCGTGCTGACGGCGCCTCTCCGGCTGCCGCCGGGTTTCGCTGCCTCCCGAGCACCGCCGCCACCGTCCCCGTCCCGGAGCTCGCCGGCCGCCCGGTCACGTACCCGACGGGCGCCGGTAGCGCACAGAGGCCGCCGCGCCCAAGTGCACATTCTCGCTTTGCTGCAAATCCGCGGGCCCTGGGGTCCGGGGCTTCCACTGCCGCTTGCAGCTGGACTTTTACGGCACGTCGGAGCCGCGGGAGGCTCCAAGGAAAACAGCGCTCGCGGCGGCGTTGGGAGCAGCTGCGGCCCGCGGGGCCGGTGACTCACGCCCCTCTTTAATTGGGTGGGGGAGCCGGGGGGCGGGGAGGGGGGACCCGGTCAGGACGCTGCCTGTTTTCGCGAGGGGGGGTGTCCTGCCCGCAGCGCACCCCTCAGCGGCGTGCTGACCTGACTCCTCCCCCCCCTCGCAGCCCCGGTCGTGAAGACAGAGCCCACCGACGACTACGAGCCGGCCCTGGCCTGCGGACCCCTGGGCCAGGGCCTGAGCCCGCGGAGCCCGCCGCCGAAGCCCACCTTCAGCGCCTTCAGCCGGCCGCTGGCCCTGCCCCCCGACCCGGGGTCCTGCCTTGGCGCCGGCTTCCCGCCCTGCCCCCAGAGAAGCGCCCTGGTGCCGCCGCCGCAGCCTAGCGCCAGCCCGACGCTGCAGGACCTGTCCTCCGCCGCCTACGGCACGGGCGTGGCCAGCCCGGGCCACGGCCCCCTCGGACTTCAGCGGCCGGCCGGAGGGCTCCTCGCCGGCCCGGAGGCGCCGAGGCCCGTGGGCGCACACCCCGGCTCCCCCCAGCAGCCGCCCCCCGCCCTGCCACAGCCACAGGTGAGTCCACAGCTGAGCAGCAGCCGTCCCCCGGGTGGCCGGCCGGCACTCTGTCCCCACAGCCCCGCGTCCGCACCGCCGCCCGGCGCCCAAGAGCCGCCCTGTCTGCAGCCCCGCAGCCCAGCCCACCCACCGGGGACGGGCCACCAGCAGCAGCTCCACCTGCCGAAGGTTCCGGAGACGGAGTCCACCGCCGCCGCCGCCGGGCCTCTGCCGCTGCCCGAGGTGCGTGAGGACAGTAATCAGGGTCTGGCCCCCACTCCCGTGTCGGTCAAGCGAGAGCCTCAGGAGCTGGACCAGCTGTACCTGGACGACGGTAAGTGCCCGCGGCCGCAGGCGCCTGGCGCCGGGCCTGGCGCGGGGCGAGTGCTCGCAGAAGGGGCGTGCGGACTCGCGCGGCGGGCAGTGTCCGCGGCCGGACCCATGGCGCTGCTCCGTCACCTGGGCCACCCGTGCGGCCGGTGCCTGTGGCCGTTGACCCACAGGGAACACCGTCCTGGTGGCTGCAGCCGAACCCTCAGGCGGCCAACGTGCGGCCAGAGCCGTGCCGAGCGCGGACCGGGGCGAGCGGAGTCCCCTGGGGGTGAGACCGCCGGCCCGGGGGCCGGGCGGCCGGGCCTCCGCAGGGCTGCTCTGGCGAACGGCGTCTGAGTGGCCGCGCGGCCGCAGAGGTGGCCTCTGAGCCTAGGCAGCCGCGGAAGGGGGGCCGAGTACCGTGAGGGTCTTGCCAGGGGCTTGGGGAGGGGACAGGGCTGCCCTGCGCCCCGCCGGCACGCGGCCGTCACTGCGGCGCCGCCCAGGGTGGCTGGGGAGGCGGCGCCAGGCCCGTGGCCACGGGAAGGACGAGAGCAGCCGTGGCCGCCCCCCCGCCCCCGTCACTCTCCCCGGCAGACGCCGGGCTCCAGCCCCGGAGGCCCCACCTCCGAACGCCGCTGACACACCTGCACCCGTGTCCGGGCCCCCCCCCCCCGCCTCTCACCTGCGTGGCGGCAGGCAGCTTCTGGCAGGTGGTCTGGCCCCTGTTCCCCCAGACACTCCGCTCTCGCGCCCTGGGACCCGGGTCCCCCGCTCAGCACCTCACGTGGTCTCTTCACTCACTGTCCTCAGACCCCCCCCCCCCCTCGGCCCGGCCACGCACACTCCGCGCCCGGTGGCCTCGGCCGCCCTCCCGCCTGCAGGCCCCACACGCGGCCCCGGGCGCCCGGGCAGCTGGGGCACAGAGCTCTGCCGCCTCCGTCCGGGGCCGCGTGGGGGGCCCTCCCCCCTGCCCAGGGTCCCTGTGTGGTCCCCGCCCATGACCCACAAAGCAGCCCACGTGTGCCCACAGGTGTTCCTTTGGGGTCGGTATTGGGACCGAGCCGGAGGTCGCCCAGGACAGCAGCAACGCGTGTCTCCAAATATGTTTTCACGCCCTCGCACATGCACGTGGCACGTGACACGCCGGCCTTGGTCCCTCAGGGAGACGCTGACCCGCCCCCGTGGACAGCAAACCCGCCCAGCCCTGCAGAGCTGGTGCTGGGTGCAGACGCTGACCGGCCTCGGCCCCGTCCCCGCTGGGCAGCCCTTCCCCGGACCTGGGGGAGCTGCAGGCGCACAGCCGTGTCCCTGGGACCCAGCCGCACACCCGCGGGGCTGCCCCCGGTGGGGCGCCAGGCCGGAGCAGGCCCCGCACGCAGGCCTGCTGACGCCGCCCTGTCCCGGCAGCGGGAGCCACACCGCTTCTGGCCCGGGCGCCGTCCCCACCGGGAAAGCAGATCGAATGCTGCTTGCAGCCGGGCAGCCGCCTGCCGGGAAGTCGGGGCTCACGCAGGGGCCTTGATGCCAGATCTTGGGGCCGAGCTCAACTTCTCAGAACCTGGGGCCGACCGCCCCTCCCCCGCGAACTCTGAGGACGAGGAAGGACCTCAGAGTTGCGCTGTGGCTTGCACTGTGGTTCCGTGCCGTGGGCGGTCCGGGAGAGGGACAGCAGTGGGGCGGGGGGCTCGGCGGCGTCCGTGAGGGTTGCCCGGGGAGTCGAGGCTGTAACTGGGTGCTTCGCCGGCCCCCTGCGAAGGTTCAGAGTCCCTGAGGTGTTTGAACACCAGCCCCTCCCACGGGGACACTGTGGATTCTCCGGCTGGTTCTGGGTGGAGGCAGGTTTTCTCCGGAAGCTGCTCAGCCCGTCGGTGAACTTCAACTCGAATGTGTTCTGCGGGTCGACAGCATTCGTGAGGGTTGGGCTCTCGGTTCAGACTTCCTCAGTGCGGGGTCCACGAGAGGTCATTTTTTGAAAGATGAGTTTCACAGACGTGGTGCTACACGAGACACAGGTTTTTCTGACGTGTCATCGGAGCTGCGGCGCTGGAGGTTTGCGTGGGTCGCCGCTGTGCAGAGCCGGGCACGGGGCCGCCGCCGCCTCCCTCCTGCGGAGCGAGGGCCCTCGGGCCCCGTGCACACGCATGCATGCCACTGGTCAGGGGTCCCTCGTGTGTGCACGTGCTGGAGGCGTGTCCTCGCGTGTCGGCCGCGTGGAGTGCCTTTGGAACCTCTGAGAGGGGACCGTGCTTGGCCGAGACAGAGCCCCCCCCCCACCCTCCGGCTTCGCGAGCGGAGCCACGGCTCCCGAGGTGCTGGCGTGTCTGCCGCCCGAGCCCCTGTTGTCACCTCGCGGCCCGGCCGCCGCCGCCCACAATCGGCCCTTTCACTCCTCCGGGAGCCCCAGGGGTTCCAGAGGCTCGATGTCATTAAAACAACACGCAGGTGGGCCCCGCGCCTGGGCCGCGAGCCCCCCACCCTCCTTCCCCAGCTCCGGCTGCTCGGGGGACGACAGGAGGCTCCCCTCACGGAAAGTCTGACTCAGCTGGCGCAGCGCCCGGCTCGGAGGCCGCACGCTCCGGGCGGCGAGTGGAAGGCCGCCTGCATGCAGACCCTCCCCTCCTCCCGCACCAAGGTGGGCGCCGCCCCAGGAGCCCTCGGGGGGCGGGGTGGGGGGGGCTGGTCCTCATTCCACATCAGCGTGCGGCCGTGCCCAGGGCCCTGCGGGCTCGCTCTCCGGTGCACGGCGTTCTGGCGGGCGGGCAGGCGCTCCCCACAGACACTTCGGTAACCGAGGGCCGGCGAGCGGCACACGTCACGCCACCGGAGCGCGAAGCCACAGCGCAGGACGCGTGAAGGCGCGGCGGCCGCAGCCACGGAGCCAGCTGTCGACGGGCCGTCGGCTCGCGGCTCGAGTCCCGGCGGGGTGGGCAGTGACCAGGGCGGCGCGGGCTCCGACTGCGTCTGTTGGACGGCTGTGTTTTCCCGCGAGCGGCCAGGGCCCTGCGCCCCGGAGCTGTGGGCGGGGGGCCGGCCAGACAGCCGCCTCCGAGCGGCCCTCGGGACGCAGCGTGAGTTCTCTCGCGTGGACCCCGAGCAGACGTGTCCCCTGGCTCACAGGCGTCCGTCGAGCGCGGCAGGGAAGGACACGGACGTCGGCGGTTGTGCCCATCGTCTCCTCACCGCGGCGGAGGGAGAGAGTCAGCCACTCCCAGGCTGGGGCGCCGTGAGGACGCGGTCAGCGCTGGTGCGCGGCCTCCGGGGCTTCCCAGAGGGACTTGCACGAGAGTTCCCTCCGCTTGAGTGTCCGACCTCGGAGCGGCCTCTGGGTCACGGCGGCCGATGCGACGCGGCCCCCCGCCCCACCCCCCGGCCCCGACGGAGGAAGGAGCCGAGGTTTGGACGGAACTGTCACCAGAGTTGCTCTGTGGCATCCCAGGTGACGGGTGACAGACCCGGGAACACGGCCGCGACCGGCCGGCTCCGACTCCCACGGCCTCCGCTCCGCCGCGGCTCCGCTGGGTCGTCGAGTATCTCCCCGCCAGAGACGCGGTCAGCTGAGACTCCCGCCCAGAGGTTTTCACGTGTGAGCTGCCCTTTCGGGCGGAGGAGGAGTGTGGCGTTCGTCTTTCTTCACCGGAGAGTTTCTGCTCGTCAGCTGAGATGCGCTCGGCGCTGGCTGGCGAGAGGGCCTCGGTGAATCCCCCCCACCACCAGAAACAATAAAACTGCAGACGAGACCCCCAAGTCAGTGGTCCCAGGACTGGGGGCTTGACCGAGGAGGCACGCCAAATGAAAAGAGTTCATTCACCGAAAGTCGGGACCCTGGAGGGGGGGAGGGGGCCCGCGGAGTTTCAGCCCGGGACACCGCTGCCCCCGCCCCAGCTCCGCGGAGTGTGGCGTGGAGAGCACACAGCGTCACAGACGGGGCGGTGACGGGCCTCCTGGGGCTCCACTGAAGACCCCGCCCACAGCGCGGCCGGTGCTGTGACCGGTCCTGAAGCTCCCGGGAGAGCCGCCTTCCTGGGGCACCGTCAGAAGCAGCAGGAGCTGGAGTCCGCTCGTGGGAGCCGCCCCCACCCCCGTCCCCCGGCGGGGCAAGCAGGGACCAGACGAGCAAGTGACCACAGGGGAGTCTGGAAAACCCGGGCATGTTCCCAGGGACCCAGGAGGCTGCACACCCGCCCACGGTGCGCGCACTCAGGAGAGACCTGGGGGAAGAGAGGCTGCCGTCCTTCACCTCGGGCTGACCCCGAGACCCCGCACTCACACGGGTGAAGGCCAAGGCTGGCAGGGTTCCCGGCCACACGCAGATCACAGCCCCTGGACGAGTGCCCTGACGGCTCAAGGCGCTTGAAGACACTTCCCACCGATGGCCGGCTGACTGTTAAGCCACACTCACCCGAGGGTGACCCCAGGGGAGCCAGAGCTAAACCAAACCCAAGAATCATTCAGAAGGGGGACGGAGAGCACGGTGCCGCACAACGAGTTCAGAAGAGTCCTCGTCCCGTGAGCAGCCACACGGGGAAAACGGGCTCCGAGGGAACAACAGACCCGGGAGAAGGGCCGGTCCTGCCGTGACGTGTTATCTGTGACGTCCAGGTCCAACCGAAAAGCTGAGACGTGCAGAGAGAGCGTCTCTCAGACACGGGGAAGAAAACCAGCCAACCCTCGGGCGGCAGACGCACGTTCCCAGGCGGCCCGGGTGTCGGGCTCAGGAGCCGAGGGTTTGAGTCGGCCGCTGCGGGTGCTCCAGGGTGCCAAGGGGGGCCACGTGCCAAGAAGTAGGGGAGAGCATGACAGCTGAGTCTCGCCAAGGGGAGAACTCCAGTAATGCGGCAGAAGCACGCTATTTAAAACAGGACCACGTAGAAACCCCGGAGTTTAGAAACACAATAAATGAAATGAAAAACTCATTTTCATCTCCGACGGGGTGAATGGCGTACTGGAGCCCGCCGCGGAGAAACAAACCAGCGACCGGAAGGAAGGTCGGCAGGCGACCGAGTCTGAGGAGCAGGGAGGAAACATGAAGACAAGCGAGCCTGGGGACACCGTGAGGCACGCAAACAGCTGAGCCACGGGAATCTGGGAAGAGAGAAGAGAGAAAGGGGTAAAAAAAAGTGTCGGCAGAAATAATGGCCAAAACCGTCTGAGATTGCCGGAAACCATTGTTTGATGCATCCGAGAAGGCGGACAGATTTCAGGGGAAGTCCGAGAGTCACACCCAGACGCGTCGTGACCGCACGGCGCAAAGCCGGAGAGGACGGGACGGTGCTGGACGCAGAAGACACTCACGGGCCGCCACGTGGCCGCCTCCTGCGTGCGGGTGCCCAGCCCACGCCCCCCCACCAGGGCCCGAGGCGGGCACCGAAGTCGCAGGGCTGAGGAGGATGGCCCTGGACCTCGAAGTCTGCGTCTGCAAGACCGGCCCGGAGACGGGACAGAGAGCTGTCCCCAGAAAAGCAAGACGCAGAGGGTGTGTGGTCAGCAGGCCCGACCCGCAGGAACTACAGGGCCTGCTTCATGGCAGCCCGGGGGGGTTGGGGGGGTGGGGGGGGAGGAGCTGTGTCAGAACAAGGTGCCTGTGTGTACGTTATTAGGAATAAGCAGGCATTAATCTGAAGTTACTTCACGTCAAGGTGCGTGTTGCAGTCTCTAGCGCGGAAGTGTCAAACTCGTCTTCACCGGGCCCACATCAGCCTCGCGGTTGCTTTCAAAGGGCCGAAGGTAATTTCCGCGCCTTAACAGTGAAGGAGAGGGTACACGTACGCAGTCCGGCATTCTTTCGGCCCTTTGCAGGCGACCGCGAGGCTGATGTGGGCCCGGTGAAAGTGGGTCTGGCACGCCTGCTCTAGAGGAAACGCTGAGGAAATAACTTTAAAAAACACACAGTAAACAAAGCAAGAGCAGAAAGACATTTAAACGAGACGCCAGCAAATACACATTTAACACGAAAGAAAGTGGCCGAGAAAGATCACAGGAACCACAACCACTACAGACAAAAACAAAACCACAAGACGAGAAAAACAGATGCCGAAACGGCAACCGTGGATCCCGCAGGCGGATCCCAGTAAATGTAAGCGAACGGCGCACGCCGATGAAAAGGCGGAGCTTGCGAGAACAGGCTGGAAAACCCAGCGGGACCCGGTGAGACGCCGTCTGCAAAGGGTGCGCTTCAGCGTAAAGGCACGAAGGAGTCGAAAGTAAAGGGTGGAAAAGATGCGTCACGCACATGGCGACCAGAAGAGACCTAGAGACGCTATTCTAACGTCAGGTAAAGCAGAGTTGCCCCCCCCCCCGCACAGGTGTTGCTGCAGACAGATGCACGTCTCATAACAACTGAAACAGGAATGCAGCAGAAAGGTGTTAACGACGGTGGATGTATTGGCACCTCACAGCAGAGCCCCACAACATATGAAACAAGAACTGGTAGAACTGAAGGGACAAACTGAAAGACAGTGAAAAAACAACGGCCGGGGACTTCCATAAAGGGTGGAGTCACCAGACGTAACACCAGCCGGGACGCAGAGCCCGGACCAGCCCTGTCCGCCAGCCGAGCCCCAGAGGCCGCCCCCCCACCACTGAGCGTGGGCTGGGCGCCTCTCCGGACAGGCCCGGCCGGGCATCCGGTGGGCCCGGCTGAAGGTTACAGATGAGTGCTGGTCACGTGGGAATTAATTATAGAATCAACGTGGTCCCTACCGAAATTTTAGCAGATTTTTTTTTTCAAAAACTGACCAAAGGATCCTAAGATGTATATGGAATGTCAAAGATCCAGAAGGGCCAAAGCAATTTTGAAGACAAAAAAAAACAAAAAACAAAACAAACAAAAAAAAAGTCGGGAGCTCACACGTCTCGGTTCAGGCCTCACCGCGGAGCCGGAGCCGAGACAACCCGGCAGCTGGCGTGGCTGCAGGACGTGCAGGTCGGCGGGGCAGAGAGAGATCCCACAACTGAGGCCCCGTATTTGTGGAAACTGGTGTTCAGCAGGCGTGCTGAGCCATTTACTTGGGGCAAAGGGTAGACTTTTAAACCAGTGGTCCTGGAACAACTGGACGTACAGATACAAAAAAGAAAAAAGAAAAAACTCGTATTCTTACCTCACACCCTCCGTAAGAAACTAAGTTGGAATTGATCATGGAATTAGACCTAAGAGCAAAGCAGTGCGACCCAGGAGAGAACACACGAGAAAACCCTCCCGCCCGTGGGTGGGTTAGGCCGCGGTTTCTCAGGGGCGACCCCAGAGGTGCAGCCCACAGAGTTAAAAAGTGGGTGCGTCGGGCCTCGTCAGGTGCAGAGCGTGTGTGCTCCGAGCGGGGCCCTTGAGGACACGGGACAGGGGCTGCGGGCGGGGGGGTGTGCTTGGCAAACAGGCGTCTGACGCAGGGCCGGGCCCGGAGGCTGCGTCTCCACGGCGGACGGAGAGCTCCGTCCGGACCTGGCGGGAGGCCTCACCCCAGCCAATGTCTCTGCAGAGAGACGCACACGTGGCCCTGAGCCCCGGGAGGGAAGGCGTGCTCCCCGTCCTCGGTCACGGGGACGCGTGTGACATGCGTGTCCGTGCAAGGGACGCCGTGCCGCCTCCCCACGGCGGGGCTGCGGCGGCGGGCAGACGGCAGACTTGGGGGAGGAGGGGGGTGTGGGGAAGTGGAAACTCGCGCCCAGTTCTTGTCGTTTCGGCAAAGTCTTAAAAGTGAAACAAAGATGGACCCCCCCCCCCCCGCATCCCGCTGTGGGCGTCCGCCCGAGGGAAGTGAGTGCAAACGCCCACACGCCCTCGCACACAGGTGTGCCTGGTGCCACCGGTCACAGCGGCCCAGCGTTTGGCACCACGCGGACGCCCGGGCACACTGGGCGGGACGGGGCGGCAGGGGCGGGCCGTGGAGCGGTGCTCAGCTGGAAGGTGGGATGGAGCACCGACTCCTGCTGCTGGGGGGCGGGGGGTGGGGGGGGCGGGGGGGTGAATCCTGGGGACGTGGTGCGAGGTCCGAAGAGCTGAACGCGAGCACGAGAGGCTGCCGACCGTGCGGCTCCTTCCGGCGGACACGCCCAGGAAAGGCCCATCTCCAGGGGCAGAGACCAGCCCGGGGCTCGGGGGGCGGGGGGGTGGGCGGCTCTGCGAGGACGGGGCTGGGGCTGGGGCTCCGGAGCCTGAGGCGCGTCTAGGGCCCCCCCGGGTGTCGCCGTCGGCTCCGCGCGCTGTGGGACGCCGCACGCCAGAGGGGCGCTGCGCCCGCAGAGGTCGGGCCGTGTGTGTGCGTCCGGGACAGACGGCCGCGCGGCCCCGAGCTCCTGTCCGAGGGGAGCATTCGGACTCTGTGTCGGGGGACAGGAGCGGCGCGCTGACGGCAGAGCTCCTCTTGGGGAGCGGGCCGGGCGGGCGCCTCTCGGTCTCTGGCCGTGGTGTCGAGTGAAGGGTCGTCTTTGTTTGTTTTTCTTAAAGATTTTGGGTGTTTATTTTCAAAGAGCGGGGAAGGGAGGGAGAAAGGGAGGGAGAGAAACATCCACGCATGGTTGCCCCTCACGTGCCCCCTGCTGGGGACCTGCCCCCCCACCCGGGCACGTCGTGCCCTGACTGGGAATCGAACTGGCGACCCTTCGGTCTGCAGGCCGGTGCTGGAGCCACACCGGCAGAGCAGGGGCGGTCTGGGAAGCGGGACGAGGTGACCAGACCTTCCCCACCCCGGCGGGCAGGCTGGGGGTTCTCCGAGTCCTTCCTGCAGGTTGGGCACCTGGGACTTTGAGCCCCTTCACCTTCCGCAGTTCGAATCCTGGCTCCCCCTTCCCTCCAGACCGCAACGGGACGAACAAAGACAGCCCGTCCCCCTCCCGGAATGTCCGCCCTTATCAGGCCGGGGACCCCGCTAATCACAGCCTGATACTGGGGACAATGGGCCGGCCAGTGGGCCCGCCCTCCTCTGGACGGTGACGGTGACGGCTCCCAGAGCCCGGGGCTGCTTTCCTTCTGTCTCCGACGGGCAGACGCGCAGGATGCGGCCCCGAGGAGGGCTGGTGGGCGGTTATCGGCCCCCAGCCCATCCTCCCTCCCGCGGGGGGTGGGAGGCCTGCCCTGCGGCCCTATCAGGCCCGCGCAGCTGCTGTTATTTCAGATACGCAGGAAGCCGGCCCTGGAAGGCCGGGGCAGCCCGGAGCCCTCAGCCACATCGAGAAAGTCTGTGATTTACTCGGGGCCCTGGCTGTGCTCCAGCCCGCCGCAGGAGGGGAGGGAAGGGGCAGCAGAGACGCTGTCTGGCCTCGCAGACGGGGTGGGGGGCGGGGGGGGCACTTCTCCATCGCTTTGGGGCCCCCGGCTGAGCCCCGGCTGCTGGGCCGCCCACTGCTCCCTCTGCCCTGCCGGGCGGGACCCTCTGGTGGGCAGCGCCCCCGGTCTCCTCGGCCGGCGGCCTCCTCCCCCCCGCCCCCCCCCCCGTGGAGGGGGCGGGTCTGCAGTGCCGAGCAGGGCGTCCCCCAGACGCAGACGACGCCCCCAGGGCTGCGCTTCGCACCGGAAGGTGTTCCAGGCGGGAGCAGGTCCCTGCAGACGTGGCGTCGGGTCCCTCCTGCTCGGTGCCCCCCCCCCCCGGGCGTGTGCAGGGCGCGTGGCCCGCCCCCTGCGCACGGGCGACCTGCCGCCCCCCCTCACCTCGGGCTCCCCCCCACCACGAGTGTGGCCCCAGGACCCTGCCGAGGGAGGGGCCTGGACAGGACAGGGGCTCCGCCGGGGGAGGGGGGGCGTCTGCGAGCGTCTGCGAGAGAAGTCACACTTCAGACGTTCGTCTCCGTCAGGGCCGGCGGGATGGGCCGGGGAGGGGGCCGTCCCGGGGTCACGTGTCGGGGCGGCCGGGTCCCCGTGGGGAGAGCCGCCGGCTGCTGCTCTTGGCGCGGCTCCCGCCCTCGCGGCCGCGGCTCACAGCTGCCTCTCTGTGCACGTCCCGTTTTTTCCACGGTAGCCGCTGCCAGCACGCCGTAAACTACCGTATATCACTCCGACTTAAGAACCCAAACTTTAAAACAAATTAAACTCTTGTTGACGTTGTAATAAAAATCAGAATGGGACCGAGCTGCTCCTCAGACGCGCGCTCCAATTATTTCTGTGGATTTAGGGCTGTTTGCGGGGATTCCCAGACTCCCAGCTCCGGCAGAGCTGCTTCCTCCTGGCAGGCGCCGGAGGCGGCCGCGGGGCCGAGGGGGCCGCTGGCCCTGGGCCCGGGGGGGGGGGGGGTGGTGTTGGGTGCGTTTCTCTGTCACCTGAGCGCTGGCTCCAGCCTCCGCAGGAGTGTCTGCAGCCGCACGTGAGAAACCAGCCACAGGACAGCGTGTGGGGGTTGGGGGGGGCACCAGCCGGGTTTTTAATTCGTTCTCGGTTAAGAGACGAGCTCACAGAGTGCGTGTCAGCGCCTGCCTGCCGGGGAGGAGCCCTTGCCGGTCACGGCCGCGTCTGCAGCGATAGCCCGGCCGTCCCCGGAACCGGGAACTGGGACGGAGCCCCCCCCCACCTCCCCGCTGGTCTTCGCCACGGCGGGGGCCCCGAGGTTCGAGGTGCGAGGTGCTCTGCGCAGCTCCTCTCGCTCCCTAAGATGGGAGCCGTGGTTTCCCCGGGACCCAGGGCCGGCTTCCCACCGTGCGCAGCTTCCTGCCACGATCACGCCGACCGAGCCCTCGAGCGGTGGGCAGTGGGTGGACGGACAGATGGACCCGCTGGGGCTGGGGCTTCCGAGGGAGCCGCTCCGCAGCACCGCCGGGCCCTGCCCGCCCGCAGCTGCCCCTCCGGCGGGCGTCCTGTTTTCTCGGGTCCCTGGGCCCCGCGGCAGCAGGCCCCGTGGCCTCCGGCCGAGTGGGTGCGGTGTCCACCGAGCGCGCTCCCGATCGGCGCTCCCCTCGGCCGTCCCCCTTGCCGGGTGTCCAGCGCCCCGGGCCTCCTGGGCGCGCGAGAGTGGCTGGCCCGTGGGCGGCCCGGCGCTGGGGGAGGGGGCTTGCAGAGGAGTGGGGTGTGAGCGGGGGCGGAGCCCGCTCCCTCGCCTCGCCCAGTGCCCCTGCCGAGCGGCCGTTCCCCTCGTGCCCCCCCCCCGCCGCCGGTGAGGGGAGCCCCCCAGTGTGGGGCGAGTTGCCCTCTGCTCTCTGGCCTCGTGGCCCCGCACGTCAGGTCTGCGCACACGCGCACGCACACGCATGCACACAGGGATTTTTTAAGGCACTTGGTCCCTGTGATTAAGTCCAGGGATCTCCGCCCGACCAGCACACTGGACTCGGGGCGCTTGGTAACAGGTGCGTTCCTGCTCCTGACCGTGGAAGCGGATGCTGAACGTCCCGCGGCTCGTGGGGGTGCAGGGCGTGAGCCCGGCCCCGGACTCTGCCTCGGGGCCCCTCCCACGCCGCCCGGGGCTCCGTCCCGCCCGGCGGCCCCAGCAGCCTCGGCCTGGCGGCGGCTGCGGGCTCTCAGGTGCCTCCAAGCCGCTCGTTTTCCACAGAGTCAGTCTTTCCTCTGACGCTTCTTCGGAAAACAAATTTAGACAAACCAGCGTAAGAGTTAAAACCACATTTTCCAGACAGGTAGCTCGCGGCCGCCGGGAAAGGAAGACCTGCGGCAGGCAGGCAGGCACCACGCAGATTCCCAGGCAGGGCCCGGGCCCTGCGGGGGGGCGGGGGGGGCGGTGTCCCCGCACAGGGCGGGCGGGGGCGTCACGCAGCTTCCGCCGCAGCCGGAGAGCAGCCCGGGTGGTCGTGTGCACACAGAGCAGGCCAGGTCCCCGACCCCTCGACACCACAGCGGGGCCCGGAGAGTGGGGCCAGCACCAGGCAGCGGCCAGAATCTGGGGAACAGTCGAGAGGACAGGGCGGTGCCGCTGTGCAGCGAGCGCCCCGAGAGGCGCCAAGGGAACCGTGGGGGGACAGCGAGAGAGAGCTGGGGGGGGCGTGGGGGGCAGGAGGGACCTGGAGAGGAGTCAAGACCAGGGCTGGGGCGACGGCTGTCTGCTCTGCCCCTGAGCAGGCTTCTCTGGGACTGCGCGCAGTGGGACTGCAGGAGAGAGTCCCCGGCTGTCGGGTGTGGGAGCAAGTGGCGAGCAGAATCCCCCCCCCCCCCAAGCTCGGGAAGGTGTCCCCGGCCGCACCACGGCCCCTGCTCGTGACCCCGGGCATCCTGTCCGTGCTCGGGAAGGAAGCGCCGCTGGGGGCCTGTCCTGTGCCGGGCCGGGGGCCGCGCCGCCCCAGCCCCTGGGCCGGGAGGGGGGTCTCGGGGGCCCCCGTGGGGCTGCGGGCCCGGGCGGCCAGCGGGGGCGGGTCCTCCCTGTGGAGTGTTGGCCGCGCTGATTCGATTTAGGGGGACGAGAGCCCACTCATGTGCAATTACCAGCTCGGAACGGCCTCTGCCCAGGCCGCGCCTCGCGTGACACCGAACGCGCTTTGATGAATTGCTCATTACTCGCGGTGCTGGACCGGCTTCCGTAAAGATTGGTAATCGGATAATCGATTCCGAAATTCAATCTCGGGCGTTCCTTTCCACCCCGGGGCCAATACGTCCTGGAGATTGTAGCACCTGGCTCGTTTGCCTGTGTTTTTCTGACTCACCTCTCTCCTTCCTCCCATTTCCAAACCAGGGGCTTTTAAGGGGGACTGACCGGCCGGGGGGCTGCGCACACCTCTCCCCGTGCCTCCCCTGGTGTCTCCGCTCTGACCTTTGCCGGGTGAACACCCAGGCGCTGTGTCGGTCAGTGTCGTCCACACTCACAGGCACGGCTTTCACCGTGGCTCAGGGCGGGCTCCGTCCAGCGGGGGTGTGGACAAGCCCACGGGAGCACCGTGCAGTGGGGGTGGGACCCAGCAGACGCCTCTGGCTCGGAAGGGGCTCCAGGTGGCCAGGAGAGACTGGGAGCAGGTCTCAGGTGCCCCAGGTGGCGGCGTCACGGCCGGGCTGCAGGGCAGGGTGTCGGGCGCACCTGGATGCCGCCGGGGCAGAGCCGACCGAGGGCGGGAGGAGGTGGGTCTCCCCACGGGGGCCCGGGGGGCTCTCCAGGACAGACGTCCGTCCCCGCAGCGCTCGCTCGGGCGGCGAGGGGGAGAGAGCGGGGGCTGCCCAGAGCTGAGAGCTGGCGGCCGAGTGGGCTGTGGAGGCAGTGGGCCCGGGGCGAGTGGATTCGCGTGGCCGTGTGTGGGACCCCCGCTGTGGGGGTGGGCAAGGTCCGGGAGCAGATGCCGGAGGCGAGAGGCAGAGGCAGCCTCGGGGAGCGGGGGTGCCGTGCTGGACAGGGGGGCTGTGCGTGGGAGGAGGGCTCACCCAGAGGGCTGCGGGCCTGTGTGTGGGGCGTCCGCCGCCGCAGGGTGAGTCGGCCGCGGTCGGCCCTGGGACCTGCGGGCTGGCGACCTCTGGCCCCCGGGTGAGCTCCCGGCTTGTGGAGAGCGGCCGGGGTCCCAGGGCCCCGGTCCCAGGGCCACGCTGCTCCCCGCGGCCCCTCGGCCGCGCCCCAGGCTGCAGGTCACCCCACCCTGCACGCCTCAGCGTTTCTGGGTGATCCTCGAACCTCAGGCAAATGTCACTTGTAGGTTATGTTTTCAGTTAAAAAAAAAAAAAAGAACCAGACATAGGGCAGAGTTTCTTCTTGAAGACGTGAGCGAGGTTTGGGGCGCTTTGAGGGGGGGCCAACTACGGGCAGGGTGCTCCTGAGGCACAAACGGCCCCTCCCTGTGCCCTTGGCCGCCCCCCCCCCCAGCTGCCCCCCGCGTCTCCGGTGTTCGTGTGGGTGCGGCTCCGACCCGGGCCCCACCCAGATGCCCCGGTTTGGTGGGGCCTGAGAACCCCTGTTCCTCCCGGCTCCACGTGGCGCGGCCGGTCCCCGGGGTCACGAAGGGCAGGGGCAGCCCCGGTGCCCTCTGGGTGTGCTGCGGGGCCGGGTCCAGCACGCCCCTCGCCGCGGCCGCGTCCTGGCGTCCCTGCCTCCCCTGGGTGCCCAGAGAGCCGGCCAGACGTGGTGGTGGGCTCACCGGCCAATCACCGGCTCCCCTTGGGCCCCAGTGTCTCTCTGGAGACAGCGTTGGTTTTTAAGTACGAGAATGCGGCACATCCCCCGGAGCAGCGTGAACAGTGTGGCGGGTCTGCACGCCCCTCACCAGACGCAGCGGCGGGCCGGCACGGCGGGCGCCCCATTTCATCACGTCCGTCAGGGGCGGCCGCCGAGACCCTGAGACCCAGGTCCCAGACCTCCGCCCTCCCCCCTCCGTCCCCTGCACGCCCACCCCGGAAGTGGCCGTGTCCTTCCCCGGGTCACCGTGCAACGGCCACACCTAGCAGACTCCCTGATGGCTCTGTGCTGAGGTGAGGGGTCTGCCCAGGGGCCCGATTCGAGCCCAGAAGCTGTGCTTCCACTCCCCGCGAGCCCCGGGACCGGCCCTCCCCACCCAGCAGCGTCTCCTGGGCCAGACCCGGCCCCTGGGGCGGCCCCGGCGCCCGGCCCGCACCTGGCAGGTGCCCCGCGCAGAAGGCAGAAACACTTGGCTCCTGCCCCTGACCCCAAGTCCCCCCCCCGCCCCCCCCCGAGCTTGCGCATGAACGGTGCAGAGAGAACCTGCCCCCCCCACACAGCGGCCTGGCGGAGGGGCCCTGCCTGCCCCGGCCAGCCCAGCGGCGGCCTCTCCCTCCCCAGGCTCGTTTGTCGTTGTCGTTGTTGTTGTTTTAATTAAAGGGGGCGTTTGCGATTTTTATTTGTTCAATTCCATTAGTTCTGTTCAAGCAGGAATTGCGCAGTTTGGGGGGACGCACTGTGCAGTGCCCCAGAGGGAGCCCTGGAGGAGAGCTCGCTGGCGGGCTCATGGCCCCAGCGAGCGATGGCGGGCGCGTCCGGCCCAGATCAACTGCCGGGCAGGCGAGGTGGCCGGCGCCCGCCTGCCCGCCCGGGCACCCGGCTGGGGGAGGCGAGGCGGTCCGGCCCGCGGGAACGCCCGGTCACGTGGCTGCGGTCCCCCTGGGGACAGGGGACGGAGTTTCCACCCAGGGCGTTCGCGTTATTTGGAGAATTCAGGCTAAATAAGGAAGCAGCACCTCGGAAGGTAGGAAAATTATTCCGGTTTAATGGCTGGCAGTCCCGGGTAACAACAGTGTTCATCAGCCGGCCCCGCATCCGGGGGGAGGGTCATGTTTTATTAAAACTGTGGCTTATTGTCAGGCAGCCCCGCCGATGTCCCGCTCGCTCCGCCCGAAATAGCAGGCCCCGTGGCAGTGGCTGATTAGGATTAAAAAGACAAAAATAAGTGGAGGCTGAAGTGGGTCCAGGACACCCGAGGTAACACGAGAGCTCACTTTTTAATGAAACTTGAGAAACTGCATTATTTTCCACTGCTTCGCAAAGCATCTTTGAAAAAAAAAAAAAAAGCAGAAAGTGGAAGAGGAGTTTAGTGATGTTGCAACTCTGCACTTTCCGAGTTCCAGGGCTGGCCGTGCCCGCGTGGCCGGGTCCCCCGTGGCCGAGGCCCCGGCCGAGGCAGCGCCTGGTGCAGGACGTGCCAGGGTGGCAGCCCAGGTGGCCGTGGTGGACCGGCCGGCCCCCGGCGGGGCTGTTGACCCAGGCCCACGGGGGAGAAGGATCAGGTGCCGACGGCAGACTTTCGAGGAGGTCGCCTCTTCTGAAGACATCAAAACCCACATGAGAGAGACCACTTCGCCTTCCTCAGCACCACCCCCCACCCCCGGGCCTCTCCCCACCCCCGGGGCCAGAGGCACTGTCCCCCCCAGAACAAAGGCGTGGGCTCCGAGCCGCCCCCCCCCCCCCCCGCACTCTCTGGTCTCTGAGTCGTGGCTCTGAGCGGCGCTCCTCGTGGGGTCCTTGTGTCCTCGGCTCACACCAACCGCAGCTCCTTCCACGAGGGCCAGCGGACACCGTGAGCACGGGCACCCCGAGGCCCACCGAAACCACAGATGGGGGGGCCGCCCCCCCCGCCCCGCCCCAGCCCGGGAGAAAGCCCCAGCTGCCCCAGGGTCGGCGGGCAGGGCCCCGGTCCAGGGCGGCCGGCGTCCGGGACCCGTCCCGGAAGCTGCTTCTCAAGGCGGGTTTGGCCCAAGAAGCTTCTGGTTTCCTGCGTCCCCCAAATTACCGTGCTCCTGGGTCACAGCGCTAACTATAGCCGAAGGTGCATTTTCTGGGAAAGTTTGGAAAGGGCTTTTTAAAATTACCTCCTAGTTCTAGGAATGAGAAAGAAAGCCTTTCCTGTTTTGTTTTGCTCCTCAGAAAGCTATTTCGGCGTCCCCTTAAAAATAGAGACATCTGCGCCTCGGGCCCCGGGAGGGGTCTCTCGGCCCCGCGTGGGGCGTGGGGCGTGGGGCGTGGGGCGGGAGGGCGGAGCCGCCGGGGGCCGGTGCGCGTGTGTCTGCGCCCTCGTCCTGGCTGCGGCCTCCGCAGGGCGCGCCCACGGGCCGGGAGGCAGCCTGGGGAGGGTCCCCCGTGTGGGCTCCGGAGGGGCTTACCAGGCTCCTTTGCTCCCCAGGCTGCTTTGGTTTGAAGGGCAGCAACGGCCTTTGAGAGAGAGGAGCTCTCCTCACGGAAAACCAGCGTTCCGGCCGGTTCCAAAACCGGGAGCCAGGAGACGACGGTGTCCTGCCGGGCTCGCGGCCTCCCGCGGGGCAGCAGGCGAACCCTGTCCACGGGTTCAAGTCCTGGTTCGGGCGTCTCCCTCCGTGGGGCCCCACAGTTGTCGGAAAGGGCGGGGGGTGCTGTGAAGTCGCGTGTAGTTAAGCCTGTGGGCACCTATGGCAACAAATACAGGTTTTCAAAAACTGGGAAATGTTTTATTTGCAAAGCATGGTCCTTAGCCATCTTCATTTTTTTCTTTTTTTTAAAGCAGGGGTAAAACAATGGCGGGGTTAACACTTGGGAACCCGATTTCTTGCCCTTTAAGCCCAAACCCAGTTCCTGAGGAGCTAGGATCAGTGTTGGAGGGAAACTCCACCTAGAAGATTCTAACCCTAACCCCCTCGGCCTCCCCGCCCCACAGCCCGGCCTCTGGCGGGGCCGCAGCACCCGGGGCCGGGCGTGGGGCCGCGGCCCTGCCTGCCTGTCACTCAGGGCCGCGTCCGCGAAGGGACCGGCCGCGCTGCTGATCCTGGGGGGCAGGCGCGAGACCCCGCCCGGGCGCCTGTCAGAGGCGCGGGAACGGGGCGCAGCGGCCCTGCCCCGCCCCGCCCCGGCCGCCATCTTGAGTCTTCGGTGGGAACCTGTGCGCCTTGTGGTTGAGCTCAGACTTTGCATTAATTTCAGACCACGGTGACTTTCACTCACGTGCCCGATAATTTTCATCTTTTTCCGACAATTAGTAAACTGAAAGTTTACCAGAAAGTGCTAGGGCGTGCACACAGGTCTTTTCTTGACAGAAGCAGGTGATTGGAGCCTTTGATGGAGCACTTCAGCAACTGCTGTGCCCTTTAGAGGGCCGGCCGGAGGCCGAGGGGGCCGCCCGCCCGCAGCCCTGCCCGCCCGCTGACATTTGCGGAGCCCGGCGGCCCCGCATCCCACCCACAGTGGCCCGGTTCCTCCCCCGACGCGGCTGCCTGCTCTGTGGCGACTGGCTCGCCTCCTGCCCTCCCTGACCCTGTCTTCACGACGGGGACAGCGCCCCTTCCCAGAGAGCTGGGCGCCAGGCCCTGGAGGCCGTGTGCTTCCCGTCCCCCAGCCCGTGGAGCCCTGATCCGTCTGTTCCTCCGGCTGCAGTGACCGAGAAGCCCCCGATTCAGAGAGCACAAAGGGGCCTCGGCCAAGCCTGTGTGGTCACGGGCGGGACCCTCGGGCCCCACCCCGCGCGGGAGCCTCGTCCCCTGGGGCCTCAGCGTCTCCCGGCAGCGCGTGCCCAGGGCGCAGGGACACCGCGCCGGGGCTTCAGAAGGACGGCCGCAGGCCCCCAGCGCCGGCCGTCGGCTCGCGCGTGTCTGAGTGATGGGCTGGAGGCTGTGCCGTGAACGCAGGCAGAACGCAGGCCTGAGGGACGTGGCAGGATCACGACCTTCAGGAGTTGGGCCTCAGAGTTCACTGGTTGCCATTCAGAAACCGTCACGTGGCCCGGGCAGCATCTGGGCCACGGGATGTCAGGCCACCGTTGAGGTCAAACCCACCCAGATACGCTCTTGGTGGTTGCTGTCACTCTGGGGGGCTGCTTTTCCTCCGGGGTCTGTTTATGCGTGAACCGTGCTCACCTAACGTCCTGTGCTTCCGGGGACCTCAGGGACACGCTCACGGTCAGGGCTGGGCTTCCTCCTCCTGCAGGTTAAAGTGACACTGTTGTCCCCTCATTCCCAGTCCCCCCACACAGAAGCACACTGTCGCTTCCTGGCGGAGAGCAGGGGGCAGGCCGGGGGTGACAAAGCCCTGGTCACCAGCCGAGGTCATGTCGCTCACTGCCCTTCTCGGAACCCAGCAGACTGCGGCTGGGGGCCTGGGTCCCAGGGCCCTGCGGGTCCCAGCCGGCCAGGAGGGGGCCTGCAGGGCGGGCAGGCGGCCACCACCAGCGCGTCCGCTCACGGTGGCCGTGTGCCCCGGTGGGAGGGCCTCCACCTGCCTTTCCCACGGGAAACCGCGACCCCGGGGCCTGGCGGCCGGGACCCCGCAGGGAGCCTTGGCGGCCTGTGGGCGATCCCCGGGCCCGAGATCCGCCCCGGGCACCGGGCTCGCTCGCCCTTTGCTTCAGAGCAGAGGAAGTGCTGACGTGCCGTGTGTGTGTGTGTGTGTGTGTGTGTTCTCACAACGCAGCGGAAAATGGGTGATCGGACAGGCCCCACGCGGTTCCTTCGGTCGCGTCCCTGTTTTCCTTTTTCACAAAAACGTGTTTGAAGAAGTGACCGAAGAGGAAATGTTTCTGGCTCCGGCAGGACACCACCTGCGCGTGTGCGGTGGCGGGTGTGGGCGGTTTGCTGTTTTGGAGAGAAGCTGCCGCCGACAAGGAGGTGATGGCTGTGCCCTCGTCCCCTCCCCCCGCAGGCCTCGCGCCTGAGGGCCGAGCGGGGGAGCCAGCGGGGACCAGACGGAGGGGACGGTGGCGCTGGACGGAGGCAGGGAGGGGCCAGCAGCAGCCCTGGGTCTGTCCACCCTCCCAGCATCAGCGGGGGGGCCCAGCCACAGCTCTCGGGCCCTGCACGACCTTCCTGGGAAGTAACGGAGAACAACTTGTGTCCGCCTGTCCGTTTGCAGCGTGGCTGGAAGCGGGCGCAGTCTGGAAGTGCGCACACCCGCCGGCTGAGCGGGTGTGGGCCGGCGGCCGTGACCGGGTCCCCAGGCCCTGGCCCCAGCCTGTGCGCCTCTCCGCCGGACCCTCCGAGGTCTCTGCGGGACGGCACTCACAGCCACGGGGCCTGCCTTCCTTCCTCGAAGGAAAGGTCCGGAGCGGAGTCTGTGCAGGCCCCTGGGCTGGAGAAGCGCTGTGCTCAGCCCGGCAGCGGGATTCCAGACCCTCAGCGGCTTCCAGAAGCCGGGAATTCAGAAACGTGGGGGAACTTCACCCGAACGCTGGGCGAGCCCACGAAACGGTGCTCAGACTCGGACGACTCCTTCCCTGTTGCGTTCTCGGCGGTCACACAGCGCCCGGGGCCGGGACCCAGAGGTGGCCCTGGACATCCCGCTGCAGCGCGCGGCTCCGCACCAGCCTTTTCAGAACCGTAACCGGAAAGAAGACACTCATGTGAAAGTGCAAACATTTCACTTCAAAAAGGACATTTCGCCTTAACTTGCACAATTTGTGAAGAGCTGAGAGATCGTGTCTTCCGAGGAAGAATGTAGTTTCTGTTTACAGATAATGTAAGTACAGGTGAAAAAAAAAAAAGCTGTACATTTTGGCTTTTGTATTTAAAAAAAAACGCGATTTCCCTTTCACTCAATTTCAGCTGTGTGTGCAGAGGTGGACTCCGGTGTGCATGACACACACATCCTGCACGCATACCCCCGATTAGAACGAGGCTTCAAACTGCCACAGAAGTTTTAGAAAAAAAAACAATAGTTTCCACCTTAGGAGCATTTTAGAGAAAAATTAAATACGAGGGAAAAAACCCTTCTCATTAAACCAAACTGTGGTGTAACAGCTCACCACATCCTGCTGAGGGACATCTGACGCGAGGCAGAGCACAGGTTCCGCTTTCGGGGCTCTGACGAGCAGCGGGGGTCACATGCTACCTGCCGTTCAAAATACCTCTGCAGAGCAGAGACCTGGGCGTCGGTGGAAAAGCTGAATAAGAAGTGGAAACTGTCAGCAGAGAGAAGGCATTGTGGGAACCCGTGGGCGGCGTCGACCCGGCCACATCAGAGAGAGAGCCACTCCCGAAATAGCCCACGTGGGGCCCGGGCGGCCGCGGACTCCTGTGGACCCGGAGCCGTGACCTCATGGAAGGGAGATAGGAAGTGGTGGCCGGGCGAGGAGTGGGGCCGGCGGGCCCCGCGCGTGGTTCTCGGCCCAGCCGCCCTGGCGAGCCCTCGGCCTTCCCCAGGCCTTCCTCGGCGGACTCTGCGTCCGTCTGTGAAACGGGAACCGTCAGGGCTCCCCCGACTGGGCCGTAGCCCGGACTGCCCCCACGGACGAGAGCGTGGCTCTGCGGGTGCCGTCCCCAGCTGTGTGGACGGCCGTGCGGGGCGCCGCCCACTGCGCAGAGTGCGGTTGTCCGTCTGGGCTTGCCGCCCCGCACGCCCAGTCCTGTGGAGGCCTCAGGGGAGGTCCTGAGGGTGTCCGTGCGTCTGCGGTAGTTCTTGAGTAAGGTCCCCAGATGTCTGCCGCGCTGTGACCCCAGCTTCATATTTCTGGGCTTGGACGGGGCAGGACCTGGTGACCCGGCCCTTCCAGCCGGCACGTCGCTGGGAGGGGGGCGGGGGCAGTTGCTCATCAGAAACCACCCGACCGCGATGACAGGCGGGGAACTTTGCTCACTCGGTGGTCCCTTCCGGCCCCCCCATCCTCCTGATGGCCCCCCGGTCCTCCTGATGGCCCCAGCGGGGCCAGACAGGAGGGCCGGCGCCGGAGTAGCCGCGCGGCGGGAACCAGGGCCCTGGACCGCTCAGGACACGCTGGGTGGTTTCTCCACTCCCACCCACTGCGAGTGCTCCCGCCAGGTTCAGGTGCCCCCGTGGGCACTAGGGGAAGCCCACTTCTGAAGTTCCTTCCCCTTTCATCTTGTCGAACAGATGTTATTTTCCTGCGGTCTGCGTAAACTTGAGGAACTAGAAGATTCTAGCTTCGTTGCTGACTGCCTCCAGCTCCGTTCTCCATCGTGATGACACCCAGGACCCCTCTCCGGGTCCCCATCATGATTGTCGCCCCCCGGACTCCCTCCCCAGAACCCATCTTCGCTGCGCCAGACTCCTCCTCGACCCCCGACACCGTTGCCCTTCAGACCCCCGATCAGTCCCCATCGTTACCCCCACTCCTCGGGGCACCCTGTCCACGCCTGTCACTACAAGCCCTCCAGCCTCCCTCCCGCCCCCAGGACCGTTACGCCGCGGTCGCCCACCACGGTCACCCCCCAGGCCGGCCAGCCGTTCCCGGTGATCACCACCCCTCTGGCCTCCCTCCGTGTTCACGCCATCGTTTCTCCCCGGACCCCCCCTTCGCCCTCGAGTTACCTCTCAGGCACCCCTCCCGTCCCCAGCCTCACCCCAACACCGAACCCCTTCGGTTCCCACAGTGAGTAAACTCCAGGTGCCTTCCCATCCCCGAATTACCTCCCCTCAGGCCTTCGTCCTCAGCCTCAGCCTCATCAGGACCACCCACCAGGGGTCCCCTCCACAAGCACCCCGCTCAGGCTCCGGCCACACCGCCGGCTCCTCGTGGTGACTCCTGTTCCTGGCCCCCCCTCCAGCGCACGCCCCTCCCTGCCCGGCTTCCGCCCGAGTCCCCATTCCGACGGCCCCTCGGGCTGCCTTCCGCCGCGATGGCCTCTGGGGACCCTGGTCCGTCCGACCGTTGTGACCCATGGGCCTCCCTCTGCTTCCCGCTGTCACTTCGCCTTGCACCCCACTCTGCGCTGCACCGCGGACCAGACCTCGCTTTCATTCCCATCATCGTTCTCCTCCCGTCTCCCTCCTTTTACCCACCCCCACTTCACCCCAACCTTTCTCTGCTGTCCGTCCATCATCGTCAGCCTAAAGCCTCCCTCCTGCTCTCCGTCACCCTTAGGTTGCAGGAGGGCTGACCGCGCGGTTGCCCCCCCCCGGGCCCACCCCTGCTGTGCCCGCCCGAGCCTGAGGGTCGGCTGTGGGAGTCGGGGGACGGTGGCCAGGGAGGCGGCGGTGGGGCGCCCGGGGACGGCTGCGGAGGCAGAGGCGGGGCGCTGTGCGGTGCAGGGGCAGTCACCAGCCTCCATCCCCGCGGTCCCCACGGTCCCCGCGCCCGGGGACGACTCTGTCTGCCCCCAGGCTCTGTCCCCCTGAGAGCGGTCCACCCGCCGGCTCGGGGCAAGGCGCCCTGGGTGCAGGGAGCCTTTCACTCTCCAAGACGTGACGTTGTAGAAACGCAGGATTTCTGACTTTTTTGCTGTTAAAATGGTCTTTGATGTGGCCACGTTCTGCCACACACAACCCGTTCTCGTGCCTCGTGAACGAGCGAGAGTGTAACCGGTGGGATGGGGGGGGAGGGTGCCCTCCCCGCGTGTCCCCGGCGCCCGCCTGTGCGTCCGGAGGCAGCGCGGCCCGAGGTCTGGGGCGGCAGACGTGGGGAGGACGAGGGAGAACGCAGCTGGGGCTGGTGGTGAGGGCACCGTCCGGGGCCGTCGGCGGGGAGAGCCGCCTGCCCGCCGCCGAGGGGCCGCCCGGTGCTCACTCCCGAGCAGGCGCCGCCCTGAGGCCCGGTCTGGGCCCCGGGCGCCGTCACGCCCCCTGGCCACTGTGAGGAGCCCCCAGAGGAGGGAGAGTCCCCCCAGCCACCCCTTCGCCACCTGCGGGGAAGGTGGCTGCGTGTCAGGTGACTGTACGTCACGCCCATGTCCTCTGCAGGCGGGAGGGCTGGTGGGCAGCGGGCCGGGGCAGCGGGCGGACGCTGCGGCCCTGGGTCCGGGCCAGGCCGCACCTTCGGGAAGAGCCGGGGTTCGGGGACGGCAGCTCGGGCTCCGACTGTGAACTGGTGCCAGGGAGCTGTGTTATCAGGTCCCATGACACAGTTCCTGGCTCCCCCGACTGCGTTTTATTATTGTTGCCCTTGAAAGCAGTGGGGGGGCGGGTGTTGAAAGGGAATTTAGGGAAGGGAGTGGGGGCGACGGAGTGCGCGCCGGCTGACTGCTCCGGAAGCCGCCCCCGGGCGGGCCGGGGCCTTCGCAGAGACGTGCGGCGTTTATCTGGGCGGCAGAGGGCGGCCCGGCCGTTCCGTGACGCGAGCCCGCGCTCCCCACCTCCGAATTCCGTCAGGAAAGGGACCGTGGGGACGCCTCCCGGGTGACATTTCCCCTATCTGGATGCCCATCGGGGACGGAGGGAGGGGGCACTGTGCAGCCGCTCACGGTGGCCTTTGCTCATTTCCTCCCCGGCTGCCAAAAATCACAGGCCGACAGCGGCCGCGGAAACAGAGACGAAGGAAGAGCTGTGACCGAGGGGCAGTCGCTGGGGGGGGGCTCCCGGGGGGCTTCCTTCCATGGGGGTGCCAGCTGCTGGTTGTGGGACCCCACACACGGCGCAGCGGTGCTCCCCTGCCTGGAGAAGATGCACCCAGGACCCCGGGGGAGCCCCCGGGGGAGCCCCAGGACGGCGGGGGCCGGCTCCCAGTCGTGTTGCTGGCCAGGGCAGCGACTGCATGGCCGCCGGCGCCTCAGGCACAGCGGCCGCCGCGCCGCTGGCTCAGGACGCCCCGAGGACTTGGCTGGAGGCAGGAAGGAAGCTGGTTCCCTTCACAGGCCACGTGCAACGTCCTGAAGGCACGGCCGGCGGAGCTTCTGGTTGCTTACCTGCAGTTCTGTGCAGAGCCGTGCTTCCCTAACGCTGTCCCTGTGTTTGTTTTCTTGCAGTAAACGAAATCATACGGAACGACCTCTCCAGCACCCACACCCACTCGTAGCTGCCGGCGTGGGAACCCACTCGGGGGCTGCGTGGTGTCAGCCCCGCGAGTGGCAGCGGAGGTTCAGCGTGCAGACTTGGGACTGAGTAAACTGAACCGCGTGGCACCACTCGGGACTCCTGACTCGCCGGAGATTCGTTACATGTACAGAGAAGGAGCCCTTGATCGGAAAGGCAGGATGGGAAGAAGGAAGGGGGGAAAAAGGAAGGATGGATGGAAGGAAGGAAGGAAGGAAGGACCACTCCGTCTTCCGGAGGAAATGTCACCTCAAGAAGGAAGTAAAGGGGTGCGGTGGGGTGACCGCAGGAGGCAGAGCCCGACGCCACTGCACCCGGCGGCGCCCTGGATTTCGGTGCTGGAAGTGCCTTACTTAACCCCCAGCCACGGCATCTGGGCGTCGTAGGACTAAGCATTAAACTTGCTACCAGAGAAGTATTCGTAGGAGCAAAGCTATGAAAACAGTTTGTCACGAGGCTTCATCAGACTTCGTATAGACGAAGAGGAGACTCTGGCGTCGGGGGGAAAACCTAACACGGCTCCTACGTTTTTCCGACTTCTCCTGGGCGGCTGCGATGTGCGATTCCGTGGCCTCACTCAGTGCGTTTTAGACATCTCCCAGTGTGTCATCTCAGCTCCCCGCCGTCTTCCCCTCCCTGGCGTCACTGAAGCCATAGGACTGTCCATCGTAGCATGCTGGAGTTTTGTTTTTTAGCCGGGCTTTGAACCTAGCACAAGTAGATCGACTAGCACGAGATAGGTTCCTGGACAAGAAAAGAAGTCTGTCCGTCACAGGGCAGGTGCTGCGTTTGCATGAGTGTACATATATAGACACGTATTTATGTAGAAACAGTAACAGGTGGTCTCTGGTCTTCGCCCAGCGAGGGCTCCCGAGCCAGCAGTAAGCAGCCTCCATCTGGGGAGGCCCAGCGGGGCCCAGACCCGGCGCTGCAGCGGTTTTCCAGGGCCCGGCCCCCACCCCCCCGCCCCCGGACAGGTCTGCGGGTCTCGTCTCGTGCAGATGACCGAGCACTTCGGAAGCGGAAGGAGGTGTGCTCAGAGCACCCGTGTCCCCAGATGGCGAAAAGGGACAGTGACTGTAAATAGCATTACAGAGGGAGTGTAATATATGTGTGCAGCTGTAAGATGATTATTTCACAGAAGCCTTATAACTCTGCTTCGTGTAAGGAAACGGTTCCCAAAAAGCGACGTTTCAACGTGCGGCGACTGGAGTGGGTTTCAGATGAGCTCCTGTTAACAGGTAGGGTAGTGTAGGCTTTACTGCTGCATTTTGTACCATTAACAGCTTAGTTCACATAACCAAAAAAAGCATGGTTGAGTTGAAACACGTGTAACCCGATCCTCGTGCCTTAGGAGGTCACGCCCCCTCCTGGAGCCGGCCTGAACTGCAGCCGCGGGTGCAGGTCCTTGGGTGAGAGAGCTCGCCGGCTGGAGGAAGCATTCTAAAAATGTTCTTCTGGGTGACTGTGTCTTACTTTTTCAACTCACAGAAAAGAAACAAAACCCTGAAAGCCATACTGTCACTTTTGCACGCAGCTGTGAAGAGCGGAAGCCGCAGGGCTGCGGACACAGACAGCCCCGCTCCCCACGGGCGCCCCTCCCGCCCGCGACCCCAGCGCCCGCCGTGCGTCTCCAGCCCTCGACTTGCATGAACGTTTCCGACGGACGCCCCGTGGGAAGGCAATGCGTGACGTTTGCGTCGGCTCTCTCTGTAGTTAGGAACTAGATGCAATAAAGCAGCACTCGCTTGCCGGACGCTCTGGGCTGGGAGTGAGTCATTCCCGCGGGGACGGGCGGCCGGGGCGGGAGGCCAGCCTGCCGCTGCAGGGACTCGCGCCCGGGAGAGGCGCTTTGGGGGGCGCCGCTGCGCTGACACGACCGCCGGCCCGGAGGTGGGGCGTCTTCCGTCCGCGTTCCAGGGGAGCCCGTGGCGGACGTGGGCGGGCGGCGGGGCCAGCTGCCGCGAGCGCAGCACCCAGGCCCGCGGGGGCGGAGCACGCGCCG
This sequence comes from Phyllostomus hastatus, assembly GCF_019186645.2. Taxonomy (NCBI): domain Eukaryota; kingdom Metazoa; phylum Chordata; class Mammalia; order Chiroptera; family Phyllostomidae; genus Phyllostomus; species Phyllostomus hastatus. The sequence continues at coordinate 57,206,279 of NW_025333960.1, forward strand.
GTGCCAAATACCTCTGCTCCGAGGGGCCGGCGTGCACCCCTCCTCGGGTAAACACATCTCCTTCCCCTCGCTCCCGAAGCCGCGCCCCTCCCTCCCGAAGCCGCGCCCCTCCCTCCCGAATCTCCCGTTGGGCGCTGCTGGGGGGAGATGTTCCCGGTCCCTCGTAAGCCAAGTGTGAAACCTAGGACTGCCGGCAAATACCGCCCTGAGTTGTCAGAAACAGTGTTTCCATTCAGGGCGTGGCTAACGCAGGCATTCCCGCGTCCTTTGCCCAGAGGTTTGCAGAGTGGGACCGGTCCTGGGGGACCCTCAGTGTTCCCAGACACCGCGTCTGTCCGGCAGGTTTCTGCGCTGTGCCTGGAGGGGGCCACACAGCCCCCTGGGACGAGGGCGTCGCACAGGAGGGTTTGGTGGTCCCTGGGGGGGAGAGGACCCGGGTGCTCACAAGCCCTGAGACACGGCCGCGTCACAGACTTGGAAGGCCGGGCCCCAAAGGGCACCCGCGAGCCCCGATACAGAGGGACCTGGAGCCCCGCGGCCCCTGCGGAGAGCAGGCCGGCCGGGCTGGGAGGACCAGGCTTGTCTCTGAAGGAGACACTGGAAGCTGTTCGTTCCAAAAAGAGTGTTTATGAGCCCGTTTCCCCAGACATGAAAATACGAATCTGTAGTGATGGGTGGTTTCTGCCAGCGAGGCTGGGCCCCCAGGAATACACACCCACTCCGTTCGCCTCTTCCAGGTTGGTCTCGGGCGGTCAGGAAACACGTCCAGGCACCAGCGTGTTTCCCCAGGGAGGCGGTGGGTTTTGCCCTCAGACTAGGACTGCGTTTTTCTGGGGAGCTGAGACAGATGTCGGCTCGACGGAAGCCAGCAGACCCTCTGGAGCACTGGGGTGCAGCGACCGCCTCCCGTGGTGTCCTCGGTGACAGAGATCACGCAGGAACGCGAGGGCAGGCCCCTCCTCCCGGGCTGGGGGCCCCGTGCTGGGGGGCACACGCGGCCGACGCCGCTTCACCCTGGCTCAGCCCCGAGACCCCGGCCCTTCCCGAGTCAGACACGGTGGGGTCTGAGGAACCCTCTGACAAGCACCCAGTTTCTCTCAGCCAAGTGCAGCCTGAGCAGCACTGTGGACACTTGAGCACAAAACCGCTCGTCTCGAGGACGTCCCCTCGTCTGAGCCAAGTCCCCAGCTCGTGGGCCGGCCGGCCGGCCGCAGCCCCCACCCCTGCCCCGGGCAGGGGCCCCACCGTGATCAGCTGCTTCCGCCAACCCTGTAGCGTTGCCCCGCGGTGTCCCCACCGGCGGCGTCACGAGGAGGCCGTGTGTGCGGCTCTAATTAAGTGTTTCTCTAGAGCCGTGTTTTGTGTTGGCATGCACAGACCGTGTTTGGTACGTGTGTTTGGAGAGGAGACACGTCAGGAAAGAGGACGAGAGAGGCTGACGCTGAGGTAAGGGGCCTCTTTGTAAGAGGAGTCTGTGCTTGTGTTTTTTTTTTTTTTTTTCAATTAGGGTAAAGTTCGCAGGAGATGAAGCTCACGAGTCTGAAGTAGACAGTTCAGCCCAGAGCAGGAGTGCAGCGCACTCACTGTGCTGTACGACCACCACCTCTGTCTCCTTGCCAAATATTTTCACCCCCCCCCCCGCCCCCGGCAGAGGCAATACCTGTACCTCCCCCTCCCCACCCCGCCCCCGGAACCACTGTGCCTTGCGCCTTGTAGCTTCGTGTTCTATGTGTTTCACACACATGGAATCCACCAAGCATCACGGTTCGAGGTCTGTCCACATCATAGGATTTATCGGAAGTTTATTTCTCCTACGGCCGAATACGCTCCCCACCGCACGACAGCCCGCGGTCTACCCCCTGGTCGTCCAGGGACACCCGGGTGGCGGCCCTGCGGGTCTGCTGTGAGCTGTCCTGTGCTCCGGTCTCCGGGGCCCCCCTCCGGGCGGGGCTGCCGTGTGGGTGACTCCTCGAGGAGCTGTTTAAATCATGCAGCCCGGAGACAGACGCGGGACCGCTAACCTAATTTGGGATCACACATGGGAAGCACATCATGTGTGTAATTCTTCACGCCAGAAGAATTAAGTTAGCTACCGGATGACTGAGGGCTCCTCTGCACCGAGCGGAAAGCAGACCTCGCTGCGTCCTGCTGGGCCCGGCCTGCCCGGGCTCCGGCCCCACGGGGGTCATGGCCCACGCGGCCGGCTGACCCAGGGGCGCGCGCGGCCCACGCGGCCGGCTGACGCGCGCCAACAGAGCCCGGTCACACAGCTTTGCTTCCTTCGCGCAAGTTAAACCAGCGGGCGAAGGGCCGGGCGAAGACCTTCCCTGCTGCGCGTCCGGGGCGCACGGAGCCGGTCGGGGGCGGAGCCACGCGGGCCGCGCCACCTCCGCTGGGGGGGGGGGGGGCAGCTGGGCTCCCGGTGCGTCCGCGCCGGACGCCGTGACGCCGTGACGCCGCACCACCCTCACGCGGTGGCGGTTTCCACTTGCGGGCTCTGCCTGTGGCCCGACCCCGCGGCCTCCGGGCAGGGCAGGGTCGGAGCGGGGCCGCCGCCTCCCGAAAAGAGCGGCATCGCCAGAGCCCTCCCGTCCGCGGCAGCCGCTCGCCTCCTCCCCGAAAAGGGGGAGAAAAAGTGCCGCCGAGACTGTCTGGAGGGAAATGAAGGTCGCGGGCGGGAGCAGGGGACTGGGGAGCCGAGCTGCTCTGAGGTTCCCTCCGCCACTCCCGAGGTTGCCGCTGCGCCCCGGCCCCGGAGCAGACCTGTCCTCACGGCCGGTCACCCTGCCGTTCTCGCTCCGAAGTCTGCCCCCGCCCGCCCGCCCCCGCCCGCAGCCGCCTCCGGATTCGCCCCGCGGGCCTGCGGGCTCGCACGCCTGCCTCCTCTGCTCCCGCCGCGGCGCCCGGTCCCGTCCAGGGAACGTGGCCCTTGCCCGGCTCTCACGCTGTGGCCACGTTGCTTCGAAGAGTGACTCGTCTCACAGGAGGTTTAAACGAGGCCGTTACGAACGCCCCACATTCCCCGTGCAGCGCGGCGCGCCCCCCGCGCCTGCTGGCACCGCAGGGGTCAGGACCTCCTGCCGCACCCGTGGCCGTGCAGGTCTGGCGGCGGGAGTTATCTCAGCTTCTGCGTGTGCGAAAATGCTTTTATTTCGTCGTTTTTTTAAACTTTTATTTTAAAATAATAAGAGAGTCACTACAGGTTGCCCCAAAAATTGTACACGAGGCCCCGGTGAACCTTCACTTCTCCCCACACACAGGAAATGGACTCTGGTGAGATGTATAAGCGTCTTTCCGGTTCCGTGTGTTTGACCTGCACATACATGTGGGCACGTGTGTGTGTGTGGCGCCGTACAGTGACCGCGGTGTGGATTCGTGTGTCCGGCACCAGCATGGAGACAGAAGCGCTCCGTCGTGCTGCCGGGGACACGCCGCGCCCCCGCCCCATGCACGGGGCCCCCACGGCTCCAGTGTGGTCACTTCTCGCGAGCGGACCCGCACAGCCCGGGGCCACGCAGCGAGTCCCGCCGAGGGTCACGGTGTGTGGGGTGCACCCCCGCTCACTGCTGCCCTTGCTCCGCCGGGCCCCGTCTGAGACTGGACTTCAGTCTGTGGGGCCCTTCACCCCCTGAAGGACGCCTGGGGTCCCCCAGTTTGTTTTGTCTGTTTTTGCTGCAAAAGCTTCATTGTTTCTCCTTGGTCCTGGCCTGGGGGAGGCTCCAGGCTGGTTGAAGGGCTGCCCAGTGGCTGCAGGGGGAGGCCCAGGCAACAGCCAGACCCCGGGGGCGGGGCAGGGGGCCCCTCGAAGGCCTCTGAGCCCCACAGACTCCTGGTCGTGCCTCAGGGGGAGCCTGTCGAAGACACACCGGCCCGGCCCGGCCGGGGACCGGCCCGGCCGGGGACCGGCACCTGGGCGCCGAGGCAGCGTCGCCCGTCCTCCTGGTGAGCTTCACCTGCTCGGCCGGGAAGCAGCTCCAGGAAGATGCGGACCTGGGGGGCTGCGCGGGCAGGACGGGGGTTGCAGGTCCACCGGGCCCGGGGCAGGCTCTCCTCCGGGACCGGGCAGCTTCTCCGGCGTTCTGAGAGTCACCCCTCCTCCTGAGGCGGCTCCCACACACCCTGGGAGAGAACCCGGCCACGTGCGCTGGGGTTGCCGCTGTAAGACCCGCCGGACACCCCTGACCTTCTTCTCCGCCCCCTCTGGGAAGACGCGGCCCGGCCCGGCCGAGCCGCAGGGCCCCCGGCTCGAAGGAGAAGCCCAGCCCAGAGGGAGGTAGGCGTGCGTGCGAGGCCTCGGGCGCGGGCGCGGGCTGGCCAGGCGGTCCGCGGGGCCTGCGCCTGGGTGGCGTGGCTCTGACGAACCTGGGGGCTCACGGTTGCCTGGCAGTGAGCGGTTCTGGTCCAGAAACGGTGTTGGCAGGTCTCGGAGGCCAAGGACGGTCGGGGGGGTCTGAGGTGGTGGCTGGAGGGAGGTCGGAGGCTGGAACAGGGGGCGGCCCTGGGCCTGTGCCCCCCAAACCCTGCTGACGCAGGGGGCAGACTGGGGGACCGCCGAGGGCACTGCGTCCCCCAGGTTTCTGGCTGCTGTGAACAAAGCCGCCGTGAACACTGCACACGTAGGTTGTCCTCTTGCGTTTTGGTGAGCATAAGTTTCCGTGTTTCTGTAATTGAGGCCAAGAAGGCATTGCTGGGTCATGTGATAAGTGAATACGGTGTTTTCTAAAACGCCCACCTCTCCTTGAGTTGCTCTGCCATTGTGCACTTTAGCTGGCGGTGCACGGCCACTTTCTCCGCTTCGGCCGTTCCGACAGGTGCGCAGCCGTGTTGTATCGCGGTTCAAGTCCCCTGCCGGCCACGGTGCTGGGCATCCGCGCGTGTGCAAGGTCTCTTCCCGTCTTTGCCCGTTTTCCAAAGGGTTGTTTTGTCCGGTCTTTCTGTCTTCCATCAGCTTCCAAGAGTTCTTTATGTTCTTTTTAAAACGTATTTTATTGGTTATGCTGTTACAGTTGTCCCATTTCCCCCTTCACTCCCCTCCGCCCCGCACACCCCCTCCCACCCACACCCCCCTTTAGCTCATGTCCGTGTGTCATACATCTTCATATGTTCTCGAAGTCCCCTGTCAGAGGTGTGGTTTGCAAACATTTCCTCCCAGTCTGTGGCTTATCGGCCCTGGGACAGGATCTTTGGGGAAGAAAAGCTGATTTTGATGAGGCCCAGTCTGTCGGCCTGTTGTTTCATAGGCTGTGCTCCGGCGGGTCCAGCCTGAGCACTTTACCCAGCTCTAGTCTGGAGGAGTTCCTTCTGAGCTTTTTCCTAAATGTTTTTTAGGGTTGTGTTTTGACATTTAAGCCACGATCCATTCTGAGTAAACTTCTTGTCTGAGGCGTGAGACTCGGGTCTGGCCTCACCCCCAGCCCGGCCCCGTGCGTCCCGCGGCCCCCAGCGCCACGTGTCCGCTCCGAGCCCCCGGTGGGGGGGGCCCCCGCCGGCCCACGCTGCCCCAGTGCCACCTCCGGGGGTCCTGACGTCGTCTCCAGCGGGCCTTCTCACCGCGTTCGTCCTCTCCCAAACCGCGGGGCTGTTCTGGACCTTGTCCCCCCACGTAAAGTTCAGAACACACGTGTGCGTCTGCGAGAAGCCGGGCCGGGTGCCGGTAGGGGCGCTCCTGAGCCTGCGGATCAGTGTGGGGGGCACGGGCATGTTCGTTATGTCGGAGCTCCAATCCGCACACGAGGTGTGTTTCCCAGGCCCTTTTCCGTTCTTGTTTACCCTTATCGAGACTTTCATTTCTTTCATCTGCATTTTTGTTTTCAGCTTCGCTGGGTTTCAGCCTCGGGTTTAACTCTCTCTGCGTCGGCGGCAGGTGGTTTTATGGTCTCGCCTCCTTTCCCACGGGGTCGTTGTCGGTGTAGGACGCGGCCCATTGTGTGTGTTGACCTTCATCCCGCGACCTCGGGGATTTCACTCATCAGTTCTAGGAGGATTTTTGTGGGTGCCTCGGGAGTTTCTAGGTGGGTAGTTATGGCATCTGCAGGTAGGGACGTTTTCACGTCTTCCTTTCCAGTGCGTATGCCTTTTATTCCCCTTTCTCGCTCGGCCGCGCTGGGGAGAGCCCCAGGGCTCTGTGAGTAGCGAGGGGCGAGGGGGCGCCTGGGCCTGCTCCCAGTCCGAGAGGGAGAACACCCCCTCTGCCCCCGTTAGGTGTGCGGGGGGCGGTGGGATTCGGCAGATGTCCCCTCCCCAAGCTGAGGACGTTCCCCTCAGACAGGCGACAGGTTCTGTCCGTGCGTGGGTATAACCTGGTTTTTCTTCTTCAGCCTGAGACGTGGTTTACATTCATTTTCTTTTTTTTAAGAACTTAATGCTTTTTTCCGAAAGAGAGTTTGTGATTCACTTTTAGAGAGAGGGAGGGAGGAGAAAGAGGGAGAGGAGCATTGATGCGAGAGGGACACTGGTCTGTTGCCCCTCGCACGCGCCCCAGGCAGGGACCGAACCCACAGCCCAGGCAGGTGCCCCGACCGGGAATCGAACCCACGGTCTCTTGGTTCACAGGACACTGCTCCGACCAACTGAGCCACCCCAGTCAGGGCCAGTGCCGCTTTTGGAAGATGTCTTTACAGCTGTGGAATTCTGAGCGCCCATCTTTTCCCTTTGGGTGCCGCAAAGATGTCCCGCCGTCTGCCGGTGTGCGCTGCTTCTGATGAGAATCCTGCCGCCCCCCTACCCTCTTCTCCCACATGTAACGCGGGCTTTTCCGACGGCCGGTGGGAGCCGTCTCACCGTCACTTGTCTGAAGCAGTTTGGTCGTGTGGTTTGTGCGATGCTCCTCGTGTCTTGGGAGGTTTGCTGAGCCTCCGGGACCCGCGGGTGTGTGACGTCCATCTAGTGTGGAAACCTGGAGCCGTGCTCTCCTCGCCCCCCGCCCCCTCCGCCCCCGGTCTCTGCCGCTTCTGCAGGGACGGGCCGCGCACGCAGGGCGGGGCCGGGGCCGGCCAGCAGCCGCGGGGCCCATGAACCAGAGGCGGTTCTCTCGCTGTTCCTCGTTAACTGTCCAGTTATTTTCCATGCGGACGATGGTGACCCCCCTCCTGCCCCACCCGCCCTGCACACGGGGCCCACATCGCCCCGGTGCTCTGTTATTTCCGACCGTCCTTCTGTGCTGTTTTCCGCAGTTTCTCGTGCTGCGCATTCGAGCTCAGTGATCTTTCTTTTCCGCAGCGTGAAATCTGCTATTAATCTGGATAACTCCAGCGCTGGAGTGACAGCTGGGGAGGTTTGGCTTGGCTTTGTTTTTAAATAGTACCCTGTGTTCAGCCTTCCCCTGACTCCTTCAGTGTGCACAGGAGAAGTGCAGGAACCGTTTCAACAGCCACGTTGGCTCTTTTGTCACCCAGTTAATCGCAGGAGATTCGGGTGGTTTTTTTTCGTTGCGCTGCGGGTCGTCTCCTGCTGCTCTTTGGCACGCCTGTGAACGCTTGGCCGGGTGTCAGACACTGTGCCTTTCACCTCCCCGGGCGGGCGGCGGGTCTGCCCCGTGCCCTCGTGACCTCGTCCGGGTGTGGGCGTGGTTCTGGGGCGCAGCCGAGCCCCTCGGGAAGTGTTCCACCGTCGGGCCGTCCTGGCTTTCAGGCTTGTCGGGGAGAAACAGCGCAGCGTTCTGGCTCGGACCGAGTTTTCCCACTCTGCTCCCTCCTGAGCCCACGACCGGCTGCCCCTCTGGGTGGGCCTTTCACAGGGTGCAGCGGCTGGTCCCTGCAGCCCTTTCCAGCGGCCCTTCGCCAGCCGTGCGGGGCCTCCCCGGGCACATGGCACCGGCACTCGGCAGCAGCCCCTGCCGACCCCCGCGCTCTCCCTCCGGGCGGTCCGTCCTGCGATAATGGCCCTGACGCTTCCGGCCGCCCGGCCGCCCTGTGCTCCCGGCTGTGCCGGGCCACCCCAGGCTCTGCCCACTGCCACCCCTCTGCACGGGCCCCTGGACCCCCCCACCCGCCCACAGAGGCCACGAGGGGGCACGGCCACGGCGCTCGCCTTGTCCGTTTCCCCTCTCAGGGGTCACGGTTCTTTGCGCCTGCAGCGTCACGCCTGACACGTGTTTCATGTGTTTTTCCCACTTTTCACTTGTTTTGGTAGGAGGGTGAACCTGGTCCCTGTTAGTGCGCTCTGGCAGAAGCCCCGGTGCTGGCTGTTGGCGAGCTGCGTCGGGAGGCCGTGCTGCAGCCGGAGCAGCAACCCCCGCTCGCCGGCACTGGGGATCACACAACAATAACGCTATTCACGGGGAGGCCGCCGTCTGGCCAGGAGGGCGCTTGCGATCCCCAGCTGTGCCCTGGGGCCCCGTATAACTTCAGTCGGAAGGGAGAGCATCAAACAGAGGCTGCAAAACAGCTTCGGCTGCCAAACACGCTTTTCCACCTGGAGACAGAACAAAAGAGTCCTGGGGAAGAGGCAGAGGTTTTCACAGTTTTCCCAGCAGCACCAGAGAGCAGAACCGTGTCCGTCCGGGCGGTGTGGGAACCCGCCCACGAGGCTCTGCCGTCACGTTGTCGCCGGGGCGGGAAGTCCGCGCCCGGCCCCTCGCCGCGGCGCCCACTGGCCTCTGCCCCTCGCCGGGCTGCATGGGCGCCATGGGGACCCGGCTCGGAGATGCCAGGCTCGCGGCCACGGCCCCTCGGCGGCGCGGCTGCCGCGCAGGGACGGCGCCGGGACCTCGCGCGGGGCCCCTGGGCCGAGACTCACGGGGGACTGGGCGCGGAGAGTGAGGACGGCTGAAGGTCGTGGGGGTCCCTGCCTCGCGAGTCTTCTGTCCCTGGAGCAGCCGTCGGAGCCCGGACGACCTTCACCGGGAACCGGACATGACCGACGTCGATGACCCGTGCCAGGTTCAAGTTCACTCTCGGGCGTCCTCGTGTAAAGGCGTCGTCGGGCAGCACCAGCGAGAACGCCGGCGGCGGGGCAGCTCTGAGGGCTCGCTCGGACGTCTCACCGCCCGGCCGGCCGATCGCGCAGCCCCGTCCCCACTGGGCGGCCGAGCGCACTCCGACGCGGCCCGACCTCGGGGCTCCGGGTCCCGGGGGCCTCCCCAGCAGGTCTGCCCAGGGCTCGGTCCTGCCCCGACACCACCACTGACGGGCCGCGTGCGGGTGTCCCTCCCGGGCGCAGTCAGCCGGCCGAGGCCGCGCTGGCCAAGGGGCCCAGTGTGAGCGGCGAGGCCTGAGCCTCGGGGTGGGGGGCCCGGGGCGGCCAGGATGGGGGGTGCGGGTTCGGCCGCCTCGGGTGGTCCCGGCCCTGCCCTTGCCCCCACAGGCTCCCCGGCTGCGGGGGCCCCGGAGTCCGCACCGCACCCCCAACACCTCACGCCCTCCCAGGCTCCACGACCCTCTTTGCTGGGGGCCAGGGCCCCTCCCGGGGGCCCGGGGTCAGGTGGCCTCCCATCTGTCAGCTGCGGTTTCCTGGAGGAAGGGGACCTGGGCCAGGGCAGCAGGTCGGGCCCACGGCTGCCCCGTCCCTTTCATCGGCCCCTCCCCGGCCGCCCCCCTGTCCCGGACGCCGGTGACAGATGGCCCAGCGTTCCCCTCGGCACGGGCTTCCGCGTTTTTCTTGGAGTCACAGCAAAGCGGCGATGGAGGCGGCACCCGTGGGTGCGGCTGAGCCTGTCGTCCCTGCCCGGAGCTTCTGTGCGGCCAGAGCTGCCCGGGGGCGGGGGGGGGGTGTCCCGGGGATGGCCCTGGTGTGCGGGGGGCACGGTGCCAGCCGAGGGGACGGGGTCGGGGCGAGCAGGGAGGAAACTGAGCGGGCCCGGCCCCTGTTATCTCGCACTCCAGGCTTCTGGGCTGAGCCACCAGCTGTGGCCTTGCCCTGTTTTCTCAGTTTTCTGTGTCGTCCTGTTTGACCTCACAACGACCCCGAAGCCGTGCTGGGCACGGGCCCCGAGAGGCGCCTGTGCTGTGTTGGGGCTGTCCGGTGTGGGGCTTGGGGAGGGATCCCCGAGTGCAGACGGCGGAGCGTTTCTCAGGCGCTGGCCCCGCGTCTGAGCCCCGGCTACTCCGCCCCCAGCACCTGTCGGCCTGTGACCCCCCACGTCACCCCCCCCACCGGGGTGGGGGGTGAGGCAGGCGGGGCTGGGGCCTCTCTGTCCCATCTGGACCCTGACGGACCCCCCGCCCGCCCACCAGGCCAGCCGAGAGGAGACAGTGGGGGGCCCACTCGGCACCCACTCCTGTGCTGGGGCGAGGCGGCGGCGGCGGGTCTGGCCCAGGTCTCCGCACACACTGCGCGTGGACGCCGCCGTGCCGACGCCGGCTGCGTAGTCAGCTCCCAGCCGCCGGGCCCCCGCCGTGCCCAGCTCCACCCTCGGCCTCGACCAGACGGCCCGACAGCCGGCCCGGGCCCAAGCCCGCCTCCGTCGCCCTCTGCGGAGGGGCTGCACGTCACCAGGCGCGGCCCCTCACGAGGGCAGTTCACTCACGAGCCGGGGAGGGGGACGGCGGGGGGGGGGGGCGCTCCCGGAGAGGCTGGGGCAGAGGAGCGGCCCCTGGGGCACCGAGGGCCGTGCTGCGGCTGCAGCAGACGCCGGCGGGAGGGCCCTCCGCAGAGCTCGGCCCGGCGCGGACTCGGGTGCTGACGCGGGAGGCCACCCCGCGCGGAAGAGACGGCCCCGTGGGTCCCGGCACCACAGCTCGCCGCCCAGGCCCGCCCTCCCAGGCCACGCCCCGGCCTGGGCTCCGGGCTCCGGGTCCCCGAGGACTGGCCTCCTCTCCGACTCTGGGTCGCCCTGCCCAGCTCCCGCCAGGAGTCCTGGCCCCCGCCCAGAGGACGGGCGTCGTCCATCGGAGGGGCTTCGGGCCCTGCTCCACCTGCTCCTGGTCGCCTGAACTTCCGGGGTCTGCCTGCGCCTCCTGCTGGGACCTGCCAGGGAACCTGGGCAGATGGGCTCCCATCAGCACGTCGATGCTCCCCCCACCGTCGTGGGCACGCGGGACCCCTTCCCTCCTTGCCCCACCGCCAGGGCCTCGTAGCTGTGAAGGGCCGTGGAGAACCGAAGGAAAGTGGCAGGAGACGGGAAGATGGAGGGATCCGTTTGCCACATTCTGGGGGTGCCATAGGCCAGTCCCCTCCCTGGCGTCGCCAAGCCCTGCCTCCCCCTCCACGCGGCCTCCCCACCCCCACCCCCGGCCCTGTGCCCGTCTCCAGACCTTTCCCTCGTACGAGGACGGCACCACTCCGGACAAGGCCCCTCGACTCCTGCTTGAGGTCGCCCTCACCAACGACTCCTGCAGCAGCTGGTCCACACTCCTGGGGCTCCCGGGGCTCCTGGGCCCTGGGGTGGGGCCGCAGCCTTTGCATTTGGGGGACACCACTCGACCCTTGGCAGAGGCCTGAGGTCAGCTTGCTGGGCCTGCTCCCCACGCCGATGCCAGTCGGTCACACGCAAGACGCCGGACTGGCCCGTGGCCACTCCGGGAGGCCTGGCCTGTGGCTGGTTCCCTGTCCCTCCGGCCGGGAACTGCACCCACGAGCCTGCTGACCCGTCCGCCAGCTGGAGCCTTCTCTCCCGCCAGCCGGCTTCCTTCTGTTTACGTTTCTCGGTGACCGTTGAGACTTAATTCGCAGTGATGTAGATGGACCTTCCTTTAAAACCCTCACTGAATCCCAGAACAGTGAGCAGCTGGCAGGACTGCTCTGGGGACTTACAGAGGTGAAAGCTGGCCCTCTGGTGGCTGCCTCAGCTTCGGTCCCCGGACGCCACCTGGCCTGGGCCCTGCGCCCCGGCCACCCCCGAGGAGCTGGAGGGTTTGGAGGCAGAGCCTCTGGCCCTGGGCTGCATTGGGCTGGGTCCCTGCAGGCTCCGGATCCAGCACTGGGAACCGGCCCTTCCCCAGTGGCCCGAGGCTCAGTGGCGTGAGGGACCCTGTGATTTTGCTTTAAACCCCTCATGTGCTTCCCCTGGAAGACGCTGCCCGCTGCGTCCACGCCCCCAGGCGGAGTGGACCTGCCCGTCCGCGGCTTCCCAGGAGCCCGAGAGCACAGGCGTCTGCCCAGCTGCCGGAGCCCCCTGGCCGGCACCTTGAGACCTCAGACCGGCTTCCCACGCGATGCAGCCAGCAGCGAGTGGCGTGTGCAGGCGATGGTGTCGTCCACGGTGCCCCGAGCCTGGACCGCAGGCCGCCGCCCTGAGGAGCGGTGCCCGTGGCTCGGTGGGGAGGGACGTGTTGCTTGGCGGTGCTCCCGAGAGCGGGGCTGGCGTCTGCGTCCGGAGCCGTCCCACACGTGTGTGTGCGCTGTGGCCATGGCTGCTGCCGCCCCTCTGCCCCGGTGGAGAGGGCGGTGAGCAGGGAGGAGGGGCCGGGAGCCTCCCTGGGGGTCGGGCACAGCGGGCGGCCCTGAGCGGTCCTCGGGCTCGCGGAGGAGGTGTGGTCGCAGCAGCAGCAGCGCCCGGGGGGCTGGCGGGAGCGACAAGGAAACCCGAGGTCAGTTCCCCAGAGGTGGCTCAGGCCTCGTCCTGTCCACGTGCGGCCACGGGAACGGCACCCACAGCTGCCCGCTGCCCGGTGGGGACGCCTTTCTGCGGGTCACACGCCCGGGAGCCCCCGCGGCGGGGCCCAGCGCGCCTGGGCATCGGCTCGGTGACTCAGGGGAGGGCACCGCCTCCTGAGTCACCGTGTGGGCGCCCCGCACCTGCCCAGCCTGGGAAACCGCTCTCCCAGGGCGGCCCCGCCCGGCCGGCGTCCCGTGGAGACACAGAGGGACACAGAAGTGGCCGCGGAGGCTGGCGGAGGTTCCCGGCCTCCACGGCAAAGGCTCGTCGCCTAGTTAAACGCCATCGGGCACCCCTGATCGCCGAGACGATGGGTGAATAGATGAATAAACCCACAGGTGAGCAAATCCGTACCTGAGAAAGGAGGCGGCAGAGGCCCCGCCCTCAGCCCACGCCCGAGGGGCCGGGCCAGGACAGCCGGGCCCTCAGCCTGGGCCAGGGGACCCGGCCAGCGCTCTCCGGCGCCTCGTCCCCACGAGGGCCCCACGAGTGAGGTCCCGCGTCCTGAGCGCCGCGGCAGGTCGGACGCGCCCAAAGGCCACGTCTGGCCTCCTCCTGCGGCTCCGGTGCCCCGAGGCCTCCCTGTCGCACTGTCCCCGCTGCGCCACAGGCGGGTGCACGGGGCTCCCAGCTCAGTGTCACGGCTGCGAGGAGTCACTGGCCGCCCGCTCCCATGCCCGCGGGGGACCCCACTCAGCGCTTGCGACCGCAGGGCACTCGCCCACGGAGCAGCCCAGCCGACCCCGGCCCACCAGGCAGCACGCGGAACAGGCCCGACACCCGTCCGCCCGGGGCTTGGGGCTCGGGGACACTCACGACGGGGTTTCAGGCTTAGCCGGAGCAGAGGGGACACGGGGTCGCACAGCCTCCTGGGAATCGAGGGTCACGCGGCCCTGCGGGGGCTCTGTCCTGGGAGTGCCCCGAGGAACCACGGACTCGCGCGGCGGCTCCCGGGTTACGACCTGGCTCCTTAGCCGCCTGGGGCGCCGGCTCCTCGCTCAGTGAGAGGAGAGGCCGGCCGGACGACACGAGGCCGTCGTGTCCCTGGCGGATCTCCCTCAGACCCGGGAGCCGGCACAGAGCGGCCGCTCCACGCGCCCGGCGAGAAGTCGGCCTGCGCCCCAAGTGTGGCCACGGTGACCTTTCGAGCCTGGGGGCCGGCCAGGCCGCGGGTAGAGCCTTCCCGACACCCTCAGAAGGCGGCTGGGGCGGCCTCGGAGCGCTGGCCGGCCTCCCCGCCGAGGGGCCTGGCGTGCCAAGGGCCAGGGCTGGCCCAGACCGCCCTCCCCCAGCAGTTCCGGCCGGGGCATCGAGCTCCACCCTCCGAAGCTCTCCCAGGGCCCAGGGGCATTAAAAGTCGCTCTTTGAACCACACCTCGACTGTCTTCCTCTCGCTAAGGCGCGGATGGAATGCGCGTCTCCGACCCTTGGCCTTCCCACAGACTCGGCCGCGTTCTTGACCTGTGTCCCGCTTTGGGCCCGCCCACCCGCCCGCCCGGAGTCGCCCTGAGACGGGGTCACACCGGGTGGGGGTGGGGGCTTCCACACAGAGCCCCTCCATCCAGCCCCAGACACCAGCCCTCCCCCTTCCCTCCCCCTTCCCTCCTCCTCTCTCCTTCTTTCCCCTTTTTTCGTGCAAGGAAAAACTGTATTGTTTCCTCTTGGTGCTCGGTGGAGGGAGAGGCTCAGGCCGGGCGAGGCCCTGGGCTGGGAGGTCGCCCAGCCCAGCCCAGCCCAGCACCCGAGTGTGGTCTTCAGGGCGCGTCCGACCTCCTGGCTCAGGGGCGGTCCCAGCGGGCCGTGGTGGGGGGGCTGCGTGGGCAGGATGCAGGCCAGCGGGTCCTGGCACCCTGCGGCCCTGCGCCTCCTGGGCCAGCTCGTGGAAGGACGGCCCACACCCTCTGCACGCCCACGAGGGACCCAGGCCCGGAGAAAGGTGGACGAGGAGGCCACAGATGCAGGTGGACCGGGCGGCGGACAGCAGGCTTCCCCACCGCAGAGGATGAGTCTCGGGGACCTGGGGGCTCACAGGCAGTGACAACAAGCCTCCAGCCACACCGAGGGTGTCAGCTGGCCCTAGAGGCAGGGGACAGATTCAACTGGAGGGGTGAGCCGGCCCCAGGGGCCTGCACCTCCCACCGCCGCACAAGCAGGAGACAGGTTGGCGTGGCCACCAGGCACCGCGGCAGGTGACCTCAAGACCTTCTCCTCTGCCCGGTGGCACTGGAGGCCACCACCCTTGCCTGCCACCAATCCTGTGGGGCCGGTGGGGTGCCCCCCCCCACCCATGACTGACCCTGGGGCTCCCGCGTCCCTGCGGCCCTGGCTGCCCTCCCGAACACAGTCGGGTCAGAGTGGCCGCTTTCCTCCACACTCGGGGGCGGCCGAGCCCTCCCCTGCCTGTTGTGACTCAGGGCCTTTTGAAAACGTTGACCCTTTATTTCACATTTTTTAAAAACTGCAAACACCGTAGAGCTCCCTAAGAAGTTCACTGAAAGTAGTTAGACTATCAAAGTGCAACTCAATAGAGCATAATTTTTATCCAAATGAGTGGGGTCAGGGGTTCAGTTCAGTTGCATTTTCTGGTTGACTCATGCTAGACTAGAAAAACCCTTTTTCTTTTTACCTTGTTTTAAAATCTTACTAAAATTATGTGTATGTGTATATATATATATGTGTGTATATGTGTGTATATATATATGTATATATGTATCGGTCCTCTTAGGAAGCAGACAAAAGCAACAAAGCAGAAATGCTCGTGTCCAGATGGCTGGACACCGTAGCCTGGACCCCACCCCCCCACCCCCCCCCCACCCCCCCCCCCCCCCCCAGCAGGGCCTGGGACAGAGGGGCTGTGGCCGGGCAGCAGGGGGCGCTCCGGGGCTGGGGACCGGAGGACAGGGAGGCCGTGCTGTGACCTCACGACGCTGCGTCGCCAGTCAGCCCCGCAGCGCACGGCTCACACGGCACCCTGGCTCAGCTCGCCGCTTCCTCGGCACGGGAAGCCCCGTGGCTCCGTGGGGCTCCTCCTGGGCCACGTCCACTGCCCCCAGGCTGGACAGGCAGCACCGGCGCCCAGGCTGCCCGGTGGCACACGGGCCCCCTGTCCCTGCTGCCAGGGGACGGGAGCCCCCGTGTCCTGCCATCCGGGTCTTTCCAGGGAGCAGACCACGGCGTGGCTGCTGGCCGGCGCTGCGGGCAGAGAAGGAGGGAGAGAGTGGCGCCCGAGGGGGGTGTCACACTTCACAGCCTGAGCCCCGAGTGACACGCCGACCCCTGGGCTCCGGTGCGTCCGTGAGAAGGAGGGACCTCAGGGGCCTGTCCTCGACGGCTCTGACCTCCCCGTGATGTCATCAGAAGGGTCTAGACGGAGACGGGCGTGTGATGCTGAGGGTCCCCCAGACTGGCCCAGCTGGACTTCCTCTTCCTCCCCCCGGGGAATCCCTCCTGGGCACTCCCCCCTGGGCACTCCCCCCCTTGCTCCCGGGGGACACCCGCCCGCCCACTCCTCTTCTCTCTCTTTCACCACTTGTGTCTCCCGCCTCTTGTGGGGCGCAGACCCACCGCCCTCCGTGTTTCCTTTCCATCTGCTTCCATGACGCCACAACTGGCTAGACAGGGAGGGAAGCCCCACGCTGACCGTGCGGTGTGAGCAGAAGGCCCTGGACCGCCCGGCCCTGTCAACCGGTGTCCCCACGGCCAGGACCGCCCGTGTGTGTCAGCTGCGATCACTGCCGAACCTGCGCCCGGTCCTTCTGCACCGTCCTGGGCAGGGGTGCCGGCCGGGACATCGGCAGCCGGCATCACATCTTGACCCACCTAGACTGAAGCTGGAAGTTGCCGGGGGAGACACAGGGGAGACGTGGAGAAGGCAGGCGGCCCACTGGGCGAGGACACCATCCCTGAGCGCCAAGGCCCGGGCGGCTGCGCCCGGAACAGCCTCCGGGGTCCCAGGAAAGTCCTGCAGGAGCGGGCGGACGTGACTGCATCCCGGCTGCTCCTCGGCAGAGCCCCTGCACCTCAGCAGAGACAGGAGCGGCTCGGGAGGGCCGAGCCCTCGAGCACTGCTGGGGGCGCACCTGTTCTCTGCAGCTTCCTCCTGAAACTCCACCGACATGACCACGAGGACGAAGGAGCCAGGGAGGAGGTGGCCGTCGACAAGAAGGAGGCCGGCGGGGGAGGCGGCAGTCTGGGCTCCGCCGAAGGGCCGGGAGCCCCGCACAGAAGGGTTGCAGACGGGTGTCCCCAAACCTGAAGCCAGTGGATGCTCAGTGTGTCTCCCTGCCCCGAGGGGGGTAACAGGGACCCGGTCCTCCCTCTCGGTGCTCAGCCACCCTACCATGCGGCGCTCGCCTCACAGCCCAATGTGGCTGCTTCAGCACCTGCCATCAAGCCCACTCTCCCATCTCAGGTCCTACCAGAGGGTTGCACGCTTCATGCCCACTCAGGTGCACAGGTCATGGTACAAAAGAGCCTGGGACATGTACGCCCTCCTCCACCCCGGTCTTGGGGACACTTTGGAGGAAGTGGGGGCTAGAGGACAACAAGTATGATGACGATACTCTGGTGACACTAAAAAGGACAGAAACCCTCCTCCTAAGAGGTGCACGCTGAAGTGTGTGCAGGGGAAGTGGCACGTGTCACCGTGCAGTTAAAACGTCAGTAAAAACGTCAGCGAATTTCTGCCCCGCCCTCGGGGGAAGGAGAGACGCCCCAGCGTCAGCCCAGGGCGTGGGCCCAGACGGCGCAAGGCCGCCCGCACTGTCGCCCTCCGCGGCCGGAGGAGGCCCGCAGAGACACACGCATGGTCGCGACCGGAGGGGAAGCCGAAAGGAGGCTGGAGACTCGATGGTGAAAGACGGGTGGCCGGGGGTGGGGGGGGCCCGAGAATGCTCTGGGGGGGGGGGGGCTGAGTGTAAAAGCATGTCCAAGTTATGAAAAGTGTCACTTTAGTGAAAATAAAAACGAAGGAAAACAGTAAAGCAGCAGGAAAAGTTGCGCAGAGGACAGCTCGGGGGCCGCTGGGTGCTCAGGGCAGAGAAACGAACAAGCGCAGGGCCACGTGGGCCCCCGGCCCCCCCCCTCCCCGGGGTGGTCGGGGTGGGCCTCCCTCGGCCGGGCACCCGGCCCCGCACGCGGCTGGGCGGCCGCCCCGGACCGGCGGCACCGAGCTCCTGCACACTCGATGCCTCGGGAGCGGGAAGGAGGCCGAGAGCTTGGACCCTAAATGCTCACGACTTTAAACCGGGATCTGGCGGAGGATTAAACTGGGTTTCAGACCTAATTGCTCTCACTTAAAACAACACTAAAGCAAACGTGAGACGGCGTTTGCCTTGGAGGAACACCGCCTTCGGCGGCTCGGCTCGGCTCCGGCTCCGGCTCCACCCGGGGCCTCACCAGGGAGGGCTTTACCCTGCCGGCTGCCCGCGCGAGACTCCCGGGAGGCGAGGCCGTGGTGTCTGCGGACGCTGGGCGTGTTTTTACATGGAGCCGTTGGCTGCTTCGGGGAACGGTTCGCCCCGATCTCTGCCTCCAGCCCCGGAAGCCAGCCACGCTGCTGCCGCTGGGAGAGGGAAGAGTGGGGGCCTCACACGTGGTCCAAGTGGCCCCACGCCCCGGGAGCGGTGGGTCGGGGTCCCCGTGGGGCCCGGGGCTCCGGGTGCCAGAGATGGAGACCGTCACTCAGAGGGGCCTCCGGCCCCGGGCGCCGCTCCAGGCGGCGGCGGCAGTGGCAGCGGGCGTCTCTGCAGGGGCCTGTGGCGGCTGGGCAGGCGCTCGTGCGTTGCTGGGCACGGAGCAGGCTCTGGGGCGCCTGGAGCAGCGGCTGTGCCGGGCCGGGCCCAGCGGTCGAGATGGAGAAGCCCCCCCCCCCCAGAACAGCCTGTGGCCACGGTGAGAGCTGCCGCGTGGGCCACCTGGGAAGGAGCTGGAGGAGAGAAGCAGTGACGGACGCAGCCGCCGCCCCCCGGCCTCTGGGTTCTCGACCAAACGGATCTCCGCTCGGAGTCCCCAGAAAAGCTGCTCACACAGCAAGGGCGGGGCTCCAGGGGCCTGCGCCCCCTCCCGGCCCCACCACCCGCCACCCCGCTCCCCTCCTCCAGCGGCCCGGGCAGGGGACGGAGGGACAGCTCTGGTCGGCCCAGCGTGCAGGCCCTCTGCCCCTTGCCTCGGGAGTCCCCCCTGGGAGGGAGAAAAGAGAGAGAGAGGGATGAAAACACATGGTCATAAATCTGGGCTCTGTTTTTATTGGTGTTTCTATTTCAGAGTCTCGGTTTGGAAAAAGACGTTTTATGCCTTCCAGGCTACCTCTGTGGTGGCGGGGAGATCGTGATAAATGCAAAAGTGGAGGGAAAAAAAGAAAGTCCTTTTCGGATCCAAGAAAACACAGCCTGTTGCCCAGCCGTTGGCCCCCAGGCCCCTCATCCCGCCCGAGCCCCCCCCACCGGTCCCATCTCGGTGCCGCTCCCCGGGGTCCCTGGGCCACGACACCTGCTCCCGGGGTTCCCCTCGGACGCAGCCGGAGGCTCCGGCGGGGAAGCTGCTAGGCGGAGAGTGGGCAGGTGGGCGTCTCACGTGAACCGGAGTGGAAAGCGTGCAAGTGTGACGGCCGGCAGGGCGCCCTTGGCAGCGAGGGGAGACCCAGGGGCCCACACCTGCCTGGATCCGCCGTGTCCTCCCGCACGCGCCCTGCCGTGCGGGGGCACACGGGGTCCGCAGGCCAGATCCGCATGGACCCAGCTGACGCGGGGCGGCCTCCCGCCTGGCCGTGAAAACACGGCTTCCCGCACGCCGCATGTGCCCGCCCGTGTGCGCGGCGGGGACGCTCTGCCCTGGCCGCCAAGAGGAGGAGGTGGGTTAATCTGCTCCAGCTGTGCCCGCGACGGGGGTGCGGTGGGGGCCCCCCGCCAGCAGCTGCGAGCAGGTCCGAGTGTAAACCGAGCGCAGACGAGGGAGGGAGACCCAGCTGGGCTTGCTCCGCGGCCCAAACACAGCACCTCCCTGGGCCTGGCCGGCTGACAGCGGAGACGGGAGGGACTGCTCTGAGCCCCAGGTACTCTGCGAGCTGGAGGCCGGCGCGGGGGGGGGGGGGTGGGGCGGTGGGGGCGCGGGCGCCTGCGATACCTCCGGCTGGCAGGCGCCCCTGGCAGCCACGTCCCCGGAACAACGCCCTGGTGGGCGGGCTGCACCCGGGGCCCTGGACTCGATGGCCGCCCCCAAGGAAACCGTGGCTGGGAGGGAGCCCAGCCCGGCACCACCCAGCCCCACACGCCGGGCGCCCGGGCACTCCCACCGCGGGGCCTCGGCCTCCCGCCCGCCGCAGCCACCGGGAGGGCAGGTTCTGCCGACAGCAGGAGGCGGCCAGGCGGGGAGGGGGGTGGAGGGAGCAGGCTGGCAGCCCAGAGGGCCCGGGGCGTCCCCGCTGAGGGGGCACTTCCAGGGGTTCTGCTGGCGCTCTCTGCTGAAAACCGTTCCGGTCATGCCGCTCGGACACTTGGCCACGGGCTGCCAGGCTCCTCCGGGGAGGGGGCCGGAGACCAGACTGGCGGTGGGGCCGCAGCCACCCTCGTCCGCCGGAGTGTGGGGAGCGCGCTGCGGCGGGGCACGCGCGGGTGCTCCGCGCAGGTTTGCTGAGTGGGGGCGGCGCACGCTCCCCCCCACATGTGGCGGCTGACGGTGGGGCGGGGCGGGGAGACTGGGGGGGCTGCGGGAAGGGGGAGGTGGGGACGGCGCCGAGGGTGCAGCCACTCCTCAGAAGAGGCCGGGGGCGGCTGGCACTGGGAGCCTGCGGCTCGCCCTGGCCCCGGGCACGGCCCCCAGTTCTCCCCAGAAATGCGAGGCGGGACCCGGAGGCGAGAGGCCCCGTGCCCCCAGCGCCTCGTCCGTGGGGCCCTCGCTGCCTCACTCAGCCGCCGGCAGCCCGGCGGGTGCGTCCCGTCTGCGGACTCGGGGACCGGGGCACATGGGGTTTGTCCCTAGCCGACAGCTGTGCTGGCTGCGGAACCAACAGGACCTGGGGCCCCGGGTCCGCTCCCTCGGTCCCCACGGGCCGGGCGTCCACACGGACATGGCTGTGCCCTGGGTTCGGGGCCTCAGCCCGGCCCAGGCCGTGGGAAGCTCCTGACCCCGAGGTCCCGGCTGTGGGACTGTGGTCCCCGCCCCCTGCGCCTGCCTGCTGCCTCCTCCCCGGGGGCCCCGGTCACACCGTGACCCCCTCGCTCCACGCCGCTCACCAGAGGGCCCCTTGCTCCCAAGGCGCCGCTGACAGACAGCAAAGGCCGCCGCCCGGTCAGCGCAGTCGCAGGGAGACACCGGCCCCACCCCTGCCCCCGCCGATAGGCACTTCTCCACCAGGTTTCTCACAAGGAGCGGCCCTCGGCCAAGGCCGTCAGCCGGGTCCTGCCGAAACCTGCAGGAACGGGGAGGGTCGCACCCCTGCCTGCCCGCCCAGCCCGTGGGGACTGGCCACCCAGGGTGGCGCCCGGCGGCCCCCCGGGCCCCGAACCCCGGCAGACGGGGTGCAGGGCGTCCGCGGCGGAGCCGGCAGCCCGACCCGTGCCCGGGCTTTGAAGAGCTGACGGGGAGAGAAGAGTGTGACAGATCTGTCCGTTCCTCTCGCTGATCACGGCGCGACACGACAGTGTTTCTGACGGACGGGGTTAAATGAAATACAGCGCGAAAGCCACGCCTCCGTGTTTTCACCCCTTTCATGTGGCCACCAGACGCCCCGCGTCGCACATGTGGTTCCCATCAGACTCCCGCCCGACAGTGTCTGTCTGGGGGCCGCCGTGGAAGTCTCCACCTCCCGCCGGGTTTATGGGACCCGTGCACAGTCCACACGTGTGCACACGTGGTCTGGGGTGCGCACGGGCCACGCACGACGGGCGTCTGCGGGAAGCGGGTCTGATTCCCGTGATCCCCATGTTCCCGGGCCTCGGGTTCTCCTGCTGCACACGGCTGAGCGGGGACAGGCCACGCGGCAGCACGTGGTCTGGGGTGACCTTTCTGCCCAGATGCGGGACTGACTGCTGGTGACAGCAGAGGCCCACGGGACACGCGTGTGGGCCGCAGACAGAGACGCACAGAGCAGGACAGCGGCCGGGCCCACACGCTGTCCTTTCAGACGGGTGTGTTGCCTCAACACGGACACATCACGCCCCACACCGCGTGATGCCACACGGGAACACGGGCCGCGTGCGTTGTAGCGGCAGGAGCCTGGGTGCCCCGAGGGCCCAGGGCTGACGGAGGCGGCCCCCCAGTTTCTGTCCGGGCTGCTGGGCCTCCTGCCCGCGCTGGGTCGCAGTGAGGGGAGGAGCAGGTTCCTCCCTGCACACCGGGCCAGCACCCCTCCTGCGGTCCCCAGGGGACTCTGGAAAAGGAGAGGGCTCCCCCCCACGCCCACCCAGCCCCCCTCGCTCGCCTGAGCCCCAGCTGTTCCCTCCCTCCACCCCTCTACCGGCAACCTCCACCCCGCCGACTGGGGCTGTGGCATCTCCAGCTGGAGACAGCTGTGGCGGAGGACGTGCTTTTATTTGGGTGGCCACCCTGACCCCTGCCAGGTGCCCCTGGGCCACATGACCGGCCCCAGCCCCCTCCCCAGCCTTGGTCCTGGCTCAGGTCGGGCAGCCCGGCCCCGGTGACCCTCTGGGGAGGGGCTGGGGCCCCTGCGGAGGAGCCATCCAGCCCAGGTCTGGGGTCCCCAATGGTGCCAGGCCTGCCGGAGGAGGCAGAGGGGGTGGCACAGGCCTGCACTGGGGGGAGGGCTCCAGGCAGGGGGTGGAAGGATGGGTGGAGGCCGGGCCGCGAGGCCCCGCCTGCCCAGACGCACTCCCTGAGCCGCGGTCATGCTGGCTCTGAGTTCCGCGTCCCTGGCCGTCTCCGGGAGCCCTGGGAGGGCCCCAGCACAGCGGTCCCAGAACGAAGGCCGCTGTGGGTTTGGACGTGGGGAGCAGGGGTGGCTGGGAGCTGGGGCGTCTCGGGCTGACGGGGACTGACTCTGTTCCCCCAAAGCCGCTCCCTGGATTTCCACGTAAACCGGGGGCTGCAGCCACTTGGAGGTCGATTCGGTTCTAATGGGATCCCAGTGCAAAACGCAAATGCATGTGCAGTGTGGAAAGGCCATCAGCCATCCACACGTTAGTGCGAATAAGCCCAGGGCTGCTTCTGTCCCGAACTACACTTCAGCTGCTGAACGGCCGTGGAGCTCTGAAGAGGTCAAGGGTCGAGGGCAAGGGCCAAGGGGTCAGGCAGGCCCTGTGCGCCCTGTCCTCCCGCCCCAGGACCCGCTGTGGGAAGCCGCCTGGTGCAGCAGGCTCCTCGGGGTGGACCGAGTTCTGAGTAGCAGGCGAGGTTTTGGACCCGGAAGCTTGTTTCGTTGGAGAGCTTCCTGTTCCTCTCTGGACACTTCCTGCAGGAGCCCAGCACACCTGAAGAGCTGTGTCTGCGAGACGCGGCTGTTGCAGCGGCCACGGAGGTGAGCACAGCGTTCACGAGGACGCAGGGCTCCGGAGCGCGCAGTGCGGCCTGTGGGCCGATGTCCTGGGCCGGCCGTGACGAGTGTCCTGAGCTGGGGCTCAAACACCAGAAGTGTACCGCCTCCCAGTCCTGGGGACCGGGCGTCTGAGGCCAAGGGCTCGCAGGGCCAGGCACACTCCGAGGCCCCAGGGAGGGTCCGTCCTGCCTTGTCCTTCTGGGGTCCCCGGCGTCCCTGGGCCCTGTCCCCCCTCCCTCAGTCCCGCAGGGAGGAGCCACGGCTGCCCCCACACTCCCCGACGAGGAACCTGAGGCTCCGCGCCCCCAGTCCTCCTCACAGGCGCAGACCCGCCCCTGGGATGCAGGGCCGGTGAGGGCCGCCAGACCCGGGCCCGCAGAGGGCCCAGCAGCTGAGGCCTCCCCCGTGGGGGGCCGAGAGTCTGCCCCCCGCTTTGGAAAGTAAAATCTGGGGTTGCCAGTCCCCACAAAGGGCACCTACGTCCCCGGGGACCCAGCAGGGACCTGCCCGGCCTGCGTGACCAGCAGACGGACACGCCAGGGGAGCAAGCCAACCGGGAGGTGGTCCGGACGGCGGTGCAGAGCCCGGCACCTCGGCACCGGCAGACGCATCTGCGAGGGCACCTCCCGGGGGTGGCGGTGAACTCTGGACACAGTCACAGCGGCGCCTGGGCGCTGAGCGTGGCGGGAGGCGGGGCCAGCTCTGCTGTCTCCGTGTGACTCATGGTCCCTCGTCTGCTGCGGGTTCCCGGGCCTCGCTGCTCCCTTGGGCTCTGCCTGGCGTGGGCCCTTCCGTCGGGACAGGCCTGTGTCCTGGTGTGCGGTCACACCGCCGCGGGCACACCCCTGTCCTGGGGGTGAGTGCGGCTGCCTCCCTGGGTGGGGGGCACAGCAGAGGGGAGGGGGGACCGCAGCGCCCGTGGGCCCCTCTGTGAGAAGTCGCCCCTGCCTTGTCTCCTGGGGGGAGGAAGTTGGACGCACAGGATGTCCCCGGGACACTGGACACCAGGGCCACCAGGCCTGGGGAGTCTGGTGCCCCTTGAGAGTGGGGTCTCGGACAACCAGCGGGACGGAGCCTACAACTGGACCCGGTGCGTCCTCACCCCTGGGACCAGCACACGGTGCTGGCGCCTCAGTGCGGCGTGCGTCCCCCGGCCTGCGCCTCGCACTGGGGCCGCCGGGTGTCCCCCTCTCCGGCCGGGGCGGCTCCATGGAGCTGGCGCTGAGCACACGTCTCGTCGCTCCCGGACCCGAGTCTGCCGGGTGCCATCGGAGCGCCGGCCGCCCGAGCAGCCCCGTGCCCCCCGAGGGGGCCCCCCCGACAGCTCTGCCCAGGGCCCCGGAGCGGCGCTCGACGGCCACAAGAAGCCCAAAAAAAAAACAGCCGCTTTGCCGTCCTCGGGGACACCTTTTTGTAGACACCCCAAACCGTCCCCTGTCACTGGGAACCTCCACACGCCGTACCGTGACAATGCCCCCTTGGTCCCTCACATCCCAGGACACGTGGCCTCAGGCCTGGCCACTCGCGGCCCCCACAGGCCCCAACAACCGCTGCAGACCGGCTCCTGGACACGGCCAGCCGCCTCCGGGCCGAGAGGGCGAGGCCCCGTGAGACCTGCCTTCCCCTGGGGGCGGTGCACAGCGCTGGCCGGCCGGTGCGAGCTCGCAGGCCCCCTTGCTCCGAGGTGCCAGCGTCCTCCTGGCGGCGGGGGGGTGGGGGCCTCCTGTCCAGCAAGCACGGCAGGCAGCCCCTGCTCTCTCCTTCCCAGTGCTAAGGCCACAGGCACATCCCAGAGGCACAGCCCCAACCCCGGCGTTTCAAATGTCCGCAGTGCTCAGGGGGCCTCGGGGCCTCGGCCACAGCCGGGCCGTTACCCCGTGGCCCGCACACACCCCCCCCCACCCCGCAGAGCCACCCGCACCCCAGCCTGCGAGGGCCCCGCGCCCCACACCCAGAGCACTGGGGTCGGGGGGACAAATCCGCCCCCCGTCCCACCATGTGGAGTGTGTTCGTTCAGAGCACGGAGGTGCCTGCTGGTGCCAGAGCTGCTGCACAGGCTGCTCGTGAGACGCAGCGGCCAGCCCCGCGGGGGGTGCTGGTGCGGGGCCGGCGTCAGCGCCCCAGGCCCTCAGTGCAGGCCCAGCCAGCGGGCCCGGCGCTGCTCGCGGGAGCCGTGGGGTCCCCCCACGGAAGGGGAGCCCCGCTCCGCGGCTTCTGGGCTCGACAGACTTGACGCGAGTTCCCGGCGATCCAGACGCCTCGCGGCCAGCAGCCGCACGGGACTGGACGGGGTCGGCGGTGGGGGGCCGCACGTCGCCGGCGCAGACAGGCTGAAATTTACGGAGGTGACCTGGGCCTCGCCGGGCCCCGTGACAGGGTGTCGAGTGAACGATGCTTAGTCACCGCACGCCGGGCCAGGTCGGGCGGGTGAGGAAACACACGAAAGGTCAGACAGTAGGAGTTTGTCTAGACGCTCTGTTTTGGATCCCACGCGGGTGTCTCCGTGGCAACCCTCGCAAACACCACGGTTTCAGCTGTGGCGTGAGGGGCGTCCTTCTCTGTCGTGGGCTGGAGCCTCTGCCCGCTGACCCCGTCCGGCCCCCGGGGCCCCGACCTGGAGGCGCAGGGAGCACCCTGGGGAGGCCCCGCCCCTCAGGGCCCCTCTGGCGACGCCCAGGCCTGGGAAGGACGCTGCGTGGGAGGGAGGCCCGGCCCTGGAGAAGTTTGTCCAAGGTCCTCGGGAAACGTGCCCAGAAGCAGAAGTGGCTCATTTTCCCCTGGGCCTGGCAGAGAGGCGGGTGTGTGGCCCGTCTCTCCGTCACTTGTCCTGGGTTTGGAGCAGACCCTCTGGGAGCTGAGGAGGGGACGTCACGCGTGGGACTGAGGTGTCCCTGCCCGGGTGCTGCCAGGGACTGAGGGGACCCGGGTGCGGGAGAGAGTGTGGGGCCGGGGGCTGGAGAGGGGAGGTCCCGGCAGCCTCTCGTCCCCTGCCCGGTGGCTCCCAGTGTCCCAGGCGGCTGCCTGCCAGTGGGCGGAGGTCAGGGTGCGCCCTGCACCCCCGGCCACAGGACGCCCACCGCTGAGCCGTCCAGCCGGGCGTCAGCAGCTCGGCCGACCTGCTCCGCGGAATGGGGCCGAGTAATGACAGAGAAAACAGCCCCACAAGCGACACGGCCCTGCAGGGCCGGCTGCGCTTCTGACGTTTCACTGTTGCTGTTTTTACTGCTCCCAGACTCCCCCCGTGCCGCGCCCCACTCGGACGCCGTCCAAACCGGCCTGTGCTGGACGCCTTCCCCTGGGCGCCTGGGGCGGTCGGCTGGCTCGCCACCTGCCCACTCGAGAGCCAGTGGGCCCCCGCGCCGCCCGCCCCACTGGCCCGATGCGTGAGCAAGCGCAGGGGCACGTGGCCAGCCGCCCCCCCCACCCCGTGTCCACACCCGGCAGGGACTCGGCGGGAAAGGAAAACCATGGGCCACCGTCCCTGGGGAGCACAGACCAAAAGCCCCCACACGTACGGGAGAACCACGTCCCACAGGTCACTCAGTGTAAGGAGCAGACGACACGACCTCGCGGGGTCGACTCCGGGGGCGCGGGGCGGGGCAGCCCCAGCCAGCCAGTCACGCGACTCGCCCCATCAGCACGGCCAGCGGCGCCGGGGAGCACGGGACGAACTCCAGCGCCCGCTCGTGAGCAGCGCTCAGCAGCTGTGCAGGTGCACACAGGGGAGCTGCCTCCGCCCATGGGGGCCGCCGGCGAGGAGCCCACCGCTGACGCCGTTTCCCTAGCAACCTGCCACAGCGTTTCCTGTACGGCCGCCCCCCGTCACCGGCTATTCAGCACCGTCCCGGAGTCCGGAGAAGCCGCAGCCTCCGCGGCAGGTCACGGGGCCACCCCGGGCTCACTGGGCAGGCTGCCCACGCACACGGGACTCGGGTCGCGGACACTCGGCCGTGCCTGCAGTGACAGCCGCCTTCACTGGTGGTCTGTTCCACTGGCTTTGAAAACACTTTGTTTCTCCTTCATCTGGGGACAGGCCCGAGGAGGCAGGCCTCCCGGCGGCAGAGGGACGCCCGCCCGCGTCCTGACTCACGGTCTGCCTGTCCCTCGTGGAGGGGCAGCTGCTCGGGCGCCGGAGGGGCCCTGGACATCGGCACCTCTGGCTCTCCCGGCCTCCCCCCGGCCCTGGCGCCGGCTTCCGTCCAGGTGCTGAGGCCTGCCCTTCCTCTCGTCCCCCCGCCTGCCCGGTCCCCCTCCCGGCCTGGCTCCTGGCACGTCTCTCGGTGGGCGGGCCAGTCGGGGAGGACAAGCCCACCGGGGCTGGGCGTCCGGCTCCATCGGCTGTAAGACGCCGCGCTGGTGTTCGGGTCCCCGAGTCCGGGCCCAGGCCTCCTGCCCCCGAGCCTCCGTCTCTGCCTCCGGGCCCGGGGCCTGCTCAGCAGCGAGCGGCGAGAAGTGGGGCTGAGCCGCCTCCACAGGCTGCGGTGGAGCCTGCGCTTCTGAGAACCTTCCACCCCGATCTGGGACGCGTGGGGCAGACACGCACGCAGCCGTGCCTGACAAAGAGGAGCCCGTGGGAACCTGCCGTCCGCCTCTGCTGCAGGAGGCCCAGGCCTGCGGCGGCCCTGACGCTGGCCCGTGAGGCCCGGGAGGGACAGGGCCAGTCCCCGCAGGGAGCCCTGCCTTGGGAGCCGCCTGCCGCTCGCAGCACACTCCCGGGGGAGGGGGAGTCCAGCGGGTTCAGTCCCGTCTCCGCCCTCGAAGTCTGGGTTCCCACCTGTCCCCTGGCGGTCAGGACAAGGGGGAGGAGCTGTTTTTACAAGTTCACAGCCCAGACGCAGGGAAGGCTGCCCTGGACGGACAGACGGACACTCTGTCCTGGTGGACCCTGTGCTGTATGAGGCTGAGGCAGGCCCTCAGCCACCGCCCACCCTTAGGACCAGGGGCCCCTGCCTCCTGTGACACCCCCTCCCCCTGCTGGTTTTCCAACCCCTTGTCCGCTGGGGGTTGGAGCCCCCGCCCGAGCCCATCCTCCCAGCTCTGGCAAAGAGGACCAGGTCTCTACTTCAAACCATGCACTGAAGAGACAGGTGGGATGCAGGGGGTGGGGGTGGGCACAGTGCAGATACCCTGAGCACCAGGGTGCCGGCCAGTGTGCGGGGCCCTGCAGTGGGGGACCAGCAGGGAGAGCCAGAGTGGCCCGTGAGGGGGCACCCGCATGTGCATGTGTGTGTGGTGTGTGCGCCCCTTCCCTGCACAAAGGCCCAGCTGGGGCTGCTGGCTCCACCGGGGTCTGGCCCATCTGCCCCGCATCCGCCCCCTCCTCTCCGGTGCTGCTGGGCGGGCGGCCTCCAGGCCCCTGAGACCCCAGAGCTCTGGCACCCCCCAGGGGGCCGCCCTCGATCTCTGCATCACCAAGGCTGAGAACCACCGCCCAGCAGGTCCTGGGGGCCCTGCCCAGTTAGTCACAACGGCCCCAGGGAGCCCTGAGACCCTGGGGGCTTCCCCACGTTGGCCCCGCCCATGCCCCCACAGGCTCCCCTGCCGGGACATGGAAGCCCCCAAAGCACCCCCACCCCGTCCCCCTGCGAGGGCCCGGGGGCTGAAGGATGGGGCTCTCTGTAGAGGCCACCCCCACCCAGCGGGAGGCAGGAACGTGGGAGGAGGTGGGACCTGCCGGGACGCGGCCCGGCCCTCGGCACCCGGCCCGGCCCGGCCTCTGCTGTGGGAGGCGGTGTCGTAATGGAACCACCGCAGCTCAGCCACTAATTAGCAGTGACCTTGGCAACATCCCCGGCCTCAGTTTCCTTCCATAAAAGGAGGGCGGGGGAGGGGGAGGTGGTGACTGGCTGAGGGAGAAGCCAAGCGTGGGGCGGGCGTCAGCACCCAGAGACAGGGAGCCCCGGCCGGGAACAGCGACGCGTTTGCGCAGCAAAGTCCAGACAGACCTCGGCCCGTGTGTGAGCCGTGGCCCCCACGGGCCCTGGGGCCCTGGGGGATGGCAAGCCGCCGACACCCCGCCGAACCCCCCCCCCCAGAGCTGGGCGTGGACGCCTGCACCACTGCAGCCAGCCCCCGGACCCCGGGGCCAAGCCCTCGTCCTCCCGATGGCCCTGACAGGAGCCTGGAGGTGGGGGGGTCTGCTCACAACTGCCCAACACCCCTTCTTTGCCCCAGAAAATAGCGCCACAGGCTGGCGAGGGGCTGGGAGGCCCGGCACAGGCTGCCGTGGACCCCGCTGGCCACGGCCCACCAGGAGCTTCCGCGTGGGACAGCGCAGCCCACGCCGGTGGCGTGTCCCTGCCCCTGGGACAGAGCTGGGTCGAGGGCGTCCCTCGCTGGGCAGGGCCAGGCCCAGGGCCCCACGGGCTGCAGGTCCTGCCTTCCACCCACCCTCAGACCGCGGCCTGGGCTGCGTGGGGCTCTGGGACGGCCCGGCCACGTGGCTCCCGCACCCTCCCCTCCTTCCCACGTGTGGGGACGTCCAGGAGCACATGCAGGGGGAACGGTCCTGGGGGGTCCTCCTGGGAGAGCAGGGGTCGGAGAGGGACAGCGTTCCCACGAGGCCTCGGGCCTCGCTGCGTGACGTCAGCGCCCCCCAGGGGCGCTCGGCGCCTCCTTCTCTGACCCGACTGCTCCCCCCGAGAAGGAATAGGACCCCACAACCTGCCTCAGGCGGCACCGGGAACGCAGGTCATACGCAGCACTGACCCGGACGCAGGTCCCAGCCAGACCCACCCTCCCTGGCCCCCAGCATCCTGACTGGGCGCTGCCCCTACCCCCCCACACTCCGGCCCCTCCCCTGCCGGTCCTCCGGCCCCGGCTCCTGCGCAGCCTGGAGGCCCCTCGGGGCGAGCCGGCGCATGCACCGCGGTGTCCACACGGGGTGCTCGGCGTCGTCCGGGGCATCACCTCTCCGGCCGACTCCCTCCTTCCCGTTCCCCCTCCTTAGATGGGGCTCACCCAGCACCTCAGGGCCACGCGTCCCCAAGGAGCTGAGCGGACGCTGGCCTGTCACCGAGGGAGTGCACAGGGCGGCAGAAACGGGGACAAAGGGGATCTGCCCAGGGGCCGAATGGTTTAAATCAGGTTTTTTAAAAATCGGGAGCCCACAGCAAATGTGATGCAACCTGGCCCAGCAAGGAAGGGGCGCCCGAGGCTGAGCCGCCTTCACGGTGTCTGCTGCAACCCTCCTCCCCTGCGGGAAACCGAGCCCCGGGCACCCGAGCCCCAGGCGCAGGCGGGAAGAGCCAGGCTCCCTCCGGGGGTGAAAGGGCGGTGGTAACGCCAGGCCACTGCCTGGCTCCTTCTTCCTTAGTTCCAGTTCGTTTTAAACGCCCACTGGTGAGCGGGGGCTGCTACTCGCTGGCCCTCGGACCGCATCACAAAGCAGCTCGTGAGAGGCGACCCCTCTTCGGGGGCCTGGGCAGGCTGGGGGACCCCCCTCTCTGTCCCTGCCCGGGACACACCCTCACGGCAGGAGAGCCGCCCCAGGTCCCACCTCCAGGGGGAGCCAGAGAGCGAGTGCAGTTGACATTATTTTGTGGGGTTTGCATTATTTTGTGGGATTTTTTTTTAATCTATTGGGGAGTTTCTAAGGTGAAGCTAGGAAGTCCCAACAGCCCGAGTGAGCCCTACGCGATTCCGGAATGTTCCCTCTGACGGATGTACCAGGAGGAACCTGTTGAATGTAAAACTGGAGATCCCACAGCCATTTCCATAATTGGCCGGGAAAACCAACGCTGGGGAGGGCGAAGTTTTGTTTGAACTGTGCCTGATTCCACAAGAATCTCACTAGGGCAATTACAGTTTAATGAACGTGGCCGGTGCGGACGGCCCCGTGTTTCGCAATGGGCCCTGTGTGCCGCGGCAATTAGCAGCCTGCAAACGAGCCCGGGGCCTGCTGCGGGGGATGCGGCGTCTTCATTAAGGAGTTACAAATAAGGAGTCACCAATAATCTATGAATCTCCTTCCGAACACCCGGCAACACGCACGCATTCCTCCCCGAGGGGCCGGGGCTGCTTCAAGGGAACGGAGCACCTGCAGGAGGCGGCCTGCCGGTGTGTGCCTCCCACGCGGGCGCCATCGAAACGTCCGCATGCCGTGCAGGTCTTCACTCACCCCGGGGCCGGGGCCACGGTATCGCCAGCTCCGCTGCTCGAGGCTGGCCCTGGCCGGGACGGTCTGTCTGCCCGGGCCCCGCTCTCCACGGAGGCCGCAGCCCCAGGTCCACCCTGACCCTGCAGCGGCCCCCACGCTGGCCTGGAACCCCCCAGAGACCCGGAAGAGGCTCCCCCTGGGGACGACGCCCCAGCATTTGTTTAACGAAGGACCTTTCCCGAGGGCGGGTAAAGCAGATCAAATCCAGCACAGCGGGCGTCTCCTCTGGCCTGCCCTTCATCTTCCTCAGCAGCAAAGTCGTGTGATCTCGGTGGACTGCAGTCGGAGGAGAGCACAGGCCCGGCGGAACTGGTGACGTGGGGAAGACGCTCCAACAGCCCAAACCGGCGGGAAGAAAGGGAGCCAAGCCCAGGACGACTGCAGCGGACTGACTGTGCGCCGCAGCTCCCGGCCGGCTGATGGACGCAGCTCCCGGCTCCTCCTATTACTTGTGCTGGTCAGCATACTTTGGCCCTGATACAACTGTTTAAAAGATACGTAAATTTGTAATGGATGTTTTAATACAAAAAGCTTACAGAATCCGCTTGGGATTGAAAGCTAGGGCTGAGGGATGGAGGGAGACCGGGGTAAGGAGTCCAGGCACCGAGCCAGCAGGTGCCCCTGGGGCGGCCACTGCCCTGAGGAGGCCGCCGTCAGGGGGTGGACAGGGGTGGGGAAGAAGGAGCGCCCAGCTGGACATGGCCTGGAGGACGTTCTCTGTGTGATGTCAGAAGGAGCCTCCTGCAGATGCGCCTGCATTGGGAGCAGCTGGCCGCCAGGAATGCTGAGCCTCCTTTCATGCTGCGGGTCCTTTTTGCCTTGTCTGCTAGGAAGCTCACCGTCAGAGGCCCGACCACCCCTCTCTGGATTTTGTAGCCCTTGCTCTCTGCAATGCGTACCCCCCGACGGCCTGTGCTTCCTTTCCCGTACACAGCCTCAGATTCCTTCTGGAGACAGGTGGGCGGGAACGCAGGCTCCCGGGAGACGCCCCTCCCCGCGCACACACAGGGCACCCTGGGCCTTCTGCACACTGACCTGCCGCGCCCTGTACCCACGGACCCTCCTCGGGGAAGGGACTGCGCGCGTGTGGCGTCCACAGGCGGTTCCCTCCGGAAGCCTGTGGGACAGCGACGTGCTCTTTCCCAGCCGCACACCCAGCAGCAAAGCCGGCGGCAGCTCTGAGGGCGCCCGGGACCCTGACCCCCGACACAGGCGGGCAGCGCTCAGGACGCCCACCTGCTGCTGCCGGTAGTGAGCGCGTGCACACGGCCCAGACTCGCAGCACTGCACAGTCCGAGTCCCCCTCTCAACTCCGACCGCCGTGCTGAGCCCCGCTCTCAGCCACGTGGAGCCCGGGGGGCTACTCCCGCAGGACGCTCAACGGAGACACGTGACCTCCCCCACCCCAAGCCCCGCCCCCGTCGCCTGCTCCCCGCCCGGCCCACCTGGGCGTGTGGACGGGGCTCCAGCCCTAACCCTGCAGGGGGCGCAGTGGAGCCCGAGCCCCGGACCCACCGGCGAGGCCCTGGCTGCCCGGCGCCCGCTCACTCTCTGCATCCCGAGCGCACGTCTGGAATCAGTGTGTCCCCGGGCGCGTTCCTGGAGGACCTGGGGGTCCTCCTGCCGCCTCCAGCCCCTGGCAGTGCCGGCCCCTGGCTTGCGGCTGTGTCGCCCCAGCTTCTGCTTCACCCTGATCACCAGGGCACCCGAGAGAGAGGGAGGCTCCGTCTCGGGACTCCCGGAGCCGAGGGCTCCTCCGCGGCCTCCGCAGCAGGGCGCCGCCTGGTGGGCCTTGGCTTTCAAGGCCGCCGTCCGGGGCCCGGAGAAGTTCACGAGGGGTCAGCGCTGCGCGGGGAGGGCCAGGGCCGTAATCTAATATCCCCCGCTGACTGCGCCGTTGCACGCGAGGCCGCTCTCCCTCCCGCAGGCTCGCCTGCCAGACCCCGCCAGCCACGCACTGTGCAGGCATGTGGCGCTTTCCAAATTAGCTTTGAACCTCGGCGTAATGAGACAGCGAGAGGCGCACTAATTCACTTACCGGGAGCTCGGGGAGCGCGTCTGCAGGCTGCCAGGTTTTTTTCAGAGGGAGCCCGCGTTGTCGCACCGGGAGGCTGCCCCCCCCGCCCCCCGGCCGGCCGGGGGGGCTGCGGTTCCGTCCCCCACGACCGCGCCCACATCTGTTCGAGTGTCCGAGGGCGTAAGTGAGAAACGGACCCTTAGAATCCGCGGCTCCAGGTCGCGCGGTCGGCCCCCGGGGCCGGTCCCCGCCGCTGCGGCTGTGACTGGCCCCTCCCCCACCTCTGTGTCCGCGCCTTCCTCGCCTGGTGGGACACTGTCAGCGCTTCTGCCGGAAAGATCTGCTCCTGAGTAGTCCGTCGCTCCTCTTGGTCCCAAAGAAACGCTCATCGCCTCTCACCTTCAGGCCTTTTCCTCTCGGGGGAACGGACCCCTGAGGACAAAGGGGCCTGCAGGGGCCTCACCTTCCAGGGCCGCATCCCAGGGCCGAGGTGTGGCCGCTGCAGAGCCCGACCGTGTTCACGAGCCCCCGGCCGGCTGCCCCCCCCACCCTGAGGCCCTCTTAGTTTCAGAGGTCTCCCCGCCTGGCGGAGGTCACATGCCTTATCTGAGACCTGGAGGGGCCCTTCCCTGGAGGGGCGACACTATAGGTGCTGTGGGAAGCCACAGAGCCGGGCAGCCCCGGCCCCTGCCCCCCTCCTCGGCTTGCTGGACTGCGGGGCACAGGGGCTGAGTCAAGTCAGGGACACTTGGGGAGCGCGGGCCTCAGCCGGCTCTCCAGGGCACTCCCGCCGGGGAGGCAAAGCAACCTCCCTCGCCCACGCGGGTCTCTGTGCCGTGGCTGGGGCACACGTGCGGGCCTGTCTGTCCTCACACTTGGTCACCGGTCCTGTCCCCTCTGGCCCACAGGCCAGAGGCAGAGCTGCGTCCGTCGTATTAAGAGGAAGAAAGAAAGAAAACGGAAAGAATTGCTCTGAAATGTCTGTGTGCACACATGCCCACCTTCGGTCTTCAAGCAGAATCCACGTTTCATCATGTGCGTTCGAACCCGTGTCACTTGCACGTAACGGAGTGCCTCCTGCACACACGTGAGGAGGTGCCGGCCGTGCGCGAACCCGCCTCCCTTCGGGGCAGGTCTGCAGCTGAGCATCGTCACCTGGGGGCGCTCTAAGTCACCGGGAGCCCCAACTGACAAACGCCACACCAGGGCTTCAGGGGGGACACAGGGTCGGTGCCGGGAGCCTCCGCCCACATTTCCATCATCCTGGACGCACGGACACTTCTGTCTGACGAGGCCATCGGTGCACATCTCAGGCTTGGTGACCTCGACCCCACGCAAGCAGCGAGCAGGCTCCTGCCACACCGCACACTCGGGAGCGACCGCCCAGCCCCCCGCAGCTCGGGGACAGGAGGCAGCCCCCCAGCACCGGGGCCACTCACCAGCAGGGCCACCAACCACGCGCACAGACATGAGCACAGTGTGGCGCTCAGCGGACAGCAAGGACTCGGCTGCAGGCCGAGTGTCGCCCTGCCCCGCCCCGCCTGGGAGTGCCGTGGCCTCGCAGGTTTGCGCGGCGCCTTCCCCCGGCTGCACCCGACTGACTGACGGCAATTTTCCTCGGGTTGCGATCATTTCGGGGCGCCCCATTTGCCCACGTTAAAGGCTTAGAACTGACATAACATCCACTCAGCGTTTACTTCTGTTTAAGCATCTGGAGTCAGAGCACTTTTTCTGCGTTTCCTGCGGCAGTGCTGTGTGGTCGCCGACACTCAGAGCACCGCGGGCAGCGGCACCCTCACCTCACGCACCAACACGCGGGCGGCGGTCCGGGCCCGAGCTCGCAGGGCAGGCTGGGCCCGGGGACACGCGGGTCCGGGCGTTGTGGGTGAGACACGAGACACATTCTCGCGGACCAGCGAGTCCTGTGCAGGAGAAGGGTCGGCACGGCCACTCTCCCTGCCTGGGCAGGCTTTTGTTGCTTCTCTGGGCACATTGCATGGAGGAAGGTCCTCATTCACTACGCACAGGCTCACTGCAAGTGGTTAACTTTTACAGAAAACAAAGGGGAGGATGTTGCTAATTACATCAGAAAAGAAGGGTATTTGCAAATACAAAGGGAAAAGTGGTTGAACTGGTCACCCTCGTCCTTGGAAGGTTTAGCACAGATTTTAGGAAATTACTGCAGTAGATAATGCATTATCTTCTTTAGGAAGATAATGCAGTAAAATGTTTGCTGCCTCAATTCAGGGTGTGGGAGTCTTAGCAAAAAGCGGGTCTCAAAGTGGCCTAGGGACAATGCAGACCTGATTCTCCACGGGAGAACCTATCCGTGGGTGTGGGTCTTGTGTACCGGACCTCACTTCCCACTGGCCTTTCCCAGTGGGTGCTGGGCCCATGCCACCCCGAACAGTCTCCTATAGATCTGGTCTCTGGTCCCAGGGCAGGGAGACCCTCACTCTCAGGGCCCGGGCGGCTGCCACTGACCCCTTGTGATGGCAAGTAGAATCAGCCCCAGGACGAGGAAGAACAGAAAGAGTCAAAACACCAGCATTTGCTGTCCCTGAGCTGCTGGGTCGAACCATCCCTGAAGCCCGTACTCTGGACCTGTCAGCCGGAAGGAGCGACCCATCCCCTTTGTTAGGTTACCGTGCGTGAGTGTGAACTGACAGCAGCTGCGCCAGCGCAGGTGGGTGCCCGCTGAGGGGCGGGGCTTGGCTGCACACCGACCACGGGAAGCGCCAAGGGGCGTATAAAGGGAAGCCTCCCGCAGCCTCTGGAAAAGATTCGCTGAGTGAGTCACAGCCCTGGACGGCTTCTAACTGGGGCGGCCTCGACGGCCCCACGGGCCGAGCCCACTAACTTGGGGCCTCTGCGTCCCCACGGGAAAGCTGGTTTGGGGAGCTCTCTTTCTGAGGCCGAACTCCCCACGTTACAGACGCCGTCTGAAACAGGAACAAGCTCCGCCTCCCAGAGCAGAGAGGGCCTCCCGCGCCAGGTCGGGGGCCGACACCCGGGGTCGTGCGCTTTGACTCACTGACCGGCCAAGGAGCTCTAAGGACAAAGGGGACTGACCGCCGGCCCGGGGACGCGGGGACTTTCCGGTGTCTCAGTGCCCGGCGGCCACGCCGTCATGTCTGACCAGCAGAGCTATTTCTGGGGAAGCAGAAACGGCAAGCTCACTGAAAACACTCATGATCGATCCAAGCTTCCTCTTTCAGAGGAAACTCGGAAGTCTCCCCTTCCGTATTCTTGTGGAAACCCTCCCAGGTGCCGCACACGAGGCCCCCGAGGCCCTGCCGCCGGCTGACTCACCGGCCGGCCGCGCCGATGAGTGACGCCCGGTCACGTTTTGGTCACTGGGTGCTGCGCACTCACCGCGGGAGACGGTGATTAAAGCCCGAGTGGGTTCCTCTCTCGGCCTGGGCACTTGAAAATGGGCGACGTTTCCCCTTGGAGAAGTACAAGGGAGCAAAGCAGAATAAAGCCAACATCCTGCCCTCACGGGAAGGGTGTGCGCCCCCAACACAGGCAAAGATTTGCAAGGATGCAGCCGCGGGGACTGAGGGGCGAGCTTGGGGCCCAGACAAAGGCTGGGCTGGGGGGGCGGGGGGCGGGGCGGGGGCCCGAGTCAGGCCCGGGATCCTGTGAACACTAGGACATCACACGGCAACACCCCGAGTCATCGGCAGAAGACCGGGCTCTCCCACACATGGCCGAGAGACCACCGTGAAAAACCAGTTCATTAGGAGACGGCGTGTGTTGCAATAAACTCCAGCCAGATGCAGGCCAGGCGAGCCGGGCTCTCTGCACAGACAGGTGTGAGCCGGCGCCTGGCTCCCGCCCCCCTCCCTGGCCCCACGTGAGAACCTGGGCCTCTCATCAGGCGCCGGCACTGAGCCCGACAGGCCCCGCACCTGCAGGCGCTCCCCGTTACAGAACGCAGGGCAGCGGGCACCGGGCCCGGCCCGGCCTCCACCCCCAGCCCTGGACGCTGGGCCCCTCGGGAAGCTGTCACCCCGTCTGGAGTCCTTGGTCGGGCGCCCTGCCAGGTGGGCTCCGGGGTTCTGCATCTCGCCATCAGCGTGGGCCCCCGACGGGAGACCCGGCCCCCGTCTGCTGGGTGCTCGTGAGGTCAAGGGCTGCGTGTGGGACACAGTGGAGCCCGGGGCGGAGGGGCAGGCTCCCCTCCCTCGACCACACGGCCGTGGCCACGAGCCCCTTCCCCTGACCGGTCTCAGCCCGCCACAGGTGCCCGGGCCTGGAATCCCTGCTCTCTGGGCCGTGCCCCCGCCTTCTGGACCTCGGCCCGATGTAGATCTGTCACCAGGCGGACCCCTCAGGCCTGATGGTTCCAGCTCCGGGAAGCGGCCCTCGGCTGATGGGGCTGAGAGCGGAGGCCGGGCACAAGGAGTGGGCGGCTGTCTGCTTGCGTCGTGACCCACAGGACGCACGCATGCAGGGCCTCTGCAACACGCCACCAGCACAGAGGTCCCCGCGTAGCCTCGGGGGGCCCCTGTCAGCACCCCCGGGTGTCCCCCCAGCCGGTGCTGTCCTGCCGTTGCCAAGAATAGCGGCCCCGGGGCTGCGGCCATGGCCGCCAGGAAGCCACCGGACTCTCCCGCCCACGGGCGGGGTCTGCGCTGGGGAGAAGCCTGCGGTCCAGGCCCTGACAGACACGGCAGCCTGGTGCCCGGGGGCCGCGGCCTCCTGACGTGCCGCCCGCGCGTCCCCAGCCGCCATCTGGCTGCGGAGGCGGCTCCGGGAGCGCGGGGGAGGCGGCCGATTTCCGAGGGGCGGGCGCAGTGACTGCCCAGCTGACGCCCGTGCCTGACACCCAAATGAGCGGGTGTCCGCCTCCCCGCGGGGACACTGGCCAAGCTGCCGCCGTCCCTCTTCTGTGTGAAGGGCTGCGGCCCCCCCAGCACGGCCCCGGGGGCAGGCGAGGCGACACGGACGCAGGATGAGCTGACGGAGGCGGGGGCCGGGCTGGCGGAAACTGGGGCCGGGACACAGACACACGCGGTGGACTGCCGGCCGGCCGGCCAGCCAGGGCCCAGCCAGACTCCAGGGCTGCGGCCAACACCCCGTCCAGGGCACAGACGCCCGGCACCTAGTGAGGACTGGACAGACGCAGGGACACCCCGGAGCCAGGCAGGAGGTCGGCCTGGACCTGGGGTCACACTGGACCTGGGGTCACACTGGACCTGGGGAGGCCGAGCCCGAGACAGCCCGGACGGCTGCACAGGAGACGCACTGGAGGGAGCGCCCCGGTCTCACGTGCTGTGAAGATGCACAGTGCTGTCCCCCGCCCCTGGCCGGCCTGGACGCGCAGCCCCCACACGGCCTCCGTGGGCCGAGGGAGAAACAGCACCTGGGAAGGGACCTGCAGGCTTGCGAGACCGAATCACGGTCCTCAAAGCCAGGGTGGGAAGGGGCTGGGCCGGGGGCTGCTGGCGGCCACGGCCGGGGGAGTGACTGGGTGGACGACGAGCCTTCTGCTCTGCCCGGAGCCCGCGGGGTGAGGAGGCGCTGCCGGGCCACGAGGCCCGGGGCTGCTGTGTCCTCTGGCCAGACCGAGGTCCGCCCCGGTCACTGTGGCCCCGCCAGACGCCAGGGAGGGGCTCAGAGAGAGAGGGTCCCCCAGAAGGCCCCATCCCTGGTCGGAGTGGGTGTCACTGACATCACACCCACGGTCTGGAGAGGTGCCGGGGTGGAAAGCCTAACTTCTGAGTGATGGCTTCCAAAGGCTCCGAAATTTGGGGTGGGGGTGGGACCCAGGTTTCCCTCAAGAGTTTTCCAGGGTGGGGGGGGCCTCTCCGAAGACCTTCTCCCCCCTGGACTAGGGTCAGAAACGCTCGGAGAAGGGCCGGGGCCGGGAGTGTGTCCGCACCTGGGCTGGTTTCCGGCCGGTCAGAGGCGTTCGCCTGGGTTTTGAAGTGGGACAGTCCGGCCCAGGTCTGGCCCCACCCGTCGGCATTGGCACCGCTGTGCCAGCGTCCGGCCGGTCGCTGAAGGAGGAGTCGGACCCAAAGCCTCTGTAAGTCGGAGAGTGTCAGCGAGGCCCCCCGGGGAGCAGCCTCCCTCTCTGGCGTGAGAAAGAGCATTCACGTTGCTCAAACGGCAGCCTGGCGCCCCCCCACCAGGCTGTGCTCCCTGAACCTCGCACCTGGCCACCGGGCCCACGGGAACCCTGCCCCCCAGGCGGCTGCTGTCTGAAAGGGCCGGGCACCCTCGGAGCAGCCAGAGTCGGCGGGCACTGGTGCCCAGGCAGACGCGCCTGCGGGCCGGGTGCCACCCCGCTGGGGGTCCGTGTGCGAGGAGAGAGCGCTGGACCGCGAGAGCGCTGGACTGGTTCCCCGGGTCTGGAAAGGAAGAGGGCTGCCCACCCCGACCGTGTCCTGGGCCCCGTTCGTGGGGCGGGTGTGGCTGGCCGACTACCAGGACGTAGAAAACGGGAGAGAGCAGAGGGCGGCCGCGGCCGAGCGCACGGGCCGGGACTCCAGCACCTCGCCAGGTGGGCGCACGCGGCGTGGTCCGGCTCGTCCCACGAGCACGCCGGCCTCCAGGCCCCTCCGCCCCCCAGCGGGTGCCAGGACCCCCTTCCTTTCCAGCTGAGCTGCATCCCACGCTGTGAACACCAGTCCCCAAACACCAAGTACGGACGGACGGACGGGCGGATGCCCCTCCGAGACCCTGCAGCCGGCTCTCTGGGGTGCAGACCCAGCCTTCTCTGTGGGGCCTCCTCCACGGGTCTGTGCAATTTAACCCGTTCAGTCCAGGGACCCTGGGACTAACCTTCCTGACGTTCACAGCCAGTGTCGTCCCCACGTGAGCCACGAGCCAGCAAACATCTGGGATCAGAGAGACTGACTGATAGACAGACAGACAGACAGATGCAGGGCAGCTTCCGGGGGCCTCGCTGCTGCCTGGGCTGGCTTTCCCTTTGCCGAGTCTCGGGGGGCTGCAGGCCCCGCCCGGAGTCCGGGGGCTGCTGCCTGCGTGTGGGTCTCCGTCAGTAACACCCAGGTCCTGCCAAGGTTGGAATACGGGCCTTTTGCTCACTCGGGCAACCGCAACCCCCGGGACACCTGTGCCCCCCGGGCCCTGCCACCCCAGCCCCGCCCCCTCCCGTCCGAACGTCCTGCCCACCTCCTGTCCGTGGGGCAGACCTCAGGGAGGTCCCCGAGACCCTGCCCTGAGAACCAGGCGCCCTCAGGACCAGGTGGCTCTCACGTTCCTCCTCAACCAGGGCCCTCGAGGCGAGGGAGGTCCTGGCGAGGACACGCGGCCTGGGTGCAGGGCACGGCCCTCTCTGCCACGCCTGGGCCCGGTCGCTCCCCCCGCTCCCCATTATTCCAGGGAGGACTCGGGGTCCTCACCCCACCCCACCCCACCCCGCCCTCCACTCAGCCTGTGTTCCAGCTCAGTAGGAACGCTTCTCCCCCCTTCTCTGGGTCACGCGATGCTGCCTCTCTCGTGTGGAAGTCCCGTCCCCTTCTTCCCCTGCTTCCTGCACTGGGCTTTGCCATTTTTGTGTGGACCGTGCTGTAACGACCAGAAATCCAGTTGGTCCTGCACTCGGAATCTTCAACGGTCCAATTGCGCCCCCGTGTGGGCGCACACGAGAATGCAAACCAGGGAGCTCGACTCCAGGGACTGGTCTGATCGCTCTGCAGGACCCGGGTTCGTGTCGTACTTGGTAGAACTCATCGGCTTCTTCGTTCTTTAAGACCAGGAGCTGTGCTTATTATAGAATGTATCCGCTAACTTTTTTCCTCAACAAGTATTTCCTAAGACCTGTATATCCCCCCAAGAGTTTTAGGCAGATGCTTAATAGGACATAGCACCGTTGGTGCGACGCGACTGTTTGTGCGAGACCGCAGCTGTCCTCACGGGCCCGTGAGAACCCCAGCTGCCTCCCCCGCCGCCACCGCCACCGTCTACGACGTGAAGGCACCCCAGAGAAGGCGGGCAGCCGCCGTGACCAGAGAAGGCGGGCGAGTTTGCGCAAGCAGCGGCCTGGTCTGGCTGGGGTGGGAGCAGTCCTGGGAACGTGTAACGAACGTGGTGAGAGGAGGCCCGAATGCCACCCCCCAGGGGCCCGCGTGGCTCGGGCACGTCGCCCAGCCGCTCTGCCTGCCGGCCCCTCATCCGGACCACAGGGCTCCGCGCTGCCACTGCGGCACAGCAGGGCAGCAAGGCGGCTCCTCCTGGAGGGCCAGGGGCTCGCCGGGGCAGGCCTCAGGGGGCGGGAAGGGGCCAGAGGACGCCGAGTGAGTCGCCCCACTGCAGGCTCTTCCGACGCCCCACCTGTGGGAGCGCACTAAGGGCTACCAGCACCTATGGGTCCTACTGTGCGCACAGGGCAGACTGACTCCCGGCGTGCAGACCGCGGATCCCATGAGGGGCGGCTCCTGGCCACATTATCTGCGCGAGGAAGCTCCTGATGACGGCAGGCTGCTGTGCCCTCGTGGCCGTGAAACACAGCAGACCCCAGGCCTCTTGCGTCAGAGGCTGGCAAGAGCAAACGAGCTGG
This sequence comes from Phyllostomus hastatus, assembly GCF_019186645.2. Taxonomy (NCBI): domain Eukaryota; kingdom Metazoa; phylum Chordata; class Mammalia; order Chiroptera; family Phyllostomidae; genus Phyllostomus; species Phyllostomus hastatus. The sequence continues at coordinate 57,248,014 of NW_025333960.1, forward strand.
AACCTCCCCTGCCATCACCAGAGTCCCAACACGCATGTGAGGCAGCAGTTTCCGTGAAACCGTCACCACTTCCCACTGGTGCCGTACCCACGTCACTCAGGCAATAGATGCTAAATATCTTCCTTTTAAAAAAGATTTTATTTATTTATTTTTAGAGAGAAAGGGAGGGAGAGAAACATCAAGGTGTGGTTGCCTCATGTGCGCCCCCTACTGGGGACCCGGCCCCCAACCCAGGCCTGTGCGCCGACTGGGAATCCAACCAGCCACCCTTTGGTTCTCAGGCCGGCATTCAATCCACTGAGCCACAGCAGCCAGGGCTGAATGTCTTTCTTTAAATCAATTTTTAATGTAATGCTTTTTTAACTTAGCCTTATCCCAAGTAACACAAATAACAACCTGGCTTAACATATTTGTTCTATTCCACAATCGAAACTGTATGACAAGTGAGATCAAAGGAAATGTTTGTCCATGTACTACCTAAAAGCCTTTCTTGTACCAAAGGGTTCGGCGAGGCAGTTTGAGAAGCTGGAATTAACGTTTGCCTCTGGGGAAGCGCGTGGGTCACGCGCACCTGCGAGTCCCGGCGCAAAGCGCTCCCCTCCCTCCTGTGGCTCCCGGTGCGGCCTCGCGCCGCGCGGGGCCGGGTGGTGCGCAGCAACCCTGGCGGAATGTCTCCCTCTAGTGGCCGCCGCTCTCGTTACACCCAGAAGCAGCTCCCGCCGGGGCGCTGGGTAGCACAGGGTTTTCTTTCAGGGGCTTGGACACGTGGTGGGACTGGATGGATGGTGTGAGGGCTGCGCACCTGTGTGAATGCACGAAACCCGCTGGATTGTGCGCCTTAAAGGAATGCTTTACGTTTCGAACGTGTGTCTCCGCTTTTAAAAAGGAACCCCTGTGGAAGGATTCAACGTGCCCGGAAAGTGAAAACACAACTGGCGCGGTCTTCCGTGAAATTACCTGACACGCGGCCAGGGTGCCCTCTTCTCCCCTGCGAGCTGGGGGCGTGGCAGTCCCACCCAGGGGCCAGCAGCCTTAAAAGTGGAAACGGCTTCTCTCCTGTGCATGTTTCTGAGCCGTGGCTACAGTCCCCACTAAGCGCCATCTCCCCAAGCTTCGTTTCTCGGATATTCTAAGGCCATTTCCGCCTAAAAAGAGCTTCCAGCGGTGGTGACGCGGACCTGAGTGTGCAGCGGTCACCGTCGCTCCTGTTCACCGTCGTGGAGTCCGTGGGTGACACCGGGACGCTGTCTCCGAAGGGGAGGCTGAGAAACGTCCGTGCTCCCGGGGGCCAGGCGGGTGCCCGGCACGCCCCTCGAGGTCACACTCCCCTGAAGCGCTCCGGCCGCCGCACGGAGGCCCTGATGGCCCATCACGCACCCGCTGCAGCGTCTCCCTGGAGCTCTCGGGGATGGATCACTGCAATTACTCTGTAAAGGTCTTTGTCACTGGATGCAAAACACCCAGAAAGAGTAATTGTAATCATTTAGAACTCAAGCATTAATTTTCCAGCTGAGATGCAGCCTCAGCCACACACAGCCACAGGTGTGGGGGAGCAGGAAACAAAGCCCCCTGAGCACAGCCCATGTGTAGGGGGGCGGGGGGCTGGGGATGAGGCACTGACAGGGGCTCTCCTGGTCCCAAGGACACACGAGACCCCTCGACCCTTAGGGCTGCCACTGCCACGCCTCGCCCGTAAGCCTCAGGGACACGCCAGCACGGGCCACGCAGGGAGGCCCTGCTGCCCAGCTGCAGCCACAGAGGGGGGAGCCCCCCACCTCCGTCCCCATCTGCAGAGCTGCACACAGGCCACGTCGGCAGCTGGAGGGCCACATGTGCCCGAGTGCCAGGGCCGGCTGGGCAGCCAGCGCTGCAGTTCAGCTCCCCTCTGCCCGGCCTGCTTCCTCTCTCCTCTCCCTCCCCTCCCTCCCCCTCTCCCCTCCCCTCCCTCCCTCTCCCCTCCCTCCCTCCCTCCCCTCTCCCTCCCTCCTCCCTCCCCCTCCCTCCCTCCCTCCCCCTCCCTCCTCCCCCTCCCCTCCCCCTCTCCCTCCCCCTCTCCCTCCCTCCCCTCCCCCTCCCTCCCTCCCTCCCTCCCTCCCCCTCCCCTCCCCTCCTCCCTTCCCTCCCCTCCCCCTCCCTCCCTCCCCCTCCCCCTCCCTCCCTCCGCACTTGGACCTCAACGCACCTCACACGCTACATCAATCCCAGCTCACCCAGTCTGCAGCGCATGGAGGCCGTCCTGACAATGTGCCTGAGACATCAGCCTCTCCGCTGCCCAGGGCTCTGCCACCGGAACCCCCAGAACTTTGATCTCGACAGCCCCGATGCCTGTGTTCTCTTCTCCTCGTGCCGAAACCCCACACACGGTCTCCTTCTCCCGGTGGGGTGGAGAGGCAGGTGCCGCCTCGCTGCTGCTCTGCAGCAGAACTGGAGAAAGCGGGCACCCGCGAGCTCTGGAGACAAGGGGGCTGAAAGGAAGAAAACCCCAGAGAGAGAAGAGCTGGCTCTGGGTCTCCTGCCATCAGCGGCCTTTCCCTCCCCAAGGCACTTTGTGGGTGTGGGCAGAGCCTGAGCCTGAGCTTGTCAAAGATGCAGGGGCTTGGCCACGGCGAAGACAAGCCTCTCTGTGGGCTGTGACAGACCGGAGACAAAGGCTTTCCTCCCGGGACATTTGCATGGTGCTAGGGAGGCCTGCAGGGCTTGGGGCTGTGCCCGGGCTTGCAAGACGGTGCGCCATCCCCTGCCGTTGGAGAGGAGGGTAAACAACTTCCCACCAGCAGGAAGGGCCTGCCCCAGCGCCCAGGCAGCCTCACTCTCGAGATGCCGGAAGCCAGGAGGACGGCGCCACACCTGACTCCAGCACAGCCCTGGCAGAGCTGGTTGCCGACTCGAGGGGAGGCCATCAGCCCTGTGCCCTGTGTGGCTGCCGAAGGAAGACAGGTGTTCTGAAGGCGTTTTGTGGAGGTTCAGGGACCGCACTGGGCCTCACGGGCCTGCGCAGGAGGGAGCCTGGGGGTGAGTCCCGAGACTCGCTGCGGGAACAGTGCCCGGGGGAAGTCGAGAAGGCTCTCTGGGGCGCTGCAGAATGGTCCCTCGAGGCTTATACAACTGTTTGGGGAGGGCGGCAGCGGGAGAACTTGCAGGAGCCGCTGAGCCAGGAAAAGCAGGCTTCTGTGACAGCTGGGCTGACCTGGGCTGATCAGAGGGACTGAGGTCACCTCCTTTTGTCAGGAAAAGGATTCAAGCTCCAGAAAAAAACAATAGAGTACCACCTCTGCAAGGCAGACTAGGTGGTACGCACGTCACCGTGTGGGCCAAGTACGGGGGAGGCAAAAGTGGGTTACAGTTGTGAGTACACAAAACAAGTTTATTCTGAGTTATTTATCAACTATGGTGTGGTTTTCCATAGGAACAACCGCGTGTTAGGATTGGGGACAGCCAACCACACCTGCATGGCAGCAATGTGAAAATTGTGTTGCTGTTTTCTAAACAAGGGTCGAAGTCACTTTAATGGAAAATACGTGCTTTCACCAAACGTGTTAGCTGTGTTAATTCCAGAAAAACAGCGCTCCCTTAGTGAGCCATGTGTGCTCCTTGGAGAACCAGGGAAAGAAAATCAGCAACAGCCGCTGCTGGGACGGGTGGCTTCGTTCAACTCCTGGCCACACCTGAGGACCTGGTCCTTGAAGGAGCCTCGAGAGAGGACCCTGGGCACCCCAGGGAGCTCCACCAGGGTGGGGCCAGGACGCGGGTGCAGAGTGACAGGTGTGGGGGGAAAACCCTCGCCGGAAGGCCAGAGTCTGCCAGGCTTTGGTAGCGCCCAGACGGTGGGATCAGTGCCAGCCACGGGCTGCAGACCCGCCCCCCCTTCTCCCGTTTCTGCACTTTTGTTGCTCCTCCAGGAGGTCACCTATGTCACCTGACTTATCTGACCCTGAACTCGGTGACGTGCGGGCGTTCACGTCGTTCCTGCAGAACCCTTTTTAGACCTGTGAGGCCGGCAGTGCTGTCTTCCCTCCCGCTCCTGACTGGAGTGATTCCTTTTCATTGCCTTGTCAATCAGCTAGTTTGGTCAATTTTTTTAAAAGATTTTATTTATTTATCTTTAGAGAGGGAAGGGAGGGAGAAAGAGAGAGAAACATTAATGTGCGGTTGCTGGGGGCAGTGACCTGTAACCCAGGCATGTGCTCTGACTGGGAATCGAACCTGCGACACTTTGGTTCTCAATCTACTGCGCTACGGCAGCCAGGGCTGGTCAACTTTTGAAATCTTTTCAAAGAATCAACTTTTGGGTTCATAGGGTTCCCCCACTGTTGCTCTATTTCGTTTGTTTCTGCTCTAATAATCATTTCTCGCCTGCCTGCTCGGGGTTTCGTGTGCTCTTCTCTGTCTGACTTCTTACTGCAGAAAGCTGGATGACTGATTTGAGAAACTCCCTCTCCTGCGGGGATGGGTATCTCAGCCGCACACTCCGAGCGCGGCGTCAGCTGCGGCACCCAAGTTCAGTCTACGTCCTCCCTTTCAACCCCGCGTTCGTCCTGCTCTGCGACTCCTGAGCCACGCTCGCTGCTTGTACGGTTTCGTTTCCAGCCAACTGCGAACCCCCCACGGAGACCCCAATTTAACTTCATGGGGGACAGGGAACAAGCTCGGTGCGGATCGCGCAACCTCGGGGAACCGTTGTTAGTCCCGCCCGAGGCCGGGGCGCGCGCTGGCCCCGCAGCCTGCGCCGCGGGTCCCGCCTGCACGTGCTCGAGTCGGGCCCCCGACCTCCGCGGCGGCAGGGACAGGGGCTTCAGCCCCCGGCTGCCTCGACAGCAGGGGTCTGGTCCCCGCTGTGAGGGATGCCCTTCCCGGTCGCCACCGCGACTTCCAGAAGCGCTCCGTACTGGGAACTGGTGACGGCACCACGGCCTCCCGACGGGGGCACGTGGGCACGTGGGTGGAACAACAGCTCGGACGGCAGCCAGAATGCACAAGACGACCTGGGGCGCCCCTCGCCCTCTGACCCCTGACCGCGCGCCAGACTGCCGGGACGGCGACTCTGAGGCCCGCGTTGCATGCCGGGACTCGTAGTTCTCAGAACGACCGCTTTACTCTCCAGGGGTCGTTCGGGCGGCGGCCCGCGTTGCAGGCCGGGACTCGTAGTTCTTAGGACAACCGCCTCAGCGCGGGAGGGGTCAGTAGGTCGGCTGCTCGCGTTGCATGCTAGGACTCGCCGCGTCTAAGGGAGGTCCGCAGTCTGGTGGCGGGCGGTGCATGCCGGGACTCGTAGTTCCCAGGGTGCACACCTCCGCGGGCGAGAGGACAGTAGTCGGCGGCCCGCGTTGCATGCCGGGACTCGCAGCGCCTCCTGGAGACCGCAGTAAGGTAGCGCGCGGTGCACGCTGGGACACACGGTCGGAAAAAAGTCCCCGGGTATCAGCGCGTAAAGGGACCAGTGGGACAGCGGTCCGCGTTGCATGCCGGGACCGTTATTCACAGAGTAAACCGGCGTAGTAACACTATCCCGCCAGATCCAGCCCCACGGGTTGGATCCAGGATGCTTCTGGTACCTATGGCTGGTGCAGCGCCCGTCGGGCCCCGCGTGGGCTTGTGTTTACACACGGGCCTCCTAGCGCATGCACGTGGCGTAACGACGTCACACGCTGTCCCGGAAGTCGGCGCGGACCCGGGTGGCGGGTGGAAGCCGGTGCCGGATTGGGAGTCGCAGCGCAGCCACCGCCGCCGCCTGGGCTGGAGTCGCCGGCCCGCCCGTTCGTCCGCCATGGGCGCCGGACCCTGAGCGCCCGCCCGCCCGCCGCATCTCCGCAGCGACCCTGCCGGCCACGATGGAGGCGCCACCCGCCGACCGCGTTCCCGCCGAGGGTACCCCGCCGGCGGCCGTGGCGGAGGTGCGCTGCCCGGGCCCCGGGCCGCTGCGCCTGCTCGAGTGGAGGGTGGCGTCGGGCACGACTGTGCGCATCGGCTCGGTGCTGGCCGTGTGCGAGGCCGCCTCCTCCGCGCCGCCCGCCGGGCCCGCCCCTGCCCGCGCGGGCTCCGGGAGCTGCGTGCGCGCCGAGCGCAGGCTGAGGTCGGAGCGCGCCGGAGTGGTGCGGGAGCTGTGTGCGCAGCCGGGCCAGGTGGTCGCTCCCGGGTGAGTGTGTGCAGGGGGAGGGCGGACGGGCACCCTGGGCCAGCAGAGGGGCAGGGGCCGGTACTAGGCAGGAAAGGGGCTAGGGGCTGTGCTCCGGGGGAACTTTCCTAGGTGGGACTCCCCAGCCCAGCTGCGTGTTTGCGTTCCTTTTTAAGGGTGCACGGCGGTCATTGCTTGCCAAGTGTCTTTTGAGGTGGGTTGTGTTCGTTTCTTTTTTGTAGTAGGAACCTGTTTCCAAGACACCGCGTTTGTAAGTTAGGAAAACTCGGGGCGACAGCGAGCGCAGGACGCATGAGCGTGCTGCACGCTTGTCATCGCGCTATAAACTCTAGGGGGTGTGCACTTCAGATCCTCGTAAACCTTGTGGAACGCGGTCGTAAAATCCGCTGTTTCTCGTAGTAGTTCAGGAAGGGGATACAGCCGGGCGCGGGTGGTAGTACACCGTCTTAGGAGGGGCCCAGACGCCGGGGCTTAGTGTTAGCCTTGTAAAGGGGCTGTTTTCCTCTGTCGCGGCGAGTTAACCTGTCCGTGCATACTTTGTGTGCTCCTGAGATCGGGTTGAAGTGCGCACAGGTGTGTGTGCCTGAGACGCCTCGATGTTTTTATTGTCAGGAACAGGCGGGGCAGGTGAGCACTCCCGCCTCTGCTTGGAGTGACTGGTGTACAGCTTCTTTCCAGGGGGCCACAGTGCATCCCCGCAGCTGGTTTCTTTCTGTCCACCCCGTCCTTCCTCCTTCGCTGGTGGTGCTGCTGCTCCCTGTGATGTGCTCCCCTCCACCTGGGGCTTGCACTGACTCTCAGCCGCGGAGCCCGTACCCGCCTCAGAAGCTGAGGACCGGGGAGCGATGGGACACGCCCATCCTTCATCCCAGTCCTGATAGTCTTGCCCTGCGCCCACTCTCCCTGCTCGTCCTTTGGAGATGACACTGGGTGCCCACGCCTGCAGCTCAGGCGCCCACGCCTGCCCACTGGGACAGGGCAAGGGGTGCGGCCTGGGGACAGAGCTGGCTTCCTTAGAGGGAGGGGCTCACTGTTGTCCAAGTGACACACTGTGGAATGCTGTCATCGCTGTTCTGGAGTCAGAGCTCAGCTGACTTTTGCTCGGGGCCCAAGGAGCCTGTAAACCCGCCATCCGTGCCTGACGGAGGGGAAGCATGGTCCTGGCGTGTCTCCGTGTAGGAGGCCGCTGAGGTGAGGTGCTGTCCACTCTGCCACTCTGCTCCTCCGTGCAGAGAGGGCCACCGCAGCCCGGGCAGGTGGGTGACGAGACCCGGCCGGTGACTGACTCTGCCACTCACTGTCAGACGGGGGGGGGCGGGGGGGGACAGTGGGGAGGGCGCCTGTATTGAGAGCGAGAGCATTGGAAGGGGGTCTGGGAAGGGGCGGGGGAGAGCCGCAGGTGGGGCGGGTCCTCAGCGCAGGAGCTGGGCGCAGGATTGGAGAAGAGGGTGCAGGTGCTCCTGCGGGGCCACTGAGCCCGGGTAACTGGAAGAAGGGGTGCCCACGAGTGGCTGGGTGTGTGTGGGGAGCTGTGGAGCCACCTGGCAGAGAGGGGCAGCTGGGCCAGCGTCCCAAGAGGGGCCTGAAGGCTGGCTGCGGAGAGCAGAGGTAGGAGGCCTGGTGGCGAGAGCTGAAGAAATTCAGGGACCCCAAGGGGCCAGGCGGGGACCTGGGGCAGAGGCGTCTGGCCACGCTCTGTGGGGCAGGGCGCTTTGAGGAGCGGTCTGGGGTCCGCTGCGGGGCTGGTCTGTCCCTGTTGTCGTCTGTTCAGGGCGGGGAATCGGGGCACTCTCTGTTCAGGTGTTAACTGCGGTTTGGGGGCGGGGGTCCGCCAGGGGGGAGGGACGCCCTGCTGGGGACAGAGCACTCTGGGGCTGGCGGCTTCCGGGACCGGCTGTGAACTCAGGAGGGAAATGGCGACCCCTGTGTGCGTGCGTGCGTGCGTGCGTGCCTGCCTGCCTGCGTAGGAGCTGGAGCTGGGACGGCGGTCTCGGCAGACACGTAGCTGCGTGGCCGCCTCTCTGCCCCACGGACAGACGGATGGGGGAGGGGAGGCGGGCGTCCATTACTTGCCGCTGTTACCACGCCTCATCTGTGCGCACCTTGTCGGTTCTGTGAGCCGTTTGTCCGGAACTGGAGGGAGTGGGGTGGTTTCCACGCCGCCCCTCGCCACCTGCCCCTGCGGGGCGTTCGTCGTCCTGCGCCTGCCTGTGTGGCTCGTCGTGTTTCGGGGAGACAGCTCCCCTTCATTTTATGGCCAGAGAGCTGGGCCCTGGAGGGGGAGACCTGCCGCCCGGGTGTGCAGCGGGCCAGGCATCCCCTCCCCTTGGCATTCTGGGGGGGCGCGCCAGAGCTCCAGGGCCGCCCTTCCTGATGGCTGTGTTCGCCCCGTTCCCAGCGCGGTCCTGGTGCGAGTGGAAGGATGCAGCCACCCAGTCGTCATGAAGGGCTTGTGCGCCGAGTGTGGCCAAGACCTGACTCAGTAAGTCCTGGTCGGGAGAGAACCCGAGTCCCGGGGTGGGGGGGGCGTGGTGCCAAGGAGAGGGGCAGAGGGCACGGGCAGGCTGGGGCCGGCGGCTGCTGGCAGATGCCCTCCCCACACCCCACACAGGAGGCTCAGCGCTCCCGGCACCCGCAGTCGAGGGAGGGGTGCCGCCGGTGGGTTCAGGTGTGTTTCTGACCCCGCTGTGCGTGGGGTGGTGTCCGCCGGCCCGGGCTCCGGGCTGGTGTTCGGGAGCACTCGGGGCAGCTGGGACGTCCCAGGTGGCCGGTCTCCCGTGTGCACCAAGTGGGGACGCGGAGCAGGTGCTGGCAGCACCGCGAGCCCCACGGGAGGGAGTGTGCTCGCCGCGGCTGCCTCACAGCCCCCTCGCTCCCGCAGGCTGCAGAGCAAGAACGGCAGGCAGCATGTGCCGCTGTCCACGGCCACCGTGTCCATGGTGCACAGCGTCCCGGAGCTGATGGTGAGCTCCGAGGTGAGTGCCGCCCGGGGATCCTGGGGTGACCACAGGGGGCGGGAGGGGGGGCGGGCAGGGCTGGGCTCGTCTCCTCCCCGAGAAGGCCCCTGGCCTCTGCTCCCCAGGGCTGGGGGGATGAGCCACGTGACCGGTTGAGGCTGGGGGGCCTGGCCCCCCGGGCTGAGCGTGCAGTGGCTACAGAGCTCCCCGGGGCCCCTGTGCGTCCGCATGCCGGCGGCCCCCACGCCTCAACCGAAGGGGTCTGCGCGGGTGGGGAGCTGGCACTTCACCACCGCTGTTCCTTTCCTGTGTCCCAAGAGCCCCCGAGTCCCTGGCGCCTCGTGTCTCCACGGCCGGGGTCTCCTGGTGGCCGGGTGTGGGCGGAGCTCGCACAGCG